>NC_140590.1:231345765-232000765 GCF_964204655.1 Triturus cristatus
CTTGATATCTCGAACACGCCATTCTCCACTGCGAGCGAGAGCGTGAGGACGCGGGCACGTCATATCGAATGCGAGCGGGCGGGACAAGTGAAAACAAGATGGCCGCGCCCGTGAGAAACCTCATGGGTAAGTTGATGAGCTGCGATCACGCAGAAAATACCGCGTGTTTGCAGGGATTTTTAACATTTTCGCGATAGTTTGAGAAAGTGAATTTCGCAAATTCCGCCCACCCCTAGTTATGTTTGTGAAGTTGTTGATAAAATTGTTAGGTAATAATGGAATTTTTTATGTGTACTGTTTGGTTGATCTAAGTACATAGATTAACATTTTTAAAAATACTATTTATAAAGTTGTGTGCGGTGGTTTGCAGAGAAAGTGGTGTGGGGTGGTGGGGTGTGGCGGAGAGGTGAAAAGTATGAGGTAGTGCAGTTATATATAAATTGTAAAGGAGTATGTAAATAACTAAATAAATACTTGCTGTATGTTCTATGGCACTACTTGTCATCCTAGTGCTCATCTGTCATGCTCCATCACTTTGCAGCACTGGGTCTGGAAGTTGTTAGTGGAAGTTTTGCAATTGTATGTTATTATTTTAACATAGTGAAGAAATGTGAAAAATAATTGAATCTATTTTTTGTTTTTCAGAAAATTATTTCCTTTGGATTGAAATTTGGAAATGCCTAGAAGAAGTGAAAAAAAAAGAAAAGAGATGAAAAATATATATTTGACGAAAAGGAAAGATCTTGAAGTAGAAAAAAATGTGACTAATAGAGAAACTGTTGTTTGAATGAAAGCAAAAGACAATTTTTGAAAAAAATATTATGAACATTTAATGAGAAAAACATCACACAAAGGAAAAAGAAGAATTTTTCAAGTAAGGTGAAGCAGAGTTCAATTTCAAATACGAGGAAAAGGAAAGATGATAAAGAAATAGTATCTGGTACTCGGAGACAAAAACAATTTCAAGAAATTCGTCAGAGACTTTTTCGATCTAGAGTGATTCAGAATGTATTGAAAACATGCTGCAAATATAAAAGAGGAGTGTTCCAATTCAAAGAGAAGCAGAGTATTGAAAGTATAGTGGATACTGCTTTCAATTTGAACCAGAAGTTGTTCTTTTTGATTTTAAAGAGAATGAAAGTATTGGATAGAATAGTCAAAGTATTGAAAGACAAAAGTAGAAAAACAAGACTTGTGAACAGAACCAACTTTTGTAAAATCTTTAGTTCACATTGGAGACATACTTCTATTACTGAGCCTTTTTTTTAATGAGGAAAGTGACTTCCAGGAAAATAGTTTATCATTTGCAGTTGATACTGGAGGTCGTTGCTACGAAGTTCAGGATGGGGTTCCTCTTCCAAAGGAGGAAATGATTGGTAAAAGTGCAGAAGAGTTAATAGCTGAAGAAGTGCAAGGGAAACGTCCACGAGCTCCTGTGTATAAGTGGAGTTGTAGTAGCATTTGTAGTATTCGACAGGAATCCATTGATATAATGAGAAATTTGCTATGAGAAAATAGTCAGAAAAGTATAAAACAGAAGATTAAGTTTTTACAAGGACTAGATCCATGTAATGTAAGAAAATATACTGAGAAGAATGGCCATTCTCTGTATTGTCTTTCAAGAAAAGTTTGTAAAAGTGTTTTTCATCATTTGAGGATGTTAGCAGTACACCATTCAGAAATGCGGAACTTTGTAAAGAAACTGTACTATGTAAAAAGTCCTGCATTAAGTTTAAGTGAACTGAATGGATGTCTTTTATATGGTTCTTTATCAGATCTTCAAAAAATGTGTGATGATATTGAAATGCGATATTTTGGTTCAGAAGAGCAGTTAATAGAAAGTGAAAGTTTGACAATTACAAATGTTGGAGGAGATGAGAAAGTGATTAGCACTGATCAGTTTGAAGAAGAAATTCGAAAGTTTAATGTAGTGTGCTCTGAAATATGCTCTGAAATACCAAACTATGTTTGTGTTTGTTGTCGACGTACTCATTATAAAAGTCAAACTAGGAATGTTGATTTGTATTTGAAAAGTGAACAGGAGAACAATGGTAAGTGGGAAGAATTTGCAACTTGCTTGTTTGTTGAAGGTCGATTTGAGTTAGGTAGTGATCAACGTATATGTAAATATTGTCACAACAAATTAGAAGAGAACAAAATGCCTGCTAGAGCAGTGCATAATAAGTTGGAGTTAGTAGCTATTCCCCAGGAGCTGGCCAAATTGAATACATATGAGTCGGTTCTAATTCAATCTGTTCATCCTTTTCAAACTATAATTCGGATGGAGCCTAAAACAGGTAAACTGCCACCAACAGACTTGCAAAGAGGGCTGAAAGGAAGAGTGGTGTACTTATCTTTGGATTTTAAGACAAACATTGAAACTATTGCTGGAGAGAAAGAGGAAGATGAGGCAGTAGTTATTTTAGTAAATGGTGTACCCACAAAGAGTCGGAAAATATGGCAAGAATTTGTGGATGTTAATAAAGTTGAAAAGGCTACCTTATATCTTATAGAGAACAAAATGTATTAAAAAAATGTAAATGTGGATAAACAGGTAATATGTTTAGAAGATGAATTTGAAATTTCAAGTGGTCAAATAGAGAAAGTGGACAAGTCAAGGACTGAAGAGATTTATGAACGTTATACAATATGTCCTTTGCATTCAAAAGAAGTGATAGGAAGTAGCATTGAGTTATTTCAAATGAAAAAAGCACAAGGAACTCCAATGAGTGTATGGGAGAAAAGCTTGGAAGCTCGTTGATTTCCACAGTTGTTTCCTACTGGAGAAGGTGGACGATATGATGACCGACCTGTATGGATTCCAGTTTCAGAATATCGGTCAACAAGATTCTATTCTGAAGATCCTAGATTTCGACAGTGCATTCCATACATATTTCACCTTTTGTTTGAAAGTGATCTGTCTTCTCTCTCGTATGCAGTGAATCATATACTTAAAACTGGAGTTCATGAATCACTTCTTTCTGCAAAAGAATTTGTGGAGAAAGTTCAAGAAACAGATGAAAATTTAGAAGCACAGTTAATCAATTTGATGGCATGTCAATGTGGAACAAATGAGTATTGGTATCGTCGTCATGGAGAACTCAGGTGTATGTTACGGAACTTATGTACACCAACATGGTTTGTCACACTTAGCTGTGCAGATTATGCATGGGAAGATTTGCTTGAGTTTTTAAGCGAAGCGAATACTAATATAAAAAAAATTCAAATAAAGACTCCTGGTGAACTGTGTTCATTGGATCCTGTAAATGTGTGCAGATATTTTAATCATAAGTTTCAAGGTATGATATCTTTTATCTGTAATAAAAAGAATCCACCTCTTGGAGAAGTTACCGATTTCTTTTGGAGAAAGGAGTATCAAGCAAGAGGTACACCTCATATACATATGCTAGTATGGATCAAGGATGCACCTAAATTTGGAAATGATTCTGATGAAACAGTATTGTCTTTCATCGAACAGTATGTGACATGTGAGATTCCAAGAGAAGAAGGAGATAGAAGCTTGAGACAGCAAGTTTTACATTTCCAAAGTCACCATTGTGGAAATTATTGCAGAAGAAAATACAAGTCTAAAGGATACTTGTACACCAAATGTCGGTTTGGTTTTCCCCGTCCAGTCATTTGTAAAGGAAGAGTAAATTCTTTTTTTCCTTCTGTGAGGCACACAATAACTGGGAAATCTCCAAAGAATACCTACAACTTAAAAAGAACAGAAGTGTCAAAGTATACCAATGACTACAATCCAGTCATTTTAAAAATGTGGAATGCGAACATGGACATCCAGTATGTTGCGGATAACTCAATTGTTGTTGCACGTTATGTTACATCGTACTTAACAAAATCTGAAAAAACAGAGATGAAACAAATGTGGGAAGAAATTGCACAAGAGAATAGTCTTAGCAAAAAATTGTACAGCTTTAGTTTGAAAATGCTTTCCCACCGAGAAATTGGATCGTATGGATGTTCAGACCGCTTGTGTTCTTCAAGTTTATATTCAAAGTCACAAGGAATCATTAGGGTAATTTTAGGTCTTGAATACACGTACAAAATAAGGTAACAGTTCCTAAACAAAACAGTGCCAATATGGTCTACTGTGAGAAGGGGGAGAGTGATAGGGCAGGGGGAAAGTAGTGGATGAGGTTCGAGAATGATAGTGTAATGGAGACCAGATACTCCTGGATGGTACTAGAAGTGCCCTCACACACCCTTGCGGGTGCAAAGCATCATCATCGGGCGGTGCTCCTCGTGGGGGTGGCGCTGCAGTCCCTCACGGGCCCTCGGAAGGGCTCTCTGTCGGAGATCTTTTGATGGAGTCGCCGTAGATGTGCGTGCGGGTGTGTGGGGAAGGGGGGAGTACGGTGTCGTGATGGAGCTAAAAAGACCTTGTGGTACCCTAACAATTTATTGGTGGGTCCAAAGGATCTACTAAAAAGTAACGGGGGATAGTGTTAGATTGACACTCTGAGTTGGGGAAACTAGATGTAAATACGTCCCACTGCTCTGGAGGCACCCTAGGTTACCGCATTGGAACTTCCGGGGCAGATCTGTAGCCCCCGCCCCAGATGGTCATCACCCGGCACAGCTTGGACCCAGACTTTTGCGGGTTCGACGTCAAGGACACGAATAATCCGTGTTCCTTTTTTCCTTTGTTTTTGGGATTATAGGTTACTCCCCTCTTTTTCCTGAATCCCTCTCCCTTACTTTTTAATCACCACCTTGGTCCTGACGAAGCGCTAGGATCCACTAGGGACCGCGGGCAGCGCGAAACATGTTGACCACCCCCGCTACACCCTCTCTCTCATTTTAACCCTCACTCCAACGGGTCGAGAGCAGTGGGACGTATTTACATCTAGTTTCCCCTACTCAGAGTGTCAATCTAACACTATCCCCCGTTACTTTTTAGTAGATCCTTTGGACCCACCAATAAATTGTTAGGGTACCACAAGGTCTTTTTAGCTCCATCACGACACCGTCCTCCCCCCTTCCCCACACACCCGCACGCACAACTACGGCGACTCCATCAAAAGATCTCCGACAGAGAGCCCTTCCGAGGGCCCGTGAGGGACTGCAGCGCCACCCCCACGAGGAGCACCGCCCGATGATGATGCTTTGCACCCGCAAGGGTGTGTGAGGGCACTTCTAGTACCATCCAGGAGTATCTGGTCTCCATTACACTATCATTCTCGAACCTCATCCACTACTTTCCCCCTGCCCTATCTCTCTCCCCCTTCTCACAGTAGACCATATTGGCACTGTTTTGTTTAGGAACTGTTACCTTATTTTGTACGTGTATTCATTCCAGGAGCACCGGTACAGGACCTTTTCCCCTTCCTACCTTTATGCTCCTTGTCCCCCCTTTTCAAGTGTGTATACAAGTTTAGGTCTTGCCTGCAAACGAAATAGAGTGTTGAAATTATTGGAAGAAATTGAACAATTAGCAGTAAATGAGCCAGATAGTACAGACATTCTTAAAACTAATATGTTGGACACATACTATCCGAAAAGGAGTCAACATCTGGAACAGATATGTCTGTATGAAGTACTTCAACATTACAGCTTCAAAATAAATGTTAAAGAGAATTTAAAAGAAGGAAAGTTTGCAGTAGTTGGATGCCATGGTCGTTTAGTAAAACATGCAAAGGGTAATCTTCTAAACCACAAGAAACTTAGGGGCAGATTTACAAGCCCTGTGCACCACTTTTGCACTGCCGTTGCGTCACTTTTGTGACGCAGCGGCGGCGCAAAGCTAGCACCATGCTGCGGCAGATTTACAACGTGACGCATCTAGGGAGATGCGTCACGTTGTAAAGCCCTGCACCACATTAAACCTGTGTCAGGTTTAATGTATGCAGGGTGGGCGTTACATCGGAAAAAGCCTCGGAAAAGTGACGCAGTAAAATCTACGAGATTTCACGCAGTCACTTTTCCGACGCTAGTGCGTCAAATCCTTACGCCTGCTTCAAGCAGGCGTAAGGCGCGACGCACCATGTTAGGGATTGGGCAGGTTGGAACAGTGCTGGAGTTGCGTCACGCTTGCGACACAACTTCAGCACTGTGCCAACCTTACACAGGCAGATGCGTCACACATCTGCTTGTCCTTGCGCCACGATGCACCGCATTGTAAATGTGGCGCATCTGCAGTGGCACACGGGGAAACTTGCGTGACGCATCTTCCTTGGCGCATCCCTGCTGATTTTCAGCGATGCGCCAGGGAATGTAAATCTGCCCCCCAGTTGTGAAACTCCAGCTAAGCGAGAATTTTACTATTTAGCACTTCTGCAGCTGTTTAAACCATGGCATAGCGAAAGTGAATTACTTGGACAGTTTGACTGCTACGAAGATTCTTTTAATGCTTGTAAAGATAGCATTCGATGTCCAATTTTCCCTACATATTTAAAAATGTTGAATGATGAAGTTGAACAGGAAGAGTCTATTATAGCTGAAATAGCTCATGAAAGTTCTCAAGATAGTCAAAGTAGTGGTCCATGTAGTCAAGATCCTCTTGGACAACCAATGTTGGAAAATGAAGCAGCGATTGCTATGCATGAAGTCGAAATTGCAATGCAACAAGCACACAAGGAAAATATAACATTGGAAAAGTTAGAAGAACAAGTAAATGTTGAACAGAAAGAAATATATGTGCAAGTGAGAGAACAGATAGAACAGGGTTTGTTGCATGAAATAAAGAATGTCTGTGTTCATCTTTTAAACCTCTTCTGATGTACATTAGTGGTCAAGCTGGGACAGGTAAATGTGTTTTAATTAAAGTTTTGACCAGTTATCTTCAAAAAACTACTGGTTCACATTTATGTTGTGTGGTAACAGCTCCAACTGGATTAGCTGCACACAATGTTAAAGGAGTTACTTTGCATAGATTATTGATGTTACCAGTGGAGCATGATAAGAAATTAGAATATCAGAAGTTGTCTGGAGAAGCTTCTTATGAAGTGTCAAGAGTGCCGAAGAAAATGAAACTTTTAATTATTGATGAGGTGAGCATGGTCTCAAACTTAATGCTTGCTTTTGTACACTTAAGAATGCAACAGGTATTAAAAACAGATTACGACGTTCTCTTTGGGGGAAAACATTTAATTGTATTTGGAGATCTGCTACAACTAAACCCTGTAAAAGGAGAACCAGTGTTTAAAACTCTTCTACATGAAGACACTAAGAAATCTTTAGGAAGTATTGGAAATGTGAATCTGTGGTTACATTTTGAATATAAACAACTCACTCAGAATATGCGACAAGCAAAAGATGAAGATTATTGAAATATTCTAAAAGATGTAAGAATTGGTGTTGTAAGCAAACATGGTAAACAAGCTTTTCAAAGTCGTCTACTAAAGAACTTGTTTACAAATGAAAACACACCAGCAGAAGTAATGTACAAGAAAATGAAAGAAAAAAGTCTATAGATTGCTTAACGCCTACAGTCGAAAAGTGTTATACGTTTAATAGAGAGCTCATGAAATTGGAAAATCAAGCAATAGTTCACATTGAAGCTATTGATAAAATAAAGTATCAAGGAATAACAATTGTTCTTTCAGAAAAACTACAGACTAAATTGGATTATTTGGAAAAGTCTGTATCAAAAACTGCTGGCTTAGAAAAAAATGTAGATGTATGTTTAAACTGTCAGGTAATTTTGAAGCGTAATTTGAATGTATAAGAAGGTTTAGTTAATGGAGCAATGGGGAAAGTTGTTGATTTTGTGAAATATCAAAATAGAAATGGAATTGAATTTTTGAAAGTAAAATTTGATCAGATTGCAGAGGTAAGACAGATTGCACGTTCTGCCGCAAGTTTTATGCTTGTGAAAGACTTGTATGTTCGTAGAAAACAGTTTCCCTTCTGTTTAGCATATAAGTGTAGATAATGCTTTGGTAAATGTTGGAAAAACTGTGTTTAAAGAGGGACTGGTATATGTTGCATTATATCGAGTTAAAACGTTGTCTGGTTTGTATTTGATTGATTTTGATGAGAACAAGGTTAGTGGTGATGTTAATTGTGTAAGAGAATATAATTGTTTGAGAAGGCTTTATTCTCCCCATTTAGGTGAATATCCTATTTATGAAAAACGTATTGTGTGTGTTCAAAATGCAAATATGTTGAAGAGTTAACTACGGTTGAAAAGCAGAAAGAAAATCAACAGAAAAGAAAAGATGTAAAGAAGCAGAAAATACAATCAAGTGATGATGTTGTTGGATACCAATTAAAAAATGCTTCTTTTGCCAACTGCTATGGTAATGTCATTCTAAATGTTATATTTTATCTTGAAGATGTTTGTGGTGATATTATGGAAAGTCAGGAAAAAACTTTATGTTCTGCACTCTACACTTTATTTTAAGAATTGCGAACTGATAGAAGTAAGATTCATTCTGCTTCTGGTATTCGCCAACTGTTGGATACATGTACTGGATCTTTAATGTCCAGTGCTAATATACAGCAAGATGCACAAGAATTTCAGATGGTTATGGTTGGAGTACTAGAAGATGAAGGATTTCAGATTGAGAATTTATTTACACTCAGTTACAAATGGGAACATAAATGTGAACAGTGTTCATTAACTTCAAGCACTATAGTTGACAGAGAACGATTTTTATATTTAACAATACCTGACTGCAAATCTGTACCATTTTCCAAATTAGTAAAAGAAGCTGATCATGAGATGATGTGTTCTCGTTGTAAATCAAGAATGCTGTCTGCATTATGCCTACAAAGATATGGAAAATATTTGATTATAATGCTGCTACGCTGTCGACCAAATGGAAGAAAAGTGGAAACTAAAATTAAGATTTTTATACCTAATCAAGTATCTATTTCTGGAAGAACTTTTGCAAAAGTTGCTATTGTTTTCCATGCTGGAAGTACTACTACAAGTGGACATTATACAGTTTATTTAACCTCTTCAGTGCCCCGCCCTTTCCCCGCCCTGTGCCGGGCGTTGCATTAGCGGGCGGGGTTCATGACGAGATAGTCTCGTCATGGACACAGCGCAACCGCGCTCCATGACGAGACCATCTCGTCATGGGCACTGAAGGGGTTAAAGTGTAATGATGGTTGCAGTCACTGTAATGATACACACTTGGAAATGAAACCGAGATTGCCTTATGAATTACCCAATTCATACCTAATTTTTCTGAAACAAAGATTTTAAATACACTATTCGGCTTTAATGAGAAGGTGTATAGATCTTTAAGGAATTCATACTGGATGCTTTCAAAGTGACATTTTTGATACATTATCTGGCAAATTGGGAAAATGTGCAGAGAAACTACGTAAGATCTTTAAGGAATTCATACTGGATGCTTTCAAAGCGAGATTTTTGATACATTATCTGGCGTATTGGGTAAATTTGCAGACAATCTATGAAGTGAAGGTGAGCTTTGAACATTTGAAGTACTATTGGATGTGTTATTTGTGTTGATTTTGTATTATATTTGAGAAAATAAGTTTTTTTTGTTTTTTTTAACAATCTAGTTGATTGTTTATTTTCCCTCTGCTGTTTATGATGAAACTACACTGGCATCACTGTGAATAGTGAAGTTAAGTAGTAGCTGATGACAGCAAAAAAAAGGGAGAAAAATTGTTATCTGAATGTTAAATTGTTTTGTATTATTTAAAAACTCATTGTAACTTGTGAAATGTATTACGTTACATAATACATTTGCAGTTTATTTTATGTAGTTGAAAAGTTAGAAAAAATAGTATTAATGACAAATACCCAATAGTAGTTCGATATTTAAAAAACCTTTGAAATTCATTGAAAAAAACCATAGGTTTCAGAGACGTTATACATAGAAATTAGCATTTAAAAAACCTTTGAAATTCACTGAAGAAAACATAGGTTTTACAGACGTTATAATTAGGAATTAGCATTTAAAAAACCTTAGAAATTCACTGAAAAAAACATAGGTTTTACAGACGTTATAGTTAGGAATTAGCATTTAAAAAACCTTAGAAATTCACTGAAAAAAACCATGGGTTTCAGGGACGTTATAGTTAGTTGGACATTTGACTCATATAAAACCAGAGAAATTCGCCTGTTATAGTCTTCGTCTTTGAGGACTTCTGTTGCTTCTTTCTGCATTTCTTTTTTTTCTTTCTGTGCGTTTTTTCTTCTTTCTTCACATGTCCTACCTCTGTAGGCATAGTTAGAAATTAGCATTTAAAAAACCTTAGAAATTCACTGAAAAAACCACAGGTTTCAGGCATGTTATAGTTAGAAATTAGCATTTAAAAAACCTTAGAAATTCACTGAAAAAAACATAGGTTTTGGGGAAAGTTATAGTTAGTTGGACATTTCACTCGTACAAAACCACGCGTACATAACTCGCGCCCCCGTAATGCACGTTTGATGACGTCACATATTACATCATTCATGACATGGTCAGTGACATCACTGATGACATCACTGATGACATCTCAAATGACATTACTGATAACATCATCCATGTGATAATTTGATGCACCTTCTCACACCCTAATATAACCTTTGATACACCCACTCTAAATTACAGCCTGCCAATCTCAAAACCATGCGGTACAAAAGGGGGTGGTGATGGACGGAGCATCAGAACCAATCAAACATTCACACCCAGTCAAGAGATCTGGGTTTAATCTATCACCGTTCTTTAGCCCACTCTGCCACCCCAGTTCAGACATGTCCATATGCAAATCAGTGTGACCATGTGCCTCATGGGAACAGTCCAGCCTGAACTGCCAAACCATGCCTTCCCTGCACTGGAAACAAGATTCCTACGACCGGTTTCTGGCATTTCAGCCATCTTCAGCCAGGCTTGCTTGAATCCAGTGGCAAAGTGAGCAAGGGACTCAACGTCTGAGCATACCCTGCCAACTTATGGCGCACAAAGCGGTACAAAAGGGGGTGGTGATGGACGGAGCATTAGAACCAATCAAACACTCACACCCAGTCAAGAGATTTGGGTTTAATCCATCACCGTTCTTTAGCCCACTCTGCCACCCCAGTTCAGACATAGCCATATGCAAATCAGTGTGACCCTGTGACTCATGGGAACAGGCCAGCCTGAACTGCCAAGCCATGTCTTCCCTGGACCGGAAACAAGCTTCCTAGGACCGGTTTCTGGCATTTCAGCCATCTTCAGCCAGGCTTGCTTGAATCCAGTGGCAAAGTGAGCAAGGGACTCAACGTCTGAGCATACCCTGCCAACTTATGGCAAACAAAGCGGTTCAAAAGGGGGTGGTGATGGACCGAGCATCAGAACCAATCAAACACTCACACCCAGTCAAGAGATCTGGGTTTAATCCATCACCGTTCTATAGCCCACTCTGCCACCCCAGTTCAGACATGGCCATATGCAAATCAGTGTGACCCTGTGCCTCATGGGAACAGTCCAGCCCGTACTGACAAGCCATGCCTTCCCTGGACCGGAAACAAGCTTCCTAGGACCGGTTTCTGGTGTTTCAGCCGTCTTCAGCCAGGCTTGCTTGAATCCAGAGGCAAAGTGAGCAAGGGACTCAACGTCTGAGCATACCCTGCCAACTTATGGTGAACAAAGCAGTACAAAAGGGGGTGGTGATGGACGAAGCATCAGAACCAATTAAACACTCACACCCAGTCAAGAGATCTGGGTTTAATCCATCACCGTTCTATAGCCCACTCAGCCACCCCAGTTCAGACATGGCCATATGCAAATCAGTGTGACCCTGTGCCTCATGGGAACAGTCCAGCCCGAACTGCCAAGCCATACCTTCACTGGACCGGAAACAAGCTTCCTAGGACCGGTTTCTGGCATTTCAGCCGTCTTCAGGCAGGCTTGCTTGAATCCAGAGGCAAAGTGAGCAAGGGACTCAACGTCTGAGCATACCCTGCCAACTTATGGTGAACAAAGCGGTACAAAAGGGGTGGTGATGGAAGGAGCATCAGAACCAATCAAACACTCACACCCAGTCAACAGATCTGGGTTTGATCCATCACCGTTCTATAGCCCACTCAGCCACCCCAGTTCAGACATGACCATATGCAAATCAGTGTGACCCTGTGCCTCATGGGAACAGTCCAGCCCGAACTGCCAAGCCATGCCTTCCCTGGACCGGAAACAAGCTTCCTAGGACCGGTTTCTGGCATTTTAGCCGTCTTCAGCCAGGCTTGTTTGAATCCAGTGGCAAAGTGAGCAAGGGACTCAACGTCTGAGCATACCCTTCCAACTTATGGCGAACAAAGCGGTACAAAAGGGGGTGGTGATGGACGGAGCATCAGAACCAATCAAACACTCACACCCAGTCAAGAGATCTGGGTTTAATCCATCACCGTTCTTTAGCCCACTCTGCCACCCCAGTTCAGACATGGCCATATGCAAATCAGTGTGACCCTGTGCCTCATGAGAACAGTCCAGCCCGAACTGCCAAGCCATGCCTTCCCTGGACCGGAAACAAGGTTCCTAGGACCAGTTTCTGGCATTTCAGCCGTGTTTAGCCAGGCTTTATTGAATCCAGTGGCAAAGTGACTTTCGTAAGGTGGAATGCGGGGTCCCTCAAGGTTCATCACTTTCCCCCCTTTTATTTAATTTATACATCCAGCCCCTCATTTTTTCGTTACAGCAGATGGAGGTCACGGTGTTCAATTACGCCGATGATCTCCAGCTAATCTTTAACCTTTCTAATTCCCCTTCATCTGCTTCCAATGTTCAGACTGTAATGACATTCATTCAGGACTGGATGAACTGCAACCACCTCAAACTCAATCCGGACAAGACTGAGCTAGTCCTGACCGGAGGTGGTTGCAGTCCATGGACCTCCTCCCACTGGCCCTTGTCACTTGGTGTTCCCCCTCTTCCCGTCCCTAAGGTCAAAACTCTTGGGATTTTTCTTAACTCACAACTCTCTATCCACTCACAAATTGGTTCAGTGGTTTCTGCTTGTTTTTTTTCACTAAGACTAATTAGGAAAGTATCCCGCTTTTTCTCCCTTTCTGCCTTAAAAATTATTGTGTTGGCCATGGTGTTGTCGCGAGTTGACTATGGTAACATCATCTACAATGGAGCTCCAGCCTATGCGCTTTATCGCTTGCAGCTCATTCAGAATCAAGCGGCTCGTTTGATTTATGGCTTACCCAAATACCATCGTGCCACTCCCCTGCTTAAAGCTTTGCATTGGCTCCCGGTGAGGGAGCGTGCTCTTTTTAAACTCGGTTGCCTTACTTTTCAGGCAAGATCAGGTACAGCCCCCGAGTTCATCTGCGCTGCCATAAAACCGTACCTCCCAGGTCGCGAACTCCGCTCTGCCCACATGGCTCTCCTGACCACTCCTCGCTTCAAGAAAAAGAAATCTGGCGGAGCGAAATTCGCTTCTCTCGCCCCGCTCTTCTGGAACTCTCTTCCTGCCGCTCTCCGTACTTCTCCCTCATATATACAGTTTCGGAAAGATCTTAAAACCCTGCTATTTGAACAAGCCTACACTGTCTAGCCTCTACTGCCGACCGCTACTGCACCACTTAAAGCGCCATGAAACCGCACGGTATAAGCGCGCTTAATAAATGTTTTTAAATTCAAATTCAAATTCAAAGTGAGCAAGGGACTCAACGTCTGAGCATAACCTGCCAACTTATGGCGAACAAAGTGGTACAAAAGGGGGTGGTGATGGACGGAGCATCAGAACCAATCAAACACTCACACCCAGTCAAGAGATCTGGGTTTAATCCATCACTGTTCTTTAACCCACTCTGCCACCCCAGTTCAGACATGGCCATATGCAAATCAGTGTGACCCTGTGCCTCATGGGAACAGTCCACCCGAACTGCCAAGCCATGCCTTCCCTGGACCGGAAACAAGCTTCCTAGGACCGGTTTCTGGCATTTCAGCCGTCTTCAGCCAGGCTTGCTTGAATCCAGTGGCAAAGTGAGCAAGGGACTCAAGGTCTGAGCATACCCTGCCAACTTATGGCAAACAAAGCGGTACAAAAGGGGGTTGTGATGGACGGAGCATCAGAACCAATCAAACACTCACACCCAGTCAAGAGATCTGGGTTTAATCCATCACCGTTCTATAGCCCACTCTGCCACCCCAGTTCAGACATGGCCATATGCAAATCAGTGTGACCCTGTGCCTCACTTTGCCACTGGATTCAAGATAGCCTGGCTGACGAGGGTTATGAACCCGAAACCAGTCCCAGGGTGCTTGTTTCCGGTCCAGGAAAGACATGGCTTGGCAGTTCGGGCTGGACTGTTCCCATGAGGCACAGGGGCAGGCTGATTTGCATATGGCCATGTCTGAACTTGGGTGGTAGAGAGAGCTAAAGAATGATGATGAATTAAACCCAGATCAGTTGATTGGGGGTGAGTGTTTGATTTGCTCAAATGCTCCGTCCATCATCCCCTTTGGTATCGCTTTGTTTGCCCTAAGTTGGCAGGGTATGCCCAGACGTGGGTCCCTTGCTCACTTTGCCACTGGATTTAAGACAGCCTGGCTGATGAGGGTTATGAACCCGAAACAGGTTCCAGGATGCTTGTTTCCGGTCCAGGGAAGACATGACTTGGCAATTCAGGCTGGACTGTTCCCATGAGGCACAGGGTCAGGCTGATTTGCATGTGGCTGGGTTCAAACTGGAATGGCATGTTGAGAAAAAAAAGATGGATTTAGGCCCGGATCTCTGTACTGGGGTGAATGTATGACATTGTTCTGCATTCTGTCCATCAATTGTTCTTTTTGACAGCATTGCTGCAGCAGATGCTTAGGGTGAGGACCTAAAGCCACAAATAAAACTGAAGGGAACAACTAGCACAGAATCAGGTCTAGAAGAGGTGATATAGAAAATACAGATCAGCCTCAAATGTGAGCTCTCTATTGTGGGGGCAATAGAGGTAAGAAAAGAAAAAAACATAATAAAAAACTTTAAACTGCTAATCGGGTAGTCGAATACCCAATCTTCAATATGTCAAGAAAAGTCTTAAGGAAAAGACTCCTCTCGCAACTCATAATCTCATTCCAAAATTGTTCTTGGGGCTCTGGGCACTGCTCCAGAGGAGGTGTAGTACACAAATAAAGCAAACAAGGCTGAGAGGCAGGCACGACTGGGGACGGAATCACTTGAGCCTATAGACCTCCTGGCCGCAATTACCAAAGTAAAACTTTCACCACAGTCATCAGGCACATCTCCTCCCAAAGGACCATCTAAAGATCTAATAGTCATCACAGTCCCAAATGGGGCCAGGAGTTTGAGCTTACATTTACTAAAGGAGACCCCTAAAACTCTGATATCTCTAACAAAACTGGACAATATAAACCTGGAAACTTGTGGGAATAAATCCTCTCACATATCTAATTTCCGAAAATTCAATCTTGGAAATGGCCTTCACATAAATCAAGGTGCAAGCAACAACTGCTTGCAAAGGGAGCTGCACTCTTTTACACCCACACTACATTTCTAAGAACCCTTTGATATTTTGAACCGGGGCAATATTCTGAAACATACTTGACTGATCTCTTCTCTTGTCAGCGTCACAACTAAGGATATCATAAAGTCTTGATTGAGTTCCCCGATCCCGGTCCAGGATTCTAAAACTAACCCACCAAAGTCAACTGAGGATCCAACGATTTAGCTCTCAAAGTTCTAAAAGAAGTGGGGAATATCACTTACCACCTTTATGAATACACATTATCCCCATCCACTTGCAGTCTCCAGGGCAGATGGCGAGCCATCTGGCCGGTCAACAAGAGTTTATTCTGTCCTGATGAATGACTGAAGCAAGTCTCCAAAAATTGACACCAAAACATCTGAAGAGAATGTCTCTAAATCTAGTTCTTGGAACTGCACTGAAAGAGAATGGGGTTGGCTATCATGACCTCTGAATACAGCTGGTAAGCCAAAATGAATCAAAATAAACGGAAAAAAAGAGGATCTGCAGTAGCTAAAACATTTTGGGTGTGTTCCTGGATTATTAATGGTGTGGTTGGCCAAATTGGCAATCCTGAGACACAAACGTTTCTGTGAACCTTTCAAGTGTTGCTATGGCCCCTTGATTCTGTGCCAATGCAGATCTTCACAAACTACTTTGTCTACGTGGTCAAGGCCCTCAAACATGGCACTGTAAGAGGGGTCTTGCAATTTATATTTTGTTTCCCTTCGCAATGGAAAGCAAAGAGGCGGTAAGCACCACAGAAGGTCTTCAAGCTGTGGAATTGGTCTCGGAAGTTCCCTCCATAATAACCATAGTGAATGCTTATATATTTCCTAATTAGAAGGCAAGAATAAAATCATCAGAAATCCTGGTAGACGAAATTATGAAATTACAAAATGAGAATGTTAGGTCCGTACTCAAAGTCTCGGGAGACTTCAATATGTTGCTTCTGGGCTCTTTGGAACCAAATGACATACTGGTGGCACAAGAACAAGGTCAGTCACTGCTTGGAAATCTAGAGCATCTGGCCTCAGAGTGCAAAATGGCCCCGTCAGCCCAGATAATCCACCTGGATTCTGATATCACTAAGAGACAGGAGCTTCACTGATCGATCATACCCTGCTGAGTTATCCTTTAATGCAACATGAAGTGCCATAGAGACTAGTAGATAGGTCCGATAGTGATCATCTCCCTCAGGAACTAGAACTGTGAGTTGGGTTTACAGATGAAGCAAACTCAATGTATACTATTGACAACAAGCTGATAAAATGCACGCCTGCTTTCTTGTTAGCCCTATCGAATGACGCCAAGTAAACACTTCAGAAAGATGAGAAGGAAGAGCAAAGCACCACAAGTAACTGAGAAGACCTCATTGGTCGGTTTTCAGGACAAAACACTAAATTAGCAAACCATTGAAGGCAGCTGACCGGCAATAACAGTACTCACCAAGTTGCCTGGGAGGGAAACATTCTTATTACAAAATTTAAAAAGTGAATGAACAAACTTTTGGAGGGCACTCAGGGGCGCCCCAAGCGACCCAGCAACACATCTCAAAATTAGGAAAGCCAAGAAAGGCCTAAAAAATAAAAGTTGGAACTGACACCTTCTGGGCGACATTGCTGTGGGACATCAAGAGGAAGAACTCAATCACTATTTGGCGGAAGGTAAACAATAATACCAGTTCTTCGTCCAGAGTAATAAATTCTAACATCCCATAATCCATATGGGTACACAATCTGCCGGAGCATTTTAACACAGGGCTTATAAATTATATCAGGAAAGATAACCCTGCATGTAATCAGTCTGAGAGGAGAATGCAGAAGCTTAAAACCTCAGATGAGGATTCTCAAAATAATAACTCTGAAGAGCAAGACCCTCTTACAGGAGATCCACTCGAATGGCACAAACAATATAACGCCCATTGAAATTTGACCCAGAGCCCTGCAGAGTCTTGCAATATAGAGCTTTCCATCAGCCTAGAGACAATTCAAAGACAACAATCCAAGTGGCGACAAGCAGGGGATCCCCCTGTAAAATATAAGGAAGAGCACACTTTTTGAGGAGAACAATTATCTTCACTCTTAAATTACATCTTCCGTAGTAATAACATCCCCACTTCATGGAAGGGTTCAACAATCTTACCAATATACAAAAGAGGAGATACAAGCAATCCAGGAAACTACTGTCTGTTGGCCTTTGTTAGAAATTGGATTTCTGGTTGGCAAATAGCCTTTGTATTACTCATAAATCACATTAGAGCATAATAACATATATACACTGTGTCACCTGGAACTAGGTGTGACTTTACAGGGGATTATATACATTACAGGGCCAATTGGGTGACTGCCATAACCATTAGAACTCACTAATAGTGAAATAAAAACAACCAGTAATCACTGGAAATAGCTCACTTACCATATATACCTTAGGCATACATCATGGCATTCCTCAGAGAAGCATATTATGTAAAACATCATAGCCATAGTGCAGGGTATATTACATAAACATAGCAGGCCCCTCTTAGGGATAAAACTGCACCTTAGGTGATCCTTACACCATATCGCCTCATCATATCAGGCCCCACCTAAGCATAGGGGCGACCATCAGGCTGGCTGGCATAAACCTCAGGGGTCCGTCTTGGACTACCCCGCAATGCCCTTTGTCCCAAAGTCAGGGCTCTCCTAGCATGAGGCCTTCAAAATGGCCACCTGGCTGCTGATGCAGCAAAGATACCTGCACAATTCACAGGGGAGGGGGTGCAACTCACCCGTGCCCCCATGTTGCAGCTGCCCGCAATCCGGCTGTGACAGTAAAACAGGGACAAACAGTGACTTCTGGCTCTGGCGCTGCTTCCTCTGGCCGGCCACGCCACAGGTCAGGCTCTCCTCGCCTGGCTTCCAGCTTCGGTGCTCAGTACGAGTGGAAAAGGACCCCTCTTCTTTGGGCTCGGGAACATGTAATACAGAGTGCCCGTCACTCACTTATCATGTGCAAAGTTGCAGCGCTCTTCCTTGGGCTCTGGAGGCCAGCTGGGCTCTCCTTGTCACCACGGGAGCCCCGCCCCCAACCAGGCAACAGCTGCCTGGCTTCCTGTTCTGTGGCTCCTCTGCCAAGGCGCAAAGGCACCCATCAGACTCAAAGTCGGAGTCCCCTTCTCGGGCTCAAAGGGGCAATGAAAATGAAGTGCTCACGAGGCGCT
The DNA here is from genome assembly GCF_964204655.1 of Triturus cristatus. NCBI lineage: Eukaryota > Metazoa > Chordata > Amphibia > Caudata > Salamandridae > Triturus > Triturus cristatus. The sequence goes on from NC_140590.1 coordinate 231,364,359, forward strand.
AAGTCCCAAGTTCCTTAGGGTACAGCTGGGCCAAGGCAGGCCAGCAAGTAGGGACCCCCAGGAGTCAGCAGCTGGGTCCCACAGCGGTTCCTCATGACGCCCAGCAGTCCTTCAGATTCCAGCAGGTAACCTAAGTGAGCACCAACAGCCCCCCTTTACATGGGGTCACACCCCCAATATTTATACCAGTTCAAGTCGTTGTTCTGCCCTGGCACAGGGCGCTGTGCCCGGTCCAAACCAATTCTGGGTGGTACTTGCACATTTCTTTACAGTGCACAATAACATCCTTTGTCAGTGTAGGCTCTGGCCCCAGACACACCACAGGGGGGTGGAGCCAGCATTGTGTAAGGCAGGCACAGTCCTATTCAGGCCCAGGTACTACTCCTCCCACTACTACAAATGCAGATTGGCCTATTCAGCCTAGCGGTGACTCACCCAGCCCCTCTTGTGTCACAGCACCTCCCCAGCCCCGGTCATCCAGAGCCAGTCATGCAATAAACAACGGGCAGGCACAAAGACACATAGCACACAGAAATGCCCACTTCTAAAAGTGGCATTTCTAAAATAGAGATAATAAATCTGCGAACACCATTACGCAGCATTTGTTACCACTATTCCAAACATACCAAACTTGACCACGCTATTCCTCTCATGTCAGGAATTACCACTGAAACACACATCAGGGAATCCCCAATGCATTCCTATGAGAGGGCAGCCTCACATTAGTGAGAAACCAAAATGGCTGTTTGTCACTACTAGGACATGCCACACAGTTAAGGCACATGTTCTACCTTTTACTACAGCGCACCCTGCCCATAGGGCTAGCTAGGGCTGCCTTAGGGGTGACTGATATGTAGTAAAAGGGGAGTCATAGATGTGGCACCCACTTTATGTGCCACGTCACAGTGGCAGTAAACTGCGTGTGCAGGCCCTGCAATGGCAGAGGTCCGGGACAGGTTTGAAAGGCTACTTTGGAGGGTGGTGCAAGCAGCGCTGCAAGCCCACCACTAGCATTTAATTTACTGACTTGGTATTTGAGATACCACTTTACAAGGGACTGATAGGTAAATTAAATTACCCAAATAGGTGTAGACCAATCTTACCACGTTTATGATAGAGAGCACATGCACTTTACCACTGGACAGCAGTGATAAAGTGCCCAGAGTCCTAAAACCATCAACACCAGGTCATAAAAAATACCAGGAGAAAGGCAAAACGTTCTGGGATGACCCTGCAAAAAGGTCCAAGTCCAACAGCCTTAATAGACAACAAAGCCAAATACTTTGCAGGGACCGTACTGGAAAAACTTTTGTCTTGGGCCGGGGACAAGGCCGTAATTCCACTGAATCAAATGGGCTTTACCGAGAATACTGGAACAACAACCAAAAACATGACCCACTCCCTGCTGACTGATTTTGCAATAACGTAGATTACAGAGCTGCCTGCGAAAAGGTGGACCAGGAGAAATTATGGCACAAACTGGCAAAATGGAAAATCTCATAGGGCCTGCTACGGGCAGTACAGAGGCTACACAATAAGACTTGGATCCAGGTGAAGTCGGGGAATGGTTCCTACCTGTCAAGAGCTACAGAAACAACATAGATTCTAAAGTTGCGTGATTCCGTCGACCCTTTCCAATCTATTCCTCTCTGATCTTCCATCAACCTTGAATAAGATCAACAGTTGCACCCCAAAACTGGGAGGAATCCGACTTTCAAACTTACTTCATGCTGGCGATTTAGTGCTACTCAACAGGACGAAGGTAGGCTTACAATGGTTCTGGATGCAACTCTAGCTTATTCTGAGAACAATGGGCTGATAAATATGAAAACATGCTAAACCCTAACTATTAATAAAAAAGGGTTGAAACATCATACTTGGTATCTGGGTAGAGATAAGACTGAGTCTGTGAATATAAGGACCTTGGAGTGCTTTTAAATGCCAATGGAAGGTTCAGTAATCAATTGGAAGACATAAAAAGGAAGGGCAAAGATCTCGCAGCAGACTTGGGAGCCTTATATAGAGAACTGAAGGGCCCAACTTTAACCCCGCTATTACATGTCGCCCAAGCAAAGATTCCTCCCACTTTGAGCTATGGGAGTGAGGACCTGAGAGGCCAGGATAGTATCACTATGGATATAATAATAACAAAACAATTTAGGATTACTTTTGAAATACCAACATACACATCTCCAGCTGAGATTAAATTGGAATTTGGCCTTGAGAAGCAACCCTTGGCTGTGCGGGCATCCTTCACGAATTGCTTTCATGATGTCATATCAGCAAACAAGAAGTCATTAAATCACCACCTTTAGCTTGAAATATAAGGGAGGGCCTGAGCACCAGCAAGAGCCTACATAAAATCAGCGTTAACTAATCTGGGCTGCTCTTTGGCATGGGATCTACCACTGTGCAGGGTTGAATTAAAAACAAAAACAAAATCAAGCACTAATTCCCTGTCACTATTGGAGGACAAAATCACCCTTGCCAGGTGTAGCCATGGATTGCTAATCCTTAATAACTTCACCAAATGTAAGCCCCAGTGCTAAATAGAAGAGGTTTATAACAACCTGACAAAAGAAAAGTTTTTAAAATATAGGCTGGGGGTCCTACCTGCACTAAAGCACGCTCCACAATGGAGATAAATAGAAGGCCAGGGCAATTGCAGGCTATGCGGACGAGGGATTAAAGATATTGCTCACGTTCTGTGTCTGTGTAAAGCCACTCTGGGAGACAGCCAAGCAATCCTACCTAGGAAATTCAACGAAAGAGGAATCAGGACATGTAGAGAGGCGGCGGTAGCTTGTTTTAATTCAAGTGATCCTCGACTGAACTGTGCGGTGGTAAAATACCTTCAGAAGGTAGGGGAAAAGGTGTTGATTTTGGGATTACAAACAATAAGCAAGAAATAAAAGAACTGGAACTAATTAGATCTGTCCTCGAAGCCTGGTAGTTCCAACTGGGAGACTTGCACGCTGCACTTTAAGGCCTGTTTGCAGACCTGTGGCAGGTTGAGGCTAGGCACCATAGCACTTTAAATTGCAAGCACTGCAAGGTTTATTTATAGGCACAAACACTTTTAAAGATAGTTAAAAGTCCAGAACATTGCAGTTAAGGAATTACTTGAATGATTTGAGCTAGGCAGACATTGGGCATGAAAGCACTTTATTACTATGATTGCCTCTGCACTGTAGGAATTTGCTGCTTATTGACTCTTTATACCCTAAGCAACTGTCTATTGAAATCTGAATGGCTCCAATTAGATTTCAAGGCGCGTCGTTATCGAATTGTATGTTGCCAGTATTGCTAGTATTAAAAAGAATCAAGATATTATTACACTTTACTAGCTCAGGGTACGTATTACATAACCACACCTATAGAGCTACAAAGGCTTTGCCTGGGTTTTTTTACTTTCCTTTTTGACCTGTATTTTTTCAATGTTTTTAATAGTGATCACTGTGGGTTACTCCGCTTTAAATTTGTATTAATGTTTTTTTATTAATCAAGAAAATAAACAAAATTTGAATTGGAAGGCTAAGTGCTCAATATAAAAGGTGGACTAAAGCAAAGAGCCTGGATTGTCATGCACTATAAGTATTTTTGGGGTCATACTTGGTAGAAATCCTTAACCCCAAAAAGGAACATATCACCTTTTTAAAGGAGAAGAAAATGGCATGTGCTTCCCATGAGTCAGACAAACCTGTCAGAGAATCTGTCACAACTGTGATGTATCTATATATTTCTATCAGCAGTAAACTTACACAATGTCAGTTTGTGAGGAGGTTTCTATCTACAATACAGATGAGATTATATGTGTATAATGCGAAAGAGTGGAAATTGTAGATGCTATACCTGACACTTTAGCACATTCTAGACTGCATCAGAAATGATGCTAATACATTCACATTAGTAGAGGTCTGCATTAGTCCTAGCAGATAATTGTGTTCTGAATCACTTACCAACTTCTTTCAGTGTTCAAATGACTATGGTAACATGGATTAAGGCCTGTGACTCATGTAACATTGTCAAATTTTGAGAATAGCATGCACGTAAGCGGCACCCATGTCGGGTGCGCAAATGAAAAAATACCATATATAAGCTAAGTTACACTAGCTGTCAGAAAGTAACCCGCCCCCAGCTGTGCGAGCATCTCGTGGGCCCTCTCGATGTTCTTTTATTTCCATCAATTATATACACCAAGACCTTTGTGGCATAAGAACGGCTGCAGTTTATTCACATCATACGTTAGTACACACTTGTCATGATGGCATTGGTCATAAACGTGCTCATTTTGGCTTATCTCGGATTACAACGCAAACCATCTCATAACAAGTTATACAGTATACCGCCTATACTTTCTGTCATGTTAATGACTGTTGGAAGGCGGACACCGAGGAGTCGGCGAGACCACCAAAGGGGGCCCTCACACTGCACGAAGTAGCCGAGCGCTGCCGAGAAGTCTCCTGAGAGATCCTGCTCCTATCACGTACTAGCACAGTAACACCACCACACAGGACTCAAGGAGGTTGTCTCTACGACAAGCAATTCTTTATCAGCAATAAAAGTTTACGAGTTCAATATTTACACGAAGGGATCGAGGGATCCACCAAAAGTCTCAATGTCTCTTTGGAAGGGTAGGGGTAGCGGGACAGTCTTTGGCAGGAATGCGGTACGAGGGTACCTGGGGCCCAGTTCTTATCCTCAAGCTGGAGGCCCTCCGGATCTCAGAGGGGTCGAGCCGCGACGGCGTCAGCAGGGCTCTGGCGTACAGTTCGGGGAGAGCCGCGATTCAATCAGCAGGGCTCCGAGGAAGGTTTCAGCGAGGTTGGGCCGCGACAGCGTCAGCAGGGCTCCGATGTTCCAGGTGGTTCAGATTGTTCACAAGAGGGAGCCGCGACGCAGTCAGCAGGGCTCGTGATGGTTCCGACAAGAGTTCTTCTCCGTAGGGTCAGCCGCGATTCAATCAGCAGGGCTCTCGACTCCGGGATACAACTGGCGATCTGTGGTGGGGTCGCCCCAGATATAGGTCTGGAGCCCTTTGATGTCCGGACCTATGCGCCCGGGGGGGCGGAGTGGCCGGGTGGAGGTGGCCCGACGCCCAGCAGGAGAGGCGCCAGGCCCAAGGGAGTTGCAGGGCGATCACACCTCGAGAGGGGAGGACAGTTGGGGGTCCCATCGATACTGTCCTCCGCCGGGGGCGATGAATGGTTCCTGCGGCACCCCCTGGCCAGTTCGTGGTGCCTCGATGTCGGGGCTTCGCTGGGGTCGAGGCCGGGTTGCGCTGGCTGGTGCACAGTGTGACGTGGATGCCAACAAGATGGCGGAGCCACGAGGAGTATGCGACCGCGTGCAGCTCCGGGTGAAGGGCCTTGGTGCAGTTCAGACGGGTGGCCCGTGAAGGGCGGGGCGGGGAACGGGCACAATCCATGGGGTTAAGGACCACGCCACGAGGCCGGGTCCAACAGGCGTCCCCCCCAGCCGAAGGCATGGAGAGTCACCCATCTCCTTGGGGATTCTCCTCGTCAAGGCGGAAGAAGCGGGACAGGCCGTCGGCGTTGGCGTGGTCATTGCCAGGCCGGTGTTCGACGTCAAAGTCCATCCCTTGTAGCGAGATGGACCACCGCAGCAGCTTGGGGTTCTCGCCCCGCATTTGCATTAACCGCCGCAAGGGCCGGTGGTCGGTCTGGACCCGGAAGTGGGTACCAAAGAGGTAGGGCCGGAGCTTCTTGAGGGCCCACACCACAGCGAAGGCCTCACGCTCAATGGTGCTCCAGCGTTGCTCTCGGGGCAGTAGTCGTCGGCTGATGAAGGCCACTGGTCGGTCGAGCCCCTTTTCGTCGGCTTGGGATAGGACGGCCCCGATCCCATACTCGGAGGCGTCCGTCTGTACCACGAACTCCTTCTGGTAGTCCGGGGCTTGCAGCACCGGAGCAGTACACATGGCTGTCTTTAAGGTGTTGAAGGCTGTTTGGCAGCGGGGTGTCCAGTGTACCATCTTGGGCTGCTTTTTGGACGTTAACTCTGTGAGGGGGCCAACAATGCTCCCATAGTCCCGGATAAACTGCCGGTAGTATCCGGTGAGGCCCAGGAAGGCCCGGACAGCGGTCTGGGTAGTGGGGGGTTCCCAGGTCTGGATGGCATCTATCTTCGCTTGGAGGGGGGCCACCTGCCCGCTCCCCACTTGATGGCCCAGGTAGGTCACGGATCCGTGGCCGACTTGACATTTGCTGGCCTTGATTGTGAGCCCGGCCCGCTGGAGGGCGGCCAGGACGGCTTTCAGGTGAAGGAGGTGCTCGGCCCAGTGGTTGCTGTACACGGCAATGTCATCTAGGTAGGCCGCGCTGAAGGCCTCAAGCCCGGCCAAAACCTTGTTCACCAGTCTTTGGAAGGTGGCCGGGGCGTTCTTCATTCCGAAGGGCATCACCCGAAAGTGGTAATGCCCATCCGGGGTCGAAAAGGCGGATCTTTCTTGGGCGCCGGGGGTGAGCTGGATTTGCCAGTACCCGGCGGTGAGGTCCAGCGTGCTCAAGTAGCGAGTGGCCCCTAGGCGGTCGATGAGTTCGTCGGCCCGGGGTATCGGGTGGGCGTCTGTCTTGGTTACTGCATTATAGGGCTCGGTAGTCCACGCAGAATCGCAACTCTGGGGGGTGGCCGGGAGCTGCGGCCTTGGGCACCAGGACGACAGGGCTGGCCAACGGGCTGTCGGAGGGTTCGATGACCCCCAGGGCCAGCATCTTCGTTACTTCGGCCTGGATGCAGGCCCGCACTCGGTCAGGTACCCGGTAGGCTCTGTGTCGCACGGGGGGGCTCTCCCCGGTGTCGACGTCGTGGACGCACCAGTGGGTCACCCCCGGGGTGAGGGAGAAGAGGGCTGCGTAGTCCCGCAGCAGTCGCTGGCAGTCGTTGCGCTGTTCCGGAGTCAGGGAAGAGGCGAGTTGGACCCCTTCGATCGATCCGTCATGAATGTTGGACTGCAAGAGGTCGGGCAGGGGTTCGGAGTCGTCCTCGCCCCCCTCGTCGGTCGCCAGCAGCAGGCTCAGTTCGGTCCGGGCAAAGTGGGGTTTTAGCCTGTTCGCATGTAAGACCCGGAGCGGGTTCCGGGGGGACTCCAGGTCGACCAGGTAAGTGACGGGACTTTTCTTCTCCACTACCTTGAAGGGCCCGGTCCACTTGTCCTGGAGGGCGCCGGGTTCGACCGGGGCCATGACCCATACCTTCTGTCCGGGCTCGAATTCTATGGTAGAGGAGTTCCGATCGTACCACCGCTTCATGTCCTCCTGGCTGGCCTCGAGGTTGGCTTCGGCCATGGCTCGGAACTTGCGGGTCTGGTTCCGGAGAGTCAGGAGGTATCGGTAGACGTCAGGAGGGGCGCCTTGGGGCTCCATCTCCCAACCCTCCTTGACCAGGCTGAGCGGTCTGCTCTGCATGATAACCCCCCCCCCCCTCCTCATAGCCAACTCCTTCACAGCCCGTGGCACTAAATCTTGAGGCAGCGCTGGCACCAGTCAATACACTAGCCTCTCTCCAGTAGGACCATTCCCACATGGCTTTTCCTGTCCTCTTTCTTGGCGCCTGGGAGTGCCCGAGCCAAGATGCTGGTTGTCATGGAGACCAAGTTTTAAGTTTGAATTTGTTCTGGAAGGTGCACAGCAGAAGTCAGTTGGAATGAATCTACATTGTTGCAATGTGTTTGTGGGGTTGACATCATGCTGACGAAAAAGACAGAATAAGAACCCACTGACTGCTAGGTTTGAAGGGATTGGAGGAAACATAGGATGCAAATGTGAGTGACCAATCACTCTGCACTCCTGTGAATTAAATGGGCCAGCAAGGCAAATATAAGGCAGCCAGGTCCCATGAGGGAGCACTTGCCTGCACATCTCTGTATTCCACGACCCAGCTGCTGCTACTGATTCCCTGGAACCATGTCAAGGGCTGTGGAGAGGTCACAGCCATTCACCCTGGTGGAGAACATGGCTTTGGTGGATGTGATCCTCCCACAGTACCCCATGCTGTATGGGCGACCAGGTTATCAGGTGAGTGCAGTGGCCACTGGCACAGACTGTGCCCCTTTTTCGTGACTGTGACTTCTGGCATTGTGTCCAGGTGTGACCCACATGCTATGTACTGTAGGGGGGGTCCCAGGGGTGGGAATGCCTGATGTCTCCCAGCAGAGCCCAGAGACAGGAGGGGTGTGTGCAGAGTCCTCCCAGCAGTGCCCAGAGACAGGAGGGGTGGGTGCCTATCACTCCCAGCAGTGCCCAGAGACAGGAGGGGTGGGTGCCTATCACTCCCAGCAGTGCCCAGAGACAGGAGGGGTGGGTGCAGAGTCCTCCCAGCAGTGCCCAGAGACAGGAGGGGTGGGTGCCTATCACTCCCAGCAGTGCCCAGAGACAGGAGAGGTGGGTGCAGAGTCCTCCCAGCAGTGCCCAGACAGAGGAGGGGTGGGTGCCTATCACTCCCAGCAGTGCCCAGAGACAGGAGCGGTGGGTGCAGAGTCCTCCCAGCAGTGCCCAGAGACAGGAGGGGTGGGTGCCTATCACTCCCAGCAGTGCCCAGAGACAGGAGGGGTGGGGGCAGAGTCCTTCCTGCAGTGCCCAGAGACAGGAGGGGTGGGTGCCTATCACTCCCAGCAGTGCCCAGAGACAGGAGGGGTGGGTGCAGAGTCCTCCCAGCAGTGCCCAGACAGAGGAGGGGTGGGTGCCTATCACTCCCAGCAGTGCCCAGAGACAGGAGGGGTGGGTGCAGAGTCCTCCCAGCAGTGCCCAGACAGAGGAGGGGTGGGTGCCTATCACTCCCAGCAGTGCCCAGAGACAGGAGGGGTGGGTGGAGAGTCCTCCCAGCAGTGCCCAGAGACAGGAGGGGTGGGTGCCTATCACTCCCAGCAGTGCCCAGAGACAGGAGGGGTGGGTGCCTATCACTCCCAGCAGTGCCCAGAGACAGGAGGGGTGGGTGCAGAGTCCTCCCAGCAGTGCCCAGAGACAGGAGGGCTGGGTGCCTATCACTCCCAGCAGTGCCCAGAGACAGGAGGGGTGGGTGCAGAGTCCTCCCAGCAGTGTCCAGACAGAGGAGGGGTGGGTGCCTATCACTCCCAGCAGTGCCCAGAGACAGGAGGGGTGGGTGCAGAGTCCTCCCAGCAGTGCCCAGAGACAGGAGGGGTGGGTGCCTATCACTCCCAGCAGTGCCCAGAGACAGGAGGGGTGGGTGCAGAGTCCTCCCAGCAGTGCCCAGAGACAGGAGGGGTGGGTGCAGAGTCCTCCCAGCAGTGCCCAGATAGAGGAGGGGTGGGTGCCTATCACTCCCAGCAGTGCCCAGAGACAGGAGGGGTGGGTGCAGAGTCCTTCCAGCAGTGCCCAGAGACAGGAGGGGTGGGTGCCTATCACTCCCAGCAGTGCCCAGAGACAGGAGGGGTGGGTGCAGAGTCCTCCCAGCAGTGCCCAGACAGAGGAGGGGTGGGTGCCTATCACTCCCAGCAGTGCCCAGAGACAGGAGGGGTGTGTGCAGAGTCCTCCCAGCAGTGCCCAGAGACAGGAGGGGTGGGTGTGATGCACAGTGTGAGCCTTGATAATTGATTGTGTGTTTGCCCTCATTCCACCTGTGTACTTTCACTGGCACGTACTGCTTTTGCCCTTCCCCAGAGGAGTATGTCCCTATGGCAAAGGTGCAATGCGTTGGCTGCATGACATGCCTTGTTGTAACCAGCTAATTTGTTCCCATATGTGTCTCTGTGACATGTTGCAGGTGTATTGATGTAGTGTCACTTGTTCATCCTCACAGGTAGGCGCCACTGCCAAGGAGCAGATATGGCTGACCGCCGTCAGTGCCGTGAGGGGTGCGGATGGTCGGAGGCGGAGCCTGTCCCAGGTGAGGAAACGCTGGCAGGATATCCGGTGCTGGACGCGGAGGATCGCACGGGTCCTGCTGGGGGACTCACCTGAGAGCCGTAAGAACCGCGGGCGCCGCCGTCTCACCCACATCCACAAGCGTGTGCTGGCGGTGGTCTTTCCCGACTTGGACAGGCGCCTACAGGAGATGCAGCAGCAGCAAGGGGGTAGGTACATGTGTGTTTGTTGTGTTTCACCTGCATTTGTACGTGCACTGTTCCATGGGTACACTGCCAGGGTTTTATGGTGCTGTGCGGATCCTGTTACCCACAGTGTTGCTGTGCTCTCCTGCCTCCCTTCCCCTCCTTGCAATGTGTTCCCTGGTCTGTGTGTAGTCACTCGGTCACAAGGTTATGTAGCCTGGCACCTTCTCAAAGTGTACTATGCCTGCAGCATCATGTGTGGGGGTGGTGTGTTACAGGTATTGGGACCTTGCCTGTGCCCTGTCCCGTTCTGGACGTGTGGGTTCCATGTCAGTTGGCAGTAATGCTGAGTCCAGACATGGGAGTTAATCTCTCAAGTGCGAGGCCTTCCAGCACGCATGTCCTATGTGGTGGCCTGTGACATGATGTGCATGCGTGTGCTGTACGCATGGTGCAGGGATGTTAGCGTGTGTTGCAGTCATTCCCATTCAGGAGCATGTAGTTGTGTAGCCACTACTGTCCCCAGGGGCATATTTTCCTAGGTGTCATGTGTGTAATCCGAAAATGTCGACAATCTCTTTGTCTACAGCATAGGTTGTGCTCTGTGCCATTGTCCCCTGGCACCATGTATATTGACGTGAACTGTAGTACAGGTGTCCACTGTCCAGCCTGACCTGATTTTCACAGGACATACTCACGGTGGCCATTGCCTGTGTGTCTTGTTACAATCATGTCATGATGCCCATTTGTACATGATTATTTGGACAGGCGCACCTTGGGTATTTTGTGTGCAATATAGAATTTTCGCATCCAATGTCTATTTCACCCAGACTAAGGGATGTACGTGCTTCCTGTGTCTCCATAGATTTGTCTCATGTAGGGGGTGGGTGGTGCGGGCATGGCCTTCATGTCACAACCTGATATCTCCTTGCTAGGACTGGCCAGTGTGTGATGTTTGCCTGGACATACACTCAAGGTGCAGTGTGCCAGTCAGGGGGGCATGTTATCAGTATTACCTATGCTGCATGTGCCTCTAGTACCTGCCTATGGTCCCTGCTCATCCCTATTTCCTGCCACGCTGTGTGGTGCAGATGCAGTGCTGGATTGTCCCCAGGGCCTTGCTCCTCAGTCAAAATTCCATGTCATCTCATTTGCTATTGTGTCATGCTCTCCATAGTTTTTCGGTGGCATGGTGGGTCAAACAACTGTGTCTTGCAGGGCCTACATATGTACCTTGTTTAGTAGTTGTTACTCTTCCTTCGTTTCAGGCTATGCACTGTAACCTAAGTAGATTGGACTCATGTGACATATGTATACAGGTGTATGATTAATTTCTGTCTCTTCACCCTGCCCACAGCATCGTCGGGGGACACGGAGGGAGACATGGACACAGACGGCGCAGAGGGACCTAGCACCAGTGCCAGCGGTGAAATGGCGGCTGGCACATCGAGTGGGCCTGAGGTGGAGGAGAGTGAACCCGGGGACCTGTCGACTGGCACAACTGAGTATGAAGCTGACGGGTCCGAGGATGATCTCTCCGAGTGGGCTGTGGCTGCACCACCATCTGACAGCAGCCCTACATCTCGCCCCGCCCCCTCCATTGGCATCAGCCGCCTCCCACGTGCTCGTGTCCCCTCCCAGCGTCCCCAGTCACCACATGTCTCCTTCCTGCCAGGCACCGCAGCCCCTGCCCCTGTGTCCACTGCTGCCACCAATGCCGAGTCTGTGGACATCCAGCGGCAGTTGCAGGTTGGTCAGACTGCGATCCTTAATGTCCTCCATGCCCACAGCCAGGTCCTCAACAACATGGAGGCATACTTGGAGGGCATTCATTCATCGCAGGCTGACCAACGCAACTTGCTGAGGTCCATAGACTCCACACTGACTGCAGCAGTGGGTCTCCTGCAGCGCTACGTCCCACCCCCTACCCCTGCCCCTTCCACACTTCCCACTCCCATACCTGTCCCACATACACCCAGACGTCAGCATGCACACACCACAACAGACACAGGCACCACACCAGCAGGGAAGGTCCGCCGCACACCTCCTGACACGCACACACAGGGTGTAGTAGGCACACCCACTGGGTCGGGGGGCAAACGTGTGACACGCAGCCAGAGTGGGAGTCCGCATTCCACCCAATCCACTCCCTCCAAATACCCTCCCCTCAGCTCTCCTGGCCACATCTCCCCCAAAGACTCGTTCATGGCCGCTCTGTCCCTGAGCCCCACATTGACTCCACCCCGCAAGCGGTCAAGGAAGTCCACGGTCAGGGTGCTTGAGTCTCCCCCCCTGTCCACACCCACACCCACTGGCGCTGCGACCCATCCCTCTGACCCCCCCCCTCCTTGGGGCCTGTGGTTCCTTCGGGTGCAGGGGAGTCCCTGGAGGACCTTGCCACGGTGTGCAGCGCGCTCCTGGAATCCACCTTTGGCCCTGCCCCACCCCCTGTGGTGGAGTCCTCCATCCCTGCACCCAATTCGCCTACCCTTTGCCCTCCTGTCCCTGCGGTGCCTGTTCCTTCCCCCCCACATAATGCCCTCACCCCTGTGGAAGACGACGACTTGTAACTGTGCAGGCAAGCTAAGGGACACGCATCCCACTGTGTCCCCCATCCAGCTGTGACTTCTGGACTGCCCTATGGGCTTTGTTACTTTTGAACTTTCTGAGAACAAACAATTTAAGATAATGCTGATTAAAGCCATTTTTGTTTCCTTTGAACACTACTGCTTTACTGATATTGCTGTTGGTGGGGCTGCTACATGAATATGGGTGGTGATCATGTGTTGGGTGTGTGGGAAATGTAGTAGTGTGCTGGTCATAGGGGGGACCCTGGTATCTGTGTGCCTTCACACGGTGTTAGCTAGGTCTCTCAGTCCATGTACGCAGTTGCTGCATGGTGGAATTGTACCAGGGTGTATTCCTTCCTCTGTGTACCCTGACATCTTCCCTGCAGGGTGTTCCCAATATGTGGTGCTGAGCTGTGTCTACATCAGCTGGGTGTGTGACGGACTCCTTCAACTTTGCACATGCATGCTGAGCGATGTCTCCACCTGCATCATTCGTGGCATCCTTGGTAGTCATAGTACTTGTGTGTGTGGACTATTGACATGACTTCATGTGTACATGTTTTCTTTTCTGCGCTATGCATGCGTATACTCCCAGCCTCGCACACATGTGGTACATGTACTGCAGGGTCTTTGTGCACCTGACTGACATTTGTGGGCATGGTATCTGTGGCTACTCCACCCTTTGCGTTTCATTGGCACTGCTGGGAGTGATAGGCACCCACCCCTCCTGTCTCTGGGCACTGCTGGGAGTGATAGGCACCCACCCCTCCTGTCTCTGGGCACTGCTGGGAGGACTCTGCACCCATCCCTCCTGTCTCTGGGCACTGCTGGGAGTGATAGGCACCCACCCCTCCTGTCTCTGGGCACTGCTGTGAGGACTCTGCACACACCCCTCCTGACTCTGGGCACTGCTGGGAGTGATAGGCACCCACCCCTCCTGTCTCTGGGCACTGGTGGGAGTGATAGGCACCCACCCCTCCTGTCTCTGGGCACTTCTGGGAGGACTCTGCACACACCCCTCCTGACTCTGGGCACTGCTGGGAGTGATAGGCACCCACCCCTCCTGTCTCTGGGCACTGCTGGGAGGACTCTGCACCCACCCCTCCTGTCTCTGGGCACTGCTGGGAGGACTCTGCACACACCCCTCCTGTCTCTGGGCACTGCTGGGAGTGATAGGCACCCACCCCTCCTGTCTCTGGGCACTGCTGTGAGGACTCTGCACACACCCCTCCTGTCTCTGGGCACTGCTGGGAGTGATAGGCCCCCACCCCTCCTGTCTCTGGGCACTGCTGGGAGTGATAGGCACCCACCCCTCCTGTCTCTGGGCACTGCTGGGAGGACTCTGCACACACCCCTCCTGACTCTGGGCACTGCTGGGAGTGATGGGCACCCACCCCTCCTGTCTCTGGTCACTGCTGGGAGGACTCTGCACACACCCCTCCTGTCTCTGGGCACTGCTGGGAGGACTCTGCACACACCCCTCCTGACTCTGGGCACTGCTGGGAGTGATAGGCACCCACCCCTCCTGTCTCTGGGCACTGCTGGGAGTGATAGGCACCCACCCCTCCTGTCTCTGGGCACTGCTGGGAGGACTCTGCTCACACCCCTCCTGTCTCTGGGCACTGCTGGGAGGACTCTGCACACACCCCTCCTGACTCTGGGCACTGCTGGGAATGATAGGCACCCACCCCTCCTGTCTCTGGGCACTGCTGTGAGGACTCAGCACACACCCCTCCTGTCTCTGGGCACTGCTGGGAGTGATAGGCACCCACCCCTCCTGTCTCTGGGCACTGCTGGGAGGACTCTGCACACACCCCTCCTATTTAACAATCTGTACGCTTAGTACATACACGTGTGTGGGTTCGCTCCATGGGGGTAGGGTTCGTACTTACACTGTTGGGGTGGGAGTCGGCTCCATACGTACGCGGGTGGGGTACGGGTCGTACTTACACTGTTGGGGTGGGACTTATATGTACGCGGGTGAGGGTACGGGTCGTACTTACACTGTTGGGGTGGGGGTACGCTCCATACGTACGCGGGTGGGGTACGGGTCGTACTTACACTGTTGGGGTGGGAGTACGCTCCATGCATACGCGGGTGGGGGTACGTGTCGTACTTACACTGTTGGCATGGGGGGTACGCTCCATGCATACGCGGGTGGAGGTACGTGTCGTACTTACACTGTTGGCATGGGGGGTACGCTCCATGCATACGCGGGTGGGGGTACATGTCGTACTTACACTGTTGGGGTTGGGGGTACGCTCCATGCATACGGGGTGGGGGTACGGTCCGTACATATCCCTCCCCACGCTATGTGATGCTTGTGCGGCCCGTACCAAGGCCTTTGCCACGTGGGTACGTGCCGTCCAGCCATTGTTGGGGTGACGTAGGTGTGGGCGTGGTACGACTCGTACCCACGCTCTTAAGGCGTGGGTACGGGACGTACCTGTCTGGTTGTGTTGCCGGTTCGCGTCGTCATGAACTTCCGTTGTGGCGGTCGCTGGCTTAGCTGGACACGCCCCCACCCCCTCATAGTGACCAGGGCCTGAGGGTCAGGTATGTCCAGGGCATGTGTGCTGTGTGACTATGGTGGGGGTTTTGTGGCCTGCCCCTGGTCCTGCCCCCCCCCCGTTTCCCCCCTCCCTTTGTTGTTCTGACCTTCTGCGGCGTCTGCGGCGTAACCTGTAGAGGAGGTGGACTGCTATGAGGGCCGGGATGACACGTAGGTTCGGGTCCATGTCTGTCCGTCGCGTACGGGTACTCCTTGTTCGCGTCGTCCTGTCTGTCCGTCGCGTACTGGTACTCCTTGTTCGCGTCGTCCTGATTTCCCGGCAGTTTTTGGCAGCCGGAAAATATTCACCGTGCGGGATGACGTCGGTGCGAATCGTAATTCCTGGTTCGTGAATGGCAGGCTGCGCGCGTCCCGACGTCAGCTCGGCGCATTCCCGGATCGCATTTGTATGTTTATTTTCGTCAGTCGGGGTTTTGTACGATTCGTACGGAAATGGTGTTTCCGTGCGAATCGTAATTCCATGTTGGTAGATTTTGACGACCGGGTACGCGTCGGACGGAGAATATGCTCCGTCCGACGGTTCGTACCCGGTTTTTACCGGATCGTAATTGGCACCTCTATATTTTTTTATTTATAGTATCATCCAGGGACCCAATCACCTTATCTAAGACTTTGTTAACTAAAAATTCCAACTTCCCCTCTAGATTTAACACAGGGGTTAGGAGTGACATGAATAAACAGTGCCCTAAACAGAAAGTTATTTATTTTAAGGAGGATACTAGTAAATGATTCCCAAGCAGAAATTGGTCTAAAAGAGACACCGTGAGTTCCTCAGAGGAGGGGGGGGCTGCCGGGGTGGTCGGGTTAAAGCGGACCAATGTCCCTGGTGTGAAAAACGGGGCAACAGGGGAGCACATGAAGAATTAACCCACAGTACAAGATAAACTAGGGTAACATAGAGGGGTCAATAGGACCCAAGAGCCAAGACACATGATCTATAATGCTAAACATCGTACAGACAATAATAATGTACATAAGAAGCATGAAGTAAATGAGGGGTACTTATCTTGGGAGCAGCAGCAACAAAGAAGGAAGATGGCTGCGCATTATTGGACTTTATACTATGTTAGAAAGTTTTTGACATTCCATATTCTCTTCAATTGTTGCTGCTTTGAGCTGGCAATAAAGGAGATTTGCATAATGCTAGCCTCTCTGTCATGCCATAAAATGAATTGGTGACTTGTGATAACATTTAAACCTCTGGGTCGCCTTATGACCATGCTCCTGACCACGCCTCTCCTCCTTGATTGGGTCCTTTGAATACCAACTGTCCTGGTCATTCGCTGACCCTTTTCCTTTTTGGTGCGCTCATGGACCCTGTTGCTGCCGCACCCATCTGTCTGCCGCCCTTGGGTAGGGTTAGCCGCCTTCACTCTAGGGTCGTCTCTCCCTCCCAGTCAACAGTAACACCCACTCACACTCCTAATAAACCATTGGCATCTTCACAATTTATCAGCCCAAAAAAGTTCAGGCAGATGAAAAACAGAGGCAGTACCCAGAGAGTGCAAGGCCCCCAACTGTGAAATACACACCACCTCAGCACAGGGGCTGAACCTAACTATGGCCCTCATTTATGGGGATTTGGTGTAGGGCAGTTCAGCAAGTCAGCAACAAAGTGAAAGGGCAGGAATGCATCATTATTTATGCAATACAGTGCATTCCCGTCCTTTCCTCCTACCCCGGCGAAGTTTCGACAGCCTTGCACCAACACAGGTCTCCTTGCACTTTGGTGCAAGGTTGCCTGTGTTGTAGGCAGGATTGTTTTTATGCAGGAGGTCTGCATCTTCCTGCATCGAAACAATACTAAGAGGTGTTTTCCTCTCTCTATGTGTGCTGTAGAATGCAGCACACATGGAAAGAGGAAAACACGAGGTGAAATAAAGTTATTTCCCTCATTACACCTCAACTTGGGAGGCAAAATGAATTGACACGTCCCCAGGTTTACATTGCGTTGTAAGTCTAAGGAAGCATCAAAATCTATGGGTGTTGTGTGGGAACACCCACCACAACGCCCAAGAAACACCTCCCGAGCACAGAGTAAGGCAACACAGTAATTAGTACTGCCTTGCCTTACTCTTTATCTATGAGGCCATTCGAAGCCACAGAGGTATTTTATTTTTCTGGCTGTTTTCTCGAACTCAAGTTTGAGCAAATTGGGTTGTACCAAATGCTGAAAATTGGACTTGAACTAACCTGCATTGAAGTGTCCCACTAATTTAAATAAATACATATTCCCCACGTGATCGGTCATTGATTGGGAACGTGGATATGTGACTAAAGCTTCAACAAAAATTATGGTTCCTTGAGAATTCCTGATGCAAGGAGCACATGCTCAGGAACGACCTATCATGTTTGCTCATTTATTTTACACATCTCAAATATGAACCACTATCATCAGTGACATAAGATGCCCACATCCCAATCCTAAAATCTAGAGCCACTACATGACTAAACAAGATGCCTTGGCGATTGATATAAGACTGGGACACACTTTGGAACTGCTCCAAAGTCTTGTATAAGGCATAAAGACCTCTAAACACAGCAGCCAATTATTCCCAGTTGGAAGAATCCCTTTGTTCCTTCCTTGACCACCCAACCTGCACAGTCTCTAGTTCAACCCACGTTCCTTGTTCAAAAATGCGGGCATTTTATGTTGTCATGACCAGTGACGGAGAGGCCATAATGGCTATACTATCCAAGATGGAAGGCATGGGCCACCATTATACCAACTCACTTAATGAATAGGCTTCCAACACCATCACCAGACAATCCTGAACCTGGTAACCAAATATCTGTCTAGATGGTTCATCTCAGCCTGTTAGGAAGCTGAACCTTTACAGTATTAAAATCCCAGACTGTTATGTGACCTTGAAATCTTAACCATGTTCTGGCAGATGTCTGTTGATTCTGTATGGTGGATGACAGATGAGATGTGAGCCTGACTGCTTTCTCCTCCAACAGCAACACTAAGCCCTGGAAAGTACAGACCTATTTCTCAAAGAAGCAAACAAGAAATGTGTCATGCAAACCATCTGCAGGTAGTATAAGTGCAAATACTCTAGCCCGAAGTCCTTACAAGGAGCAAGTCCGGAATGTGGGTGTTCTAGACTGTCAAGTAAGGACACTTCTGATGTCCCCTTATTTGCGCATCATTATAGGTGTCAATCATGTCTGTTGTTGCTAGTAAGTCGTGTACTAAATATAAAAGGAGAGCTTAAGGGCACTCAAGAACCTTTTGCAGTTATGTGTTTGGGTATTAATGGACAGCAGAATGACATGTAAACACATCATGAAATGGAGCACATGTCTAAACAAATTAACACAAAAGTAGCGGCACCCATGACTGTACCTGGTTACACACAACCCTGAAGCATATTTTAACAGACAATCTGATGGCGGACCCTTAAGGCAAATGACGCTCAGCCAACCCTGCACCCAGGTGAGCCCTCACCAAGGAGTAACAGAACAAGTGACTTACAGCTCTGATAAGGGCACTACAGGTAAGGATCTTCATGTGCAAGTGCAATCAGCCAGTGTGCAAGCGGTCCCGCTGCCTATGATGATGTGTTTCAAGGATTTTTCCAGTGACTCAGGAAATAGAATTATACGTGTGTCCAGGGATTTAAATAGCCCAATCCACACCCCAGTTTGCCTGCCACACACCCTTGTTCAGATCCTGCACTCTCTCTTATGCGAAGCATGTGAAACATGGGGCTTTGCCGCAAAGGAAGGAAAACGACAAAAAGACCCCCAATTGCGACCCCTCACCTTGTAGGAATAATTTGTGCCGTCACGTGTGTGATGGTGTGGGTTCATTAGTTTCACTAAATGTCTCACCCTATTTTCTACCGTTCAGATGTCTCTGTTACCTACTATTCTTTTCTTCTCACTCATATTTTTATTTTGTGCCAGAACCTGTGCTCTTCCCTACTATTTTAAAGTTGAATAATTTCAGCAGAGGCTAAACTTTGGCCAAATTTGAGTTCCGGGCAATCTTCTTACACTGTTAGACTTTTTCTCCAGGTCCTATTGTATATAAGGCATAAAGGCCAGCGGCTTTGGTTGGTACTAACAATCTTCTTTTCTTTGCACGGCCTGCAATTCTGTTCTTTACATTTGGTTGGCTAGGTGCTCCATTTGTGCTTTTCACTTTCCTTTTGACTTCCTACCACTACAGTTTCGGCTCTTTCTAAACCTTGTGAGTAATGTATCAAAGTTATTAATGTCATTTAATTTAATTGGTTTCAATTTATAATACTTGAAAGTATCAAAGGCTGAGTTGAACTTGCTGGATTAAAAGAATTGCCTTAATATCACCTCAAAAAGCAATTTAATACTTGGTAATATAAGCAAGACTAGTTTAGTTATTCCTTGGAGGAAGCCTTCAATACCCAGGTGTTACAAATTTGTTTTTTGGTTGGCAGAGATCTGCACACCACAGTCCTAGTCAGGGTAAAATACTACACAAAAAGCTACCACACTGGTTAGACTACTAGTGTTAAATGTAATGAACAAAACAAGACCAAACCGACAAAAATCCAATAAGTAGAACCAGAGTTATGAATTTTAAAGCATATACTGAACTACAGTGCTTTAAATCATAAAGTGCCAATTAGGACTATCTGGTTGCGCTCAACCGGGTCAAATCCAAAAGTTCAGACTGACCGCGATAGAACACAGGTCGGATACAGGGACCAGCCTTGGCTCACTGCAAAGTACCTTAGTTGAGTTGTCGACAGAGCTGTTATGGTAGAAGCAGAGGCAATGCTTCGTCATCGACCGGAAGGATGAAGTTGAGCCGCGCAAAGTCGAAGACACGTAGGAAATGGAGGCGATGAACTGCACAGTCCACAATGCAGATGTACTCAACCCTCACGTCGATGTGTCATCTGTGATGGAAATGCGCGAGGTCCGAGCAGTGCAATGACATTGATGCATGGATTTCTGCTGGAAAAGTACTTTATACCCACTTCCAATGTTCCAGGACTGGGTAAACCCTACTTGGCATGGCAAGACTCACAGATGACAAAGTCCAGGTGCTGTAGCAGGGTGGTTGGAAGTCTTGGATGGCCGTGAGACTTCAGAACAGGAAGTAAGCCAGATAGCGCTTGGAGTCACTTTCGTTCTTGGTTCAAGTGATGTGGGTCCAGTCCTTCTCACCTAGGCAAGGAGGACAGTAGACAGCAGGTCAGCACAGCAATAAAGCAGTCCTGTCAGAGTGGCAGACCGGCAGAGGGGCAGATTGGAAGTCTTGCAGAAGCACAGCAGCCCTTCTCCAGTCCACCACTCTCCTGTTGGATAGTGAAGATGATTCTTAGCACACAATACATACGGTTCTATGATTGAAAATGCAATATTCGGGATAACACATAAAAGTCTAAAAGGCATTTAATAAAAGAAGACAGTAGGCATTAAAACATAAAGCAAGGCGATTGCCGCTACTATAGACAGGAGCTTGCCCTGGATTCACTGGAGCATTTAGTGCTAAAATCCACACATTTTCTGATCAGTTTTCAAGTAAATTTGCAGATAACTATGAATGTGCAGTTCAGGTGTCTGGAAGTCTTGTGGGAAGGAAAGAAGGAAATCATTGACAGGAAGATAAATTACTAACAGAAGCTGACTCTACTTCTTTCTGGAATTGTCACTTCTCTATGCCAACTGCAGAACAAAGCTATCTCTGCTTTGCAAGCATGATTCAGTAGAACTGTGCAATGTACAATATGGAGTATCTGAGCGATAATTCATTTAAAATGTGTGTAAGCGTGCAACAATACTCAGGTTTACTGGTCTTACCATTTGTTCAAAAACGGCACTGTGACTGAATAAAATGTAACAGCGCATGTTCAAGCACATGTAAGTATTTGCATTTTCAAAGAAAATGCAAAGCATTAGGAGCTTGATGTACAAAACTTTTCAATGGTCAAAAGCCCTTCATATCTTCAAATCAGAGGGTCTCCAACTACTAAAATGCATTTTAATATGTACTGAACACTTAATGATTCCTAAATGGGAAGGGGTCCCCTTTGAACCCCTTCCCCTTTGGAAATGCTGCCACAATTTTCAAGAAGAGTAGGTAGTGGTAATCAGGACCACTGCCAACTCTTAGTAAAACGTTTTTGAAAAAGAAAATGTTTTTCTTCACCGCAATCCTCTTGAAGGAAAATGGCTGCCATTGAAATAAGTTATAAACATGGTGGTCTGATGACCCTAGCAAGCCACCATCCCTGAGTTTGCTGTGAATTGCGACCCGATTAATGAACAATAATTAGGCTGTTAGTTCTGTGATCCCCTGTAAGTAACTCAGGGGCATATTAATTATCAAGACAGGCGATAAAATTATCGCCGCTTAACTGCCGCTAAAACGGCGATAATGGGCTTGATAATATGCTCTATGGAATTCCAATTGAAGCCCATGTTAGACGTCCTTCACATCTAACATGGGCTTCAATTGGAATTCCCTAGAGCATATTATCAAGCATATTATCGCCGTTTAGCGGCAGTTTTCTGCCGCTAAAGCGGCGATAATTTTATCGCCTGTCTTGATAATATGCCCCTCAGTATTTTATGAACCAACCTATTTGTACAGAGGTAGGTTCGCAAAAAGGACTGCATTTGCAAAAACGTTGCTGCACAATTTTCGACCATTGTTTGCAAATGTAATCTTTGTACAGCAGTCCCCAAGGCCCAATGAAGGTAAATTCGCTGTGTTTTCGTGTTCCAATGTCTGCAACAAACAGTAAAGATTTTTTTAGATGTGCATTTGAATGTTCTAAAGTGCCTTAAATATTTCAAGGTTACCCAGCTTGCTTCGCGGTTTTTATTCCAGGCTCCTGCACTCGGTCAAGGTGATGCTGGAATGTTCCGTAAAGCTCTTCGTTGCAGACTGGAGAGCGTGTTCTGCCTCGGCGAGAGCAGGAGACGCTTCTAGACGGTAATGAAGGCGTTCGGCTCACGTTGGCGGTCTGTAATTACAGCTGACATGCTCTAGACTGCGGTTTTTATTTCCCTCAATTCCACTCAGCCGTGATTACAGAGCAGCTGGGAATCCATTCACTATTCCACGTCATCGCTCCTTTGTGTGAGCTCTAAGCAAGCTCGTGCAGGCAGGTCTCGCGGCCTCTGTCACATCTCTCAAAATTGTGCTCGGCGAACTGCTGAAAGCTGAACCGAGAGGAGGCAGGGAGAACGGTAAATAAAGTCTGAGTCATCCCCGTCCTGGGGGCAGAGCCGACTCACCTGGAACAGGGCCCTCCATACTTCACGTTTGTTTTTCCGTTCAAGGGGGCATATCAACAAGCAGGTGATAAAGAATTATCGCCTAATCAGCAAGGCCACGCTAACGCGTGAAACCTTGCTTTAGCGTCAGGATTCCTAATGCCCAGCTTTGCATCTCTAATGCGATGCAAAGTGGGCGTTCCTGACCTGGCATGACAGGAGAAATGTCTCTAAGCGACATTTCTCCTATCAGCAAGCCTAACGTTATGAAGCATAGCGTCAGGAAAAGTAGCGATAACATTTGTTATCGCTACTTTCCTAACACCTGCTTCAGGACTGACTTAGCCATGATATCCTATGGAAGGAGGATATCATGGCTAAGTTTGTGAGTCCCTATTAACAAGCTAACGTAAGATTATCGCTGGGTTTCCAGCAATAATTTCACATTAGCCAGTTAGCGCTAGGATTTTTATCGCTGATGAGATAAGCGTTGCTAATAGCACGCTATCTCAGCGATAAAAATCGGCGCTAGCCGGCGATAATTATCCGAGCGCTAAGTGCGCTCAGCGATAATTATCGCCGGTTGTTGTTGATATGCCCCAAGGTGCTGCTGCTGGGCAGTGTTTGTACCGTGAAGTGATACCTGCAGTGGATGTTAATAGAAAGCAGCAATTTTGCAGCTCATGAGAAGTGGTTTAGAATGACTGCCTAGTAGCATCTTGTAATGAAGGTGAAAACCGGACATTCGTGTGTTTGCAACCATCACCCTTTGCATGCAGAAGAGGCCATAATTAAAATTGTTAGAGTAAAACTACAGCTGCAATGTTGCAAAATATTCTTACATCGTGTCACGTTAATAATTCAAGTAGTCAATCTATTGCTTGTTTTTCTCAGAGAAGTGACCCTCAATGCGACAGGTAGGTGCGGGCATGGGTCCCCGTAAGTCACTGTGCCATGGCATACAAGCTGCACCTCTGACGAAGCTCAACAAGGCCGAACCCGCGTTGGGGTTGCAAAAGAGACATCCTGTTTGAGCAGCACCAGGGCTGGTTTAACCGATCCCTGCCCTTTTGCAACATTCCAGTAGCCTGAGATATAATGGATAGCAAAGATAGACAAACTTTGGGGCATATTTACAACGAGGCGATAAAAAATTATCGCCGCTTTAGCAGCCATTTTCGGCCGAAAAGCGGCGATAATTTTATCGCTATTTTAGCAAGGTCACGCTAACGCGTGAAACCTTGCTTTAGCGTGGGGGTGTCTAACGCCCAGCTTTGCATCTCTAATGAGATGCAAAGTGGGCGTTCCTGACCTGACATGACAGGAGAAATGTTGCTAAGCGACATTTCTCCTATCATCAAGCCCCATGCTATGAAGCACCTGTTATCGCTACTTTCCTAACACCTACTTCAGGACTGACTTAGCCATGATATCCTATGGAAGCTGGATATTTAATGGCTAAGTTTGTGACTCCCTATCAACAAGCTAACATGAGATTATCGCTGGGTTTCCAGCGATAATCTCACGTTAGCCAGTTAGCCTGAGGATTTTTATCGCTATTGAGATAAGCGTTGCTAATAGCACGCTATCTCAGCGATAAAAATCCACGCTAGCCGGCGATAATTATCCTAGCGCTAAGTGCGCTTTGCGATAATTATCGCCGGTTGTTGTTGATATGCCCCTTAGGGACATATTAACAAGGCGGCAATATGAAATTATCGCCGCTTTGCATCCATTTTCGGGCAAAAAGCGGCGATAATTTCATCGCCTTATCAGCAAAGACACGCTGTCGCATGTCTTGCTGACTTAGCGCCCGTTTGCAGCATGCCTACGATCGCATCGCTAATGAGATGCAAAGCAGGCGTGCCTAACAAGACTCCCTTGGGAAAATATCGCGAAGGCAGCTTCGCGATATTAACAAGGGAGGGTAGCGATTTTTAAAATCGCGTTAAGTATGCCTTAACGCAGGAATTTAACGTCTGTTAAATTCCTGACTAAGGCATACTTAACATGGGGGATGGATTTTGTGGCTAAGACCACAGGCCCTATCATCTAGGATATCGCCGTTTTCCACCATGGAAAACGGCGATATCCCAACTATCTCTGGAATTTTTATCGCCTCGTTGTTAATAACGCGCAAACCAGGCGATAAATTCCAGAGATAGCCGGCGATAAATATGCAAGCGCTAAGCGCGCTTTGCGATATTTATCGCCGGCCCTTGTTAATATGCCCCTAATGCTGATATTTGTTCGACCATCCCTTTTTTGTTTTTCTCAGACAAAAATGTCATAAGTGTGTTGGGTATGTATGTGAAAATATGGGTCTCACGTTCACCCAGTGGCGTAGCAAGGGGGTGGTCTGTCCTTGGCGGCACGAGTTTTAGGGTGGCAGCCTCCTCCCATGCTCCTTGCCGTCTCGGAGTGGCAACCCCCCCCTACAAACCGGCCGTTGCGGGGCAGCAATCGTCAGCCGAATACCGCCAGCTCCATTCCCCCCTCGCACCCCCCATTCACGGGAGACCAAAGGGCTAGCTACGCCACTGCGTTCACTGTACCATAGAATTCAAGTTTCACCTCTGGTGAGGCCCAGCAAAGCTGAATAGGGTCTGGGGCTTTTCCAATTAAAGCTCTTTTGAGAACCTATCAGTTTTCTAATACAAAATAGGTGCCTATTCACTAGTAACAGAAGATTTCTGAAAAGTTACAACATCTGCCGCAAACACAAAAAAAATCTTGTGCAAACAACAATTTAAATGAGAAAACAGGCCTTTGAATGTATTTTTTTTTTTAAACATACTTTTATTGGGTTTTTTTTATCACACATGTCACAACTTCATGTTACGTATTATGTATAGCCATTACAGTTTACACCAAGTAAGTACATTTTATCATCTCGTTACCTCCGTGGCATTTGCAGTGACAATGTTTCTTGTGGTTGTATAAATGTCCATGGTTCTTTCGTGTTACAATAGCAATCTCAGTTCGTGACTATACTTAGTAGTAATATTTCAATAAACCCGCCTTCAACTCCCCCCACCCTCAACTCCCCGGCCTCATGTGTACCTATAAACATCTTAAATAATTCGTACTTCGCATCGTAGGCTCATAAAAAGTTCATACTTTATGTAAATAACACCACCGTCCATGTTCCATATGCAAAGTAGGGGTGTCCTAACATGCATTCAGATTCCTGAGTCAAATAGGTTCTTGAGCAATATCAGTTGACTTCAAGGCCTCTAGCATAACGTCCCATTCCAGTGCTATTGGTATCTTGCACAGGCCTCTATGTTCCTCTTTACGCAGTGCAGCACTTTGGGCACTGCCCCAATGCAGCAGCTCCGCATGCCAGGTTAATATGGCCGGAGGTTTGCGCGATTTCCATCTCATAGTGATGGCCCGAATAGCTAAAATAAGCGCCAGGTCTCTAAAGCGATATTGTACTTTATGTTTAGACACTTGTTTATGCAGGCCTAACACACATTCCTCTACAGTGTTTAATATGACATGGTGTGCAGCGTCTCCTGTTATGTTCCTAACGGTGTCCCAGTACCCCCGCACTTTCCGACAAGTCCACAACATGTGAAGTAGGTCTGCCCCTTCTAACAAACATCTCCGGCAGTAATGTTGCATCTGGGGGAACAGTCTATCTAGTTTATGCGGAGTTAGGTAAGCTCAGTGTAACACCATAGTCTGAATAAACTTAAACTTCGCATTCCGCAATGTTTTCCTTGGGTGCTTCAGCACATTTCCCATTCCTTATCTGTTGAGTCCCTGCCTATGTCCTCGGTCCATGTAGTCCGTAACATGTCCAAAGTGATCCTCGTATGTGAACTTAGGCCTGTGTAGAGCCATCTAATGAGGTGCCTGCCTCTGCCCATATAATAAACCATCTTGACCATATCACGGGTGGGAGGTTCCTGTCTCTGCGGGGCCCAATGCGTTTTTATATATTGAAGCAGCGCTGCGTGTAGTAAATATAGATGCGCCAGGGCCCCAGTTTCGTTAACAAAGGTGTCGTGGTCAAGCAGCATACCATCCCCAAACAGGTCTGCCACTGTGCTAATCACGGCATCCAGCCAGGGTGTTAATTTGCGCCTCGTGAGCCTGCCGTCCATCAGTGGGATCCCCAACAGCGGGATATTACCCGCATATGCAGGGGGTGCATGTGCATACTGCAGCGCTGCTTTCCAGCATCGGAGTGCCGTGCTTAGTAGTTGGGGGAGGTCTCTCGAGAGCCTACTACCAGGGAGCAACAGGACATGTAAGGCACCACTATCTATATCCGCTTCTGTGTATCCTATTTCTTGCAAATTGCGCCCCGCCGTCCAATACGATAACCACTGTAACTGGCATGCATAATAATACGTACGCAAGTCCGGGACGCCCAGGCCCCCCATGTGTGTACCCACTTGCAGTTTTTTAAGACTTTTAACGATGTGCTGCGTGTAAGCAGAATACCAGTTTGGTCTATATGGACTAGTTTGGACAGAGAGGGCCGCAGCCTGTTTGCCAGTACCTTACTTAATATTTTATATTCCGTTGTTAATAATGATAGCGGGTGGTAGTTGGCCAGATCTGTTAGGTCCCTCCCTGACTTCGGTAGTGATACAACCAGTGCTTGCGCCGTGTTGAATGGTAGGGAACCTATTTCCCACGCTGTCTTATATAGTAGTTCTAGTTGGGGCACGAGGGACTCTGCATATGTAGCGTAAAATTAAATTGGGAGCCCATCCATCCCAGGGGTTTTGTTACGAGGAAGTCCATTCATGGCGAGTCTGATCTCAGACTGGGTAATGGGCCCTGTGAGGCCTTTCTAGGCTGTCGTCGTGAGTCTCAGAAATGTTAAGGCAGATAAAAAATACCTCCGTCTTTGTTTCTGTGTTGTGGTCTGGTGCACCATACAGTGTGGCATAATACTGTCGAAAGGAAGCGTTGATATCTGCCTGGGTAGCGACATTGACACCATTCACTGTTTTAACCTCGTGTATAACCACCGCAGGCGGGGTATCGCGGATCAATCTGGCAAGCAAAGTCCCAGACTTATCTGCTCCGTTGTAGATTTGTCGCGAATATGCCTGGTAGTCAATGACCCGTAATGACTCTAAGAGCTCTGCATACTTAATCCTCGCCTCCTGGAGCGGGCCCTTTTTGTCTTCGTTAGTTACTGCATCTTGTTCCAGCCTGCCCATATTACTTTCCACCTCTACTAGGGACTTATGGATTTCCTGTCTGGCACCTACAGTCGTACTAATTGTTTTCCCACGGATCACAGCTTGAAAAGCATCCCATTCTATCAGTCTGTTTGTCGCTGTATTACTATTTTCTGCAAAATAATGCTCTATGGTGTCTAGGAGATTCCTGTGGAAAACCGAGTCTTCTAACAACTGCGGCCACAGACGCCACGTGGGAACCGGGGTGGGCACTCTCCCCCATGTAATAACTATTTCCAATGGGTTATGATCCAAAAAGGTTTTTGGCAGATATGTGGTCTGAGGCACCTGCATCGCTATCCTATTGGAGCAATATATCCTGTCTATTCTTGTGTGTAGTACATGTACTGGGGAATAGAAAGAGTATTCTCTGTGTGTTGGGTGTCTCACTCTCCAGACATCACATAATTCCCATCCACTCGCCCATCTGTCCAGCGCCTCGGCTTGTCTGAACACTCCTGCTCCATGCAGAGGCGGATTCGACCTATCCAAAGACACATCTGTCACTACATTACAATCTCCTCCTACAATCCATGGTTGTGAGTCCCACCCTGCCAATGCCCCGCTCACCGTATCCCAGTACTTATCTTGGTCAAAATTCAGAGCGTATATGTTGCCTAATACCACCGGTTGGCCATCCAGCGTACCTTTCACAAATATGTACCTCCCCAATTTGTCCGCTCTCTGTTCCAGAGCTATAAACGGTACTCCGTGCCTCACCCAAATTGTGGCCCCCCTCGCAAAACTGGAATAAGAAGTGGAGAAAATTTGACCTCTCCATTTCTTGCGGAGTTTCGCCACCTCGCTGTCCACCATATGAGATTCTTGCGGATATACTATTTGCGCCTTGCGGCACTGTAGTTGCGCGTGCACTCTGTGACATTTCTGCTTTGAGCCCAGACCCCTTACATTCCACGTTTTTATGGTGTATCTACCCGGTGTATACATCGTGAGTTGTTCTGTGATTGCTGGGAAGCTAATGTGGTTCTCAAGCAAATGAGCCTAGCAAAAGCAATCCGTACAATGAGACCCTCCCTCCCCCTAAAAACCCCGATACTCGGTCTGGTCAACAAACTATACCGGACCATATAACTTAACTGAACCAACAAGAACTTAATGGTCATGGAAAGCCCTTTCACCATGTGGGGGACATTGCTAGCGCTCCGCATGTGATGTATCCCTCGTCACAGCAGCACAGAGAAGCTACTACGGAATCCTGGGCCTAATCAGCATATTACCTCTCAAATCAAAACATACTAGTACTGTGAGCATCATGTTACAAAAAATACACTGCAGTTGCAAAAGTAATACTTACAAGGGTACAGTCAGCCATATAGGTCATTGATTAGTTGCGGGGTCGCAGAGGGAAAGAGGGCCACACTTCCTTCATAGTCCGACTCGTGTGTTGCTTCGTCTTCCGAGGAGGAGTTGGCTTCCGTTCTTCTGGCATGCGTGAAGGTGGCTGCTGCGATAATCGCCTGCGATTTGTTCTGTCGTATCTCCTGCGAGGTGATATATGCCTCTGCAGGAGTCCGGCACGATCTTCTGTTGTCACGCCCAGTGGATGCGTCAATTCTGTTTCGACTCTTGGCAGTGAGTTGAGAGGTAGTTGTTGCGGTGTTGGTTAGTTCCATTACCTCCAACCAGTCTTCCACATCCCCAGGACTTTAAAAAAAATAAGATTTCTGTTCATGCAATATTTTCAACCGGGCCGGGAAGAGAAGCGCATATTTCAGGTTTAGATCTCTAAGTTTCTTCTTAACCGCCAAGAAAGAAGAATGCTGCCTCTCTACCAGAACTGTATAGTCAGGATATAATGACATTTTTGCATTTTCGAAAGTTATCGGAGGGGATTCCGGGCTTTTTGCAGGAGAATGTCTCTGTCACGAAAGTTCAGCAGTTTCACTATCAGGAAGTGTGGGGGGGTCCCCGGTTTAGGTCGTCCAGTAGGTATTCTATGCGCTCTCTCTATACAGTATTGCGTGGAAAGTCCCTCATTCGTGACGTGGTTCCTGAACCACTGCTCCATATATCGGGTTGCATCGTTTCCCTAGCTCAGTTCCGGTAGGCCAATGACACGTATGTTGTTTCGCCTCGCTCTGCCCTCTGCATCCTCCACACGATCTAGTAAGGTGGCAACCTTGTCCTGTAGCTGCTTTACATTGGTTTCACTCCGTGCCTGCCGTTGGGCCATATCTTCCAGTGACGCGGCATTTTCCTTTACCTTATCCGCGAGCTTTGCGTGGTCTGCCCGAAGTAAAGTAAGGCCAGTAGTGAGGGTCCCAATCTGTAGTTCTATTGCCTTCCTGGAGTCCCGTACCTCCTGCAGTATAAGATCCAACTTGTCCACAGGCGCGGGTACAGCAGTAGGTGGAACACACCCAGATGTGAGTGTGATAGCCGTTTGTTCCGCTGTGTCCGGGATGGAGTCAGGGCCTCCCTGGTCCTGTTGTTTTGCCTTGTTGTGCCCCATCCTATAGGTCAGGCCAGTAAAATACAGCGTGTGTAAACCCCACAATAGGCACCCGTGACTCGCCAGCGATTCCCCAGTGCAATGACTTAGCAGTTACTTCAGCCCGCCTCTGTCCGTGTCGCAGCACGTTCTTACCATATACAGTGCAGGGCTGTCCGGCTTATTCCCTTGCGCACCACGGCACACCTACTGTCTCTCTAGGTCCAGCCTCCTGTGCAGCAGGGCAAGATAGTAGCGGAACGGGAGCCCACCGGCTGTCCACCTCGGCAGCGCTTTGGCTGTAAATCCAGTAGGTTCTGTGTGGTGAAGTTCGCAGCAGCACCTCTCCGCCCACCTTCGCAGTGTACAGTATGACGTGGCGCAAATGTGACTGGCGGCGTTAATCAGTAGTCCGCTTGCCGGGCGGTCTCTCCAGGGCTCACTGTGTCCCAGCTTCTCCCTCCTCAGCGGCACTCGTGTAGGTTCCGCGTTCTCCACCACCTCCCGTCGCCTACTCTGCCCGAGACAGGCCTCCACCGCTCAATTACAGCGCCTCTTCGCCAGCCCTAACCAGGGGGGAGCAGGCCACTTTGCATCCCCGATTGTGCGGTGTTAGACCTGACATCCTTGGCGTGGGTTTTTCCCCTATCTTTCGCCTCTGCTACATGGATTTTTGATGCTGTGCTGGATTTCGTTTTGCTGGTTTAGATGCTTTGGACACTCTGCCACTGCTAATCAGTGCCAGAGTGTAAGTGCTCCCTGTGTAAAATATCATATTGATTGGATATACCTGATTGGCATATCTGTATCACCATGAAGTCCCTAGTAAAGTGCACTGTGTGTGCCAGGGCTGGTGATGACAGATGCTACTAGTGGGTCTGCAGCGCTGATTGTGCCACCCACCTGTGTAGCCCTAAAACGGTGTCTCAGGCCTGCCACCGCAGGCCTGCCTGCAGTCCCCAGACTGCCATGTCCTCCTGGCCAGTGTCCACACTGACCGGGCCTAACCCTTCCCTTTTTATACACGTCAGTCATCCCTATGGAAGGCCCAAGGTACCCCCCTGGTCAGGGTGCAGTGTATGTAAAAGGTAGAGCATGTACTAGTGCAGGTAACATGTTCTGGTAGTGAACAACGGCCATTTTGTGTGTTCACTGCTGCAAAGTTATCTTGCTCCATAGGCTAACATGGGGGAGGCTGGTGCCAATGGCTATCCGCCTATCTTCTCATAGGAACAAGATAAGACATGAGTGTTTGATATCCCTGAGCTCAGCATTTAATAACACATCTTTTAGGAGAGGTTGTTTTTAAATCCTGAGTTGGAGAATAGTACTTTTTAGAGAGTAGCTGTTCTCTTGTCTGACCCTTCTGTGTGCCTGGGCGTGCTTGTGGATTGACTGTCTGGCTTGAGAGTGACAGGGGCTGGGGATCCCCCGGGAGGTTGGCTGAGTCAGCCCTCTGCTGAATAGCGACATTTGCAAGGAGAGTGGAGGGAGGAGATAGCACCTGGGATTGAATAGGGCTGTGCCTGCCTGCCACACTGCTGGCTCCACCTCCTGCTGGGCGGCTGACGACTCTGCCCCTCACTCTGAAAAGAATGTAGAGGCCAGGAAAACAAAGTGCTCCAGCAACCCACAGAACTGGATCAGACCGGGCTCAGGACCCACTTGCACAAAGACTTCAAAGACTTTTAGGGGTATAAGTACAAGACCCCTGACAACAGATTTTTGGATTCTACCATCAAGAGGAACCTCTGCTGAAAGACGGACCGCTGAAGAACTAAAGGAAGATTGCCTTGCTGTGTGCTCGAAGGGCTGACCTGTTCTGCTGTACAACTGAAGCTGAGGAGGAGAAGGGGTCTTGCTGTGTGCTGACCCTACCCACTTGACCAAACAAGACTTTGCTGTGTGCTGTGTCTTAAACCGAATCTCCAAGGGCCTGAGAAGAGCTGGCCTCCTGTTTCGCAACCCAGGGATAGAAAGGTTGCCAAGAACTCAAGACTCTGCTGTGTCCCCCCTGCGCTGCTGTGTGCTGCAGGGACCGGGGACTGTTCTACCAAGCTTCTCAACATCTGCCTGTGAAGTGGGCTGGCTGCTCTCTGTCTTGCTGGAGAGTGCCGCACTGACCCGGGCCTGACACCGGTTGCCGCATCAAGAAGACCGACGTGCTCATCGGCACGTGCCTTGCTGCGACCCGGGGGCCTGAAGCAGATCGAGAGTCGTACTTCCCTGCTCTACGAAGCCGCGCTGTGAGTGGCTGACTCCGGTGACGTCGACATCGTCACTGGGGGCTCGTCGAGGGAGTTGTGGAAACCTTGCACCGAACAGCCCGAGGAGCGCTTTTACAACGAGTGCGGCGACACCGCCGGAGCAACGTAGTTGCCTAAACATCAAGAGCCTACAAACTGATTCATTCTCAGTGAGTATCGAATCACATAAGAGACTAGAGACTATCGTCTTACGATCCCGACCAACCAAGAAAGCGAATACTGTATAAACCTGTGATGCTTGATTTCAACTGCGGAAACTAGATAAAGATATATTAATTTTGATATACCTCACCTGTGTGGTCTAAGTTTGTGGTGTACGGAAGGGGGATCATGGTGGTGTCTACGTGCAAATACCTTACACATTGCCTTGGGGATAAGCCTGTCTGCTCGAGCCAAGCTACCTAGAGGGTGAGCAGGGGTTATCTACCGTGTGTGTCCTTGTACCCTGACTAGAAGCAAGGGTCCCTATTTGGTCTAAGGTGTATACCTCTGCCAACTAGAGACCCCCAGATCTAACATTGGTGGTCAGCGGTGCGGATTAGAACCAGTATTTGCACTTGACCTGCAGTGATTCTTCGTACATCACTAATCTAGTAAGCAGTTGCATTGCACGAAGTTTTTGCAAAGACTATTCTTGGAGGATCGACGAAGCATCATGTCTCTGAATGGAGTAGGTGAGGAGTCGGAATTGCAATTCGAAGTGAAAAAGTTGCTTGAATATAAGAAGGAGCAACTAAAGCAATTCTGCAAGCAGCTTGGATGCCCAGCGAAGGGCAGCGCCAACAAGACGGAGCTACAGAAAGCTCTAAGGGCCTGGTGGGAGGCCAAGAATGGCGCGACCGAGGAAACTACTGGAGGGGATGGCACACCGGAGCACGGATTTGGATCCGATGATCTGCCAGTGAATAGGCCAGCGTCTAGGGCTGGCAGCACCCATTCCAGTAGAAGCCTTTCTCCAGAGGAGCTGGAGGAAAATCAGAGGATTAGGGCCCATGAGATTGAACTTTTTAAGCTCAAAGCTCAAGCGGAAGAAAGGAAACTGCGCCTTGACAGTGAGAAAGAGGTGGAGGAGAGGAGGAATGGTCTCGCTTTGGAAGAGAAAAAACTCCAGTTGGCTCATGAGTTGAGCATGAGGGAGCTGGACATTAAAGCCAAACAAGTGGAGTCCAGTCCGAATGGTGGCAGCGCACAACCAGTACAGGCGGGTAAAGTATACATACCGAAAGATTTGGTGCAGAATTATCAGAGGGGTGAGGATATCTATGCATGGTTTAGATCCTATGAGCTTGCCTTGAAGATGAATGAAGTGCCTGAGAAGAGTTGGGGAGCAGGTGTGTGGAAGCATTTTGAGGCCTCTGGGAGGGATGTCTTAGCACCCTTAGAAGCAGCAGGGACCTTAACCTACCCCACTATGAAGGAGGCCTTATGCCTCAGGTATGGGCTTACACCAGAACAGTACCGCCAGAAGTTTAGGAACTTCAAGAAACTTGATTCAAGTACTTGGGTGGAGTGTGTGAGTATGTACACGCGTGCACTGGAAGGTTGGATAAAGGGCAGCAAAGTTACTGATTATGTGGGGTTGTGTCACTTGATTAGTTGGGAGCACTTGAGTAGTCTATGTGTTCCAGAGCTGCGCCAGCATCTTTTAGACAGCAAGTTAACTGATCCCAGTGAGCTTGCTAAAGAGGCAGACCGCTGGACTAGCACCAGGGTCAACAAAGGGGTGGTGAGTATCCCCGCCAAGGGTGGACAGGGTCCCCAGCAGAAAGGTGGGGAGGACAAGGGTAACAGTAAGGAGTTCTCTAAAGGGCCCCAAAACAGTTCCCAGGAGAAGGAGTCCCAAGCCCCCAAGCCTAAGAGGTCTTGGCCCCCTAAGGGCAACAGACCACCGCCTACTTGCTATGCTTGTAGGGAAGTGGGGCACATCGCCCCTAAATGTCCCAAGAAACCCCCAGCACCAGCTGCTGCTCCAGTCCCAGGGTTAGCTAGTGTAGCTTTGGGAGGGGATTTGATTTCCAGTGGGGAGGAGGGATTAGCTATGATGACCCTTGTCTCTTTAGGAGACCAAGAGATGGTCCAGGATACCTTGATACCCGCTAACACTAAGAAATACGGGCAAAAGGTGACCATCAATGGGAGGGAGATAGAGTCTCTGAGAGACACCGGGGCTAGTGTGACATCTGTCAGGTGTCAGTGGGTGTCTGAAGAGCAAGTCATTCCCAATGTGCTCCGCCCAGTAGTGGCAGCTGACACTTCAGTGCGCCTCTGCAAGATGGCGCGTGTTCCCTTTACATGGGGGGAGTCTCTGGTACCTTGGAAGTCTGTGTCAGGGATGCCTTGCCGGTAGATTGTCTGTTGGGTAACGACCTGGAGAGCTCTCCATGGAAGGACGTAGAGCACAGAACTCACTTGGAGATGTTAGGACTGCCAGCGTGGATCTGCGTATCCACACGTGCCATGACAGCCAGTAAGGGTGGATTAGTAGAACCGGAGCCTGCAACAATGGCCCAGGGACCTGTCAAGAGAGGAAGGGGCAGAGGGCGCGGGAAACCGGCCCCCACTGTTCCCACGGTCCAGGAGGAAGCAGAACCTGAGGGGGATGCCCTGGAACCTACAAGGGAGCAGGTGGCCGAACTGGGGGAGTTGCCTGAGCTGACCCATTGGCAGCAAGAGGGTGGCCCCTCTACGGAAGAATTCTGCCAGGCTCAGAAGGAGTGCCCTTCTCTCGTCGGTGTGCGGCAGCAGGCTGCAGACCAGGCAGCAGGCCTAGGGTCCAAGGAACATTTGATTTACTGGGAGGATGACTTACTGTATAGTGAGCCTAAGTTCGCTGAGCCCGGTGCAGCCCGTGTGCTGGTGGTACCCGAGCGCTTCAGGAACTTCTTACTGGGTCTGGCTCACGACGTGCCTCTCGCAGGACATCTGGGGCAAGACAAGACCTATCACAGGCTTGTCACCCACTTCTACTGGCCCCAGATGAAGAAGCACGTCGGTACCTTTTGTAAGTCCTGCCAAACCTGTCAAGCCAGTGGTAAGAGCGGAGGGAAGTGCATGGCGCCCCTCCAGCCGTTTCCTGTAGTGAGCACCCCTTTCGAGAGGGTGGGCATTGATATCGTAGGGCCCCTGGATCCCAAGACCGCCTTAGGCAACAGGTTTATCCTGGTCTTGGTGGATCACGCCACTCGGTACCCGGAGGCAGTCCCTCTCAGGACAATCACAGCACCCGTGGTGGGCCGTGCATTGATGGGGATCTTTTCCCGTGTGGGGTTCCCCCGAGAGGTGGTCTCCGACCGGGGTACCAACTTCATCTCTAGGTATATGAAGTCTCTGTGGGAGGAGTGTGGGGTAACTTAAAAGTTCACCACTCCTTACCACCCTCAAGGAAATGGGTTGGTTGAAAGGTTCAACCGCACCCTGAAAGGTATGATTATGGGCCTAGCGGAGCCCATGAGACGGAAGTGGGACGTCTTGTTACCATGCCTGTTGTTTGCCTACAGGGAGGTGCCTCAGAAGTCCTTAGGGTTCAGCCCCTTTGAACTGCTGTGTGGCCACCCTGTTAGAGGACCTCTCACACTGGTGAAGGAGGGGTGGGAGAAATCCCGTGGGAAAACCCCCCAGGATGTGTTCAGCTATGTGCTGGCCATCCGCAACCAAACGCAGCGCTTCAGGAAGCTCGCTCAGGAGAACCTAGAAGCCAGCCAGGAGGAGATGAAAAGATGGTACGACCAGAATACCACTCTGGTAGAATTTCATCCGGGGCAGAAAGTGTGGGTAATGGCGCCGGTGGAGCCTTGTGCGCTCCGTGACAAGTGGACCGGGCCATATGAGGTGGTAGAGCGCAAGAGTGAGGTGACCTACCTGATCAACATGAAGACTCCTAGGCAGCCCCTTAGAGTCTTGCATGTGAACCGCCTCAAACCCCACTTCGAGAGGTCTGAAGTGACGATGCTCATGGCTACAGATGACGGTGGGGAAGAGGATAGTGATCCTCTCCCTGACCTCCTGGCAACCAAGGAGCAAGACGGGTCAGTGGATGGTGTGGTCCTCTCGCCCACCCTGACCCCAGAGCAGCAGAGAGACTGTCGCCAGGTGTTGGGTCAGTTTGCCTCCCTGTTCTCCCTGACACCAGGTGTCACCAATTGGTGCGTCCATGATGTGGACACTGGAGATAGCCTGCCTGTGAAACAGAAGTTTTACAGAGTAGCTGACAAGGTCAGGGCCAGCATCAAGGAAGAAGTTTCCAAGATGTTGGCGTTAGGGGTAATTGAGCCCTCTAGCAGTCCCTGGGCTAGCCCAGTGGTCCTCGTTCCCAAGAAATCTGCTACACCCGGTGGCCCGTCAGAACTTCGGTTTTGCGTGGACTACCGCGGGCTCAATGCGGTCACCAAGACTGACACGCACCCCATCCCCAGAGCTGATGAGCTCGTGGATCGGTTGGGAGCTGCCAGGTACCTCAGCACCTTCGATTTGACTTCGGGGTACTGGCAGATTGCCTTAACTGAAGGGGCAAAGGAGAGGTCGGCATTTTCCACGCCAGAGGGGCACTTCCAGTTTCGCGTCATGCCCTTTGGATTGAAAAATGCCCCTGCCACCTTCCAGAGACTGGTCAACCGGGTACTGACCGGGCTGGAGCAATTCAGCGCCGCGTACCTGGATGACATTGCTGTGTTCAGCTCCACTTGGGAGGAACACTTGCAACACCTCTGTGAAGTGTTGAGGGCGCTGCAGAAGGCAGGCCTCACTATCAAGGCCAGTAAGTGCCAGATAGGGCAGGGATCGGTGGTGTATTTGGGACACCAGGTGGGGAGCGGCCAGGTGGCGCCCCTACAGGCGAAGATCGATACCATTCTGGCTTGGGAACCCCCCCAGACGCAGACAGAGGTGAGAGCCTTTCTAGGACTCACCGGGTATTACAGACGGTTCATCAAGGGATACGGCACCATTGTTGCCCCCTTGACAGAACTAACCTCTAGAAATCAGCCCAGGAAAGTGAATTGGTCCGAGGCCTGTCAAACTGCTTTTGATGCCCTGAAAACTGCAATGTGCACAGCACCGGTGCTTAAGGCGCCTGACTTTTCGAGTGAGTTCGTAGTGCAAACAGACGCTTCAGAGCAAGGTGTGGGAGCAGTACTCTCACAGATGGACGACGAGGGCGGGGACCAACCGGTAGCTTTCATTAGTAGGAGGCTACTCCCCAGGGAACAGAGGTGGAGCGCTATTGAGAGGGAAGCATTTGCTGTGGTCTGGGCCCTGAAGAAGCTGAGGCCCTACCTGTTTGGGACTCACTTCCGTGTTCAGACCGACCACAGGCCCCTCAGATGGTTAATGCATATGAGGGGTGAGAATCCAAAACTGTTGAGGTGGTCCATCTCCCTACAGGGAATGGACTTTACGGTGGAACACCGTCCCGGTACAGAACACGCCAATGCTGATGGTCTGTCCAGGTTTTTCCGCCTTAGTGATGAGAACTCCCAAGAGGGTGGGTAGTTCTCCCCACTTTCAGCTGGAGGGGACACGTGTTAGACCTGACATTCTTGGCGTGGGTTTTTCCCCTATCTTTCGCCTCTGCTACATGGATTTTTGATGCTGTGCTGGATTTCGTTTTGCTGGTTTAGATGCTTTGGACACTCTGCCACTGCTAATCAGTGCCAGAGTGTAAGTGCTCCCTGTGTAAAATATCATATTGATTGGATATACCTGATTGGCATATCTGTATCACCATGAAGTCCCTAGTAAAGTGCAGTGTGTGTGCCAGGGCTGGTGATGACAGATGCTACTAGTGGGTCTGCAGCGCTGATTGCGCCACCCACCTGTGTAGCCCTAAAACGGTGTCTCAGGCCTGCCACCGCAGGCCTGCCTGCAGTCCCCGGACTGCCATGTCCTCCTGGCCAGTGTCCACACTGACCGGGCCTAACCCTTCCCTTTTTATACACGTCAGTCATCCCTATGGAAGGCCCAAGGTACCACCCTGGGCAGGGTGCAGTGTATGTAAAAGGTAGAGCATGTACTAGTGCAGGTAACATGTTCTGGTAGTGAACAACGGCCATTTTGTGTGTTCACTGCTGCAAGGTTATCTTGCTCCATAGGCTAACATGGGGGAGGCTGGTGCCAATGGCTATCCGCCTATCTTCTCATAGGAACAAGATAAGACATGAGTGTTTGATATCCCTGAGCTCAGCATTTAATAACACATCTTTTAGGAGAGGTTGTTTTTAAATCCTGAGTTGGAGAATAGTACTTTTTAGAGAGTAGCTGTTCTCTTGTCTGACCCTTCTGTGTGCCTGGGCGTGCTTGTGGATTGACTGTCTGGCTTGAGAGTGACAGGGGCTGGGGATCCCCCGGGAGGTTGGCTGAGTCAGCCCTCTGCTGAATAGCGACATTTGCAAGGAGAGTGGAGGGAGGAGATAGCACCTGGGATTGAATAGGGCTGTGCCTGCCTGCCACACTGCTGGCTCCACCTCCTGCTGGGCGGCTGACGACTCTGCCCCTCACTCTGAAAAGAATGTAGAGGCCAGGAAAACAAAGTGCTCCAGCAACCCACAGAACTGGATCAGACCGGGCTCAGGACCCACTTGCACAAAGACTTCAAAGACTTTTAGGGGTATAAGTACAAGACCCCTGACAACAGATTTTTGGATTCTACCATCAAGAGGAACCTCTGCTGAAAGACGGACCACTGAAGAACTAAGGGAAGATTGCCTTGCTGTGTGCTCGAAGGGCTGACCTGTTCTGCTGTACAACTGAAGCTGAGGAGGAGAAGGGGTCTTGCTGTGTGCTGACCCTACCCACTTGACCAAACAAGACTTTGCTGTGTGCTGTGTCTTAAACCGAATCTCCAAGGGCCTGAGAAGAGCTGGCCTCCTGTTTCGCAACCCAGGGATAGAAAGGTTGCCAAGAACTCAAGACTCTGCTGTGTGCTGCAGGGACCGGGGACTGTTCTACCAAGCTTCTCAACATCTGCCTGTGAAGTGGGCTGGCTGCTCTCTGTCTTGCTGGAGAGTGCCGCACTGACCCGGGCCTGACACCGGTTGCCGCATCAAGAAGACCGACGTGCTCATCGGCACGTGCCTTGCTGCGACCCGGGGGCCTGAAGCAGATCGAGGGTCGTACTTCCCTGCTCTACGAAGCCGCGCTGTGAGTGGCTGACTCCGGTGACGTCGACATCGTCACTGGGGGCTCGTCGAGGGAGTTGTGGAAACCTTGCACCGAACAGCCCGAGGAGCGCTTTTACAACGAGTGCGGCGACACCGCCGGAGCAACGTAGTTGCCTAAACATCAAGAGCCTACAAACTGATTCATTCTCAGTGAGTATCGAATCACACAAGAGACTAGAGACTATCGTCTTACGATCCCGACCAACCAAGAAAGCGAATACTGTATAAACCTGTGATGCTTGATTTCAACTGCGGAAACTAGATAAAGATATATTAATTTTGATATACCTCACCTGTGTGGTCTAAGTTTGTGGTGTACGGAAGGGGGATCATGGTGGTGTCTACGTGCAAATACCTTACACATTGCCTTGGGGATAAGCCTGTCTGCTCGAGCCAAGCTACCTAGAGGGTGAGCAGGGGTTATCTACCGTGTGTGTCCTTGTACCCTGACTAGAAGCAAGGGTCCCTATTTGGTCTAAGGTGTATACCTCTGCCAACTAGAGACCCCCAGATCTAACATTGGTGGTCAGCGGTGCGGATTAGAACCAGTATTTGCACTTGACCTGCAGTGATTCTTCGTACATCACTAATCTAGTAAGCAGTTGCATTGCACGAAGTTTTTGCGAAGACTATTCTTGGAGGATCGACGAAGCATCATGTCTCTGAATGGAGTAGGTGAGGAGTCGGAATTGCAATTCGAAGTGAAAAAGTTGCTTGAATATAAGAAGGAGCAACTAAAGCAATTCTGCAAGCAGCTTGGATGCCCAGCGAAGGGCAGCGCCAACAAGACGGAGCTACAGAAAGCTCTAAGGGCCTGGTGGGAGGCCAAGAATGGCGCGACCGAGGAAACTACTGGAGGGGATGGCACACCGGAGCACGGATTTGGATCCGATGATCTGCCAGTGAATAGGCCAGCGTCTAGGGCTGGCAGCACCCATTCCAGTAGAAGCCTTTCTCCAGAGGAGCTGGAGGAAAATCAGAGGATTAGGGCCCATGAGATTGAACTTTTTAAGCTCAAAGCTCAAGCGGAAGAAAGGAAACTGCGCCTTGACAGTGAGAAAGAGGCGGAGGAGAGGAGGAATGGTCTCGCTTTGGAAGAGAAAAAACTCCAGTTGGCTCATGAGTTGAGCATGAGGGAGCTGGACATTAAAGCCAAACAAGTGGAGTCCAGTCCGAATGGTGGCAGCGCACAACCAGTACAGGTGGGTAAAGTATACATACCGAAAGATTTGGTGCAGAATTATCAGAGGGGTGAGGATATCTATGCATGGTTTAGATCCTATGAGCTTGCCTTGAAGATGAATGAAGTGCCTGAGAAGTGTTGGGGAGCAGGTTTGTGGAAGCATTTTGAGGCCTCTGGGAGGGATGTCTTAGCACCCTTAGAAGCAGCAGGGACCTTAACCTACCCCACTATGAAGGAGGCCTTATGCCTCAGGTATGGGCTTACACCAGAACAGTACCGCCAGAAGTTTAGGAACTTCAAGAAACTTGATTCAAGTACTTGGGTGGAGTGTGTGAGTATGTACACGCGTGCACTGGAAGGTTGGATAAAGGGCAGCAAAGTTACTGATTATGTGGGGTTGTGTCACTTGATTAGTTGGGAGCACTTGAGTAGTCTATGTGTTCCAGAGCTGTGCCAGCATCTTTTAGACAGCAAGTTAACTGATCCCAGTGAGCTTGCAAAAGAGGCAGACCGCTGGACTAGCACCAGGGTCAACAAAGGGGTGGTAAGTATCCCCGCCAAGGGTGGACAGGGTCCCCAGCAGAAAGGTGGGGAGGACAAGGGTAACAGTAAGGAGTTCTCTAAAGGGCCCCAAAACAGTTCCCAGGAGAAGGAGTCCCAAGCCCCCAAGCCTAAGAGGTCTTGGCCCCCTAAGGGCAACAGACCACCGCCTACTTGCTATGCTTGTAGGGAAGTGGGGCACATCGCCCCTAAATGTCCGAAGAAACCCCCAGCACCAGCTGCTGCTCCAGTCCCAGGGTTAGCTAGTGTAGCTTTGGGAGGGGATTTGATTTCCAGTGGGGAGGAGGGATTAGCTATGATGACCCTTGTCTCTTTAGGAGACCAAGAGATGGTCCAGGATACCTTGATACCCGCTAACACTAAGAAATACGGGCAAAAGGTGACCATCAATGGGAGGGAGATAGAGTCTCTGAGAGACACCGGGGCTAGTGTGACATCTGTCAGGTGTCAGTGGGTGTCTGAAGAGCAAGTCATTCCCAATGTGCTCCGCCCAGTAGTGGCAGCTGACACTTCAGTGCGCCTCTGCAAGATGGCGCGTGTTCCCTTTACATGGGGGGGAGTCTCTGGTACCTTGGAAGTCTGTGTCAGTGATGCCTTGCCGGTAGATTGTCTGTTGGGTAACGACCTGGAGAGCTCTCCATGGAAGGACGTAGAGCACAGAACTCACTTGGAGATGTTAGG
Organism: Triturus cristatus; assembly: GCF_964204655.1. NCBI lineage: Eukaryota > Metazoa > Chordata > Amphibia > Caudata > Salamandridae > Triturus > Triturus cristatus. The sequence goes on from NC_140590.1 coordinate 231,406,254, forward strand.
ACTGCCAGCGTGGATCTGCGTATCCACACGTGCCATGATAGCCAGTAAGGGTGGATTAGTAGAACCGGAGCCTGGAACAATGGCCCAGGGACCTGTCAAGAGAGGAAGGGGCAGAGGGCGCGGGAAACCGGCCCCCACTGTTCCCACGGTCCAGGAGGAAGCAGAACCTGAGGGGGATGCCCTGGAACCTACAGGGGAGCAGGTGGCCGAACTGGGGGAGTTGCCTGAGCTGACCCATTGGCAGCAAGAGGGTGGCCCCTCTAGGGAAGAATTCTGCCAGGCTCAGAAGGAGTGCCCTTCTCTCGTCGGTGTGCGGCAGCAGGCTGCAGACCAGGCAGCAGGCCTAGCGTCCAAGGAACATTTGATTTACTGGGAGGATGACTTACTGTATAGTGAGCCTAAGTTCGCTGAGCCCGGTGCAGCCCGTGTGCTGGTGGTACCCGAGCGCTTCAGGAACTTCTTACTGGGTCTGGCTCACGACGTGCCTCTCGCAGGACATCTGGGACAAGACAAGACCTATCACAGGCTTGTCACCCACTTCTACTGGCCCCAGATGAAGAAGCACGTCGGTACCTTTTGTAAGTCCTGCCAAACCTGTCAAGCCAGTGGTAAGAGCGGAGGGAAGTGCGTGGCGCCCCTCCAGCCGTTTCCTGTAGTGAGCACCCCTTTTGAGAGGGTGGGCATTGATGTCGTAGGGCCCCTGGATCCCAAGACCGCCTTAGGCAACAGGTTTATCCTGGTCTTGGTGGATCACGCCACTCGGTACCCGGAGGCAGTCCCTCTCAGGACAATCACAGCACCCGTGGTGGGCCGTGCATTGATGGGGATCTTTTCCCGTGTGGGGTTCCCCCGAGAGGTGGTCTCCGACCGGGGTACCAGCTTCATCTCTAGGTATATGAAGTCTCTGTGGGAGGAGTGTGGGGTAACTTATAAGTTCACCACTCCTTACCACCCTCAAGGAAATGGGTTGGTTGAAAGGTTCAACCGCACCCTGAAAGGTATGATTATGGGCCTAGCGGAGCCCATGAGACGGAAGAGGGACGTCTTGTTACCATGCCTGTTGTTTGCCTACAGGGAGGTGCCTCAGAAGTCCTTAGGGTTCAGCCCCTTTGAACTGCTGTATGGCCACCCTGTTAGAGGACCTCTCACACTGGTGAAGGAGGGGTGGGAGAAATCCCGTGGGAAAACCCCCCAGGATGTGTTCAGCTATGTGCTGGCCATCCGCAACCAAACGCAGCGCTTCAGGAAGCTCGCTCAGGAGAACCTAGAAGCCAGCCAGGAGGAGATGAAAAGATGGTACGACCAGAATACCACTCTGGTAGAATTTCATCCGGGGCAGAAAGTGTGGGTAATGGCGCCGGTGGAGCCTTGTGCGCTCCGTGACAAGTGGACCGGGCCATATGAGGTGGTAGAGCGCAAGAGTGAGGTGACCTACCTGATCAACATGAAGACTCCTAGGCAGCCCCTTAGAGTCTTGCATGTGAACCGCCTCAAACCCCACTTCGAGAGGTCTGAAGTGACGATGCTCATGGCTACAGATGACGGTGGGGAAGAGGATAGTGATCCTCTCCCTGACCTCCTGGCAACCAAGGAGCAAGACGGGTCAGTGGATGGTGTGGTCCTCTCGCCCACCCTGACCCCAGAGCAGCAGAGAGACTGTCGCCAGGTGTTGGGTCAGTTTGCCTCCCTGTTCTCCCTGACACCAGGTGTCACCAATTGGTGCATCCATGATGTGGACACTGGAGATAGCCTGCCTGTGAAACAGAAGTTTTACAGAGTAGCTGACAAGGTCAGGGCCAGCATCAAGGAAGAAGTTTCCAAGATGTTGGCGTTAGGGGTAATTGAGCCCTCTAGCAGTCCCTGGGCTAGCCCAGTGGTCCTCGTTCCCAAGAAATCTGCTACACCCGGTGGCCCGTCAGAACTTCGGTTTTGCGTGGACTACCGCGGGCTTAATGCGGTCACCAAGACTGACGCACACCCCATCCCCAGAGCTGATGAGCTCGTGGATCGGTTGGGAGCTGCCAGGTACCTCAGCACCTTCGATTTGACTTCGGGGTACTGGCAGATTGCCTTAACTGAAGGGGCAAAGGAGAGGTTGGCATTTTCCATGCCAGAGGGGCACTTCCAGTTTCGCGTCATGCCCTTTGGATTGAAAAATGCCCCTGCCACCTTCCAGAGACTGGTCAACCGGGTACTGACCGGGCTGGAGCAATTCAGCGCCGCGTACCTGGATGACATTGCTGTGTTCAGCTCCACTTGGGAGGAACACTTGCAACACCTCTGTGAAGTGTTGAGGGCGCTGCAGAAGGCAGGCCTCACTATCAAGGCCAGTAAGTGCCAGATAGGGCAGGGATCGGTGGTGTATTTGGGACACCAGGTGGGGAGCGGCCAGGTGGCGCCCCTACAGGCGAAGATCGATACCATTCTGGCTTGGGAACCCCCCCAGACGCAGACAGAGGTGAGAGCCTTTCTAGGACTCACCGGGTATTACAGACGGTTCATCAAGGGATACGGCACCATTGTTGCCCCCTTGACAGAACTAACCTCTAGAAATCAGCCCAGGAAAGTGAATTGGTCCGAGGCCTGTCAAACTGCTTTTGATGCCCTGAAAACTGCAATGTGCACAGCACCGGTGCTTAAGGCGCCTGACTTTTCGAGTGAGTTCGTAGTGCAAACAGACGCTTCAGACCAAGGTGTGGGAGCAGTACTCTCACAGATGGACGACGAGGGCGGGGACCAACCGGTAGCTTTCATTAGTAGGAGGCTACTCCCCAGGGAACAGAGGTGGAGCGCTATTGAGAGGGAAGCATTTGCTGTGGTCTGGGCCCTGAAGAAGCTGAGGCCCTACCTGTTTGGGACTCACTTCCGTGTTCAGACCGACCACAGGCCCCTCAGATGGTTAATGCAGATGAGGGGTGAGAATCCAAAACTGTTGAGGTGGTCCATCTTCCTACAGGGAATGGACTTTACGGTGGAACACCGTCCCGGTACAGAACACGCCAATGCTGATGGTCTGTCCAGGTTTTTCCGCCTTAGTGATGAGAACTCCCAAGAGGGTGGGTAGTTCTCCCCACTTTCAGCTGGAGGGGACACGTGTTAGACCTGACATCCTTGGCGTGGGTTTTTCCCCTATCTTTCGCCTCTGCTACATGGATTTTTGATGCTGTGCTGGATTTCGTTTTGCTGGTTTAGATGCTTTGGACACTCTGCCACTGCTAATCAGTGCCAGAGTGTAAGTGCTCCCTGTGTAAAATATCATATTGATTGGATATACCTGATTGGCATATCTGTATCACCATGAAGTCCCTAGTAAAGTGCACTGTGTGTGCCAGGGCTGGTGATGACAGATGCTACTAGTGGGTCTGCAGCGCTGATTGCGCCACCCACCTGTGTAGCCCTAAAACGGTGTCTCAGGCCTGCCACCGCAGGCCTGCCTGCAGTCCCCGGACTGCCATGTCCTCCTGGCCAGTGTCCACACTGACCGGGCCTAACCCTTCCCTTTTTATACACGTCAGTCATCCCTATGGAAGGCCCAAGGTACCCCCCTGGGCAGGGTGCAGTGTATGTAAAAGGTAGAGCATGTACTAGTGCAGGTAACATGTTCTGGTAGTGAACAACGGCCATTTTGTGTGTTCACTGCTGCAAGGTTATCTTGCTCCATAGGCTAACATGGGGGAGGCTGATGCCAATGGCTATCCGCCTATCTTCTCATAGGAACAAGATAAGACATGAGTGTTTGATATCCCTGAGCTCAGCATTTAATAACACATCTTTTAGGAGAGGTTGTTTTTAAATCCTGAGTTGGAGAATAGTACTTTTTAGAGAGTAGCTGTTCTCTTGTCTGACCCTTCTGTGTGCCTGGGCGTGCTTGTGGATTGACTGTCTGGCTTGAGAGTGACAGGGGCTGGGGATCCCCCGGGAGGTTGGCTGAGTCAGCCCTCTGCTGAATAGCGACATTTGCAAGGAGAGTGGAGGGAGGAGATAGCACCTGGGATTGAATAGGGCTGTGCCTGCCTGCCACACTGCTGGCTCCACCTCCTGCTGGGCGGCTGACGACTCTGCCCCTCACTCTGAAAAGAATGTAGAGGCCAGGAAAACAAAGTGCTCCAGCAACCCACAGAACTGGATCAGACCGGGCTCAGGACCCACTTGCACAAAGACTTCAAAGACTTTTAGGGGTATAAGTACAAGACCCCTGACAACAGATTTTTGGATTCTACCATCAAGAGGAACCTCTGCTGAAAGACGGACCGCTGAAGAACTAAAGGAAGATTGCCTTGCTGTGTGCTCGAAGGGCTGACCTGTTCTGCTGTACAACTGAAGCTGAGGAGGAGAAGGGGTCTTGCTGTGTGCTGACCCTACCCACTTGACCAAACAAGACTTTGCTGTGTGCTGTGTCTTAAACCGAATCTCCAAGGGCCTGAGAAGAGCTGGCCTCCTGTTTTGCAACCCAGGGATAGAAAGGTTGCCAAGAACTCAAGACTCTGCTGTGTGCTGCAGGGACCGGGGACTGTTCTACCAAGCTTCTCAACATCTGCCTGTGAAGTGGGCTGGCTGCTCTCTGTCTTGCTGGAGAGTGCCGCACTGACCCGGGCCTGACACCGGTTGCCGCATCAAGAAGACCGACGTGCTCATCGGCACGTGCCTTGCTGCGACCCGGGGGCCTGAAGCAGATCGAGGGTCGTACTTCCCTGCTCTACGAAGCCGCGCTGTGAGTGGCTGACTCCGGTGACGTCGACATCGTCACTGGGGGCTCGTCGAGGGAGTTGTGGAAACCTTGCACCGAACAGCCCGAGGAGCGCTTTTACAACGAGTGCGGCGACACCGCCGGAGCAACGTAGTTGCCTAAACATCAAGAGCCTACAAACTGATTCATTCTCAGTGAGTATCGAATCACACAAGAGACTAGAGACTATCGTCTTACGATCCCGACCAACCAAGAAAGCGAATACTGTATAAACCTGTGATGCTTGATTTCAACTGCGGAAACTAGATAAAGATATATTAATTTTGATATACCTCACCTGTGTGGTCTAAGTTTGTGGTGTACGGAAGGGGGATCATGGTGGTGTCTACGTGCAAATACCTTACACATTGCCTTGGGGATAAGCCTGTCTGCTCGAGCCAAGCTACCTAGAGGGTGAGCAGGGGTTATCTACCGTGTGTGTCCTTGTACCCTGACTAGAAGCAAGGGTCCCTATTTGGTCTAAAGTGTATACCTCTGCCAACTAGAGACCCCCAGATCTAACATGCGGGTTCCCAGCTATGTCACCCTGGCTGCACCTGTTGTCGCTCCTCACCGCTTACACTCTGGCTGTCCCAGCAGCAATCTGCTCGAGTGTATCAGGCAGTAGCGGTCGTGGGTTCTGCGCGTCCGGCTGCCTCACTCGATCTCACAGCCTCCGCGTCTCTCTCTCCTTCTCAGTGATAGCCGTGGAGTGTCCGTAGCCTACTACCTTCCCTCAGTGTCAGCGCTGTCCAGGATGTGCCGCCACTGCTCGATCACAGCGCCTCCCCCGCATCCGCTTCCTTAGAAAGTAGGCCTCTGTGCATCCCGGGCTCGCGTGATCCCGGTCTCGGCTCCGCGAGCTCTTCCCCTCCTTGGCGTGTCACTCACAGCTCCCGCAGCAGCGCTCTCACCAAATGCATATCCCGACCTCAGGGTTGTCCTCTGCCACCGTAGCACGTATCTGTTTCGGCCACGATCTCGTGTCCACAGAGTTTCCGGATGTCCTCATTCTGGGCCTACATCGGCTCCTCGCTCTCAGCTGCGCCGGCGGGTCTCAGGGGTGATATCTCTGCAATCGCTGTCAATCTTCCCCCAGCAAGCGGCACCGAGTCTTCGTGCCCCCTTTATCTGAGCTTCCCCGCACTCAAAGCCTCCGTCTTACAGCGGGAGATGGGTAATTTTCAGGATTCTGCGGCCCAGGTCCGGACCTCGTCTAGAAGACGACCGCCAAGCTTGGCTGCTAGCCACGTTCCCGTCTGAATGTTAATGAATTATTTTCAGTTAACTGGCATCGACAACTAGGCTAACTCCAATCAACACTTATATATTTAATTTTTAGGCCTATAACATTTAAGTATGATTAACTGATACAGAATTTCCTGTTTAGAAAATGTGCAATTTAAACATAGGCTTTTGTACATTTTAATAAAAGCGTTTTTGTTTGCAAATAAAATTAGCTCTTGCACTTGAAGTGGAGCATAAGGTAGGCTATGTTGTGTTAAAATGTTATTATCACAATTGTATTGCACTATGGCTTCTTGGTGCTTATAGGTGCCAGGAATATAGTGGATTAAAGATATTTCACAAAGAGCTATGACTTCAGCTGTTTTGAAAATAATAAAGTAAAAGATGAGCACCAAAGCAACATATAAACAGGCATGCCCTCCTTTTCCGCCCAGCAAGATTTAAAAGATCTGGATAAGCAAAAGAGTGTGGGGGATAAATATCTGCATATTTTATTATTCAAAATGCATGGGTCGGTAGCCTGCATTGCCTGATGTCATATGTAAATTACTTCAGAAATTCAATAGTCACATTTTGAATTCCCTGAGATAAACATTCCTGTTTAACAGCTCCATTATGGTACTGCCGAAATGTGTCATGTTTGGTTTCAAACAAAGTGCCTTCTGACCCCTGACACAAATCTCGTGCCTTTGGTGATGTGGCATGCACCCAGGTGGTGACCTTAGAGGCTGCCCATATGTTTGCCCCAGCTTTACCGTGCTTTGGTTGACCAGATCCCGCACCTGCTGCTACTAAGACAGAATTCTGAACTCCTGCCAGGCAGTGTGATCACTGCCAAGAGTCAGGAACAAAGGTTTGGGCAGGAAGGAGATCACACCTCCCTCCTGCCAAGCAGGCTAGTGAAGTGACACATAAAGAAAGTGAGCTACAAAGGCTTCACCGGCCCTGATATGCATCAGAGCTGGCTCCCAGGAGAGGAAACAGCCCTCTCCGTGTCCTAGGCACATTTGCACCCAGGCAGGTGGGAAATTAGCTATGCTGGGATGTGTATACCCCCAGAAGTCTAGCCACACCTCCAAGGTGAGCATCCTGGGCTGTACACAACAATTTGATCTTCTGCCATCTGTAGGAGTGACTACATAGAGGGTTCTGGATAGAAAAGGTGACCTACACCCCCTGATGTGGTCACCTCAGAGGTGGATGAGATGCAGGGACTATCTACCCATTAGCTACTAGCTCCCACACCCCTAACTCCCCTAAATACAGAATTTAAGAGACCCCCAATAACTGAACCTCAGATCTGAACAACTTGCATCAAGCAAGGACCAAGAGGAGACCTGTGTCGCCAACAACAGGACGTTTCCCACAGCACTAAAGCAAAAGAGTGATTCTCTGTCCCTAGAGCAACAGACGCCCAACTCCAAGTGGTCCAGTTCATTAAGGGAGATGTAGTCTCAGCTGCCTCAAAGTTTCAGGCTGTTCCCCAGGACCAAGTGAAGGTCCAGTACCTTTTCACTGTGCTTATTGATGCCAAGGCTGCTCGGTCATCAGTCCAGCAACTAACCCCCACACTCGACTCTGCATTTACAGGGAACACTGTTTACCTTTATCCGATGTCAGCAGCTGTGCATCTGTTGTGTTTTTGCATTCTGTTTCTTGCAGCACAGTATAAGCAATGAAATCAGCATCCCCATGGCTCCCATTTGGCACCAAGGGCAGGCAGGACAACTCTGCACCCGGACTCCACGGGCTAGGCAAAATTGATTCTGACTGTTGTGGCCTGGTCCAGGGGCCAGCATTACCATAACCCTGTAAGCGTTCCACATAACCTTGACCTGCAAGTGACTGACTGTCACTAGTTGTTTTTTCTATTAATAGCAATGGTAACTTTTTCATGTATTATTTTGCACAGATTTAATATTGCTTCAAAAAAGATGTAACTCTGGTTATATGTATGCTATACCTTTAGTTTTGGCGTCTAAATTAAGGTAAACATGCACTCTATGTTTATAAAGTGGTGCTGGATTTCTCTCTAGTCATGTCGATTACATATTGTCCATGTTGGAATTCTAAAATGCTTAAAAAATGTCCCTCTAGTTATTTCTGAAAGCTTTTTGCCACATTACCCCGACTGAGCTAAGGATTAATTAGTGTGAATCCAAGTTCAATCTTTGGGGTATTGTGATAGTATTTTATGTTGAGGTCTGTTGGAAAGTGGGTTATTGGTAGGGGCAAATGTAGGTCTTCCACTGGCAATAAGGCCACTAACACGCGATAGGACTCCGCATAGGTCTTGGGAAATTATTCCTATGCTCAACCCTTGGTAACGTGGCTGCGAGCAGGCAGGCTTAACTTCAAAGACAGGTATGTAAAGCATTTAAAAACACAATTTCACTATATAATTAAGACACCACACATAATAAAAATCCAACACCAATTTATAAAACTAGGAAATATTTTTATCTTTAAAATGACACCAAACCGACAAACATCCAACGTAGTGAACCGGAGAAATGAATTTTCAAAGATTTAATAAAATATAGCACTTAGAAGATTATAGCACCATATTGTGATATCTGCTCGCGATAGACCGGACCAAAGTCAAAGTTTCAGGCCGGCGCGATGGAGCCCTGAGCGGCTACAGCTCCCGGCAGGTCCCGGTCTCAGTTTCTGCCTTCACACTTAAAAACTTTTCTGGAGCTTTTCTTCCCAAGGGTCCCCAAAGCTCCCAGCCAGTCCGGATCCGGTGAGGGTGAAGCGGACTTAGAAAATATTTCAAGATTGCTTCAGCAGGACAACCCAGGAATGCAGGCCGACACGCAATGGAAGGCAGGCGGCTTGGCTCTCGCGGTTGCTCCTGGTCACCTTTTCTACGAGCAAATTTAGAAACTTTTCTGGAGCTTTTTCTCGAGGGCTCTCTCAATGCTCCTCATGTAGCCGGATCCGGTGAGGGTTCGCCAGCTTCAGATTTCTTCTACTCCCGATCAATCTCTGGGAGTTGGACCCATGGAGCTTTTAGCGGGACGAACCTGGTTGGCTTGGCCGGCTCGCGGCTGAAGGAAGGTTGAGTCGGTCCCTTTATGGAGCTTTTTTTCAAAAGTTGCTCCAAAGTTCTCCAAACTTCTTGAACTTCTTCCTGAAGTTTCCCAAGGGGTCCCAAAGTGTCTCAAACGTACTCCAAGGGTCTGGAAGCTCCAAGATAGTCCTTGAAAGTTGAGGACGTTAGTTCCCACAATCCACTAGTACAAAACCCTTACAAATCCACTGATGGGTCTCCAATGTGTAGATTTAGTTGGTGATGTTGCAGTTGAGCTCTATTAACCTGTAGCTTTCAGGGAGTCCACTCTTTAGGTCCTTTTTCAGCAAAATAATACACAGGGCTGTAGTTTTAGATGGTGCAGTCTTCAGAGGTCAGGCCTTAGAAATCTTTGCACAGCAAAACTTCTCAACAGGGCACTTCTTGCTTCAGTAAGTTTCAAGCAATTGATCTGGAGGGCTCTGCCCCTCTCAGATACTTATTCCAAGTCCTCTGGGTCATGCAGGAGGTCACTTCTGACCAATGGGAACAGGGTAACTCCTCAAAGTTATGACCACATCCTGAGAGTGTGGCATTATTTTGTCTCAGAGTGCATCACATCTTCCAAATCCATAATGGCAGAGTTTCCAGCAAGGGGGTAAGAGCTGGCTAAACACACCCTTAGGATGGCTAATTTACTTAGACTCTCCCCCTGCCTCTGATCAAACCTTCCTTAATCCTACCATCAGCCTGAGGTAGTAAGTTCAGAGCTGTAAATGACACTGGCCTCTGCTCTCCACTTTGAAGACCATGGTTTACGACTCCTCCCCCTGGCCTGGCAATCCTATGGAACAGCACACTGCCCTGTCAGGTTAACCAATACACTCTTACCTGCAAGAATCCTGTACTCTTACCTGTAAGTTGTCTTGGCAGAATTTCGCAGAGACGTTATGAGCCAACCTCCCAGAACCCCTATGTGATAACCAGTGATTTATAAATATACACTATGGCCATTTAAAGGAAATCAGGGAGGAGGGCCGGATTCGGATGCTGAGAAATTCCTGTTGTTGACCTGTGAGGCAACAAGAAATATTTTGAGGGCCTCATCTAAGGAGTTGTGCACCTAACTCTACAATTCCTACAATACACTGAGAATACACATAATACCTGCAATCTACAGGAATTGAGCGTGGCATCCTCAAAGTCGTCGCGTGGTGGGGTGTCGTCCTCTAAGAGAGTATTCACAGTATGGTTGTCTGTAGTGGTGAGGATGATGCAGTCCTGTTGTTTTTTCTTTTCTATGAGCGAAAAAGCAAATTATGACCTTTTATTCTATTACCCAAAAGAAGTACACCACAATTAACCTTTACATAACATTGATTTGTTTCTTTTGTCACCTTTCACTTACTATGCTTTATCCTTGGTAAATGGTTCATCACACGATTCTGTATTTGAAAAAATGAGGAGATAATACAACAAAACATAAAATATAGCTAGCAAGGTTATAAAAGTCTTTTTGCATATGTCCGTTTTCTTCTAAAATCCTTTCTTAGAGTAAACAAGAGTTTCCAGAAATTGTTCTTTATCTTTTGCAAAAGGCACGCTGGTCTTTACAGCTGTCTTTCGATGGGTGCCTTTTGAATATTAAAATGAAGTAATAACTGAGCTTTCTCTTGTCTTTTCTGCAGGATTTGGATGCTGCCAACGAACACTGAAGCCTCCAGGAAACCGGGTAAGTTCCCCGGAAAAGACGAAGATGACGATGCGGGAACGGTCGGAAAAGCTAAGCGCCTTCTGGAACTTGGGTGTGGCATTATATAGACACCCGAACTGCACCCAAGACGGCCATTACGTTCGCATGCGTTCAGACGCGATGTGACGTACAGCCGAAACAAGGTCTCTTCTCAGCTAGCGGGCACTACGCACGTTAAGTGCGAAACGTTCAACTTCCTCTCTAGTCCAGAGAAGCATTATTTAGCGGTTTTCTGCCAAACAGGAACTCGCTGTAAAGATGCAATTAGAGTGGTGACAACTATGAGCACAACAAACATTGGCAAAGTTAGTTTACAGTGATGACAACTATGAGCACAACAAACATTGGCAAAGTTGGTTACAAATAAATATCCAAGCAAATAAGCATTATCAAACAAGCATAATAATATCACATGTTTATGTACACAACACAAGATTGGTAGCATCACACTTTCCACTTAGGCATACCCTTGGAGTGCTGGATGCACGGGATAGGGGTGGGTTTGTATTGGGGAATAACTACTTTGTCAAGAATAGGAAATTGCGCCCCATGTAGGTTCTATATTTCTTGTAAAACCTTGGCACCAAACACAGGATCATGACAAGCCCTCCCAGCAGAGCTGGTCAACCCCAGGGGCTCTTTATCACCTCTACAAGGCAACCTGGCTAATCCACTTAACTCTGACCAATCAGGGCAGACCACTGGTAGGCTGAATTTGGACTTACAAAGAAGAAAGTCTTATAGCTTCTTGTATGAACACTTTAGGAGAAATTCAACAACATGATATTGTTGGATTTAATAGTACCATTCTGGGAAGTCTTTGAATGGCATTTCTAGCCCTCTCCTATCCATAGTTATTAATCAATAACTGCCTATAATGTTAACCTATGTAACAGGGGATTTGCAATGGAAAAAATGATTTGGGCCATTTTTCCAGCACCAGGACTTACAAAAATATATTTTATAAGTACTTGTCTTATATATACAGGAGCCCCACCCCATGTGCAACTAGGGGAGCCCTTAGGGATTCTGAATCTGTAGAAAGATTGCAGATCCTCCCGCCACAGTGCTCCTAGCATCAAAGTCGAATTTGAGTAGCATTGTACCACAATGTGGGGAGTGAAATGTGATATTTCACTTTACCCAGGCATATAAAAACTCATTTTATAAGGGTTTATCTTACAAATACCTGACCCCCCACCCCTGGGATACCTAGGTGAGACCCTGGGGTCCCTAAGATGCCAAAACATTGTAGGTTATCCATTGCTCTGCTGGGCTTCTGTCCCCTTACTCGCATTTAATTTGGTGAAAACTCACCGCCATTTGGCGGGTCCGGGTCCTGGGGCTGGATAGCTGTGGGTGCCATCTTTGATTGGGGTGAGTGTGTCCTTGCGCGGGCGCCATCGTGGAGCGTCCCGACGCTCGTGCTGGTTGGGGAGACGCCTATTTAAGGCGGACTCACACTGTTAAGTGTTCTGATCATTGCTGCACTAGCGCAGGTCGCGCTGCCAGCGGGCTTTGATATTTTTAAATACCTTAGTTTATCTTGGCTGATTTTCGTTTTTTCCCCTGATTTTATCCATTGCTCTGCTGGGCTTCTGTCCCCTTACTCGCATTTAATTTTGTGAAAACTCACCGCCATTTGGCGGGTCCGGGTCCTGGGGCTGGATAGCTGTGGGTGCCATCTTTGATTGGGGTGAGTGTGTCCTTGCGCGGGCGCCATATTGGAGCGTCCCGACGCTCGTGCTGGTTGGGGAGACGCCTATTTAAGGCGGACTCACACTGTTAAGTGTTCTGATCATTGCTGCACTAGCGCAGGTCGCGCTGCCAGCGGGCTTTGATATTTTTAAATACCTTAGTTTATCTTGGCTGATTTTCGTTTTTTCCCCTGATTTTATCCATCGCTCTGCTGGGCTTCTGTCCCCTTACTCGCATTTAATTTGGTGAAAACTCACCGCCATTTGGCGGGTCCGGGTCCTGGGGCTGGATAGCTGTGGGTGCCATCTTTGATTGGGGTGAGTGTGTCCTTGCGCGGGCGCCATCTTGGAGCGTCCCGACGCTCGTGCTGGTTGGGGAGACGCCTATTTAAGGCGGACTCACACTGTTAAGTGTTCTGATCATTGCTGCACTAGCGCAGGTCGCGCTGCCAGCGGGCTTTGATATTTTTAAATACCTTAGTTTATCTTGGCTGATTTTCGTTTTTTCCCCTAATTTTATCCATCGCTCTGCTGGGCTTCTGTCCCCTTACTCGCATTTAATTTGGTGAAAACTCACCGCCATTTGGCGGGTCCGGGTCCTGGGGCTGGATAGCTGTGGGTGCCATCTTTGATTGGGGTGAGTGTGTCCTTGCGCGGGCGCCATCTTGGAGCGTCCCGACGCTCGTGCTGGTTGGGGAGACGCCTATTTAAGGCGGACTCACACTGTTAAGTATTCTGATCATTGCTGCACTAGCGCAGGTCGCGCTGCCAGCGGGCTTTGATATTTTTAAATACCTTAGTTTATCTTGGCTGATTTTCGTTTTTTCCCCTGATTTTATCCATTGCTCTGCTGGGCTTCTGTCCCCTTACTCGCATTTAATTTGGTGAAAACTCACCGCCATTTGGCGGGTCCGGGTCCTGGGGCTGGATAGTTGTGGGTGCCATCTTTGATTGGGGTGAGTGTGTCCTTGCGCGGGCGCCATCTTGGAGCGTCCCGAGGCTCGTGCTGGTTGGGGAGACGCCTATTTAAGGCGGACTCACACTGTTAAGTGTTCTGATCATTGCTGCACTAGCGCAGGTCGCGCTGCCAGCGGGCTTTGATATTTTTAAATACCTTAGTTTATCTTGGCTGATTTTCGTTTTTTCCCCTGATTTTATCCATCGCTCTGCTGGGCTTCTGTCCCCTTACTCGCATTTAATTTGGTGAAAACTCACCGCCATTTGGCGGGTCCGGGTCCTGGGGCTGGATAGCTGTGGGTGCCATCTTTGATTGGGGTGAGTGTGTCCTTGCGCGGGCGCCATCTTGGAGTGTCCCGCAGCGGGAACGCGCAGTGGGACGCCGTCGCTTAGCCGGAGTCGTGCCAGAGTCCTGCCCGTCTGCGCTCGTCCGCGTCGAGGTAGCGGGTGCGGGCTATGGACTCTGGCTTCCTGCCATTGCACCATCATGTGTAGCATAGCGACACTCAGGTACGGTCGTGCTGATCTCTTTTCCATAAGAGACAGCCTTTTGGCGTGTAACTCTGTCCCTGTACCTCCTCTCTCGGGACATTATGACTGTTCTTGCGGCAGTTTTTCCCTGGCTACTCCCAATGGGGTACGACTTGCTGTAGGGACTGCTCGTGGCATTGATACGGATTGCACCGAGCAGGAACTTAATATATGGAGCTTGAATGTTAGATCCTTGGTCAAGCACCATCAGTCACTACGGGACATGATAGATACGGACCTTCCTGATATCATTTTTCTTACCGAAACTTGGTTACAGGACGCTGACACTGCCATTATAAATCTGGCTTTCCCCTCTACCTACACGGTGTTTACCTTGAACCGTTCGACTAGGGGAGGTAGTATAGCCATGGCGATTAAATCCTGCTTCCCAGCTGAGTGGAAGGCTTTTGTGTGAAAGCGCCTCGTTTAAGGTAAGGGTTAGTCATCAATTTACCTTCAGTGGTGTGCTTATCTATCGTCCACCGGGGAACGACACTGCTTTTAAGGCTGCCCTTGCGGATGTGGTTGGCTCGCTGGCTCCTAGGTGTGCTAACTTTAGCATAGTAGGTGACTTAAATATACATCTTGATCAGACGTCATCTCTATCCATCAGCTCCTTGTTAGCAGACCTGGAAGCGATGCAATTTAACCAACTAGTCACCTCCCCCACCCATATAGGAGGTCATATACTTGACCCCTTTTTTACCACCCTAGTTCGGGCTAGATCATCTGACCCGATGGTGGTGGGTTGGACTGACCATCTGTTGGTCAAGGTGTCATGCCCCCTAGAAAATCCGCAATTTAAACCTGTGGATAAACAGATCTTAAAGCGCAATTGGCGTAAACTCAAGTTGGAGGAGTTTGTCAGGATATTGGAGGCACAACCCCTGGGCAAACTGCAGAATGTGGAACAGGGATATGACCAGTATTGCAACTGGGTCCTTACTGCCCTCGATTCTCTTATACCTCTGCGCTGGGCTAAATGTCACGTAAAAAATCGCAGCCCTTGGTATAATGAGACTCTTGCCGAACTTAAGAGAACTTGCAGGCAAGCTGAGAGGGCCTGGCGAAAATCCTTTGATCCCACGTTAAAATCACTGTACTTTGCCCAGCTTAAGACCTATCACAGAGCTATCTGTCAAACCCGGGCCGCTTACTATGCAGCTGAGTTTTCCAACAGCCCTAACCCTTCTAAGTTAATTTTCAAGGTACTCAAAGACCTGATGGGGAAACGGGCTACCTCGCAAGAAATCTGCACGGACTCTCACTGTGAAAGTTTGGCATCCTTTTTCGTGGGGAAGGTGCAGACAATCTATTGAGGATTTATACCATCTGTCTTCGGGGATGCTCTTAGTGATATGAAGGTCCCGGGATCCGAAACTCTGTCCATCCTGCCGGCTATGTCTAACGAGGAATTTGACACTCTGAGCCTTAAAATTAAATCTGGCTCCCCCTTAGACCCATTGAAGCCGGAGTTCCTTATTCGTCTCCCGCCTCTCTGTCGTGAACCCATTTTGGACGTGATTAATCTTTCCCTCAGTGAGGGCGTGGTCCCGCCATCCTGGAAGCAAGCTGTGGTCAGCCCTATTCTGAAGAAATCCAACTCTGACCCCTTGCTCCCGGAGAATTACCGGCCCATCTCCCTCCTGCCTTGGACCGCCAAGGTCACTGAGGCACACGTGAATTCCATCTTGTCTGCCCACCTCTCTCGTAATAACATTCTTGACGAGAGTCAAAATGGTTTTCGCGCCCAACACAGCACTGAAACTGCTTTGCTCTTCATGACCGAGCATTTGCGGTCAGTGCTGGATGCGGGGCAGACTGCGGCACTCCTATTGTTAGACCTGAGCGCCGCGTTTGACACGGTGTCTCATGACATTCTGATGCGGCGCTTGGAGGAAGTGGGTATTGGGGGGAAGGCTCTTCAGTGGTTCCGCTCCTTCCTCTCGGACCGGTCTTTCAAAGTAGCCATTCCACCTGGCCAGTCCTCTTTCCATTCTTTGGAACTGGGAGTCCCTCAGGGTTCTGCTTTAAGCCCCACATTGTTCAACTTGTATGTGAAACCGTTGGCCGCTGTCGTCAGTCAATGTGGCCTTACCATGACATCGTATGCCGACGACACGCAGCTGGCGGTGACACTCAGTGGGGACCCTGAGGTGACTGCGCCCAGGTTCCGTGCAGGACTTATAGCTGTGGCTAGCTGGATGCGTAGCAACTGCCTACAGCTTAATGCTAAGAAAACCGAGGTCCTGGTTGTGGGGAAGCAGGCGGAACTTTGGGGAGACCAGTGGTGGCCTTCTGAACTCGGGGTGTCCCCCATTCCAGCGGCCGAAGTTAAAAATCTGGGGGTGTGGCTGGATTCCAATCTTTCTTATACCAGCCATACAAAGAAGACAGCAGCTACCTGTTTTGGTATTCTGCGAGGGCTGAGGTCAGTCCTCAAATTCTTTGACCCCCCCACTCGGCAACTGGTGGTTCAGGCCTCTATTCTTTCCCGGCTGGACTACGGGAGTGCCTTGCTTCTTGGAGTCAACCAGGCTGAGGCTACTAGGCTTCAGAGGGTGCAGAACACTGCTGCACGGGCCATTGTTGGCCTTCCGAGACGAGGCTCTGTCTCTGCTGTTCTGACCTCCCTTCACTGGCTTCCGGTCAGACAGAGAATCAAATTTAAGGCTCTCTGTCTGACATTTAAGATCCTGAAGCTTTCCTCTCCCCCTGCTTTGGCGGGCCTTATTTCTCCTTACGTCCCCACGCGGTCTCTCAGGTCTGAATCTTACCATCTGGCGACTAAGCCTAGGTTCAGGCTGAGTAGGATGGGAGGACGCTCTTTTCGTGTTCTGGCGGCTGATCTATGGAATTCCCTTCCTTTACATATTCGCGCCCTAAACAGCCTGACTCTTTTTAGACGCGCCATTAAAACACATCTGTTTGCCCCTGCTATCTGATTTCTCTTTTCTTGGCCTTGACCTGTTGTGTTGTGTACCTGATCAGGCGCCAGGACGCCCCTTCGCTGGGGCAGCTGTGCGCCTAATAAAAGTGAATAACATAACATAACATAACATAACATTTTTAAGTGCCCCAAACACCAAAGTCGATTTTGGGCACAATGTACTTTTTAAAAGCAGTCCTGGCACCTAGTGCTGCTTTTAAACTGACCTCAGGCCTCAGCAGTGCACACATGCAAGTGCAAAAAGAGCTGCTGGCCTCTAAACTGCCATGCCCCAGGGTACTAGGGACTTCTAGGTAGGTTCAATCCCCCTGCCCTATTATCTACTAGGGGCTTATAGGGTAGGTCATGCCAATCACAGGGGTACCCCACCATACCATTGTGTACCCCAGTGTATGTAGGTGTTTTAACTGTATTCTAATGTGTCTCTTTCAGCATAGCACTGGCCCTGGGGCTGGTTAGGCAGAGCCCAGAGTCAGACAAAGTCAGTTACCACCAGCATCAGTCAGCAAAAAGATGGGGTTGCCCAGGTCACAGGATGACTTTGCAACAAGGTCTAACCCCCACACCACCTAATACTCCACTTTCCTTCATATTAGTTGTAAGAAATTGGGCTGTTGGTTCACTGGGTTGTGAGACCTGGTCAAGCGACAACCACAATCTTTGTCAGAAGCAAAACTCCAAATTAAACTGTGCTCAATCCCCTGGTAGCTTGGCACTGAGCAGTCAGGCTTAACTTAGAGGCAATATGTAAGGTATTTGTGCAACACTTCGAACAGTAGCACAGTTAAAGCACATCACTAAAGGACCCCACACCGGTATTAGACAAATTGAATGGTTTCTAATAAATAAAACAAGAACCACGCAACCAAACAACAAACATCCAATTAGTAGAACCCGAGATATTGTGGTTTAAAGTTTTTAGAGAAAATAGCACTAAAAGGCATAAGGCGCACACTGTGGATAGCTGGTCGGGCTGGACCGGGACAAAGTTACAAGTTCAGGCCTACTGCGATGGAGCACAGGTCAGCTACAGGGACCCAGTTATGCCCACTAAACAAGAGTACCGTAAATCCTAGTTTCTGAGTGTTGCAGGAATCCGGTTTGAAGATGTGTCACGCAGCTGAAGCAATGCGAAGTCCATTGTCAAGGCTGTTATTGAAGAGATATGCTAGGGCCTGCACTGAGGATGCATCATGCAGTGACGATTCCAAAGACATTGCATACCACAGCAGTGATGCAAGTCTTTGCGAAGGGTCTGAGTCACACAGCAGCAGTGATGTGTCAGTCCTGCTTGGGGTTGCCCCTGTTCCGCTGTATCCACAAAGGGTGGCAAAGCACTTTAAGCCCACTTCACCGGGTCCAGGACTAGGGTGCCATCACTTGGCAGTGTAGACTCACAGATGGCAGAGTCCAGGTGCGGGTGCAAGATTGTTGGAAGCCTGTTCTGTCCCTGAGGCTTCAGAACAGGAGGCCAGCCAGCTATCTCTTGGAGTAACCCTGTGTTCTGAGTCCAAGAGATGCAGGCCCGGTCCTTCTCATCCAGGCAAGAGGGCAGCAGGCAGGAGGTCAGCACACCAAACCAGGAGTCCAGAAGAGTGAAGTCCAGGAGAGTGGCAGCCCTTGTAACAGCACAGCAGTCCTTTTTCCTGGCACGGTATCCACAGGTCCAGAAGTGTATTGAAGAGTTGTTGTCTGAGGTAGGGGTGGGCGAAAATTTTAATTCTTCTGGCGAAATTGGAGGAATGTAGTAATTCCGCTTTACTCTTGTGATGGAGCAGGTAGATCAAAATTTTGTATCCCTCCTCTATTTTTGCATGAAAATACTAACTACATAACCTACTGATTATAATTTTACTAACGGAGTGAAGTGTGTTACTAAACCAACCATTTAAATACACCAATTACACGTGGGAAATTGCTATTTGCATAGCAAAATAACTCTAATATGTACACATATTAATAGTAGTACATGTGGTAATTAGATATCGCGTGATTTATGTTGCTTATGTGATGTTTGCGTTCCTGTTTGGATCCTAAAAGTGAATATTATCGCTTTAAATGTTGCTATATGCTAGGAAAATACTAATACAGAAAGGGATTAGTGAGGGTTTAACATTAGAATCATCATTTATTTGTATTAATTATTCTTTTGTGTTTGTTTCGCTTAAGTTGACATTTGGGCCTACCTAAAAATCGCATCGGAAATCGAGTTCCAAAGTGGCCACCGTCTCGTGAGCGCGATGCCTACTGCGCAGACTCGAATGGCTCCGTTAACTTCCTGACGACCTAAGCTCACAATGTCCCCGGTCAAGGATAGGATCTTGGTGGACTGCCAAACTTCAGTCAGTAAAAACTGGTCTAAATGAACAATTGGATCATACAAGCAAACCTTAAACATTGTTGCATAAGGACAAACATGCGCTACGGAAGTGAACCAGGAAAGTCCATGAGAACCTCATAGAATAAAAATCGGACGTTTTTCGATCAGCCAATCACATCCGTCTAAAAATGTTTCATGTTATCCCGAAATTTATTATAAAAAAGAGTAGTAGAATAGGGAGGGGCACTCCATTTCTCCATTTTTTCCATTCTCCATTTTCCTGACATCTATGCTGGCATTCGGCAGTTTCATTTGACTGCACCCCTCTTTGACCCCACAGGCGATGACAGATGCTTGCATGATTTTCGGTCCTTGGGAAATCTTTGGGACTGTAACGTGCTGAGCAAAGAACTTTCGGACTTTGAGCTTTAGCCTGCTTTATTTGGACAATTTAACAGCTAATTCGGTTATGCAGAGCCAAATGAATTAGAGAAAATCCAGATAGCAAGAATAGGTAAATATAATGTCCTGCGATTTGTATTAATTAATCCAGAAATTCTAAACTTTTGATGAGACAAATGTTAATAATATTTGCAAACAATATTTAGATAAACAAATATTTGATTAACAGAAATTATGAGTTTGTGGTTTTTCAATGAAGAGAGTAAAGGATTCTGAGTCTTAAAATATGTTTTAGCTGTTTCTAAAATCACCATCAACCAATCCAACTAATTGGTCCATCGACCAAGTGGGTGGAGTGCCTTGATGTTTGGGATTAGGAATCTATAGGTGGTGAATGCTAATGTATATTTTGTAAAATAACTTTTCTTCCCTTTAGGTTATAAGGTACCCCCCCCACATGTCCAGCGCTTGAATTATTCATCCCTCCTGTGTGCAGACTCATGAGTGGAGATGTGTGAGTGTTGGTGTTATGGGCCCCACCAATGACTGCGTGAGTGAATGAGCTTGTGTGACGTCGGGTCTGTGACGAAGGAAGGATATTTGTGTATATAGATATTTTCCCCCCTTTTCTTTTCCTCTAGGTCTGGCGCTGGATCAGTTTTTCTGGTAGCAGAATGAAGGTTTTATTGCATTGGTTTGATGATTATTTCTTATAGATTTGATTACTGCTTATTGATATCTTATTTTTGAATATGATTATTGATTGCGGATTTTTGGATAAGTATTGGTTTATGTATTAACACTCTATGTTGAGTTGCGTTGAGTTCTATGTTGTTTTGAAGACTTCTGGGATGTAGGAAGTCGGATGCTTGTGATGATTCCGTAGTAGGACAGAGGTAAGCGCTGTTCTCGGGAAAGACGGAATTATTGTGCCCTGTAGGTACACGGGGAAAACGTGTGGCGATTGAAGTTGCACAACGCATTATCTGGGTTCGATTTGGTAACATCGTTGTGTGTTATCATTAGGAACATTTCTGTGTGAAAGAGGTGTATGGGTAGCGAAGGCCACCTGTGAAATATTTGTTCTTAAGTACCAGGAGTCTATATGAACTCTGATTACGCTTATCACTGGAAAGGTAATAGGTGTTCCCTAAGCTTGATAGAAGGGTTAAGTAGATGCTACTTTATTAACGAGTGTAATAATTCTGTAGTAGGGCAGATTGTTGCGCTGCTCTTGGGAAAGACAGGATTCTGTGTGAAAGAACTACATTTTCCATATGAAAGTGTGTAAATGAAATGGCATTCGACTCAATTGTGAAACTCTGATTTTATTTCTCAGGAGCAGTGCATCGCCAACAGGTGTCTTATTTCGAGAGAAACGGTTAGTTAATGCTTGCTAGAAAGGTAAGGTAGGGGGAAGTGCTACTTTATCGACGGATGTAATGATTCCGTAGTAGGGCAGATTGACGCGCTGCTCTTGGGAAAGATGGAATTCTTGTGAAAAAGGTCAAGACTAACCTTTTGTTAGCGAAACAGATAATGGTGGTACATTTATGTCGTTACTAACAGAATTTGAGTAAAAAGTGAATGTAAGAAAGTTTGCCGAAATTTTTTTGTAAAGGAGGGGTCAGCAGAAACAGGAGTAGCGAGAAAAGCTGACTTCAGAAAGACCGCGCTGGGATTGGCCAGTCAGTAAGACACGTAGACGCTCCTGATTGGTGCGTTAGTGTGCACCGTGCTGGGAGTGGAGAGTTATAGGGTGACTTAGACGCTCCGGATTGGTGCGTTAGTGAGAGTCGCGCTTGGATTGGAGAATTGCAAAAGTGACATAGACGCTCCAGATTGGTGCGTTAGTGTAAGGCGCACTGCGATTGGATAAAATAACAGAATAGTCTTAGGAGAAATCTAGCGATACTGAGAAAAGAGAAAATTATGTATTACAATCCACCAGAGAAAGAGAAAAAGTCCTGGTTCGGAAAGATCAAGAACTTATTTAAAAAGGACAAGCCGATTGTGACTAGAGAGGGACAGTTGCTTCCTCCACCGAAATCACCTGCATCCTTTATGGTTGCGAAATATGGCTATCATGAATGTATTTGGTTAGACAATTGGGCAAAGTATATAAAAGATTTTGGAATTTTAGCATTTCCGGAACATGGTTCATTCAATTTAGCGGTATTGAGGAATTTGCGAGAAAGAATTATGAAACTAGAACCGAGACCTAGACCCACACAGTTTGAAGCATTGACAGAATGGTAAGATGAGATGTATGACAGAAAACGGCAACGGAGTGGCGGAAGGTACAAATATATGTTTGGCAGATCGTATGGACAAGAGAATCATGATGATAGAATAAGGAGATGGCGAAGTGCAAATATGACTGATGGGATGTTCCCTATGAGAAATGTTGAAGAGACTACTAGTAGAAAATGTATAGAAAAGAGAAATAATACAGGATCAGAAGGTTATAAGTATGGTGTGCATGAGTCGGAGGATGATGTTCTTGAGGACATGTTTTATAAAAATCCACCCCCGTATCAACCAAATTCCACATTATGGACACCAAGTGCCCCAGTAAAAGAAACACCACAAAATATAAAGTTCGAATCAGTACCACATGAGGTAGGAAGAAATAATCCCTACAGAGAAACAGAAAATACCCAACCTAGTAAAATGGCAAATGAAAATTCAGCTGAATTAGCCAGAACTACTTTAGAGTTAACTGGAAAGATTAGGAAACTAACTAAAAATATGGAAGCTGTAACTGTTCCTGTAACACTAGGACCTGTAATGCCAATTTTTGATAAACAAAAGGATAGTGAGCATTGTGTGACGATTCCTTATAACAGTAACAGAGAAAATGAAATACAAAGAAGAGATTCGAGAGAAAATTCATGGGGACAAGCGGTAGTAATTTCTGAACAAAGTACTCCTAAAAATTTGACAGTAAATCAGAGACTGGTGAATAGATCAATAATGACGACAGAATCAGTACCAGGATCTCCAAAAGGTTTAGAACAAACACGAAATGAAATGGTTCCTGTAGGTCCTACTTCTGATGAATTAAGTGAATGGCTAAGGAGTTTACAGCAAAAAGATGCTGAGCCTAGACTTTTAGATGTGTCCAAATTAAAAATAGTGTTAGAAGAATTAATAGTAGGGACTATTCCTACAGCAAAGTTAAAAACCTATCAGGATGAAGAATTAATGTTTCTATGCAAAAGTATAACGTGGAGAGCAAGAAATTTATATGAAAGATTAGAAGAAGTAGCAAGTGAAATGGGTATCGACTTCGAAAAGGTGAAGTCATTACAAAAACCATACACAGTAGACTTTTCTGAAAAAGACATTGAAAATTTGAATACTACAGGACGAACAACTCAGATTAAAGACTTAATTATTTTACTGAGAAAATGGGGTGATGTAGACAAATGGAAAAGTAGATGGTTTCGAAAACGAGACGCTGCAACAGATAGAATGTTTGCAGCTTATCCTGTAAGAGAAAAGGAAAAGGTGGTAACTGAATGTCCCATGAGAGAGATCCCAGGCGGAGGCTATGTGCATGTCCCCTGGACCAGACAAGATATTTTGTCATTTACAAATTACTTTCCTCAATTGGGCGAGAAGCCAGTGGAGTGGTATAGGCAGGTAGACAGGTTTGTAAAGTTATCAAAAGTACTATGGATTGATTTGAATAGTTTATTTGACATAATTGTACCAGCAGACCTATGGGCAGAATGTAAAATTACAATAGGATGGCCTACTCAAGAATACCCTAGAGATCTAAAAACAGTTTCCCCTGCTACAGAAGTAATGAGAAAATATGAACAAGTAGTTACCTTTCTGAAAACTAAAGTACCCCCTAAAGAAACTGATTGGGTAAAAATTGAAAGAACTCATCAAGAAGTGAAAGAGTCTGTACATGCATATTACGAAAGGTTGTTATTGGCTTTTAAGCAATACTGTGGTGATGAAAATTTGAGTGAGAAGGATTTGAGTCATTTTGTATATCGATTTGTGTATGGGTTGCGACCTGAAGTAAGTGAAATAGCATACAGTAGATTGGCAGAATAAAAAGATAGATGAAGTACTGAGACATGCAAAATATTTTAGTGATGAGATTGTAGCAAAGCAGTGTAAATTAAAAGAAAAAGCCATGTGGGCTCAAGTAAAAGTGGCAGAGAGACAGGAAGCTCAATTGATTGAACAAGCGAATGGTACAGGCATGAGACAAAAACCTAACATTGGGAAAGGGAAAGGACAAATTAGTCTAGATGAAGCCAAAAAGAAATGGCCATGTCATAGTTGCGGAAGAATAAGGCATTGGAGAACCGAGTGTAAATTTCCCCCAAGTGCTAATGGTGATAATGCATCATTGAATTCACAGGTGCAGAATGAGGTGAGTTGTCAACCGCAGCAACAGCAGCAGGTTGTTGCCCAACAGAATCAGGTGCCAAAACCACCTTTTCCACAGAGCGTAAATCCTCAGAAATCAGTAATGAGACAGGATTCTACAACGAAGAACAGGTAACTAAGCTGCCGCGCGCTGGTGCTGTTTCGCAGTATTGACTACAACGCAATGAGATTGAGTCAGAAGAAAGTTATTGACGGTGCCGAGGGGAGGAAGAAGAGTGCGTACTTGGCGCAACTCTAGAAGTAGACCAGACAGGCCCTTTTGTGGATGGAAAGGTAAATGACGAAAACATTAATTTCCTAGTAGATACTTGTGCTACTCGTTCAACTGTTAGGTCAGCTGATGTTAAAAATCTTCCTCTCTCTGATGAAACAATCCAAGTAGTTGGAGTATCCAACAGACAGATAAAAACGTATCTCACTGAACCAGTTAGAGTTAACATAGGGAAATTTTCAAAAATGCACCGCTTTGTTGTGTGCGATTCAAACCCTGTAAATTTGTTAGGAAGAGATTTGCTGTGCAAAATGAATTGCACAATATTTTGTACTTCGGATGGTATACCTTTTGAGACTCCTGATGAGGACGTACTGTATAAAATGACTATAGCTAATATGGAACCTGAGATTACCGAGGCATTTGCTGTATTTGACCCCGAGGAATTTCCTCAAGAATTGAAAAACACAGTAAAAACGGAGGTATGGGATTTCACAGGAGAAGATGTGGGATTAATGAAAAATGTAGATCCCGTAAAAGTTGCTGTAAAGGAAGGAGTAAGTTACCCAAATATTCCATAGTACAAATTGACACCCGAGATAATTGCAGGAGTCACTCCTATAATAGACAAAATGATTGAACACGGTATTTTGAAGGAAATAATGAGCAGTCCATGTAAGTTACCAAATATGGGCCTGAAAAAGCCTAACGGAACTTTTAGAATAGTACAAGACCTGAGAAAAATAAATAAAATCGTTGTATCATGTTGTCCCATTGTACCAAATCCATCAGTGATTTTGTATCAGATTGCTCACGATGCAGAATGGTACACAGTAATTGATCTGTGTCATGCTTTCTTTTCCATTCCATTGCACCCTGACAGCCAACATATCTTTGCGGTCTGGTTTGGCGAACGTATTTTGGCAGGGTGCCGAATCCCACAGGGGTATACAGAGAGTCCCTCAATATTCAATCAGATATTGAAAAAGTCCTTAGAAGATTTAAAAATGCCAGAAAGTTCAGTACTGGTCCAATATATCGATGACCTGCTTGTGGCATTGAGAACAAGAGAAGCTTGTGTAGTGGATCCCATTGCATTGTTGAATCATTTGGCAGATGGAGGACTTAAAGTATCCCCATCGAAATTGCAATTCTGTCAGAAAGAAGTACAATATTTAGGCCACAAAATTGAAAAAGGACTGAGAAAAGTAACTGCAGATAGAATCAAGATAATAAAAGGAATGAGAGCCCCAATGACTCAAAGAGAAGTGAGAATGTTTCTTGGAATGGTTGGATATTGTCGTCAGTGGATTAGTAACTTTTCCCTGATTGCAAAACCTTTGGTACGCTTGACAAGGAGTGATGTAAAAGATCCCATTGAATTCAATAAAGAAGAGTTAAAGGCTTTTAAACAATTGAGAGATGGGTTATTTGAAGCACCAGCTCTTGGCATGCCTGACTATGAAAAAGAATTTGAGCTCTATTGCAGCGAAAGAAATGGATGTGCACTTTCTGTGTTAATACAGAAACATGGAAAACTGAGGAGACCGATTGCATATTTTTCAGCTATATTAGACCCTGTAGCTGTAGCATTGCCTGGTTGTTTGAAAGCTGTAGCAGCTACTTGTAAGAGTCTGGAACAGAGTGAAGGAATTGTGATGGGATATCCTGTGAGAGTGTTTGTACCTCATGATGTGGCAATCCTTTTAACAAGGAGCCGCACTCAGTTCATGACACATAGTCGTCTGACTACATATGAGAAAGTCATCTTAGGTGCAATGAATGTGAGTCTTGTGAGATGTCTGAATGTGAATCCTTCAACATTTCTACCTGATGCTGAGAACGTGGAAGTCAGAGATGACGTGGATCATGACTTTTTTGAAGTGCTTGATTTCTGTACCAAACCACGTCCTGATATAAAAGATGTACCTTTGACAGAAAGGGACAATATGCTGTTCGTGGATGGATCATGCTTGAGAACGGATGAGGGAATTCTGAGTGCAGCATATGCAGTATGTACGGTAGCAGCTGTATTGGAAGCATCTTGCCTGAAAGGAGTAAAATCAGCCCAGGTTGCTGAACCTTTTGCATTAACAAGAGCATGTAAGTTGGGAAAGAATGTGAGAGTGATTGTGATAACCGATAGTCAATATGGCTTCGGTGTAGGGCGTTACTTTGGGCAAATTTGGTCCCAAAGAGGGTTTTTGACATTGAGTGGAACTCCTATAAGGAATGCTGAAGTGGTTGGAAAATTGCTTGAGGCGATACAGCAGCCTAAACAGTTAGCAGTGGTGAAATGTGCTGCGCATTCTAAATCCAATAACTATATTTCAGCTGGCAACCAATTTGCCAACGATATGGCTCAGTATTGCGCACGTAATCAGAACTCAGTCAATCGGGCAAGAGAAAAGGAAATGAATTCATGTCCCTTGTTGTTTACTAACACTGTGAATACATGGGAAGAAGTGAGGCAGTTGCAGGGAGAAGCAGGAGATGAGGAAATGAGACAGTGGGTAAAAGCAGGATGTGCACCACAGGAAACAGATCATGTTTGGGTTTATTGGGATGGAAGACCAGTCATGCCTGATAGCATGGCTTCTCCCATGGCACGGATGTATCATGGACAAGCACATGTAGGAAGGGATGCTATGATCAGACTTTTCAAACAGACATGGTATAATGCAAAATTTAGACTTGTAGCTGAAAGCCTTTGTCAAAGATGCCTTATTTGTCAGCAATTCAATCCTGGAAGAAAAACAGTGGTAAGTCTCGGAACGATAGAACGAGAAGGAGGGCCTTTCACCAGAATGCAGATTGACTTCATTGAAATGCCCCCCTGCAACAGGTTGAGGTATGTTCTAGTGATGGTTTGTCTGTTCTCTCGATGGGTGGAAGCATACCCAACAAGAAGAAGTGATGGAATTACAGTAGCCAAGTTATTATTGAGAGAGTTCATTCCTAGGTTTGGTTTTCCAGTTACGATTGAGTCAGATAGAGGAAAACATTTTCATAATGAAATCATGAAATTAATTTGTGAAGCATTGAATGTACAACAGAAACTACATTGTGCCTATCACCCAGAGGCTTCTGGTGTGGTGGAACAAGTAAATGGCACCATTAAAACAGACTGGGAAAAATGTGTTTAGCCACAGGCTTGAAATGGCCTGATGTCTTGCCTCTGGTACTCATGACTATTAGATCTATTAAAATGTTCAGGGGTAAAGAATTGGATTCATGCTAGTCACACCTTGCGAATTCCAAATCCATTGGAAAACAAAGAAGGAGAATACTTTGAATAATCTGATACAAGTTCCGAATCAGATACAGAAGAAATAAGAGCAAGACAAACTCATGAAAGGGGGGAGTCAGAACCAAGTTCAGTTATAGCACCAGAGAATCTACCATTAAGAATAAAATTGCAAATTTCTGACACCAGTTCAGAATCAGACACTGAACCAGTACAAGTACCTAAGAGAGAAAATAAAAACAGTGAAGAGACTGTCAAAGAAATACTTGATAAAGAAGTTCCGTATGAAAAGTCAAGAGAAATTCCACCTGAAATACCAGAAGTAGATGGTAAGGTGCCAGATACAGAGAGAGAGGGAAAGATTGTCGCGGAAGACCCCCGAGGAGATGTAGGGAAACCATACATCTAGGTAGAAGAAGGGACAGTTAGTCAGCAGGAAGATTGTGTGGAAGAACCACAAGGAGGGACAGAAGTAGGTAAGAAAAAGGAAGTGGTGGAAAGAAAGAGTACTGAAAGTAAAAGTCAAGCTGGAACTGAATCGGAGGACAGTGATAAAGAAGTACCAGAAAGTCGAGTCCTGAGGAAAAGAGCATGGAGAACTGAGAGAAATGAAAAAGTAAGTAAGCTAAAAAGGCCAGCAAAAGATGAAATTTGGCCAAACAAGATAAAGAGATTGAGATACAGATTGACACAAGTAAATTCATCCAGAGCTGAACAAGTGAATGAGGTGTCTAGCCAAGAAAAATCAAAAGACATTGAACAGACACCATCAGAGGGGAGCAAAAGGACTAGAAAGCCCAACCAGAAGTATAAGTCACCAGAATGGTCATATGTGGCACTTCCTGAAGTACGAGAAGAGGCAGACAGCCAAGGAGATCTAGAGGTGACTGTACTAGAAGTGGTTGAGGAAGATGAAGAATTGGAAAACCTGAGAGTTATCTTGTCCGACATCGGGGAAGAGACGGGTTCAGGAAATTCTGAATCAAGATTGTGAAAGCAAAGTGAAAGACGATCAAATGCCAAACTGAAGAGACAAAAGTGCTCTAAAGGGAGAAACGAAACTTACCGGAAAAGACATAAACTGAAAGAACCAAGTAGGTGCTTAGAGCCTTGGGTTAGACAAAACTAGTTGTGAAGTAGAAGAGGCTAATTCAAAAGACACTGATAATTTTTCGAAATGGCAAACACATAAAGTAGAAAATCTAAATGTGTGTTCCTTAGAAGATGGTTCAAAATGTGTTGTTGTTGTACAGGATTACTAATGCTTCTGTGGAGTGTGTTAGCTTTAATGGTTTCATTTAAGGTTACATTAGAAACAATAGAAGGACATAGTGAAAATAAGACTAATGTAGAAAAGATACAAAAGATTTATCCAACTAAAATAGATAGAAATTATTCACATAAAGATAGGTCCATAACTGACATTTCTAACAATGTTTTTTCAAAATTATTATACGAATATGTGAAGACGATGGATGTGAGGGATTGCTACGTCTGCATGCAGTTGCCTGCATCTGTATCTGAGGGAGTAACATACCATCACCTCCCAGTAACATATGGAATAACCTGTAGTGTATTAGCAAGTTTGTTTTACAAAATAGGGAGACTAGAATATTATTTTTCAGATGTAGATAACATATTTTCACAAGTACCTGTAGTCAACAAGCTGAATAAAGTAAAACCTGCTAAAGTGTTAGGTGAATTTTTCTTAGAAACTAAAGAATTAACATTAGAGTCAATATTTAGAAAAAATCTAACTTGTAGTCTGAAAAGAGAGGAGAAGACTTTCTTAGATATGGTAAAAGAAAGGAGATTAAAAATGCAAAATAAGGTACCTGAGGGAAAAGAAGAAAAGACAGTCTGGGATGTTGAAAGAGAAAAACATTTGAAAGGAGAATAGTCCAACAATGGCTCTAGATTGGCCTCAGAAAGGGAAGTTGTGTATTAGAAGAAATCAAACTGCATATGATAACTATTTTGTAGGCACGAGTGATTGCCATGATACTTATAGAATCATGGGTGGATGGGGCTTTAAAGGAGGAAATGATCCTGTTTTTCCTGGATTATATTTTATCTGCGGGAACAAAGCTTATTATCGATTACCTGACCATTGGTATGGCACATGTTATCTAGGCATAGTTTTCCCAAAGATATTTCATGTGGGAAGAGGAAAAGATGGTGCACATGAGATAGGTAGACAACTAACACGTAGGAGAAGAGAATCTTGGTCAGAAATTGTAGGAGACATTTTTGGAGCGTTGATACCAGCGATGGGAATATCTCTGAATGCACATAAAATTAGAAAATTATCAACAGTAATGGATCGCTTGTCAACAAGCACTGCTGGAAGATTTTTATTATTAAATACTGAAATGGTTGCCATGCGAGCCATGGTAATGCAAAATCGACTTGCCCTTGATATAATCTTGGCAAAAGAGGGGGGAGTCTGTGGAATGCTGAAAGTTCAACATTGTTGTACTTACATTCCTGACGAAAGTCAAGATTTAAAGACGTACATAAAGAATATAACTGATTTGCATGAGGAGATTGTTCCACTGGAGGTTGAAGGTATTTGGGAAAAGATTGGAAAAAAGTTTTTTACTATTAAGGACTTTTTACTAAAACTAGGTAGTACCTTTATTGGTAAGATATTATTTCCAGTAACATGTGTGATTATTCTAGTATTAATTTTGAGATTAGGATGTCTATGTAGCAAAAGGAGGAAAATACGAAATAACATAAAAAGAGAAACTGTAAAGAAAAGAGAGAAAGAAAGAAAAGAAAGAATCTGAAGAGGTAGAATTAGAAGAGTGGACAGAGAATATGTATAGAAAAACAAGAGAAGAAGAGACAGGTGAAACAGTAATGCGATCTAACAAAATAATAAGAGAACAATTAATTTCTATTTACAAATTATACAAAATTTTAAGGTAGTGTGGTGATGTTAAAAATCACCAAAGGGGGGATTGATGGAGCAGGTAGATCAAAATTTTGTATACCTCCTCTATTTTTGCATGAAAATACTAACTACATTACCTACTGGTTATAATTTTACTAACGGAGTGAAGTGTGTTACTAAACCAACCATTTACATACACCAATTACACGTTGGAAATTGCTATTTGCATGGCAAAATAACTCTAATAACTAAAATATGTACGCATATTAATAGTAGTACATGTGGTAATTAGATATCGCATGATTTATGTTGCTTATGTGATGTTTGCGTTCCTGTTTGGATCCTAAAGGTGAATATTATCGCTTTAAATGTTGCTATATGCTAGGAAAATACCAATACATAAAGGGATCAGTGAGGGTTTAACATTAGAATCATCATTTCTTTGTATTAATTATTCTTTTGTGTTTGTTTCGCTTAAGTTGACATTTGGGCCTACCTAAAAATGGCGTCGGAAATCGAGTTCAGAAGTGGCCACATCTCGTGAGCGCGATGCCTACTGCGCAGACTCGGATGGCTCCGTGAACCTCCTGATGACCTAAACTCACGATGTCCCCGGTCAAGGATAGGATCTTAGTGGACTGCCAAACTTCAGTCAGTAAAAACTGGTGTAAATGAACAATTGGATCATACAAGCAAACCTTAAACATTGTTGCATAAGGACAAACATGCGCTACGGAATTGAACCAGCAAAATCCATGAGAACCTCATAGAATAAAAATCGGACGTTTTTCGATCAGCCAATCACAGACTTTCTCCGCCTAAAAATGTTTCATGTTATCCCGAAATTTATTATAAAAAGAGTAGTAGAATAGGGAGGGGCACTCCATTTCTCAATTTTTTTCCATTCTCCATTTTCCTGACATCTATGCTGGCATTCAGCAGTTTCATTTGACTGCACCCCTCTTTGACCCCACAGGCGATGACAGATGCTTGCACGATTTTTGGTCCTTGGGAGATCTTTGGGACTGTAACGTGCTGAGCAAAGAACTTTCGGACTTTGAGCTTTGGCCTGCTTTATTTGGACAATTTAACGGCTAATTCAGTTATGCAGAGCCAAATGAATTAGAGAAAATCCAGATAGCAAGAATAGGGAAATATAATGTCCTGCGATTTGTATT
Organism: Triturus cristatus; assembly: GCF_964204655.1. NCBI lineage: Eukaryota > Metazoa > Chordata > Amphibia > Caudata > Salamandridae > Triturus > Triturus cristatus. The sequence continues at coordinate 231,437,805 of NC_140590.1, forward strand.
AATTAATCCAGAAATTCTAAACTTTTGATGAGACAAATGCCAATATTAATTGCAAACAATATTTAGATAAACAAATATTTGATTAACAGAAATTATGAGTTTGTGGTTTTTCCATGAAGAGAGTAAAGGATTCTGAGTCTTAAAATGTGTTTTAGCTGGTTCTAAAATCACCATCAACCAATCCAACTAATTGGTCCGTCGACCAAGTAGGTGGAGTGCCTTGATGTTTGGGATTAGGAATCTATAGGTGGTGAATGCTAAGGTATATTTTGTAAAATAACTTTTCTTCCCTTCAGGTTATAAGGTACCCCCCCACATGTCCAGCGCTTGAATTATTCATCCCTCCTGTGTGCAGACTCGTGAGTGGAGACGTGTGAGTGTTGGTGTTATGGGCCCCACCAATGACTGCGTGAGTGAATGAGCTTGTGTGATGTCGGGTCTGTGATGCAGGAAGGATAGTTGTGTATATAGATATTTTCCCCCCTTTTCTTTTCCTCTAGGTCTTGCGCTGGATCATTTGTAACACAAAATTAATAATAAATTCTGCGTCTCCGCTGGCAGAATTAATCAGCAGCATTAGAAATGAGAAGCAGAAGCAAGCTGGGCTGCTGTAGTATAGCCCTAAAACATAATTGAGAACGTGGGCCCTTTAAGCGACCCCTCCCTGCCGTGATGGAGTACTGCTCCTAGAAGTCCTTGCAACAGAGTTGTGAAAGTTTCACTTTCTCCTAGAATGGACAGGCTTCTGAATCTGAGGCAGCAGCAGTGCTCTGCGAGAAGAGGAGCAGGGGCTGTGTTCACTTTGAGGGCAGTGACTGTATATAGGTGCTCAAGGAAGGCTGCCAGACAGCTCAAGAGGAGCTATGGCTTGCAGGAGGGACTTTTCCCAGGGTCAGAACAACATCAAGCATGGTGGCAGACTGCAGACGATGGAAGGTCTGACTGTCGAGCCTGGCCAACTTGGTAGGGCCAAAAGATGACCAAGTGCCACTGCTGGCCAGGGTTTACCCTGTGAGGCATCCTCTCCTCCCAGACATGAAGGTTACCATGCATTACGTTCTTCAGTAGTATTTCTTGCAACTTCTGAAAACTACTGACATCAGTACAAAGGGCCCCACCCTCTTCCCAGCCTCCTGTTTGTTTTTCGACCTTGCAGGTTTAGGTAAGCGCTACACTTTTATTCCTATCATAAAATACTTCTTATGGCCATTTTGCTGGGCAATCTGTTTTTCAATCTCACCAACTGCATGTGCGCTCTCTGCTCATGTGCTAGCCTGGGTGGGGAGCAGTATGGCACACTGCAGTTAGGTCATATGGGAGCTGTGGACGGTGTGGAGTGCTATTCTGAGCCCTTTGGTAGTGCGCTGGTAGCACGCACAGGAGGAAAGACTGCAAACATCTCTCTCATGAACGTACTTCATCATATGTGTTCTTACCCCTTAGCCCTTACATCTCTACCTCGCCCTCCTACCTAATTGAACCTACCCCTTAATGTAAACACTTCTCCTTTTAGGAGAGGGTGCCTGAGTATGCTCACAGTCAGTAGTTCAGAAACAGTTTTTTTTCTCATGGCACCAGCAGAACCGACAAATAATGATTTGGGAGAGACAGGGAGTGAGGCTGACAAGGGCCCTTGCATGTTGCTCCTGTAGGCACCTACAGGGCTTTCAATTAAATCCCTATGCTTCGTGCTGATAAGAGCATTTCAGACTCTTTGTTCTATCAATCCCACACACACTATTTTAAAATGAGAAGAGAAAGCATAGAGTTAATGTCACAGTTCACATTTAATGAAATCTGTGCCCCTGGCTGGTGGTCAGGAGTGGCCGAAAATCAGTGACTGCTATGTATGAGGTGTTTTTCATTTCAAGGCTTTGCCAAAGCGCTGGATAGATGGCTATGTATAGCTCAAAGTGAGGTGGGCAGAACTCTGTAGAAACATGCCGCGTTTCTATGTGACTCCATAGAATTCCACGAAGTAGAACTCAGCGAGTTCTGCCCACCCCCAGTCTGAGGTCCTTCTTTTATACTCTGGTACCCTTACCCTAGTTCTGGAAGGTGAGAAATGCATCTAGGCAAGGTCTTTGAAGGGCATGGACCTCCCTGCCTCCCATGCCTCCCTTGCCCTTGCTCCAAGCTTGCTGAAGTGACAATACAGTGTCCTTAGGCCCTTTCTGTGAAGACAAGACATAGCCTAGTCAAGTATAAGTGCGACTGTGCCAGCTCCTCCTTTCCATCCAGCTAGCGAGGGCCCATCCAGTCACACCGATGCTCTCATTGTGTATGGCTGTCTAGGAGGAATGCATTAAAGCCCAACTGTCTGTTACACCCAGTCATGTGACCCAGGCAGGCATCAAATGGCTAAAGCAAGAAATTGACAATTTTCTAAAAGTGGCATTTTCAGAATTGTAATTTAAAATCTGACTTCACCATAGGAATTGAAATTAGGATTTCAGAGACACCAAGCATGAAACGGTAATCTCTTCCCATTTGGAAATTACACTTCTAAAATGTAATAAGGCAACTCCAATGTTATCCTATGAGAGAGATCAGCCTTGCATTAGTGAAAAAACAAATTTAGAGAGGTTTTCACTACCAGCACATGTAAAACTTAAATGTACTTGTCCAACCTTTTAAATACATTGCACCATGCCATCTGGACTGTCCAGGGCCTACCCCAGGGATGACGTATACATATATTTGGGCCTAGCAAATTGTTTAATTTGCACGTTTGAATTGGCACTTCTTTTGCCCTATTCACCACCATTTGTTTGCTGAATGATACTGGTGGTAATTAACTCTGACTGTACCCTGGGCTCTGCAAACCAGGACCAGGGACAGTGCTATGTTTAAAAAGGTGCATGTAATAGGGTACACTTACAATTGGCAATGACAGACCCTTTAAGTCCCTAGTAGATAATAGGGCCAGGGGTACAATCTACCTATAAGTCCCTGGTATATAATAAGGCATGGAAATTTAGAGGCCCAGCAGATTTCCTGCACTTGCATGTGTGTACTGCTGAGTGCCTGCTGTCATTTTAAAGGCAGACTGGATTTGCAGACTGTCTTTAAAAGTAAATTGTGTGCATACTTGATTTTGGTGGTATGGGCACTTTAAAAGTGATAATCTACTTTAATTTTACATATTAGGCACCCCAAGATCTCCTAAGTGTCCCAGGGGTGGGGGGGGGGACTTAAGCAGGGACCTTATAAAATATGTTTTCTATGCCCTGGTGAGGAAAAACTACCCATTTCATTATAGATACTTAGCTCCATAGGCTGGCATTGCAATACTTTATTTAGATATAACTATTGCGAGGAAAAGTCAACAACTTGCCACTGGTGAATTTATCACTTACTAGTACAGAAGAGAAGTAATAGAACTTTCTCTTCTGTAAGCCAAAATCCAGCATTCTAGTGGTCTCTGCTGACTGGTCAGCCTTAATAGGCTTAGCCAGGCTGCTTTGATTAGGTGATAGCCTTGCTGGAGGAGAGGTTATCTGATGGAAAGAGCTCTGAAGCTAAGAAGGACGGGACCTGCAGAGGGGGCTGGGTAAATCAAACTGAGCGCAAAGAGAGGACAGAATGCCAGGCGTACCTACCCCACATGCTGTGCCCCAGCCAGATCGACGGCTTAGGAGAGGAATTTGCAGAGGTTCGGGTGAGAGCTAATGGATATGAGCCACACTGTGTGTTGGTTTAGCCAGCTCTTACTGCTCTGGAGAGAAATCATCCATATTGGATTTTGGAAGTGCAGTGCTTTGTGGGACAAGAAGATGCCACACTTTGGAGGAAGTTGTCATGCATTTGGGTGGCACCCAGCATCTCATTGGACAGAGAGGCCCACTTATTGTTTGCCCAGAACGCTGAATAATTATGTGAGAGCTGCATAGTCTCTCAGATCTGCTGCCTGAAACTACAAGGAAAAGAAGGACTGCCCTGTTGGAGTCTGGATTTGCACCCAAAGGCCCACACTCTGAATGACTGCGCATGCTGCAAATCTTGTACTACAGCCCTCAAAATTGTGCCTTGATTTAAGAAGGATTAAGGAGTGGACTTCCTGCAAGCCACAGGTTAACAGAGAACACCAGCATCATCTTCACCAAGAGTCCCCAACCTGGAGTGCGTCCAGTGGACTTTTAAGGATTTGGCCAGGTGCATTTTGGGAATTGTGGTCTAGACATCGCAGAGACCACCTAGGAGATTGCAGACCTTTGGATTGGTGATTTGGACACTTTGAACTTACAAGGAGACCTTCAGTAATCACATCCTGAAGTCTAAAGAACTTTGGAGAACTTTTTTGGAAAAGCTCATGAAGTGACTGACCCGACGTTGAGAGTCAGGCCGACTTCTTTCAACCGTGACCCGGCCAGGATTTCAGGTTCATCCCGCTGAAAGCTCCACAGCTCCATATTTCCAGTATTTTACTGGAGCCTTGCGGAAAGTCAAGCCAGCAATCCCTCTCTGAATCTGGCCTTCTGTGGAACGTCGAGCGACATCAGAAGAAAAAGCTCTGGAAACGTTTCTGAGTGTGAAGGTTAAATTTTGACCAGGGCCTCCGGCTTAGTGTATTCAACCAGGGCTCCATCATGGTCAGCCTCAAACTTTGAATTTGTCCTGGTCAAGCGCCACCAGATGTACAAGAGTGGCACTATAGGTTTTTAAGCACTATAAAGTAGTTAATATTTAAAAATTCAAATCTCTGGTTCTCCACATTAGATTTGCTGTTGTCTTGTCTATTTGTTCATAAAAATATTTCCTATTTTTATAAGTTGGTATTGGATTTTTATTGTGTGTTGTATCTTACTTATTTGATGTATTGGTGTTTTTTAAATGCTTTACAATCCTGCCTCCTAAGTTAGACCTGACTGCTTGTTGTCAAATACCAAGGGTTGAGAAAGCGGCTAATGTACCGAGACCCTTACTGGACCATATGCTGTTTTAGTGGCCTTATTACTAATAGTAGGTGTATACTTACCCCTACCAATAACCCACTTTCCAACACACAGGTTCTGCAATGGCAGGCCTGAGACATGTTAAAGGGCTACTTAAGTGGGTGGCACAATCAATACTGTAGACCCACTAGTAGCATTTAATTTACAGGCCCTGGTCACCTGCAGGGCCACTTCACTAGGGACTTCAAAGTAAATTACATATGCTAATTTGTGTATAAGCCAATGTTACCATGTTTAGTGGAGAGAGAACACACATTTTATCACTGTTTATCAGTGGTAAATTGCCCAGAGACCTAGCTCCAACAAAAACAAATTCAGCAAAAAGGTGGAGGGTAAAGGCAACATGTTTGGGGTGAACCTGCAGAGAGGCCAGGCCCACCATGACCCCCCTCCAGCCTAAAGCCAGGTGAGACTAATCAATATCTTGTGGGCTTCCCTGCTTAGGGGCTAAAATGTGGACATTAGACGTCTACTACAGGGGCACTTAACAGCTCTATGCCTCTCTGAACTCAGTTGGGTCCTTCTGTCTATACTCTCCTGAGCCACTTAACTGACCAATGGGCAACACTTCTCATTATCTGTGGACGCCATCTGCACCGCACCTAACTTTAACTTACTCACAGATGCATACCAGTAGGCCAACAAAGTGATGTGACCCACTCCACCCCTTGGGTCTGACTTTTGTCCCCCACCAAAAGAAAACTCTTCCCATAAGCACAGTAACCAACAGAGGCCACTGACAGCTGTCAGTGTCAAGAGCCAGGCCCTAGGCTGTCCAGGGATCTCTGATATCTTATGTTTATCAGAGTGGGGGGCCAGTTGCTCCTGGTGTTTTGTAAGTCACTTCCACTCTTCTCTCCAACAGCCCCAGGGTGATCTGAAATTGGTCACTTTTCCCAGTGTCTATACCTTGAGACTAAACAGGGACAGGAGTGTTAGTCCTCCGTCACCTTGCCTCTCCATCTGTGCTCCTGTACCCATTGCTTGGGAGTGGTACCCCCAAGAAAATGGACTCTCAGTGTCTCCTGGGCTTCTGCCCCTCTCACGTCTTCTGACACCGGGGGCAACTAATTTCCCAGAATGCACTCTATTGGCATCTGGTGACTAACCATGACCCGGCTCTGGGTTGTCTCTCCATCCCACTCCAGATATACCAAGGCCATTGGGCAGAAAAGGTCCTTCCCATGGGCCTAAGTTATCCTACACACCTGGCCGATGTACTGCTCTAGAGAAGTAGCCATTCCACTGTCATGGCCTAACTAGCCCCTGTGTTCCTCAGAGCAGTAACTGATACTCCATTCACTTTCACCTGGTGAATGTGAAGAATCCCGCCCTCAGTGATCACCAACTTAGCCTCTGAGCCTATCTCCCAGCTAAGGGAGATCATGGCATGGTCTGTGACCTACCCCTGGGGACAAATTACCCTTAAGGTCATATTGTCCAGCCCCATAGAGGTCCCACCAATGGGTGTTTTCCTTGGACAGACAGAGTCCCCCAGGTTGTGTCCTAACTGGGAGCACACAAATCAGCAGGGTTGGAAATGGGGCACCCTGGGCCACCACCCACCTGAACCACCCCCCTGTGTCTGAGATGAGGCATAGAAACCCTTTCCTCTTCCCTTACTTTGTGACTTGTCTGGGCCATTTTTAACCTTTGCCTCACTCTGCTTGGGGGGAACCTCAACCACCCTTCTTGAGGTTACTCCCAGGTACCTTCTTGAACACTGTGGTGCTGTCAGCTTGCTGCCAACTAGGTACTGGTGCAGCTTCGGAAAACAGGTACTGAACATGTGCTCTCACCAGATTAAGTTGTATAGCCCAATGTAATCATTAACCTTGCTGCTTCTCACCCAGCCATTCAGTGTCTTGCTGCCATAGTCCAAGAAGTCTACTCAACACTGATTCTGCATCGTTTGGCTCTCCCTGAACCTTATATGGTATTTTTCTTGGGTGAGCTCTAACTTGGTGACAAGAATGGCTTTCATGGGGGCACATCTGGTTTGGTCCTCCACTTCCAGTGTAAGCAATGTGTCCCTCCTCACTGTAGGCATGTGTTTCGGCAAGCCACCCCACAATGCTCCTCTGAAATGCTGCATTCCTTTAGAGCTACCTCATGTTCGGAAAGCCACCTGTCTATGTCATCCGATACCACATAGGTGGGTACCAGATCTTTGAGTATGCAGACCTTTTTGTCTCCTTCTGACACTGTAGGAATGCTGCTACCAAATGCTGCTGGAATCTGCCTGCCTTGCTTTCAGTTCCAGATCCTTAAGGCTCCTTTCAGGAGGCAAACACTCAAAGATAGTTTCTAGACCATGGCCAACTTCTTCTTCCCTAGCCTGAGGCTGGCCATTTCCAGCCTGAACGCTCCCCCTCTCTCTCTGCCAGCTCCTACGGGGAGAGTCTTCAGGGAGATACACAGCTCCCTGCCCTGGCATAGATCTCCAAATTAGGGGTTGTCACCCCCTTCAACAGGCTGTTAGCCACCAGGAATGAGATCCAAATCCTCTCCTTGGCTGTCCATCTCCTCATCTCGTTCAGGTGCATTAGCAAGTGACTGCTGGACTTCCACCCAGGCCCTCAGCATCTTTTGCAACTCCACATTCCTGATGTTGCTCTTGGTTGGAAGTCCCCTCTCTTCACAGAACACTTTGAGCTGGGCCACAGTGTAGGGCTCTGTGCTTACCAGCTCAAACTCCATGCTTGAAGAGGTGGACTAAGGCACAACAGACAGAGAGAATTCTTTTTAAAAATCAAAAAGGTCAATTATGGAGAAGTTACTCAAATTGGTCTTAGGATATTTATGTGGGGTGGTAGTGTACACAAAATGACTGCATAGCATTGCACAAACACATGTCCAGTCCTCAACACTGAACTCCAGTGTAAGAAATTGGGTTGTTGGTTCACTGGGGTGTGAGCACTGGTCAAGCAGCAACCACAATCCTTGTCAGAGTAAAGCACAAACAAAACCCCAAATTAACCTGGTCTCAATGCCCTGGTAGCTTGGCACAGAGCAGTTAGGCTTAAATTACAGGCAATCTGTAAGGTATATGTGCAACAATTTTAGTAGAAACACAGTGAAAACACATCACCAAAGGACCCCACAACAGCACGAGAAAAATTGAGTGATTGTAAATAAATGAAACAAGACCAAAATGACAAAAATACAATTCGTAGAATGGGAGAGATTGAATTTTGAAGTATTTAGAGAAAATAGCGCCAAAATGCATAAAGTGCCAACTGTGGATATCAGGTCACACCAGACAGGTACAAAGTCTCAGGCTCAGGCCAACTGCGATGGAGCACAGACCAGCTACAAGGACCCATTTAGACCCGCTGAACAAGAGTACATTAAATACTGGTTTGCGGAGCATTGAGTGGATCCACGCCAAAGATGCATTGCACAGTTTAAAGTGATGCATCGCTTCTGAGATGTAGCAAGGCTGTGGTGGGAGGTCCTGTTGCGTTGACATTAAAGATCTAATCAATGAGGAATGCAAAGTCCGGCATAGAGATGAGGCGCGCATTCAGAGTGATGCACTGGTTGCGAAGAGCTCTGAGGCTGCTATGCAGAGTCCACCATCATCGCCAAGGTTGGCATCGACGAGAGCTGCGAGGGCCTGCACTGAGGATGCATTGGACAGCGATGGTTCCAACTCCAAACCTTGCACCATACATATACCATTTTAAAGGTGCAAACGTGATGCAAGGCTCTCATAAATATACCGCTCTGTTTATGAAAAAGGGTGCACATACACACATTGGTAAGGCATCTGAATATCTGGGCTTGGTGTTCTCAGCCAGGTTCGTCATTAGGAGACAGGTACGTTGTTTTCTATGTGCCCTGTAGGTCTGTAATGAATGACAGCCAGTGATAATCTGTATAATAAAATTGTTCTCCTCGCAGGGTCCAGCTAAAAGGAAAAGTTTTGTTCGTCACTGTAGTATGAACAGTAAACAAACAAAAGGTGAGATTGTTTCTGGCAGGCTCTGCCGAGGCCCAGATTGATTTCAGTTTCCCTTTCTAGCTCAGCAGTATTGCACTGGAGCCACTGGCCTGTTTACTGATGATGCAAATTATGTCTCAGGGTGAGGCTTGGTTGTGGCACCTCGAGAGGACCGAACTAAGTGGCTTATTCACAAGCACCTTGCAGCACTTTTGCACCACCAGGGCATCACTTTTATGATGCTCCAGAGGTGCAGGGTGCAGACACATATCTACAAGGTCACGCAAAGCCACTTTGCGTTGCCTCATAGACAGGGCCGTCTTAACAGCATTTTAGGCCCCCTTGCAGAGCGGTGCACTGGCCGCTGCCTACACAACCCCTCACAGGAATATTTGCAGAGGAGCCGCCCCTGGTTAAACTTTGGTCTGTGGTTAGATTGGCGTGGGGCCCCTGTGCTTGTGGGGGCCCTGGGCAACTGCCCAACATTCCCATACATTAAGACGACACTGCTCATAGATATGAAGTAAGGCAAAGCAGGGCACGTTGCTGCCTTGCCTTGTTCTGAGTCAAAGAAACGTTCCATGGGCATTGCAGTGGGTGTTCCCATGCAACGTCCATGGACTTTGACACATTGCCAGATTTATAACATGGAATGAATCTGGGAATGCGTTAAAACTGTGTGCCTCCCCAGAGCAGGCATAATGAGGAGAAATGTTTTCATTTCTCCTCGTTTTTTACTCTTTATAAGTGTGTTGCATTTTGTAGCACACATAAAAAGAGAAAAACGCTTCTTAGGATCACAAAAGCAATCCTGCCAACAATGCAGATACCCTTGCACCTACGCCACTTTCCTGTAAATATGTCTGTAAGGAATCTGGAGACCCCAACCAACTCCTACGCCTCTCCAACAAAAAAAGACCAATGGCTCACACATGTTCCCTGCACAGCACACGCCTGCGTAATTCTGAAGTGTTAGGTATAGGACTCTGTGGCTGACATTTCACTGGGAGATCAGTGGCCAGTCACAAAGGAGCCACTCGGGTATATCTTGCTCTGGTGCTATTAAAGCCTCTGATGTGACTATTGTCGGGTTGTGGAAACCAGATGCCTAGAAATAAGCATACACTACCTAAAGCTCATTTAATACAAGTTCAAAGTAAAATAACTGAGAAACATGAAATGTAGTGTAGCCTACTGTTTAGTCAGCTGCTCTCCAGACAGCTGTTCTGGGGGAACCCTCATGAAAGCACAGACTAGAACCAATTCCACAACTTCCTCAGTGCTAACCAAACACCACACACCAGGACCGGACTGGAAACCCAAAATTAGACCTGTTAATAATGTCCAAACTAATCCCAACACTGCAGGAAGTTACAGCTAAAGTGGGGGAAATTAGGGCCATCATTGTAGCCCACCCATCTCTGCCCATCACCTGCAACACACCAGGAAAATGCCAGAGTGGTAGAATGGCCAGCCCAGCACTGCACACGCTGCCTAAGAAAAGTCTTGTAATTCGTAGCATCCACAGTCATTGAGTCTATTTACCTTTTGAGAGTGTGGATAAGTCTGGTTTTTGCATTTGACTGATTTTGCTACCAAGTGGCCCCAACATGTTAGACCTGGCATCCTTGGCGTGGTTTTCCCTGACTTTTTGTCTCTACCTCCTATGTTTTTGATGCTGTGCTGAATTTCCTATTTGCTGGCTTCGATACTTTGGGCACTTTGCTGCTGCTGATCAGTGTCAAAGTGCAAGTGCTCCCTTTGTAAATTGATATAGTGATTGGTTCTCCCTGATTGGAATATTTGTTTTAACAGTAGGCCCCTAGTAAAGGGCAATTAGTGTGTCAGGGCTGGTAAATCAAATGCTACTAGTGGGCTTGTAGCACTGATTGTGCCACCCACATTAGTAGCTCTGAAATGAGGTCTTAGACCTGCCACCGCAGTGCCTGTGCGCAGTTTGTTAACTGCCATGTTGACCTGGCAAGTGCACCCACTTGCCAGGCCCTACCCTTCCCTTTCCTTGCACATAGGACACCCCTATGGTAGGCATGAGGTAACCCCCTGGCCAGGGTGCAGTGTATGTGAAAGGTAGGACATGTCCTGATAGTGAAATACTGCCAATTTTGTTTTTCACTATTGAAAGGCTATCTTGCCCATAGGACAGAATGGGGAATGCCTTGTGACATTTTACAAGCATATCTTCCCATAGGAGTAAGATGGAAAATTGAAGTTTGGTATCTCTGAACTCAGAATTTAATAACACATCTTTTACTAAAGGTGGTTTTCAAATTATGTGTTTGAAATTAGCACTTTTTGCCTGTTTGTGGATTGACTGTCTGGTTTCAGTGTGACAGAGACAGAGGATGTGCATTCCCCGTAGACAGCCTCTGGGGGGGGTGGGAGGCGGGGTGAGGTGTGCCTGGCCCTTCCTGGATGACCCAGCACTGTGCTGAATAGACCCTGGCTGCATATAGAGTGGTGGGAGGAGATTTACCCTGCACCTGAATGGGGCCTGTCTCCACCTCCTGTGCTCATGTTGCACCAGTGAATGTTACGAAGTCACCCGCCTGCTCTCCGGTTTGTTTCTTCTTCGATACTGCTTGGTCCCAACTCCCTCCAGGGTCTACCAGGGTAGCAAGGAAATTAACACTTGCCACTCCGAGTAACCCCCGAGGGAAAGGGGAGTGGAAATGAAAAACAAAGAAACACTGTATGCAGTCTTCAGCTTTCTTCTCAGCCGATAAATTGCGTGGATGTTTCTCAATGGGTGAAGTGTCGCTGGGCCAGGTTAATTATATCTAGAATGCAATTACAATATCTTATCAAAACTTATTTTGACTTTCATTGGTATCTCAAACTTACAATACTTCTATCAAGGCATAAGCTACCCAAACTGGGAAGCCCATAGCATCACTTCTTAAAAGGACATATAGCAGTTGTCTGTTTTCGAGATTGTGAACCTTAAATGACATAAAATAAAGTTTTCACTCTTTCAACAAAATGAGCTCTAGCACATACTTAGTCTTGTTAGTTTTCTCTGATTAATTATGAGTCTTTTCTAAATCGATAAACATACCTTGACTTACTGCCAATGTAGTTCCAAAGGATTCAAGTAACTAAAAGATAAAATAATAAGAAAACAAGAAACAATACAACTTGTGCACTGATAACAACACTTTCATTTTTTCTTGCACAATATCTTGATTAATGCCTTAGCCATTAATCATTGGGAATCAAAAGAGAACTTCTGTCTCTAACATCCGTTTTACAACAATACACCAGAAGCCTTTACAATCTTAGGCTAAAAGTCTTTAAAGTCTCTAGTCTTTTGTTGTTGAATTTAGCAATGTTCTTGAATCCGTTTTTTAAGTAATATGATTAAAGATCTTACCGCAATAATCTTAAAACATGTACTCGGTTTACTACAGATAACGTCTTTACTTTCGTTGTTCTTCTTTTGTTGCTAAGCAACCTTTTGTTTATGTTTTCAGGGGACCGGAAACAAGCTTGTCCAGAGGTGGATTTGTGACGTAGTCCAGGAAACAGGAAGGGACGTCGGAGTAGGAAGAAACCAGGGAATGACCCCGCCGACGCGTGGAAGAGCTCAGGATCGGGTCTAGACACGGCTCTCAAAGACGCACTGAAGAGTCTAGGATTGGGGCAGAGGCTGCGCGTAGACAAGGGGATGTGATTGTAGTTTTCCCTTAACAGTGAAGGCAGATCTGGTTTGAACTGGGCTCAGAGCCCCTTGCACAAAGAGAACAAAGACATTTTGGGGTATAAGTATTAGACCTAAAACCCCTGAACTTTAGATCATTGCTGAAATTGAAAAGGGACCTTTGCCAAGGAGAAGAGCTGGAGAGACTGAGGAGAAGTACTGTCCTTGCTGTGTGCTGTGTGTCTGGGGTTGCCCTGCAGTTGCTGTTTCTGCCAAGGAAAGGAGAAGGACGTTGCTGTGTGCTGTGTCCCCTGCTTGAAGGAGATCTCCAAAGGCCTGAAGTAAGCTGGCCTCCTGTTCAAAAGTCTCAGGGACACAAAGACTTTACCCCCAGCTCCCCTGAACTCTGCTGTTGTGAGTTCTGACCTTCCTTGAGGTTCCGCTGCCACTTTTGGGCCTCTGGAGTTTGTTTCAGCTGTTGCGAGCTGGAAGAAACCCAAGAGCAGCAAGAAAACCTGTTTCCAACACCGTCAATGACGCAGCTGTGATGCCGCGACCAGCACTGAGGCCCGGGGAGCTGGGTGTGAAGTAAACGGCGTATCGCCCGGCCTGCTCCGCAGCTCCAACCCCCTACGCCGCCCACCTACGCCAGCAGTGATCAGCCGTGCCCGACGCCAGGGCTCGCATCGACTGTGTCATTGCTAGCGCCTACTTCCTGTTATCACAGTGTCGATAACCGTCGATGGCAACTCTGCAAACTTGCCGACCTTGCATCGTCAACGGAGCCGACACAGGCCATCTTTGACGCCGTGCATCATCACCGACTTCGTTTCCAAGCTACTATTTGTTTGGGGGTCTGTGTGACTCCACGCCCGACGCCACACTCCTCGCGGTCGGCGCCATACTTTGGATTTCTTGCTATCATGACGTCGCAATAGCCCCAGTTGGTGCTCTTTGAGTTCTACAAGCTTATATCCTTTTGTACGTAATTTTTCTGAATATCTGTATGTTGGATTTTTGTCGTTTTTGTCTTGTTTAGTTTAGATAAAGATACTTTATTTTTCTAAACTGGTGTGGTGTACCTTTTTGGTGTTTTCACTGTGTTACTGTGAGTGTTGGTACAAATACTTTACACATTGCCTGTGGCATAAGCCTGTCTGCTCGTGCCAAGCTACCAAGAGGGTGAGCAGGTGTTATCTAAGTGTGTATCTCCATTTCTAACATTGGTGGTAAGCGGTGGGGATTTGAACCTGTATTTGTACTTGACCCACAGTGATTGGTGTACATCACTAGTTTAGTGCAGACCACTACGCACCTTCCCTTCATACTGTGTTTTGTTTTTGGTTCTTATTTTGAGGGACCCTTAAAACTATCCACACATCATGTCTCAGAAGGTTAAACCAGTAAGTGAGGTTGCAGAATTGGAGATTGATATTGAAATGTTGCATTCCTACAAAGTAGATGATCTCAAGCAATTTTGCTGAGATTTTGGATGTCCCATTAAGAGCAGCTCCAAGAAGGAGGAGCTACAGAAGGCCTTAAGGGCCTGCTGGAAGGCCAAAGAGGCAGAGGAGACAGCTGCTATGGATGTGGATGAGGATGCACAAAGGGATGGTTTTAGGTCACAGGATCTGCCTGTGTCAAGAGCAGCCTCCAGGGCTGGCAGCATCCATTCCGCTGGAGGTCTTTCCTCAGAGAAGCGGGATGAGAACCAAAGGGTCAGAAAGCATGAGCTGGAGGTCATGAGGCTTCAGGCCAACGCGGAGGAGAGCAAGAATGCTCGTGCCTTAGAAGAGAAGAAATTGCTTTTGGCTCATAAGTTAAGCATGAGGGAACTGGACATTAGAGGCAAGTGGAGTCCAGTTCAAATGGTGGCAGCGTACACCCAGTGTTGAGGCTAAGGTTTACATACCCAAGGACCTAGTGCAGAATTACCAGAGGGGTGATGATATTTTTGCATGGTTTACGGCGTATGAGATAGCCTTGTGAATGAATGAGGTCCCTGAGAAGAACTGGGGGGTGGTTCTGTGGAAACACTTTGAGGCCGCTGGGAGGGACACCCTGTCACCTTTAGAGCGGGTGGGAATCCTGACCTATCCCAGGATGAAGGAGGCTTTATACCTCAGGTATGGGCTCACCCCAGAGCAGTACAGAGAGAAGTTCAGGAACTTCAAGAAGCTTGATTCAAGTACTTGGGTTGAATGTGTGAGCATGTATACACGTGCACTGGAAGGATGGATAAAGACCAGCAAGGTAACTGCTTACCAGGCGTTGTGCAACTTGATTAGTTGGGAGCACTTTAGTAGTCTGTGTGTTCCAGAGCTGCGCCAGCATCCATTGGATAGTAAGCTAACTGATCCCAGAGAGCTTGCTAAGGAGGCAGACCGCTGGACTAGCACCAGGGTCCACAAGGGGATTGTGGGTAACCCAGCCAAGGGTGGGCAGGGTCCCCAGCAGAAGAGTGGGTTGGACAAGGGTAACCAAGCGGAGTTCTCCAAAACAGTTCCCAGGGTAAAGAGTCCCAGCCCCCCAAGCCTAAATCGTCCTGTCCCCTAAGGACAGGTACGACAACCAGGGTCCCCAACGGTGTTATTCATGTGGTCAGGTGGGCCACATTGCAAGAGAACCCAAGTGCCCCAACGCATCCCCCAGCACCCACTGGTGCTCCGTCACTGGGATTAGCGAGTGTAGCTCTGGGGGAGGAATTGATTCCTAGTGAAAGGGAGAGCAAGCAGTTATGACCCTTGTCTTATTTGGAGACAAAGAGATGGTCCAGGGATACTATCTGCCTGAGAATACTAAGAAATACAGGCAGTGGGTGATCATCAATGGGAGGAGGGTGGAGGCTCTGAGAGACACAGGAGCCAGTGTGATATCTGTCAGGTGTCAATGAGTGTCTGAAGAGCAGGTTATGCCCAATGTACTTCACCCTGTAGTTGTGGCAGACAACTCTGAGCGTGTATGTAAGATAGAGCTAGTTCCCTTTGACTGGGGTGGGGTCTCAGGTTCCTTGAAGGTCATTGTCAGTCCATCCATTCCTGTAGACTGTCTGCTTGGAAATGACCTGGAGAGTTCCCCATGGAAGGAGGTGTAATGCCAGACTCATTTGGAGATGTTGGGTCTACCTGAGTGGGATATTTTTGCATGGTTTACGGTTTATGAGATAGCCTTGTGAATGAATGAGGTCCCTGAGAAGAACTGGGGGGTGGTTCTGTGGAAACACTTTGAGGCCGCTGGGAGGGACACCCTGTCACCTTTAGAGCGGGTGGGAATCCTGACCTATCCCAGGATGAAGGAGGCTTTATACCTCAAGTATGGGCTCACCCCAGAGCAGTACAGAGAGAAGTTCAGGAACTTCAAGAAGCTTGATTCAAGTACTTGGGTTGAATGTGTGAGCATGTATACACGTGCACTGGAAGGATGGATAAAGACCAGCAAGGTAACTGCTTACCAGGGGTTGTGCAACTTGATTAGTTGGGAGCACTTTAGTAGTCTGTGTGTTCCAGAGCTGCGCCAGCATCCATTGGATAGTAAGCTAACTGATCCCAGAGAGCTTGCTAAGGAGGCAGACCGCTGGACTAGCACCAGGGTCCACAAGGGGATTGTGGGTAACCCAGCCAAGGGTGGGCAGGGTCCCCAGCAGAAGAGTGGGTGGGACAAGGGTAACCAAGAGGAGTTCTCTAGAGGACCCCAAAACAGTTCCCAGGGTAAAGAGTCCCAGCCCCCAAGCCTAAATCGTTCTGTCCCCCTAAGGACAGGTACGACAACCAGGGTCCCCAACGGTGTTATTCATGTGGTCAGGTGGGCCACATTGCAAGAGAACCCAAGTGCCCCAACGCATCCCCCAGCACCCACTGGTGCTCCGTCACTGGGATTAGCGAGTGTAGCTCTGGGGGAGGAATTGATTCCTAGTGAAAGGGAGAGCAAGCAGTTATGACCCTTGTCTTATTGGGAGACAAAGAGATGGTCCAGAGATACTATCTGCCTGAGAATACTAAGAAATACAGGCAGTGGGTGATCATCAATGGGAGGAGGGTGGAGGCTCTGAGAGACACAGGAGCCAGTGTGATATCTGTCAGGTGTCAATGAGTGTCTGAAGAGCAGGTTATGCCCAATGTACTTCACCCTGTAGTTGCGGCAGACAACTCTGAGCGTGTATGTAAGATAGAGCTAGTTCCCTTTGACTGGGGCGGGGTCTCAGGTTCCTTGAAGGTCATTGTCAGTCCATCCATTCCTGTAGACTGTCTGCTTGGAAATGACCTGGAGAGTTCTCCATGGAAGGAGGTGTAATGCCAGACTCATTTGGAGATGTTGGGTCTACCTGAGTGGGTGTGTGTGACAATTCGGTCAATAGCAGCCAGTAGGGGTAATCAAGTGGACCTGGAGCCTGAAACAGTGGCCCACGTCCCTGCCAGAAAGAGGAAGGTCAGGGGGTGTGGGAAACCAGCCCCAGAAGTTCTCACGGTCCAGCAGGAGACAGAACCTGAGGGGGATGCCCTAGAACCTACAGGGGAACCAGTGGCTGAACTGGGAGACCTGCCTGAGCTGACCCATTAGCAGCAGGAAGGGGGTCCCTCCAGGGAGAAGTTCTGCAAAGCACAGACGGAGTGTTATGTTATGTTATAAAGCACTTATAGTGCGCACGGATACTCAAGAGTGTCCAGGCATGAGAGCCAAATACAGGAGACAAAGAATAAGGTGGTAGGAAGAGCTGTAAGTTAGTTAAAAAGCAAGGTCTTTACCTGCTTTTTAAACAGCCTGAGATCCAGAGTGTTGTGCAGTTCATAAGGAAGGGCATTCCAGGCTTTGGCCGCTCTGAAAGAAAGAGAGCTACCCCCCGTTTGAACCAGGCAAAAACGGGGGATGACTGCAAGGCATTGTGTGGCTGATCGTATGTGTCTTCGGGGGGCATAGAAGTCAAATCTTCTCCTGAGATATGGCGGCCCAGATTTATATAGGGCGCCGTGACAAGGGTTAGGGCCTTGAACAGAACGCTTTGCACCATGGGGAGCCAATGCAGATCCTGGAGATGTTGCTTTGTACTTGATCTGCCAGGGATACCAAGCAGCACTCTTGCTGCCGCGTTTTGAATAGTTTGCAGCTTTTTCAGCCTGGTATCCAGGAAGGCCAATATATAACGCATTAGCTTAATCAATATGTGACAAAATGAGGGTACGAGTCTCCATTTCCTTAGCCGGTCTGGGCAGCAATGGCAGGAATTTCCTAAGTGATTTCAGTGTGCCAAAGCATACTCCGGCCAGTTTTATCTGCGGTGAGAGTCTGAGGTCCTCACTAAACCAGACCCCCAGATTCTTAACCGGACTGCCCGTTGAGTTGGGCCTGGGATAGTCGGCGGGCCAGAGATCTTCCCTGAAATGAGGGGGAAAAGACCTGTATAGCAGAACCTCAGACTTGTCCTCATTGCATTTGAGCTGAATCCTTGCAAGCCAGTTAAAAATCGCTGAAAGACAATTTTTGGCTATCTCCGGGGACAAATCTTTTTCCTTCCACGTAAAGAGGAGCTGAGTATCGTCAGCGTAAGCTATGATCTTAGCTTCCAGCTCCTCTGCCAGATAGATTAGAAGCGTAATGTATACATTAAAGAGAAGGGGACTCAGAGTGGAGCCCAGCGGAACTCCTGTGGTCACCTTACTTGGGGCCGAAGAAAACGGGGGTGTGTTCTGTCCTCTAGAAATGATTTAATCCAATCCCAAGCTAAACCAGAGATTCCAATGTTAGAGAGACGGGCCAAAAGTTGTCGATGGGGCACCGTATCGAAGGCGGCAGAGAGATCCAGTAAAATCAAGGCCGCTCTGCTGCCTGCATCCATACATTCTCTAATAGCCTCCGACATCTCAACAAGGGCAGTCTCTGTGCTGTAAGTGGCCCTAAATCCCGACTGGGCTGGGTGGAGGGCACCGGATGACTCAACAAAGTTGGAGAGTTATTTATAAACCGCTTTCTCACATACTTTCGCCACCGCTGGGAGGAGTGAGATGGGTCGGTAACTGTTAGAAATGGGGGTCTCTAGTTGGCAATGGCTGGCCACTGTCCAAGTAGGGACCCTTCTTCCTAAGTCAGAGTAAGCAGCCTACACCTTTTGACAACCCCTGCTCAACCCTGTGGTAACGTAGCACGAGCAGCTAGGCTTATCTCAGAGGCAGTGTGTGAAGCATTTATGACCATACACAGTAATATAATGAGGAACACTACAAATGGACACCACTCGAGTAGTTATGAAAAATAGGTATTTTTATATAGACTTAATCACAAGACCAATAACAGTAAAAAATCCACAATACTATAAAAATATAATTACTTTGGAAATGCTGCAAGGAAAAATAGTTCAGGATGCACAAAATGATGTCTAGTTCAAGGCAGGGGTCTCTGCGACCCTTTTACTCACAAAGTATCTGGTTCCTGGAGCAAAGCAACAAAGATGTCGCTAAGGAGTTGTAGCGAGAAATTTCCTCACGCTAACCGGCGATGCGTTGAATCCTTACCGCAAGGGAAGATGATGAGCTGGGTTGCGGGCAGGACAAAGCGACAAACTTCCTCACGCTAAGCCGGTGATGCGATAAAATCCTTGCCGCGAAGGGAGGATGATGCACCGAGCCTGTTGCGTGCGCGATTCTGCTGCGTTGAAGAAAATGGCGCTCCGCAAGGGAGCGACGATCTGGATACGATGCGGGGAAAATGGCGAACGCTCAGCGTCCGCGCTGCGATGAGCTTGATGCGATGATTTGGGGTTAGCGAGCGCTTTGGGGCCCACTAACAAACAATGCGACAATCCTCGGATAGCGGCCGTTTTCAGGCCCGCAGACAGGTGCTGCGACGATCTTCGGGGTTAGCGAGCACTCGGCGACAGCAGAGCGGCGATTTTCCTCACGCTCACCAGCTGCAGCGGCTCGCTAACGGGGGTTAGCGTCGATTTTCAGCGCTCTCTTCTCAACAGTAAACTAGAGGCCCTGGAACTCACAGGAGCCTCACCTGCCGATAGAAATCCTCGCTGGGAGGAAACAGGAGGCTGATGGTGGAGTCTGATGTGCCTGAGACTCCAGCAGGAGGCTAGCTCTCTTCTAGCCCTTGGGTAGTTGCTGTAGCTAAAATAAAAGTTCAATCCAAGCTTCTTTCCTCTTCTCTTGAGTCCAGTAGTAACAACTGCAGGCCAGTCCCAGAAACAGCACACCAGCACAAGGACAGTCCTTCTCCTGCAGATTCCTGTAGTCACACGGACAGAGGTTCTTCTTCTTGCAGTCCAGGAGCAATACAATTTGTAGGGGTTGGGGCACAAATATTTATACCCCCAAAGTCTTTGTTCTTAGAAGCCACATGTCTCTGAACCCAGCCAGAACCAGTTCCGCCCAGCCCTGGAGCACTTTGTTGATCAGGCTGCATCCTTCCTTTCAGAAAGAGGGGGTCTGCCTCAGACGCACAGTGGGAGGTGGAGCCAGCATTCACCTTGCCAGGGACAGCCCTATTCAAGTACAAGAGCTACCCCTCCCCTCACACCAAGGCAGGACGCTCTATTCAACCCAGGTCTGACTCAGCCTGCCCTGTCCCTTCAAAACCAGACAGCCAATACACAAAACAGCAGAGCACACTGGAAGGCTTAGGCAAGAAAGTACCTATACTCTAAAAGTGGTAGTTTCAAACACAGAATATAAAAATAACCTTCACTAAAAGATGTATTTTAATATTCTGAGCTCAGGCATACTAAATTCGTTTTTCTACCATGTTCTGGGGGTCAGTTAGGACTATAGAATGTAATAGCCAAAACCTCCCATTCTGGCCTATGGAGAACAGGTAGCCTTACAGTAGTGAAAAACGAAATTGGGTGTAATTCACTACTAGGACATGCTACACACATCAGAGCATGTCCTACCTTACACATACAATGCACCCTACCATAGGGGTGGCTGACATGATGCCAAGGGAAGGTTTAGGGGCTGGGAAGTGGGTGCACTTCACACCCAAGATGGCAGTTCTGGACTGCACGCAGACACTGCAGTGGCAGGTCTGAGACACACTTTACAAGCTGCTTCTGTCGGTGGCACAAAACAGTGCTGCAGGCCCATCAGCAGCATTCGGTTTACCAGCCCTGGGCCCACATGGGCCACGCTACTGGGGACTAACAGGTAAACCAAATAAGCCAATCAGGGATATACCAATTCACATAGTCATATTTACAAAGGGAGAGCATATGCACTTTAGCACTGATCAGCAGTGGTAAAGTGCCCAGAGTCATAAAGCCAACAAAAACAGGTTAGGAAAAATCCAGGAGGGAGGCAAAAAGCTTAGGGATGACCCTGCATAAAGGGCCATTTCCAACAGTAACTTGCTAGCGTGGAAGGATTTAAAGAGGGCTTTTTTTAACAGCGGGAGCAATTTAGCCTGTTTCCACTCGAGTGGAACTGTGGCGGTCTGAAGCGACATATTAATAATAGTGTTGACTTCGGAATTGACCACCTCAGCAGCTGCTGCTAACTGCCTAGCTAGACATGGATCGGCTGGCGAATCCGATTTCATGGATTTGAGAATGGACAGTGAATCCAGCAGGGCAATGGGTGAAAAACCCATCAAAGAGGCGAGGACTGAATCAGAGACCGGGGCATTCTGAGTAACGAGCCCCGCCTGTCCATGTATACTCGTCCCAAAACTGTCCTGGATCATTTGGATCTTATCTATAAAGAAACCGGACAGCTTCTCACACCAAGAGTTTGAGGCCGGGAAGGCAATACGCTCCGCACAAGGATTCAGAAAACTCTGGAAAATAGAAAAGATTTATTTTGAGTTGTTTTCAGATTGAACAATGCGCTCCGTGTAGAAGTTGCTTTTCGCCTTCTTGATAGCAGCATAGTACTCTTTCTGGGATTTCCTTAGCACTATTTTGGCCAATGGGCAGTAGCCCTGTCTCCCTACTCTTGTTGGTCTGGGGCAACAGGCTGCGCAGCAGGTGATCAGTCCGAATCACATTTGATCTACTAGGAAGATGGATTGCTATATAGTGAGCCTAAGGTCACAGAGCACTGTGTAGCCCATTTGCTGGTGGTACCCGAGTGCCTCAGGACCTTCATACCTGGTCTGTCTCAGGATGTGCCTCTAGGAGGACATTTTGGGTGCGACAAGACCCTTCAGAGGCTTGTAACCCACTTCTACTGGCCCCAAATAAGAAGGCACGTTGGTACACACTGTAGGTCTTGCCCAACTTACCTGGTAAGTGGCAAGAATGGAGGGAAGTGTAAGGCTCCACTTCAACCCTGTGGTGAGCACCCCTTTCGAGCGGGTGGCCATTGATATTGTGGGGCCACTGGAACCCAAGACAGCCTTAGGCAACAAGTTTATCTTGGTTTTGGTGGACCATGCCACCCGGTACCCGGAAGCTGTCCCTCTCCGGACAATCAGAACCCCCGTGGTGGGCCTTGCATTGATGGGGATCTTTTCCCGTGTGGGGTTCCCTAGAGATATGGTCTCTAACCGTGGTGCAAACTTCATTTCGAAGTACATGACATCTTTGTGGGAGGAGTGTGGCGTGACATACAAGTTCACCACACCTTACCATCCTCAAGGGAATGGGTTGGTTGAGAGGTTCAACCGAACCCTGAAAGGCATGATCAAGGGTCTTGAAGAACCCTTGAGATGGAAGTGGGGCGTCTTTTTGCCATGCCTGTTGTTTGCATACAGGGAGGTACCACAGAAGTCCTTAGGGTTCAGTCCCTTTGAACTGCTGTACGGGCACCCTGTGAGAGGACCTCTGAGTCTGGTAAAGGAGGTTTGGGAGGGAACTCCTAGTAAGACACCCCAGGATGTATAAAGCTATGTGCTGGCTTTCAGAACTTTCAGACTTTCAGACTCACCGCTTCAGGAAACTCGCTCAGTCGAACCTGGAAGCTAGCCAGGAAGAAATGAAAAGATGGTACAACCAGAATGCCACTCAGGTCGAGTTTCAGCCTGGCCAGAAAGTGTGGGTGAAGGCACCAGTGGAGCCTTGTGCACTCCAAGACAAGTGGACTGATCCATATGAGGTGGTGGAGCGCAAGAGTGAGGTGACCTATCTGGTTGTCTGGCAGACTCCTAGGAATCCTTTAAGGGTCCTACACGTGCACCGCCTCAAGCCACACTTTGAGAGGTCTGAGAAAACTTTGCTCCTTGTAACAGATGATGGAATGGAGGAGGAGAGTGAGCCTCTTCCTGACCTCTTATCAGTGAAGGAACATGATGGGTCAGTGGATGAGGAAAACCTCTCTCCTACCCTGACCCCAGAACATCAGAGGGACTGTCGCCAGGTGCTGGGACAGTTCACCTCCCTGTTCTTCCTGACACTGGGTGTCACCAATTGGTGCATCCATGATGTGGACACTGGGGACAGTCTACCTGTGAAGCAGACATTTTACAGGGTAGCTGGAAAAGTCAGGGCCAGCATCAAGGAAGAAATTTCCAAGATGTTGGCGTTAGGTGTGATAGAGCCCTCCAGCAGCCCCTGGGCTAGCCCAGTGGTCTTAGTGTGAAAGGCTGATGCACCCGGTGCCACTCCAGAACTTCGGTTCTGTGTGGACTACAGTGGGCTCAATGCGATTGTGGATTTGGGGATCTTTTGGGGGACCACCCAAAGGTGCAGGGTCACCCTATAGTCCACGGGTCCGGAATACAAACTGAGACCAACACTGGAGCATGGAGAGAAAGGATATTTATTACAATCTCATGAGAGAGAAAGCATCAACAACAGACACCCATAGCTGTCTGAGGAGGCAGTCTGCTGAGTGCTTTGGTTCTGCACCTTATATACCCTTCATCCCCACCCTGTGCCTGCTAGGTGAACAATAACAAACACCAATAATTTACAAGCAATGGTCAGTTCTGATACAATCAGCAGATGGTGGCTGTTTGGCCCCTGCAGGGCATTGGTGAAAAAGGCATGATTATATGTCAAACAAAGGTTAATCTGATACGTCCACAGATGGTAGCGGTGAGGTCCCTGCAGGGGCTAGGCGAGAAGCATGTGTATACGACAAGTAAAGTTCGATAGGATAAGTCCGCAGATGGTAGTTGTTGGACCCCTGCAGGGCAGAGGCGAGAGGAATGATTACACACCAAGCAGAAGTCAATCTGATAGGCCGGCAGTTGGTAGCTGCTGGACGCCTGCAGGGCATAGTGTGCAGAGTGAGGACGATAAACATCTGGGAAACTCCCTGTCCGACTGGTTGAGCATGGGCTGGTCAGTTTGTGGCAGGTCAAAGCACGAACAGGGTGTGAGCGTCCGTGCAGGAATGTGGGAGGTAAAAAGTGGAGCTCCAGAGTGTTTGTGATGCAGAGAGAAGGTCAGTCATGAAGGGTATAGCACAAAATGGTGGAGTGAATGGCAAGATAACAGACCTACTTTTCCACAGTCCCTCCTTTTGTCATAAGCGAAACAATTTTTTTTTTTTAGTCAATTAGAATGTTCATCAATAGCTGTGTCTCACATTCAGTCCTTATTTTATCGTTCTTGACCTGTGCATTTACGGGGACTGACTTGATAGCCTTTGCGCAGAGGCCACAGAGTGGGGGACCACATTGAAGGAAAAGACAACAAAAGAGAACCAGGGCAGGAGGTATCAGGATGATCATTAGAACCTCCCATCCCCATGTCAGCAGAAGTTGCCATATCCAAGAACCAAGGGACCATGAGTCTGTATCTTGATGGAGGTCAGAGGCTATTCGATGGAGTGCGGAAATAGCCTCGTAGACAGATGATGAATGATCCGGAACATACACGCAACAGCTGGTGCCGATGATGTAACATACTCCTCCGCGGTCAGCTAGGATGACATCAAGGACCATGCGATTTTTGTAGAGTGACGAGGTGTACCGTTTGGAGCACCGCAGTGTTGATGGCCAAAATACCAGCTGTGATGTTGACGGTGGCTTCCATGACTCTGGTGAGGTGGCGAATGGCTCAGCTGTTTGCCATTGGTCCCCAGAAGGGAAGGATGCCCTTCACGGCATCCAGGAATTGTTGAGAGGTTGTGTCTGTTTGTTCACCCACATCGTTGCTGCGGCGGGCGCTATGATGAAGAGGAGAAGCAATGTAGACAGGGGGAAGGAGGAAAGCTATGTAACATGTGCCTCCCCAGTTCTCGTGAAGCCAAGTGTATGCCTTTGGTCCACACATGAAGTAGGTGTTTGGGGAGGCAACAAGGGGCGGTGGAGATGTCGTATACAGAGTTGTTGTCATGGCACAAGACCTGTCCCCAACGTACTCAATACCTAAGCCTCTGATACACATTAGTCCAGGAATGCAAACAACAGCTAGCGGTGGGGTCTGCTTTGCGGGTGTCCTTGCTTTGAAGCTGGAGAAGCGTATTCTGCTTCGACTTTTGGCTCACCTTCCCTGTCCGGTCGCTGGAGCTCCAGAGGCCGTGCGTGGGCGGAGGTTGTATCTTTCTGTAGTTGGCACGGTGTTATCTTTGAATAATTTCAGTTCTGGTTCTGGGAGATCACACACAGGGGGGTCGCACGTTAAAACTTCCTTGTAGGTGGACAAGGTAGGATCAGTTTGAGTGATGCTGGGGATCTTCCGGCAGTGCACAGCATGTATCCAAGATTTCTTGCCTTCCACTCGCATGGCCGTTCTAGTGGTCAGAAGGACTAGCAGGGGCCCTCTCCACTGGGGTTCCAGTGTCTTCTTTCGAGCGAACTTCTTTACCATAACAATATCCCCCGGTAGGATGGCATGTCCCGGCCTGGTGGATCGATCAGGCAATGCTTCCTGGACCTGCTGATGAATGGAAAACAACGTTTGTGTAAGTACGGACAAATAATCACTCAATAATTCACAAGGGCATCAGACAATGTGGTAGCGGGGGGTGCGCCCCAGATGTTCATTGGGCGTCCAAAGACCACCTCATATGGAGTCAATGAGGTGCGCGAATGCGGGACAGATCTTATTGATAGAAGGGCTAGTGATAGCGCATCTGGCCATTTTAGCCCCGTAGTTTCTATTATTTTGGCTAGTTTGGATTTGATCGTGGCATTGTATCTTTCCACTAGGCCTGCTGATTGGGGGTGGAAGACGGCATTTTGTTGAACCCCTAATCCTGATAGTATATGCTTGACTATTTCTCCAATGAAGTGACTCCCACTGTCACTCCATAGGACTTCGCAAAGGCCGTAGCGGGGAAAGAATTCCTTCAGCAATATCTTGGCGGTGGTTAGGGCGGTGTTGTCTCTAACCGGGTAAGCCTCCACCCATTAGCTGAACGCGCAAACAACCACCAAAACATATTTAAGGTTGGTGAATCGTTCCATTTGGATATAATCCATTTGCAGAACTTCAAAAGGTGATGTGGGGATGGCATATCCTGCCCAAGGTACCCGAGTCCCTTTACCTACATTGTAGCGGAGACAAACCAAACACTGTTGGACCAGCCTGGAGGCGGTAGACCGGAGTTGGTTGTTATCCCACACTTCCTGTAATATTTTAGTCATGGTGGCAGCATTGGTGTGTGCTGGCAAGTGAGTCATGTTCAACAATGGTAGGAGATAAGCATTTGGTAATTTCCAAAGTTTTGCATCTTTGGATCGCCAACAATTTTCTTCATCAAGCATGCCCTCCTTCTCCCAATTTTGAAGTTCTTCAGAGGTGGCAATGGACTGGATGTCCCAGTTCTGTTGTCTAACATCATGCCACTTCTCTGCTTGGGATTTTACTATGTACATAGGGGTATGTATTCTTTCCTGTGCAGTACCCCGGGCTGTCTCATCAGCAAAGGCATTTCCTAATCCTATTTCATCTGTGACCTTCTTGTGTGCGTTGCATTTAACAATAGCTAATGTTCTGGGTAGTGTCAAGGCTTGGAGCAATGCAGTGACTAAGTCACCATGCTGAATGGGCGTACCATGTGACGTTAAGAACCCTTTCTCCTTCCAAAGGATACCAAAACTGTGGGGTACTCCAAAGGCGTACTGGCTGTTGGTATAGATGGTGACAGCGAGATCTTGGCTAAGGATACAAGCGCGGGTGAGAGCTATGAGTTCTGCGCCTGGGCTGATTTCTGAGGTATGCGTGCAGTCTCAACAATGGTATTGGTAGTGGTGACAGCATAGGCAGCAGATGTGGTACAGTTTGATAGTTTAATACAAGACCCGTCCACCCACAATTGCCCATCCTGTTCCGGGAGAGTGGTATCTTTAAAGTCTACCCGTCCCTTAGTCTGTTCTTCTGTTCGAAAGAGGCAGTCATGTGGAATGTCTGGGATGTCAGGATCTGGTGTGGGCAGGAGTGTGGCAGGATTCAAGGTCGCACATCTCTTTAGCGTGATATGGGGTGCTAACAACGTAAGTTTGTATCCTGTTAGTCGTGCACTAGTGAGGTGTTGTGTCTGTGTCTGATTCACTAATATGTCAATTGCGTGTGGAACTAATACCGTCAATCTAGATCCCAACACAATCCCTTCACTTTGTCGGATAGAGACGGCAGCTGCTGCAACCGCTCTAAGGCAAGAAGGCAGACCTCGGGCCACAGGGTCTAAGGTGGCCGAAAAGTAAGCACATGGGCGTTGTTTGGTGCCGTGAATTTAGGTTAGGACCGAGAAAGCACATCCTGAGCGCTCATGGGTGTAAAGGCGGAAGGGTTTAGAGTAATCAGGTGTGCTCAATACTGGTGCAGAGCAAAGAGCGTGGTGTAAGTCTTGAAAGGCTTGGTCGTGTTCATGTTTCCAAGGAAGAGGTGTGGGTGTGTCTTTTGTAAGCAAAGCAAGGAAATGTAAATTAAATTGTAAATTGATACTTGTATAGCGCACTATTCACCCGCAGGGTCTCAAGGCGCTTGTACGAATACCGCTGTGGAACCCATCCTGGCTTTCCCTGTGAGGTGTCCACTCCTGGGCACCCCCAAGGTGGAGGCCAGGCATCCTTAGCGTTGTGGGGGCCGTTGTGGAGATTAAGCAAGCTATTGCCCAGAGTTGCAGAGTTGGACTCCATGATTGGAATAGGCACCGAGGCGAGAATTGTCAGGTCCGTGGAATTTTGAGCCCAAGACCCGCCGAGGCGGGGAATTGAACCCTGGTCCTGGGCCAGACCTCTGCATCAGGATCTGCCGCTCTAACCATTGAGCCACACTTCTCCACAGGAGTGGCTTAACTATGAGGGAAAAATGTGTTATCCATTGGCGACAAAAGGAAGTAAGACCAATTAGTGCATGAATATCTCTTTGGGTGGTGGGAGAGGAAAGGTGTAGTATTGTTTGGATGCGGTCAGGTGTGAGAGTATGTCCCTCCTTAGACCGCAGATGGCGGAGGTAGGTCACCTGCTGTCTACAATACTGTAGCTTATTCTTGGATACCTTATGGCCCTGTGATGCCAAAAAGCGTAGTGTAGGAAGAGAGGCAGTGCGAGCCAGAGTGTCTGCAGCCAACAGAATGTCATCGACGTATTGGATGAGAACAGCGCCGGGCGGTAACTGTATCTGGTCGAGCTGTTGTTTAAGGGCCTGGCTGTAGATGCTAGGGCTTTCGGTATACCCTTGAGGAGCCCGACAGAATCTGTACGATCTGTTTTTTATGGTGAAACCAAAAAGATAGTGTGAATCAGTATGTATTGGTATGGAGAAAAAGGCATTTTTGAAGATCTATTACTTTGAAGGTGGTAGCAATTGAGGGGATCATTGTCAATATAGTTGTTATCTCAGGGACCACAGGATATTGTGGGACCACTATTTTGTTAATTGCATGGAGGTCAATGACAAAACTGTATATTTTCTCAGAAGTGGATGTACGTTTCAAAACTGGAAGTATGGGGCTATTGCAAATGTTAGACTGAGCTTCCTCAACTACCCCAGCTGCAATCATATCCTGTACTATAGTCATGAGAGCCTTTTCTCCGTCTGCAGAAATTTTATACTGAGGGAGGTGAGGAAGAGGTGCATTCTGTTTTACTGTTATGTGGACAGGATCCATCACAATCTCCCCCACGTCGGTGTCCATGATGGCCCACAGGGTGTCCGTTAACTGGGACAAATCCTGCCGTTCGGAATCAGTGAGACAATAAAGGCGGGATTCATAACCAAGGGGGCAATCATTATCAAACAGTATGACTCTGACATTCTGAGGAGAACAGCGAATGGTGGCTCTGAAATGCTTTAAGAGATCAATGCCCATCAAATTGTCTGGGAAGTTCGGGGAGAACAGAAAAGAGGCCATCACTGTGTTCCCCTGTATGTCGAAGGGCACCTCAGTAGAAAGGGGGTTGGTGGAGGGCGTGCCGTCAAATCCTACAGATGTGACCGATAAGCCAGACAGGGGATCCCAAGGAATCAGCTTATGAGAGAGGGCACTTCTAGAGGCCCCTGTGTCAACCAAGAATTTGCCCTGAGTTCCAACCACTGAAGCTGTGACATAGGGCCCTGATTGATCAACTGGAAGTTCTACTGGTTCTTTCCCTGTCCCTGGCTGTCTCATGGAAATTCATTGTCGGGAAGTGGTCACCAGAAAAATCGTGTGCAAAAGCCTGTCTATTGTTATCAAAGACATTGGGGCGTTGTCCGTTGGAGGGTGGGACTCTTCCTCTACCTCTAGTCAGTCCCCTTCCCCGACCCATTGTATTTTGCTGTATAAGAGGACAATCTGCATGGCAGTGGCCTGTTTCCTTACAATACGCGCATTGGTCCTGGGACAGTTGACGTGGGGGTGGGTGTGTTCTAGCAGTCGCAGGCATATAATTATACTGTGGACCTCTACTGTTTCCTCCCCCTCTAATGCTTATTTGGGATAGCATTACTTTTTCTTTGAGTTCTTTTCTTCTCTTATCTTTTTCCTCCCCTATCTTATTCTGCAGATGTTCATAATATTGGGCCATAGTCACGATCTGTGTGGGAGTTGCAGCAGGCCACGTGCTTTTGCTTTTGTAACTTTGTGGAGATGGGTGGCGACAATCCTTTAACAAAAATCTGAACTAGTAAGTGTAGACCTGTCTCAGTCATCGAGTCCTGTCCACTATAGTCAATAAACACCTGGCTGATGTTTACAAGCAGTGATGGCTATCCAATGTACTTTCCTAGCTGGAATTGTAGCCTTCAATTATTTTACTATGTTACCTGGCAGCTCTAAAATAGCTTCTGCAGGCCTTTCACCTGGTTTTCTGTCCCTATCCATTGTCGTCAAATCCTCCCTCTTATATTTGAACAAGGCCTCATCTGTCAGGATCTGACCGAGTAGCGTGCCTACATCGATTAGACTGCAGGTGGCAGCAAAACTACATATCCCAGGAGGCTATCGTTCTGGGAGAAAACGGAACTATAAATCACGTACAGCGCAGGGAGCGTTGTACGTGATTCTTGTATTTGGTGGATTTCCGGGAAGCAGAGCGGCTGCTCTGCACCTTGCTGATGTAACAGAGACAACGCTGTTGCCTTCGTTCCACGGAGCGAACTAATCTTTCTGATCCGGTGATCGAGACCCCCTTGTGGTGTTGTCTTCGCTGTTGCCTCGTTCCGACTTGAGCGGGCCGGAGCGGACTGGGTATCGTGTTTTCCTGGTCGGCGGCTCCGTCTCCCTCGCTTGAGGCTCCGGTGGTGTTCTTTGTTGAACAGCCCCAGCGTTACCGAACCCTGACTTCCGTCTGCAGTTACGGCGGAAAAGACTGGCCGCTATGATCTGGTCTCCGTGAGCTTACGCTTTCTCCAGGTAAGCCACGGAGTAATAACCGGCTACTTTCGTTTGTTTTTGAAGTTGTTGCCCAACATACGACTTGTCTGGGAGCAACGTCTTGGACAGTGCCAGGAACAATATTGGAGGCACTGTTACCCTTGGGAGTTTGGGACTGTGGTGAAACGTACTTTAGCCTGCCTTTGCTGAGCGGTTCATTTCGTTATTCAGTCTGGAGGCCCTGAAGGGAAGGGTTTTCTGGGCGCTCAGAATACTTTCACTGTATGGACTCCCCCATCAGAGGGTTGTTTTTCACAGCAGCTTCCTGGAGATGGCTTATCTTTTCTTTTGTTTATGAGGGTGTGTGGTGTAGGGTATGTATGCGGGCTATATGTTTTTTTCCAGTACTATTTGCACTAAGAGAAAAGGGTGATGTTGCATTAACAGGTTGTGTTTGGTCTTCTGGATGTGTGTACTTCGTTTCCCTGCGGTGTGAGAGGAATCTTGCTAGACAGAGGAAGTGCAGCAGACAGGGAAGATCCTTGGCAGGTACGGGAGTGGAATTAGTGAGAACATATGAGTGTAGTTAGAACTGTATTGAATACTGATCCTCTGTTCTTTTATTACAGGTCCCCATTTTCCCACGCTGCACCTACCCTAACCCTTTCCCTCAGTTGATTGCCTCACTGCTCTGGATGTATTCTAGTCAGAGTTTGAGGATGTCAGGAGGTGGACCCCTTTGAGCATCGTCCAGATCCTGAGGAGGACTTGAAGCCGTGACAGAATCACGTACCCACGAAAGACTCTCCTCCCTGTCTGGGCCATTCGCAAAGATGGCGACACTAGACGATGTGTTACAGGCTTTGGCGGCGGTTCAGCAAGAATTGGTTGTGTCCCGGGGTGAAACAGCGGCTCTAAGAGAGAGGGTGGATAGACAAGCAAGGAATCCTTTTGACGCCTAAGCAGGAACCCCACAGATACAGGTGACGGTTCCACCACCCATCCCTCTGGCCAGTCCGGAGAGGTATACTGGCGATCCCCTAAAAATCCAAACCTTTCTTACTCAAATAACACTTCATTTTTCCTGCAGACCTTCGTCGTTTCCCACTAACCTTTCTAGGGTGGCTTTTGCCATCTCGTATCTGAAAGGAAACGCCGCCAATTGGGCGGTTCCGTTGGTTAGAAATGATGATCCCTTGCTTAACAAATGGGTAGCATTCAGGAGGGAATTCGAGAGGGTGTTCGACCGCAGGGCCACCACATTCAGCGCTGATAGAGAATTGTTGGAACTACGCCAGGGTAAGAAGGATCTGGTTACCTATATGACGGCCTTTAACCGTTTGGTGGTCGAAACCGCCTGGCCGGAGGAGAAAAGAATGTCCTTATACTACCAGTGATTGAGGGATGAGTTGAAGGATGTGTTGGCACAGATAGATCCGCAACCTACCACATGCACCGACTTCGTCAATCTCACGTTGCGGTTGGACCATAGACTAGCGGAGAGGGGAGGGGACCGTAGAAAAGGTGAGAGGACTATGGTCGGTACGGAGCAAGAGAGACGTTTCGCTCCCTCCTCAAGGGAACCCGGTCCTGAACCTATGGAAGTGGGGGCTGTTAGGCCCCCATTATCTAAGACAGAGAGAGAGAATCGCCGGGCACAAGGTCTCTGTATGTACTGCGGGAAGAGGAGACACTTTGTGAGGGAGTGCCCTCTCAAACCCAAGAAAAGGAATACGTTTTATGCAGGTAAGCAGGTGGCTATCACGTCCGTAGAGACCTCCGGTAAAGGAGAACCACTCCAGACGAAGCTACCCAGCACGGAATCTGCCAAAAAGGAATGGAGACTGCCGTCTTTGGCGGTCACCGAGGAAAAAGGCACTGTATCCCACATAGTGCTGCCCATGATCCTTAGGACGGGACAACAACACCACAGGGTATGCACCATGATTGATTCAGGGGCCACCGGAAACTTTATAGATGGTGGTTTGGTACAGCGACTGGGGTTAACCAGGGTGCCTAACAACAGGCCAGAGACGGTGTTAGCAATTGACGGCACACCTTTGAAGTCCGGTCCCATTATAGAACACACGGAGATAGTGGAATTGGTCCTCCAAGGCGATCCTCAGGATCACGTGGAGAATATCACACTAAACATAATCGAAGCTCCTCAATACAAGGTTATCTTGGGTATGCCATGGTTATGGCGACATAACCCTACCATGGATTGGAGACACAAAACGGTTTGTTTTAGCTCCAAGGACTGCCTTGCTAAGTGTATGAGAAGTAATGTCTCACACACATCGGCCCTAGCACAGATATATTATGTGGCCACTGCAGCGGAGAAAGAGACTGAGTTACCTCCAGAATACGCTATGTATCGAGAGGTATTCAGTGAAGTGAAGGCCGAGACTCTACCCCCGCATCGCGAATACGATTGTCGCGTAGACCTGGTTGACGGCGCTGTGATTCCATCATGTAGAGTCTATGCCTTGTCAGAACCCGAAACCAAACATCTGCGTGAATACCTGGATAAATTCAGTTCCATCGGATTCATTCGTCCCTCTCGCTCGCCAGCCGCCTCTCCTCTTTTTGTTATAGCGAAGGCCAATGGCGAGTTAAGGACGTGTATCGATTATCGCATGTTAAACAAGAACACTGTGAGGAATCGATACCCGCTTCCACTCATCCCGGTTTTGCTGGATCAGGTGAGGGAGGCCAACATTTACACCAGACTTGATCTAAGAGGGGCCTATCACCTGGTGCAGATTCGCAAGGGGGATGAGTGGAAAACAGCGTTTAAAACACGGTACGGGTTATTCGAATACTTGGTTATGCCATTCGGGTTATGTAATGCCCCGGCGGCTTTCCAGTATTTTCTTAACGACGTGCTCAAGGACTATATATACAGATTTGTAATAGTATACATAGATGACATCTTGGTCTTTTCTATCACCCTGGAACAACATGTGAGCCACGTACTCATGATCCTCAAAAGACTGCAAGAAAACATCGTATACTGCAAGCTAAGCAAGTGCGAGTTTAGCGTTAGTGAGGTCGAATTCTTGGGTGTGAATTTGAGCCCTCGGGTATTTAGTATGGCTGAGAGAAAAGTGGAGGCGGTGCAGGATTGGCCTGTTCTAAGAAGTGTGAGAGATGTACAGTGCTTTTTGGGTTTCTCCAACTACTATCGGAGATTCATCTCTCACTTTTCCCAACTGGCCTCTCCAGTGACTAGGATATTGAGGAAAGGAACACCTTTTCTATGGACCACCGAAGCCATGGAAGCATTCACACAACTCAAAAAGGCGTTCTGTACAGCTCCCGTCCTCCGACACCCACAACTCGACGTTCCGTTCATAGTGGAAGCGGATGCCTCAGATATTGCAATTGGTGCGGTGTTGTCACAAAGAGAGAAGCACACAGGACAGCTACATCCGGTGGCCTTTCTGTCCAAAAAACTGAACTCTGCTGAGATCAACTACACTGTAGCCGAAAAAGAGCTCTTGGCCATCAAGAAGGCCTTCCAAGAGTGGAGACTCTACTTGTGGGGGGCCCAACATCCCATCACCGTGTACTCGGACCACAGGAATCTGCAGTTCATGAAGACGGCTCGGCACCTCTCCCAGAGACAGATGCAGTGGATGCTGTTTTTTGCAGGATATGATTTTGTGATCACCTATCGTCCCGTATCGGACAACAAGAAAGCGGATTCTTTGTCTAGGCTGGGAGAGAGCGATGCGCCTCAACAAGATCATCTGGAGGCGATCGTGGATCCTGAAAAGGTCCTGTGTGCGGTTACCGTGGAGAAATTCCTTGAACAGGTCACAAACAATCGATCCCCTGATCAGTGGCAGCAATGGGCAGAGCAAGACCCTCAACGAGTCCTCAAACATGGTGTTCCTTTGCACAATAATAAGCTATACCTGCCTACCCACGATCTCCGTTTGAAGGCTTTCAATTGGTGTCACGACGCGGTGTTGGCCGGTCATCCGGGACACAAGAAAACGTTCCTTCTAACACAGCGTCATTTCTGGTGGGAAGGAATGGCTAAAGACCTAGAACAATGGGTGTCGCAGTGTGAGACGTGTGCACGTGCAAAAGGGGAACAATGTAAAGGTAAAGGAAGATTGATGCCCCTGCCCACGCCGTCACAACCATGGCACACGATCAGTCTGGATTTCGTCCTAAGCTTACCAAAGGACCAGGGGTACGATGCTATACTGGTTGTCATAGATAGTCTTACTAAGATGGGTCACTTCATCCTATGCAAGAACCTTCCCATGGTGGGACAAACAGCTCAGATGCTGTTATCTCATGTGGTTTGAATACACGGACTTCCAAGGGTCATCGTGTCTGATAGAGGACCCAAGTTCATTGCTCGCTTCTGGCGTATGTGGTGTAAGGCCCTTCATGTGGAAGCCGCTCTGTCCACCAGCTTCCATCGGCAAACCGATGGACAAGCAGAGCGGCTGAATCAAACCCTGAAAAAATTCTTGCGATGTTATTCTGAGGAGGCCACTGAATCCTGGGTCTCGTTGTTGTGGTTGGCTGAACTATCCTACAATAACATGTGGCACAGCTCTATCAAGGAAACACCGTTCAGAGCGAACCATGGGTTTCATGCTGCTACGCTGCCTTTGGTTATTCCTAGGGAAGTGAAGAACCATCCGACGGTGATGGCACAAGTCGGATCCCTCATGAGAATACATAAACGGATACAAACAAACCTGGTTTAAGCCAAAAGACTCTATAAGAAATGGGCCAATCGTCATAGACAAGAAGGGCCTTCATATCAGGTGGGAGATCAGGTATGGCTCTCCACGAAGAACATCCGCTTCCGGTGGCGCAGCATCTTTCATCCCCGATTCATTGGTCCATACACCGTAGTTCGTAGGATCAACCCCGTGGCGTACAAACTGAAATTGCCAGCTTCTCTACGGATACATCCGGTGTTCCACTCGGGGCTCCTGAAGCAAGCGAAGGGTGCGCGGCGTAGGGCCACGCCTCCAGTGATGAGGGATGGGCAGCTGGAATATGAGGTACGACGCATCCTGGATTCTCGATACCGTAAAGGTCGGTTGTGGTATCTTATCTCTTGGAAGGGGTATTCGTCCGAAGACGATTCGTGGGAGCCTTACACTGGTGTACACGCCCCTCGCGCTGTGCGCCTCTTTCATTCTCGCAATCCTGGGAAGCCTGGTTCTAGGAGGCGCATGGGAGGAGGGCGTACTGTCAGGATCTGACCGAGTAGCGCGCCTACAATGATTAGACTGCAGGTGGCAGCAAAACTATATATCCCAGGAGGCTATCGTTCTGGGAGAAAACGGAACTATAAATCACGTAAAGCGCAGGGAGCGTTGTACGTGATTCTAGTATTTGTTGGATTTCCGGGAAGCAGAGCGGCTGCTCTGCACCTTGCTGATGAAACAGAGACAACGCTGGTGCCTTCGTTCCACGGAGCGAACTAATCTTTCTGATCCGGTGATCGAGACCCCCTTGTGGGGTTGTCTTCGCTGTTGCCTCGTTCCGACTTGAGCGGGCCGGAGCGGACTGGGTATCGT
This sequence comes from Triturus cristatus, assembly GCF_964204655.1. Lineage (NCBI taxonomy): Eukaryota > Metazoa > Chordata > Amphibia > Caudata > Salamandridae > Triturus > Triturus cristatus. The sequence goes on from NC_140590.1 coordinate 231,473,546, forward strand.
GTTTTCCTGGTCGGAGGCTGCAGCGGGGACAGGTCCGTCTCCCTCGCTTGAGGCTCCGGTGGTGTTCTTTGTTGAACAGCCCCAGCGTTACCGAACCCTGACTTCCGTCTGCAGTTGCGGCGGAAAAGACTGGCCGCTATGATCTGGTCTCCGTGAGCTTACGCTTTCTCCAGGTTAGCCACGGAGGAATAACCGGCTACTTTCGTTTGTTTTTGAAGTTGTTGCCCAACATACGACTTGTCTGGGAGCAACGTCTTGGACAGTGCCAGGAACAATATTGGAGGCACTGTTACCCTTGGGAGTTTGGGACTGTGGTGGAACGTACTTTAGCCTGCATTTGCTGAGCGGTTCATTTCGTTATTCAGTCTGGAGGCCCTGAAGGGAAGGGTTTTCTGGGCGCTCTGAATACTTTCACTGTATGCACTCCCCCTTCAGAGGGTTGTTTTTCACAGCAGCTTCCTGGAGATGGCTTATCTTTTCTTTTGTTTATGAGGGTGTGTGGTGTAGGGTATGTATGCGGGCAATATGTTTTTTTCCAGTACTATTTGCACTAAGAGAAAAGGGTGATGTTGCATTAACAGGTTGTGTTTGGTCTTCTAGATGTGTGTACTTCGTTTCCCTGCGGTGAGAGAGGAATCTTGCTAGACAGAGGAAGTGTAGCAGACAGGGAAGATCCTTGGCAGGTACGGGAGTGGAATTAGTGAGAACATATGAGTGTAGTTAGAACTGTATTGAATACTGATCCTCTGTTCTTTTATTACAGGTCCCCCTTTTCCCACGCTGCACCTACCCTAACCCTTTCCCTCACTTGATTGCCTCACTGCTCTGGATGTATTCTAGTCAGAGTTTGAGGATGTCAGGAGGTGGACCCCTTTGAGCATCGCCCAGATCCTGAGGAGGACTTGAAGCCGTGACATCATCGTCAACTTTGCTTATGGGTCTCCCAATATCTGGGGGCAGAATTAACCCAAAGAACTGATCTATGTCAGTCAGTGTCATTTTATAAGTGGTAACAACCATGCCCAGCCCTTCGTAGAATCCCGTAGGATTCTTCCGGGGGTCAGGCAAGTCCTTTTTGAAAGCTAAGATGTCAGCTCGAAGCCACGGAGTGTACACCCAATTATATAACTTCCTACTTTTGGCATCTGGACTATCCGGTCCCTCAGCAGTACCTGCCCCTCGAGCGGGGACAAAGACTGGAGCTGCTTCCCTTATTGGTGCCATACGACCTCCAGTCACACCCTCCATTACTAGTGACTTTTCCTCTTCCTCCTGGTCTCTCCTTTGACCCTCCATCATTTGTAGCGTGAGTTCTAACAAACTGTTGCTTTCCTCATCACTTCCTCCCCCCTCTGTCAACTTATGATACAATCCTCTAACATGGTCTGCTGGTGTCACTTCGTGGCGTTTCTCTTAAAGAGAGAATACTTCATAAGCAAATTGTTGTAGGAAGTAGCCTTTTTGAGATGGTGCATAGGCCTCATAGTAAGCACGGATCTGGCTAGAGGTGAAATGATCCTCCAGGCAGGTGCGAACTTGACCATCCAAGGCCTGTTTCTGTGCGGATGTAATGCAGGGTGTGTGGGATCGAGCAGAAGATGTGGTCTCGGGGTCCGATTGAGCGGGAGGGGCAGTGGAATCGGGAGGCAGGGGTTTGGCATTTTCAGAGGGTACATTTCTATCGGCCGGCAGTGGGATATGATGGGGAGGGACATGGTACGGTGGTGGCAATGGATGGAGGAGAAGCTCCTCTTCATGGGGGTCCACTCACGCTAGTGGTGAATGACGCACAGTATACTGACCAGACATATTCAACCTGTGTTCTCTGTGCGCGCAAGGTTGGATGCAACTTTTTCCTGCTGTAATTCTATTAATGTCTGTTTATCGCTCTTTCGAGCCTCTTTCTGTAGCCTCGCCTGAACCCTTCTCTCTCTTTAGGCTCCCTCCTTTTTCCATTGGCCTAGGGCGTCAAACATAGCTTGTCGTGACCCTCGTCTAAAGAGCTGTATTTCTACAGCCTCAATTTTGTGAGATTTAAAAGAACCATATATGGGCCACTGAGTCTCTTTATCCTTGGACGTGTATATATGCCATAATGAATTATACATTATGGGAGAAATACCGTATTTTATGTACATATCCTTACTTGAGATACCTTCCGGGGGAGCCATCTGACTATTTTCCAACACCCTCGATCGAGATATACAACAACCAAACCATCGTGCAAATTTACTAAACGCGGGCATGTTTTTCTATGTTAAAAACGTCTCTACAAATTTCTAGTTCGGACAAAAAGTCCACATTACTGCCCAGTATCACTCTTTGCAAAGAGTGACTTCTTACCGAAGAAAACCAGATAATTAAACAAATAACAAAAAGGTGTCGCAAACCAGCGACCCTACCAGAATCCTTTGTCTCGTTCTCCAGGCGGTCTCTTTACTGCAAAGATCGTCCAAGTCTATCGGGGGCCCGAGTCAGGACCAGAGCCACTTGCGGCGGTCTTTTCGGATGTAGTGAAGGTCGGGTGGTGGCTACGAGGACGAGGGTCTTTTTCGCCTAAGCATGCCCCACCACCGTCCGTTCAACTTCCTCGTCGGGACCCCTCGACCGGGCAGCCGCGTCACTGATCGGGCCTCACGTTTGGGTGCCAATTGTGGATTTGGGGGTCTTTTGGGGGACCACCCAAAGGTGCAGGGTCACCCTATAGTCCACGGGTCTGGAATACAAACTGAGACCAACACTGGAGCACAGAGAGAAAAGATATTTATTACAATCTTATGCGAGAGAAAGCATCAACAACAGACACCCGTAGCTGTCTGAGGAGGCAGTCTGCTGAGTGCTTTGGTTCTGCACCTTATATACCCTTCATTCCCACCCTGTGCGTGCTAGGTGAACAAGAACAAACACCAATAATTTACAGACAAGCAATGGTCAGTTCTGATACAATCAGCAGGTGGTGGCTATTTGGCTCCTGCAGGGCATAGGTGAAAAAGGCATGATTATATGTCAAACAAAGGTTAATCTGATAAGTCCACAGATGGTAGCGGTGAGGTCCCTGCAGGGTGTAGGCGAAAAGCATGTTATACGACAAGTAAAGTTTGATCAGATAAATCCGCAGATGGTAGTTGTTGGACCCCTGCAGGGCACAGGCGAGAGGAATGATTACACAGCAAGCAGAGGTCAATCTGATAGGCCTGCATATGGTAGCTGTTGGACGCCTGCAGGGCATAGTGTGCAGGGTGAGGACGATAAACATCTGGGAAACTCCCTGTCCGACTGGTTGAGCATGGGCTGGTCAGTTTGTGGCAGGTCAAAGCATGAACAGGGTGTGAGCGTCCGTGCAGGAATGTGGGAGGTCAAAAGTGGAGCTCCAGAGTGTTTGTGATACAGAGAGAAGGTCAGTCATGAAGGGTATAGCACAAAATGGCGGAGTGAGTGGCAAGATAACAGACCTACTTTTCCACACGGTCACCAAGACTAATGCGTACCTCATGCCCAGAGCTGAGGAGCTCGTGGATTGCTAAGGAGCTGCCCGGTACCTCAGTACATTCGATTTGATGTCTGGGTACTGGCAGATTGCCTTAACCAAGGGGGCCAAATAGAGTTCAGCGTTTTCAACACCAGAGAGGCACTACCAGTTCTGGGTTATGCCCTTTAGGTTGAAAAATGCCCCTGCCACCTACCAGAGACTGGTCAACCAGGTACTGTCCGGGCTGGAGGAATTCAGCGCCGCCTATCTGGATGACATTGCTGTGTTCAGCTCCAGTTGGGAGGAACATTTGCAACACCTCTGCGAGGTCTTGAAGGCTCTGCAAAGGGCAAGCCTCACTATCAAGGTGAGTAAGTGCCAGATAGGGCAGGGATCTGTGATGTACTTGGGACACCAGGTAGGGAGCGGCCAGGTGGCACCCCTACAAGCAAAGATTGACACCATTCAGGTTTGGAAGCCCTCCAACACCTAGACAGAATTGAGAGCCTTCTTATGTCTCACTGGGTACTACAGACGGTTTGTCAAAGGGTATGGCACCATTGTTACCACCTTGACAGAGCTGACTTCAAGGAAGCAGCCCAGGAAGGTGATCTAGACTGTTGCCTGCCAGACCGCTTTTGTTGCCCTGAAATCTGCCATGTGCACGGCACCCGTGTTTAGGGCACCTGACTTCTCCAAAGAATTTGTTGTGCAGCCAGATGCTTCAGAGCATGGTGTGGGAGCAGTTCTCTCACAATTCAATGACGAGGGCTTGGACTAGCCTGTTGCTTTCATCAGTAGAAGGCTACTTCCCAGGGAACAGAGGTGGAGTGCAATTGAAAGGGAAGTTTTTGCTGTGGTCTGGGTGATGAAGACGCTAAGGCCCTACTTGTTTGGGACTCACTTCCGGGTTCATACGGACCACACACCTCTCAGATGGTTGATGCAGATGAGGGATGAGGATCCAAAACTGTTGAGGTGGTTCATCTCCCTACAGGGAATGGACTTTACGGTGGAACACTGCCCTTGAACAGGACACGCCAATGATGATGGTCTGTCCAGATTCTTCCGCCTTAGGGGCTGATTCCAATCTAGATTGGAAAGCTCTCCGACTGAGCTGGATCCGGAGTGTTTTCCAACCGAGCCGGACTCCTGCAGTCCGACCAAGTGAGTACGATGCGGCCGCATGCTGCCGGACTCGGTTCGGTCGGACTCCCATAGAAGTCAATGGGAGCCAGTCGTACGACGCGTACATGGGCTCTCATTGACTGAATGGGTACGTCTCGCACACGGACGCATCCTACAGTAGGTACGCGTCGGTGCCATCTGTACCGTACATGCCTGTGTTGGGGAGACCCATGGGTCTCCCTCTGTGTCCGAGTCGTAAGGCTGCGGGTGACGGGGGGTCTGACGCGGCCCCCCCAAGTCAGTTACCCGGACATTTTGCGAGCCGGAAACTTCGGCTCGATCCGGCTGTCCGACGCGTGCATTGTACTGGCTCGGTCGGAATTCGTCTCCTTTTAATGGCACGGTTTGCTTACAGGCGAGGCGTTCGGAGCGGGTCAGACCCAGAAATGAGTCGGTCAGCGATTTCGCATTTCTCGCATCATACTTGCTCGCTCGTACAGCTGTACGAGTCGGTCGGTAAACATGCGTACGGCTTGTACTTTTTACGGCCGGATCGCGTTTGGAACCCTTACGAGCGAGATCGGAATCGGCCCCATAGTGATGAGAACTCCCAAGAGGGTAGGTAGTTCTCCCCACTTCTCCATACACTTCAATGATCCTGGAGCTACCTCAGCACTTGTACTAGCAAACGACCTCGCGACTCTCCAGCTCGGGCAAAAAACTCCTTCTTCCCACTCATGTTCAAGGACACTGCCTCGACCCAGTGTTCTCCAATCTAGGGAACCTCCGAGGAAATGACCCTATTCCCATTCCCTGGTCAGACCACTTTCTCGTCCCCCTCTCATGGTGCCCCCAGGTCTCCACTCTCCACCCCCTCGTCCACCCCTCACTGACCCTGAGCCAGCCATGGTCTAAACTCCCCCAGGACAAATGGACCCAACAGCTGGAAAAGACCAGACCTCAGCCTGATCCCAGCCCTGTCGCAGCCTATAATGACTTCTGCAATTGGATAGAAGACTCGCTGAATCAGGTACTTCCCAAGACCCTGATTAAAAAAAAGAACGGCTCCTATAGCTCCCCCTGGTACTCCTCGGAACTGCTCACCCTTAAACAGGGCTGTAAAGTACAAGAGAGACGCTGGAGGAAAGACTTCTCACCCAGCAGCAAGCTCGTATACAGAAGAGCCATCTGTATGTACAGAGCAGAAATAAAGAAAGCCCAGGCATCCTTCTACGAGGAAAAAATTCTGCAAGCAGCCAACTCTCCCAGAGAGACTTTCCTCATTATAAAAAAACTCCTCAAATGCCCAGTCTCTCAACCTGCCCCCAATACTTCAGGTATTCGCTGCGAAAACCAGGCTGAGTTTTTTTACTCAAAAATTAAAAACATTCTTAAACTGCTGCCCCGAATCAACCCGACAAGCACGCACGGCGGTCTAGATCCTCCCCCCACCAGCCACCGGTTGGAGTTCCTTCCTCCTCTCCCCCAGGAAACGCTCCTGACATTGATCTCCGCAGTAATAAGTGGCTCGCCCAGGGATACCGCACCTGTGAACATCTTCAAAAAGGTAGCACCCATGATTTCTCCCACTATCGCAGACATTATTAATGCCTCTCTCAACGCAGGAGTAGTCCCTCCTCTCTGGAAAGGGGCAATGGTTAAAACTCTCCTGATGTGGCCCCACCTTGATCCCGCGGATCTGGGCAACTATCGTCCCATTTCCCTTCTCCCGGGGATCGCTAAGATTCCCGAAAAATACATTAACCACATCCTCTCAAACTTTCTGGAATCCTTTCACCTGCTACACCCCTCCCAGACAGGCTTCCGCCCACGGCAGAGCACGGAAACTGCCCTGTTAGCGGTGGTGGAAGAAAGCAGGGAGATTCTGGATACAGGAGGTTCTGCAGCCATTATTCTTCTAGACCTAAGTGCGGCATTCGACACGATGAATCACCATGTCTTGATTCACCGCCTCAGCAACATGGGAGTAGCCGCGACCGCACTGAGCTGGCTGCGCTCCTTCCTGGAAGGATGCTCCTTCCAGGTTTTTGAAGAAGGTGTGTGCTCCAAACCCCGGCCTCTGCTGTGTGGGGTGCCGCAGGGCTCATCTCTGAGCACTACGCTTTTTAATGTTTATATGGCCCGTTTGGCTTCAATTGTGGCCCCTTTCGGGATCCACATGGTCACCTATGCTGACGACACCCAACTGGTCGTAGCACTGAACCAAACCACACAACACCCTGTGACCCTGAATACATGCCTAACAGAAGTCGTAAAGTGGATGGGGGCGTCCCACTTGAAACTCATTGGAGAAAAGACAGAGATCATGATCCTGGGTAACTCTGTTAACTCGACACTCAGAACCATCTGGCCAGCATGTATGGGCCCAGTTCCAGCACCCAAGAAATAAAATGCCTTGGCATCTGGCTAGACCAGAATTTGACATTTAAGGTGCAAGCAAGGAAGTTGGTCGCTACTTGCCTTGGACTGATTAGAATGGCCAGAAAGGTGCTTCCACTTCTCCCCCCCCCCATGTCAAGCAAATCATGGTCCAATCCCGCGTACTCTCGAGGCTAGACTATGGAAACGCGCTTTACTTAAGGGCCCCGATTTCGGTAATTAACAAACTGCAAACTGTCCAAAACTCTGCGCAGAAACACTACTGTCGGGAACACCTAAGTTCCTCTCTGCAAAGCCAGCCCTCCGCGCCCTACATTGGCGGACAGTGAAAGAACGAATTAGCTTCAAATCCCTCTGCATCGTCCATAGATCTTTGCTGGGGATGGGCCCCCCCCTAATCACAGCCATGAGCCGCCACTATAAAGCGAGGAGGAAGTTTCGCTCAGACGAACTTCACTTAATTGTCACCCCTAGAATCAAAAGGGCCAGAAGTGGCGGCAGACGTTTCTCTCTCAATACCGGAATGCATTGGAACACACTGCCACTCCACCTCCATAAAGAGTCTAGCCATCTTGCTTTTCGGAAACAACTCAAAACCCTCCTGTTCCCTTAACTCTCTCCACCCGATCACTGGTCATACCTAGCGCTGGGAGGCCTCCGGGTAGCCATGCGCTTTACAAATGCCCTTTTCATTTCATTTCATTTCACTTTTCAGCTGGAGGGGACACGTGTCAGACCTGGCTTCCTTGGCTAGGTTTTCCCTGACTTTTTGCCTCTACCCCATATGTTTTTGATACTGTGCTGGATTTCGTTTTTGCTGGCTTAGATGCTTTGGGCACTTTGCCACTGCTGATCAGTGTCAAAGTGCAAGTGCTCCCTTTGTAAATTGATATTGTGATTGGTTCTCCCTGATTGGCATATTTGTTTTACCAGTAGGTCCCTAGTAAAGTGCACTGAGTGTGCCAGGGCTGGTAAATCAAATGCTACTTGTGGGCTTGCAGCACTGATTGTGCCACCGACATGAGTAGCCCTGAAAAGAGGGCTCAGGCCTGCCACCGCAGTGCCTGTGCACAGTCTGTTAACTGCCATGTTGACCTGGCAAGTGCACCCACTTGCCAGGCCCTACCCTTCCCTTTCCTTGCAAATGGGACACCTCTATGGTAGGCCCAAGGTACCCCCCTGGGTAGGGTGAAGTGTATGTGAAAGGTAGGACGTGTACTGGTGTGTGTAACATGTCCTGATAGTGAAATACTGCCAATTTCGTTTTTCACATTTGAAAGGGTATCTTGCTCCATAGGACAGAATGGGGAATGCTTTGTGACATTGTACACAGATATTTTCCCATAGGAGTAAGATAGAAAATTGAAGTCTGGAATCCCTGAACTCAGAATTTAATAACACATATTTTAGTAAAGGTGGATTTTAAATTATGTGTTTGAAATTAGCACTTTTTGCCTGTTTGTGGATTGACTGTCTGGTTTCAGTGTGACAAAGACAGAGAATGTGCATTCCCTGTAGACAGCCTCTGGGGGGGGGGTTGAGGTGTGCCTGGCCCTTCCTGGGTGACCCAGCACTGTGCTGAATAGACCCTGGCTGCATATAGAGTGGTGGGAGGAGATTTACCCGGCACCTGAATGGGGCCTGTCTCCACCTCCTGTGGTCATGTTGCACCAGTGAAGGCAGAACTGGTTTGAACGTGGCTCAGAGCCCCTTGCACAAAGAGAACAAAACATGTTGGGGTATAAGTATTAGACCTAAAACCCCTGAACTTCAGATCATTCCTGGAATTCAAAAGGGACCTTTGCCAAGGAGAAGAGCTGGAGAGACTGAAGAGAAGTACTGTCCTTGCTGTGTGCTGTGTGTGTGGGGTTGCCCTGCAGTTGCTGTTTCTGCCAAGGAAAGGAGAAGGACTTTGCTGTGTGCTGTGTCCCCTGATTGAAGGAGATCTCCAGGGGCCTGAAGTGAGCTGGCCTCCTGTTCACAAATCTCAGGGACACAAAGACTTCACCCCCAGCTCCCCTGAACTCTGCTGTTGTGAGTTCTGATCTGCCTTGAGGTACCTGTGCCACTTTTTTGCCTGTGGAGGTTGTTTCTACTGTTGGGAGCTGGAAGAAACCCAAGAGAAGGAAGAAGACCTGTTTCCAACGCCATCAACAACGCCGCTGTGACGCCGCGACCGGCACCGAGGCCCGGGGAGCCAGTCGTGAAGTGAACGACGCATCGTCCGGCCAGCTCCTCAGCTCCAACGACACGCTGATGCCGGCAGTGATCAACCATGCCCAACACCAGCACTCGCATCAACTCTGTCATCATCAGTGCCTACTTCCTGTTATCGGGGTGCCGATAACTGCCGAGGGCGAATCTCTGAACTTGCCGACATCGCATTGTCAACAAAGCCGACATCGGCCATCTTCAACGCCATGCATCCTCACGACTTCGTTTCCAAGGTACTGTTTGTTTGGGGGTATGTGTGAATCTGCGCCCGACGCCGCGATCCTCGCGGTCTTCGCCATACTTTGGATTTCTTGCCATCACGACGTCGCAATAGCCCCAGTTGGTGCTATTTGAGTTCTACAAGCTTACGTTTGCAATATCCTTTTGAAAGTCATTTATCTGAATATCAGTATGTTAGATTTTTGTTGTTTTGGTCTTGTTTAGTTTGGATAAAGATACTTTATTTTCCAAAACTGGTGTGGTGTCCCTTTGAGGTGTTTTCACTGTGTTACTGTGAGTGTTGGTACAAATACTTTACAGATTGCCTTTGGGATAAGCCTGTCTGCTTGTGCCAAGCTACGAAATGCGTGAGCAGGGGTTATCTAAGTGTGTATCCCCCTTACCCTGACTAGAAGCAAGGGTCCCTATTTGGACAAAGGTACTTACCTCTGCCAACTAGAGACCCCATTTCTAACAATACCCATTAGCACGACACTCTTCTTGGGCAGGTGCTCACCTTTCCCTGGTACAACACATATTCTAGATTTTATAATGCGTGTAAACTTTTGAGCAGTGCATGTACCATGAAATTATCAAGACCTATCATAATAGACAATGTTTTGTGGCCATACTCCTTGTTCACCATCAATGTAATGTTTTCATTGGGTTTGGTGCAGATGAAGCCTTTTCATTTACTATAAGGGCTGAAACATGTTTCGTCACATTTTACACCAGGAAGACCATTCCAGTCTAGCATTACATGTTAAAAATGTGTAGTTCGTATGCTTTAATCCAGGTGCACTTAAGATATGGCATCTACTACATTCTTTTTCTGCTTTTCTCTTGCTTGCATGTGCCAGTTAGCAAATAGAACAAGCATTTGCAATGCAATAGGTCTTGCATTTGTGAGAGTTAGAGCTACCGGTGTTGTAAATGAGAATGCGTTTTCTAAATGCATTTTGGTTTAGAGTGGATGTGTGTGTAGTGGAAATATATGTGAGTTGTATTGGAATTGTTAGTTGTTTATTTGTGTGTTATGGTATTGTGGAGTGGATTTGTGTTGTGGAATTGTGTGGCATGGAGTGCAGTGGAAGTATGTGGTTAGTTATTATGTGGTATTGAGTGTTTAGGAATAATGTGGAGTGGGATTGTATGGTAGGGAGTGTAATTATGTGTGTTTGTATTTTTTATTGTGGAGGGGTATGTAGTGGAGTTTAATTATGTGATGTGCTGCTGAATTTGGTGGCATATTGTGGAATTTTGTGGTGTGAATTTGATGTACGTGGTGGTTTGTGTAATTGTGTTGAGTCAAATGGTTGGTTGTCGAATGATGTTGTGTGGAATAGAAATGTGTAGAGTTAAATTGTGTGGCAAGGAAGTGTGTGCAGGCAGATAAATTATGAACTAAAACACACTCCTCTTTGGAAACAGAAACAAGCCGAATCCAACGAAGGTATCAGTTCTTCTTTAATAAGTTGTGCATAAACGGCCAGCCGACACGTGTTTCATCAGAGATAAAGAGTCTCTGAATCTTCAGGGCTGGAGATATAATCCAAAACAGATAATCTAAGGGACAAAGCTTAGTCACAAGCGGAATTCTCAATCAAACACGACAGTGAGTATCTGCCAAGTGCAAATCTCTGATGTCAACAGCTCCAGTATTTCAGGGTACCAAGACAGAGTCACGCCACTGAAAATAAATCCCACATAGGGTGAGTCACATACCGTAATCCTTATTACGAAAGGGAATGCCACAGAAGTAAGTTCAAATGATCTGGAAGAAGGGGGGAAGACATGTGTGTTGTGTCAAACACACCCCCTGTAAAATTAGCAGCGTAGAGAGAGTGCGTTCAGGCGGTCCCAGTACAATCCTCGAGATTTCCAAATGTGGATTTTACATTTTGTGACTTGAATTGTGTGCACTGATTTGCGTTAATTTCTATTGTGTGTTAGGGTTTCCCTGCACAAATTAAGGGGTTTCAGGGTTTCCCCTTCCAGTTTGCACCTTACTTATAATTTTGTGCAATTTGATATTTTAAACGTGTATCCTTTGAGCGCCATTTCTTCCTGCATTCCTCAAACCCGAATCTTTTGATACAAAACACACTCCTCTGCCAGGACACCTTGCCTATAGGAATGCTAACTGAGGGCTATCTACTTCCTAATGTTTTTAGGCCTACCACAGGGCTGTCCTTGAGCTGAAACTGCATGCAAGTGGTACTCTGATAAATGCATTAGGGCTAGACGGGCCATTCGGATTATTCTTTAACGAACGCACACAAGTTAATGCAATTACCAATTTATGTTATTACCACGAAAAAATCAGTTAACTGTTAAAATACCTTCAAGTGTTTTAGCTTCATGGTATATGAAGTGACTTTTTTTCCTGCAGTATAGCAAACCTATAATGCAAACTCCCTTGCCGATGGAATGTGAACTTCTGCAAACAGCTAACGGCAGGTTGAAAAGTTACACATAAGATAAGCTTTATTTGTGAATGTTTACCTCGTCTTGTTGCTGTTTCTCAGAAGAAGCAAGTAGGTTTTATGCAGTGGGAAGGGACTCCCTTTGGTTAACGTGACAGGCATTCATCTTCTGAAACACACTTTTTTCACTCTTCTCATCCAGCGAATGATGCACCCGAGCACCTTTCATGCTTCCTTAGCATAATTGCCAGATGCCGTCATGTTATGTGTGACAACTTCAACCAGTTCTGTATCTTCATCTATAAGCATGTTGCATTCTCGGGCTTGTAGTTTCACTTTTGAAAATTGTAAGTATGGGGTTCAGAATTCAAAGCATGCAAAGTTACACACATGACATGGGGCTCGGGGTTAGCTGTGCGGCTATCTCGGAATGGATGGATCCGACAAATGGCTCCTCGGTAAAGGGCCCCATGTTGGGAGAGACGCAGCAGCATGCGTCTCAAACTTTGAAAATGGGAAACGACGATGGTTCACAGAGGCAGTTGTTAGCATTTGAAACTTGAATTGCATGGCATGTGCTTCTTTGTTCTATGCGTCTTTCCCAAGAATGACAAATAAAGGCTATGTTGTTTTGGAGCCGCTTTGTTTCTGTAAGTCTTTAGTTCCATTTTTTGTTTTGTTAGTTCTCATCTCATGTTCTCAGTATCCCGCCCTGTGTGGCTTCTACCCTAATGCAGTCACTTAGGCGATCTCCGAGTACAACAAACTTCTACGATTCTATCGACAGTAAACGTGAAAGAAGTGTGCTTTAGAAAAAAATCTGTGATTTTTTTTATCGGTATATCAATCACGATAACAAGCAGATGCTAGCGTTTTTAAAGTAACAAATACTTGTGGCTTGATTCCTTGCACAACCGATGCTGGGAGAGCGCGGAGGGTTATATTCCCATTGCAATGAGATTATTATCCCAAGAGGCCTGATTTACTTTACGATTTAAATAGCAACACAACCTGTTATTCATCCTTTCGAGGTCAACAAACTCGGTGCTCTTAATTTGTGCAATAACACTTCTGATGAAAGCTCATTTGACTGGCCACTGAGCACAGTGTTAGTGGTCCACCACTCACACACACATCGCCCTGCCCCCCAATCAGCTTGAAGCTCTCAGCGACATACATCATAATTCTATTTTTTGGGGCCAAGTTTAGCACGTAGATGTGGATGTAGTTTCAGGCAATATCTGAGCGGCCACTGCGACACAGAGGAGCAGCATTTCTTTCTAGAGGAAGCTTCCACTATCGTAAAGGAGGGGGATGTCAGGGCACGGAATGTGTGATAAAAAAAATTCCTGACACAGATCACACCGCCCTGCTGCCCCCGGCCTGGAAGTTGCTGCCGGTCCTGCTCCTGTGAACTCCCGTCCCAATCCCTCCATCCCAGCCCTAGGTGTGAGCAGAGACCCCCCTCCTTCGCCTACAGCGTGAAACACCGGGAAAGAGCGGTGGCGGAAAGCTGCAATTTAAAACAAGCCTAACCTGCAACAAGTGCGACCGCGCTAATTAGACAAGGAATGCCACTTGCTGTTTTTTTAAATCGCACGGCCCATGAAGCAGGCGCCATGGCGATAAAAAAAAAGCCCAAGTAGTCCCTAAAGGAAACAAACAAAGCCCTACAGCACAATATAACTGTAGTTGGTTGGTGCTGCTTCCAAAAAAAAGGAAGTGATGCATCGGAGCAGCAACCAATAGGGAGTCCAGAAATCACTGTGAAGCCAATTGCAAGCAGGAGGCAAGCAGCAGACGGGATTACCCTCACTATACAGATAACTAGATGTCTCGGAGACACAGCACATGCGCGCTACCTAGGCGAGACCTAAACATAATGTATATATCATGCTGTATGAGCACAGTCCCCTAGACAGTAAGGGTCAAATAAAACAGAACATTTTAGATGTAGACTCCAGTTTCTATATAGCACACATTTTTCACTAACTGACATTTCCCGATATATTCATAGACCAACTGAACATAAACAGAAAATTAACAACTGTAAACATGAATAGTTAAACAGCAGCCTTCCATGAATAGTCTACCAGGAGCTTATTCTTCATAAATGTAAGTACTTCAAAGCCATAAATATTAATGCCTACTGTGCCTTCTAGTCTTAGGAGAGTGCTGTTCATGATAACTGGGGGTTAGGATAATCATGTGGTTTTGAATACACAGGCATCGAGAAAAGGCACTGCCAGACTTAAGACACAAACTAATGGTTTTCAATGTCAAGTATCTCAGAAATGCAACATGTACCAAAAAGCAGAAAATGGAGCTCCTAGAAGTCAAGACCATATTTTTTTCTGTTGAGCATGCAGTACCAAAACATTCTTATATGAGGTACAACCAAAGGAATGGCAGCTTATTCATTTCGATAATAAGGGCTTAATTTGTAAAACAAATAAGTGTCAGGGCCCATGTCAGGAGGCCACTGCAGCTTGCACCACCCATTGCCACAGCCAGTGACAGTACCAACACAACTACTAACAATTTCACTCCTACAAGTCAGACAATTCAGATTATTCCAGCTCACCCAAACTTATAGGAGTGGTTTGGGTGGCAGGTATTAGTCATTGTAAATGTATATTCAATTAATAAATTAAATATACAGCACCACCAAGTGGCAGATTTACATAAGTGCCAGTGTTGATAATTAAGAGCTGGTGCCAAGCACTGGAAACCACTGACACAAATTAAGCCCTGCCTGTAGTTGGCACTGGAAGGAGGTGTAAGAAAACAGGGGAGACAATGGTTAAAGAACCACAGATGCAGTCACCACACTGTTAACCAAAGGCTCTGAACTGTCCACATAAAGAGAAGGCCAACTGCTTGGGCCACCAAGTTGGTATTTTTAGGTTTTTAGGTGGCATGGATATTATATGTTTTGGTGACTGAATTGTGGAAAATAGAAAAGCCAGACCCAGGGAATTGGTGTAGTTCCAAGTACAGGATAGCAGAGTCCACAGTGGCTGTTAGATGCAGGTGCCAAACAGCAAGAACAGCACAAAAGTCCAATCCAATTTGTATTCCTGGCAGCTGACCCTTGTAGCGAGTGTGCACTCATTTCTATTCTCTACCAAGTGGGCAATACATGCTGGTGGTCCACAGTCAGCAGGATACAAAAACCAGACTCATCCACACCCTCAAAAGGTAAATAGAGTCGATGACTGTGGATGCTGCGAATCACAAGACTTTTCTTAGGCAGTGTGTACAGTGATGGACTGGCCATTCTACCACTCTGTCATGTTCCTGGTGTGCAGCATGTGATGATCAGATGGATGGGCTAATATGAATGCCCTCATTTCCACCACCTTAGCTGCAACTTCCTGCAGTGTTGGGATTAGTTTGGACATCATTAACAGGTCCAATTTTGGGTTTCCAGCACAGTACTGGCGTGTGGTGTTTGGTTAGCACTGAGGAGTTTGTGGGATTGGTTCTAGTCTGTGCTTCCATGAGGGTTCACCTAGAACAGCTGTTTAGAGAGCAGCTGACTAAACAGTAGGCTACACTACATTTCATGTTTCTCAGTTATTTAACTTTGAACTATTAAATGAGCTTACGTTAGTGTATGCTTATTTCCAGGCGTCTAGTTTCCACAACCCGACAATAGTCATATCAGCAGCTTTAATAGAACCAGAGCAAGATATACCTGAGTGGCTTCTTTGTGACTGGGCACTGATCTCCCAGTGAAATGTCAACCACAGAGGTCTATACCTAACACTTCAGAATTACGCAGGCGTGTGCTGTGCAGGGAACATGTGTGAGCCATTGGCCTTTTTTTGTAGGAGAGGCGTAGGAGTTGGTTGGGGTCTCCAGATTCCTTACAGACATATTTACAGGAAAGTGGTGTAGGTGCAAGGGTATCTGCATTGTATTCTCACATCCAAAGTTAGTGTTCCTATCCTGTATGGTAGTTCTCAAAAGACCCACACAGTGATGGAGCTAATAGGTGGAAAAGTATGCTTGTGGTTCGCTTTGTAGTTCCTGAGACGCTCTTTGCCTGGCGCCCAATAACATCAGGGTAATTTATTGCATGTTGCAATTGAAATGGAAGCGTGGCTACCATAGCAAATGAAACGTCAGTAATTTGAGTACGGTTGAAGTTTCAGCGGCTTATTAACCACTTTAATGTCACTTTTTTTGATGTTCCAGCAGCGCAGAGTGCCGAGCCATATCTACGAGGCCACAAAAAGCCACCCTCCGTGGTTTTACATGGTCTCGTAGATATGGTGTAAGGCAACGCAGCGCAAGTCACTGCGTTGCCTCACACTGTGTCCGGGAGGCGTGCCATGGGAATTGCAGTGGGCGTTCCCACTCAACGCCCGTGGATTTTGACACATTCCAAGATTTGCATCATAGCGTCAATCTGGGACTGCGTGAAAACCGTGCGCTTAACTTTATTTCTCATTTTCTTCCCTCTTTCTATGTGTGCTGCATTCTTCGACACACATTGAAAGATGGAAGCTCCTCCATTGATGGTTTTTGCTCAGGAAGGTGAATCTTCCTGCACAAAAACAATCATTCCTACAATGCACACACCCTTGTACCATGTTGCAAAGGTGCCTGCGTTGGTGCAAGGCAGTCAATTGTGTGCCAGCGCAGTGAAAGTGGGCAGGAATTCTCTGTATCTCATAGATACAGCACATTCCTGCCCTTGTCTTTTGACGCAGCACAGCACAGCAAGAAGCCTTGCGGCGCTGTCCTTCGCCAAAATGTTGTAAATGAGGGACTCCGTGTTTAATGCACGTAGATTAAATGTACACATTCTAATCTAAATAGTATTTTGTTGATATTTTCTTGATTATAGGCCATATTTCTTTTTTTAGAAACAAACATTGAATAATTAAAAAAATTAATTATCTTAAATGTGAGCAAAAGTCTTTAGTCACACATACACTATCACACGTATAAAGGGTGTATACAACTAGGTGTCTGTGTTCAGTGACTGCATTGGAAGCTTGCGATGAATTGTAGTTGTACCACATTTTGCACCCCGTTTGTCTAAATTATAATGAAAGAAATGCTAATTATGCGGCACATTCTCTGGCAGTAATATTTTAATCCATTTGCACGAGAAACAATATTTTTGGTGAAATTAGGTAGTGAATAGGACAAATCCATTATTATATTTCAAATGCTGCTACTGTTACAGGGATTCTGTGTTTGCACAGAACTATGCACAGGAAACCAGGACCTCAGAGAATTGTGGTGTACCAGAAACTCCCCTCAGAACCAAGAACCCCATATCCGACTAGCTTAGTGTCCCATTCGTTAGCCTAGATCTAGCTAGGCGGTCCCAATGTATAGACAAACCAGAACATGCGACTTAGATATTTCTCAGGAGTGGTGTGCATCCGAAATACCAGTTTGTACTTATTTATCAGTCCACAACAGAATAATACAGACACAGTAAAGTTTAAAGAGTTTATTTTATAAACCTCGCGTCCTAAGATGCAGTACTTTGGCTAACACTAGCAGACAAATGGTTAAGATCAAAACCATCAGCATTGTTACAATACCATACAGAATAAAAGGAGCAATCATAATAATAATGACAGTGGTATGCAGCCACACTCCTTTCTCTAGCAACTAATAAATTATTATTAGACTAATAGAAGGTCTCATAGGCTAACAGGGGGGACCCCATACCGTATAGATCAGCTTAGTAGAATCACATCAAAGGATCAGCTAGCTCTCTCATGCATCAGTTCTTCTGTTCGAATGAATCTAAAACATTCTGTCTTGTAATATTAAAGGCACTTGTCCTTCAGATATTGGCAGCTGCATGCATGATATGTCTAAAAAGTGGTACGATCAATCTGAACACAACACTCTGCACCGTCTAGTGTCCTAGCCTTGTTCTTTACATGATGTACAGACGAAGGTCGCAGCACACTGTTAAGAATGTTTAATAATAAACTGTTATCCTGTAAGGCAAAGTCGAGTAAGCATTTCTAAAATGAATAACATATAACAACAGTGTCGCGTGCAAAGCAGCAGAAAGGGCAAGATGGCTTTCTAACAGTTGACTCGGTTATGCTAACTTAGTGTTGTAAATAGGGAGTGGCTACCCCATATAACACTACCACAGAATTGCCTAACTCCACTGACTCTCACCATTGTCCATTATTTTATCAACTTTTTTTCTAGAAAGCTCATCCAAACCTCAACGTTCTAACCCCAGTCAGGGCCAATTGTAAACTGCACCATTAAGAAAACAGCTTTTTCATGCTAACACCTGCCAAATAAACATTTAAAAAATACATATAGGGTACCATGTGTAATAATGTTCAATATTGCCATTTCAGGTTTATGGTGACATTTACAAAGCACTCAGCATTTAGCCTTGTGCTTTATTATGATATAAGAACCCCATGTTGTCAATATTAGGCAACATTACACAGTTATCCTTTATGTATTAGATAGATAGATAGATAGATAGATAGATAGATAGATAGATAGATAGATTTTGATTTGCTTAATTTCTCAAATTAGAGAAATGCTAAGGATTGGTGCCCTATAAGGCTCTATCAATTCCTTGGGCATCAAAACCTGCCTTTAGTACTGGGGGCTCAAAAACCTTTAAGTTCCACACACTTTGCAGAGGACCTACTGTCTGAAAATGAATAGCAGTCCCTGTATGCTTTTATTTCTCCTCATTACATCCTCTTTCTATGTGTGCTGTATTTTAAAGCACATATAGGAAGTGGAACAAACCACTAAGGACATTTTTTGTGCAGGAAGGTACCCCAATCCTGCCCATAACACAGGCACCTTTGTACTATGATGCAAGGGTGCCTGCTTTGGTGACAGGCGGCACACAGTGCACCAGAGCAGGGAGAGAGCAGAAATGCTCCATATCTTTGTAAAGATGGAGAATATCTGCTCTCTTCCTTTTTACACAAAGTGGCTGAGCAAAGTCCCTTCCTGTCCCGTGTTGCGTGACTTATTGGTAAACGTGCCCCTTAATTTGACTTTGATGCAAAACAGGAGGAATGGCGTAAGAACCATGCATGGAAGACTAAGCAGTCTCGACTCCCATTCTGAAAATGTCCTGGAAGAAAGAGTCAGCACAAGGAAATTTGGGAGTGTGAATGAGAATATCGAATGAACACCGTTGGAAGTGGTATATTAGAAAAGGAATCATTGTCAGACCATGACCGGCAACTCATCCTTTTTCTAGATGTCAAGCACCATGAATGAATACAACACCTTCGTCCCTTAATGCAACTCAGGTGAGCGGAAACAGTTCAGGCATGACCTCCCCGCGACCCCTTGAAGGCTCCCCAGCGGCGCTCCCTGTAATAATGAGTCTAAATCAAAGATGTCCAATTATCACAGGAGCAGCCAGAGCTCAGCTCATCGACTGGTCATTGAGCCCAGTCCCCGGGTAGCAATCTAAGACTGTGAACCCATTCACCTTCTCAGCGTCAGGATGTGTGACCTTCAACGCAACTAAGTAGAAATCATTGTAAATAATAATTTCGTGTTTATTTATATAGAATTCTTTAAAATTTTGCCCTACAGTGTAAAAAAATGGAAATTTAAAAGAATACATTATTGCAAAATACATCTGCACAAAAGTCAATACAAATGCATTGAAACGTACATCGCTTTATTGCATAGAGAAATTAAAACAAACTGAGCTCATCCAAACAATGGTTGTCTTGAAAATCACGCATCCCTTCCATTGGCCTACAAATCCCGCAAACCCCCTCACTGGGCCTACGAATCACGCATCCATCTCACTGGGCTATAAACCACGCATCCCTCTCACTGGTCCTACAAATCAACATACCCCCCTCACTGGCCCTACAAATCACGCATCCAGCTCACTGGGCCTACGAATTATGCATCCCTGTCACTGGGCCTACAAATCACTCTGCCCTCTCACTGGGCCTACGAATCACGCATCCATCTCACTGGGCTATAAACCACGCATCCCTCTCACTGGTCCTACAAATCAACATACCCCCCTCACTGGCCCTACAAATCACGCATCCAGCTCACTGGGCCTACGAATTATGCATCCCTGTCACTGGGCCTACAAATCACTCTGCCCTCTCACTGGGCCTACAAATCACTCATCCCTCTCACTGGGTCTGTAAATCATGCAGCCCTCTCACTAAGCCTATAAATCACACATTCGCACAATGGAGATACCTGATCAAGTCAAAAGGAGTGTTTTGATTCTGTTGAGGCAGAATGTTATCAATTGGGCAGATTATTCCTATGTGACCTCCTAGTAGGCAGCAGTAGGACTTGGTTACTTACCGGTAATCTTCATTACTCCGAGTCATAGTCTTCCTCGTCACAGTCCCTCAAGAGTACTATGTGTTCAGGGCACAGCATTCGCCCATTGAAAAAAATCCCCACCCAATATGGCGGCCTGACAGGAAATACCTCTCACTTGCCCTATAAGGTTGGGGCAGCCCCAGACCACATCATGTAATACCCACAAGCAGAGTAGTTACCAGGAGGATCAGGTTCTATTTTGTTCGTCCCCTAACCCCCAAGCACGGGAGGGAGGGAACATGACTGTAAAGAGGAAGACTATGACTCAGAGTAATGAAGATTACCAGTAAGTAAGAGTCATTACCTTTCTCCTCTCTCTCTCTTCCGCATCACAGTCACCCAGGAGTGTATACCGATGTGCCAGACGAAACAGAAGGAAAACCAACAACCAAAAGGATGCCAAGGAAATGTATTCACAGACAAGCATGATCAGGGAACAGCAGCAAGAACAGCAGAGCCAAAATCCCCCGAAAACACCTCCCACATGATCAACTTATAATGGGAGATGAAGGTACGAGGAGAGGACCAAGTCGCCACAGCACTAAGATCCTTCAAGCAGGTGCCATTAAAAGAAGCCCAGGAGGATGCCACAACCCTGGTGAAATGCCCCTGAAGGACAGGAGGTAGAGAAACTTCCAAATGAAGACAGGCAAAGGACAAAGTAGACCGAACCCAACACGAAAGTGTAGCCGCCGTAGGGTGATGACCCTGCTGGGCAACACCAAAAGTGACAAACAAAAAAGCCACCTGGCAAAAGGAGGCGGTCCGCTCAAGGTAAATAATGAGAGCCCCTGGTAAATCCAGCGAATGAAGCAGGATTTCCTCGTCCGTACAGGGGTCAAGAAAAGAGGCAGGCACCAGCCTAACCCCAGCTGAGATAACAGCAATGGCAGGTAAGTGCGGCAGGCAGCACAAGACGTAGACGACACACTCGCTCCCTCCCACCCCCAGCGTTCGGCGCGAGAGTGGAGGCACACAATCCCAAGTAGTGACTGACGCTTCTGACCACTAAAGCGCAGAAGCGGCGCAGGGAAAAAAACACACCACTGCCGCTCCTAGTCACTCAGCATAGGAGCAGCGATGAAAAAACATGAAAACACATTGCTGCACCCAATCGCTCAGAGCGGGAACAGAGGTATCAGAAAGAAAAAAGAAGACTGCCAAACCATTCACCCAGTGCAGGAGAGACGGAAATTAAAATATGCAAAATAAGAAAAAAATGGAGACGAGGTAGCAAAAAACATACTCACGACGGCATCCAAGCAGTGCAACTTCTATGGGTGGTCCAGCCAGAACACAGAGAAAAACAAGCATTTACAATGCAATAGGTCTCGCAATTACATTGTTTTGAGCTATTGGCATTGAAAATATTATTGCTTTTTTTTCCCTTCGTGAAGTAATGGCGTTGTAAATGACAATGACCCCCGCATACAGACATACATAGAAACCGCACTACAAACGGGCACACATGCATGCACACGCTAAGAAACACACACACCCCGTGAGACAGACACACTAATACATAGAGGCACACGGGTGCACCGAAGCACGTGATCACACATGCAGGCCCACTGAGTCACAGGCACACTGACGCTTTCGGTCTGGCAGACTAGCCAACACACCAGACACTGTCACACTGAGTAGAGGCGCACACATGCTGAGAGGGATGTTTTAATTATCAAGCTCAAGGTGCTCACTGTAAAAGTCAAGAGGAGTGGAAGACTGACTTGACTTTATAAAGTTGAAACTGAGGAGTTACACACGTCTGCAACATATGCTCAGCCTCCTGAGCTAATTTTGTGTCAAGAACACATATACCGGAGACCTTGACCCGATGCACTTCCATTGTGAGCCTGGGGATGCTGATGGTAAGTGCTGCACTTTCCAACATCATCCTCAGGCCCGGGGTGGGTGTTGGTAATGATGATATATAGACTCACCATCTGGAAAGGCTGTTAGTGCCCGGGGGAGGTCGTGTAAATCCCAGAATTCTTCCAATATTTCTCATTTCTCCATTTATTTTTCCTTCCTCTCCTCTATCCTGATTTCTCTCCAGCTCTAGTTCCTTTCTTTTTTGCCCTCTCTTTCTTTCTCTGCTTTTTTCCTTCATTTTTTTCCCGTCGTCATTCTTTTTCTACTTGTTTTCAGCCTTATCTTCTTTCCATGTCTTTATCGTTTCTCCTATGTTATTCTTTCTCTGTCTTGTTTTCTTGTTGTATTCACTTACTGTACATTCCTCGTTCTTTTTCTCCACTACTCTCCTTTCCTCAATATTTCTCCTTCTTTGTTTCTTTCATATTTTCTTTTTTGTTCTACTCTTTCTTATCCCATCTCTTGTTTGCCCTTTACTCAATTTTCCTCCTTTTCCCATTTGCTTTTTTCTTGATTTTTTTGCACTAAAACCCTTGAAGCACCTAAATGCAAGTGTACTTTCTATTGCTGAAACAAATTTAGAAATGTACAACTTGAAGCTTCATATTGTTTAGAAAAAGCAAAATAATTATAGTTTATCACAAATGGAAATGCTTACAAAATAAATAGTAAACCTGGAGTCATATCTGTAATAAATCAGCGAAAGTGACTGCTACATAACACTCCACTCCCGAGATCTCTGGCTGGCAAGGAACTTCTCTAGACACAACAGGGCTGTGGGGCTCTTGTGAGAGAATTCCGAGTTTCCTCTCTCTCCGTGCAACGAACCCCAGAGCCTCACATTATGCATGGCTGCAGTCCTAAGCAATAGCCAACATGGCCAGTCCTGCGCCCCTTGCCTCCCCTTCGCCAACCCACTGGCACCCAATCTCCTTGGCAGCGATGAAGCGGCGGGGCTGCCATGCCAGCAGAAATGTCTGCTGTGGAGTAGGTTGTGTGGGGACAGCCTCTCTGCACCCTACCCCACCACAAACCAGACTTCCTTTGGGCACAAACAAGCGCCTGCCAAACGATTCCGTTCTACAGGGGAGCAAAGCAAGGGGTTTAGCGAAGAGGCAGGGGAGGGGGAATAGAAGGAAATTAGGATTGAGCGGACTGAAAAATGGGAGGAAGGGAAGGGGGAGAGCTAGGAATGGTAGCTCCAAGAAGAGGGGCCGTGGGAGGGGAGGAATAGAGGAAATGGGGAAGGCGGGACAGGGCATGAGCGGGATAAAGGCAAGAATGGTGAACGTGAGAGGCAGTGCCCCTCTTCCCATTCCTCACTCCCATTTCTTCGCCACTCTATTTCTCGGCATGAGTCTTCGTGCCCCTTTATCGCACTTTCCCGCCATTTCCCGCCCCCTTCTGTCTGTTCCCTTCCTCCTCCCACCATCACTCAGCGCCCCTCCATAGCCCTGATGCTGTTTCCACTTTTGCTTGTGATTCCGTTGTTTACAGAGCACGGCTCGGGTGACTTAGAAGCGCGCCCGGACAGAGAGGCCCCGCCGCCCCACTCACACCCGAGGGCTGCAGTGCATGGGAAATCAATATTTTTTTTGTGCATCTTTTATATAGCGCAAACTCGAACCGAAGGTATTGGAGCGCTGTTTATGAGCACCGTATTTACATTACATATTCAGGCAGGGGGAGATTAAGTGATTTGCCCAGAATCACACGATGTGGACGCGACCCCGAGGCTCGAACCCTGGTTTCCAGCACCAAAGTCGGCAGTCTACACATACAGAGTGGGGCTGAGATGTTCATGGATGAAATGCAAATGTGGCAACATTTTAGAGCAGGCAAGTGAGGGGGAAATTCTAGCAAGCGCTCCCATGACGTTTTTGTTTCGCTTTTTCTGCCGTCCCACTTGGAAGGCCTCGCCTGCTAAAAGGTTTCTTATCTTTATGGGGCCATGTGTTTTGCCCCATAAAGATAAGAAACCTTTCACGACAACAGGAAGGCAGACGAGCCTGTCCAAATGGGACGGCTCAGAAAGCCGAGCAAATACGTCACCAACAGCTCTTTTTCTTAATGCACTTTACTAAAAAAATCCCCATATCATTAAATCTCGCCAGCGAGACTGCGCATGCACGCAACCTACGCCAGGCGAGACCTAAAAATAGGATGTGGTCTGGGGTTGCCCCACCCTCATAGGTCAGGTGACAGTTACTTCCTGTCAGGGTGTGGAATTTTTTCTACGGGTGAATGCTGTGCCACGAACACATAGTACTCCTGGGTGACTGTGATGAGGAAGTTAAAGTCCTGGTCCTCCTGGCTCCGGCATCAGTCTTGGCGATGCCATGGTACTCTTCTTGGATATTATGGCTAGCTGATGCCCAGCAGCAGCTCTGAAGTCTGAGGGTTACCTGAATAATCCGCTACTGGTCCCTGTGCTTTATCATTTATACCTTAAATGAGAAAAACATTATTTTGTTTCTTTTATCACTTGCTTGATACATGGCCCGCGTTCTTAACTGATGGGCTTGTAAATAAGTTGGCAGCGTGGTTCTGCGACAGCTGCTAGCAAAGAGACATGGCTGAATTTCATCGCTTTTTATTTCTTTTTACCTTATCTTCTGACCAAACGTGAACCAAAGGATAATGAACAAAATGAAAAATGCGAGTAATGCAGGCAGCAGTAACATGGAAATAGTTCCACTTGGGTTGGAGGAAGAAGTTTATTTTAGAAGACACTTCACCGATATTTAAGGTATACTTGGGAGAAAAGCCTATAGTGTGCATTGGCGGAACATGTGCTAGGTCCCTATGCAACGCGCAGCAGTAGGCATTATCTCTCGCCTCCTCTTTGAGCTCACTGACCACAAGATGACGTCAGGTGGCGCCCTTTAGAAGCAGGCTACTAGTTCTCCGGCCTCGGTGTCACCAGTTCTTATTTGCAGTACCTGAGCGTCCATCCACTCCAGCACAGCTGCCAAGCTGGTCTGAAAGCGTTTTCGATTGCATTCCCTTCCTCATCAACAGCATCCCTGATTTTCCTACAGTATCCTTGTTTTTTCTCTACTTCTTTTTCCAAAGATGTTTTAATATTATTCTTGTCTTTCTGGTGTGCATGGTGATTGTGTGCAGAAAGCGCCAATAAATCTACCCATCTTCCTCATCCTGCTGAGTAACCACATGAGCATTGTTAGTGTATCCACAAAAAAGAAACCCAAAGCCGTCTATCCTTCCAGGCTGAGATCTGACATAATGGTTCTTTTTCCTTGCAGGCCTGTGAGGCCCCAGAGACACTGCTGGGTTTGCCCTGTATAAATGAGGTGAATCCGCCTAGGTCACCGCATCTCGCCTCTCTTCTGAAACTGTTCATTGCAAATAGTGTCGACGGCAGCGTCGAGTGTCTGACTGACCATCGCCATACACCCTCCCCATCAAGGGCCATCCATAAATCATCGAAAGCTGCTGTTACTAAAGACAAAGGCTGCTGCAGGACTGACTCCAGGATGCTACTGCCTTCAAAACAGACGAGTAACTCTGAATGCACAAACGCTTCTACTATCTGTGCGCTATAAAGGTAGAAATATCAGAAGGCTGGTAGGATGAGAGGGTGGGCTCTGGGTTTCCATAAGAGGGGTATCACAGTAGCTTCCTTCCACGCCATAGAGAACGTGTCAGAGACAAGATCAGAGCAGAAACAGGGGTATCGAATTCTGCTCTTATCTTCTGCTGAAAATAGACGGGGGGAGGGGTAGAGGCAGCAAGTGCAGTTGCGAATGATATGGATGAAGTATTATCGATCAAATTATTCATAAATAGGATTTCGTGAAAGTGATCTTTCATGACACACAGCATCAAATATTGGTATTTCAAAATTGTGTCTAGATCACATCGATTTACATACTTGATACAAATGTGTAAATAATTCAATACACAAAATTAGAAAAACCGATTCAAATTAACATAAGAATGCACAGTGTGCATGAATGAAAATAAAAGTTAGTACAAATTGAGGAGGTCAGTAAGGCAGGCTCACCAACCAAGAAAAGAAATATACCTGAGTTATGTTACGGGGTTTTTATAGAGCACACTAATACCAAAAAGGCACCTTGGCTCTACCATCCTAAAAATAAAAACTGAGCACCGGATCACCATTAAGAGATGTGAAATATAGGAGAAAGCCGCTAACATATTAGATTTAGACAGTAAATTTCATAAGCCAGGTTTTTAGATCTCTTCTGAATTTTAATAGATTCGATTTGGATCCCAGGAAGACATTTAGTAACTGCACATTGGCACCCTGTAAAGAGGTATAGATAATGAATTGATGCACGCGCACATGCTTTTTCCATAGGAGACTTCTGCTCAGATGCAACCTTGATGTTGCTGTCCACAGCGACCACTTGCTGGACAGCCCCGCCCTATCTCCTGTACCAAGATGCTGCTGGTCAACCATCTTCTAGTGCACATCCTCCCACTGTCATCATTTCATACAATATGATGAAGGAAGCAAACTAACCACCTTAAAGGTGGCATCTTTCATCTCCACTCATCTTCAGCACCCCAAACCCCTGTATCACAGATATGTCGTTGTCACTTTACTCCACTTTAAACAGGTGCGCCGCATGCAAACAAGGACAATGTGTCCTATTAAAAAGTTATGAACTGCCCCCAGGGCACCCTGACCTCGCGCCTGCGTAGTAGGGGGTTACACATTTGAAATACAGAGCAGCTGTTTACAAGCCGCTCTGTCTTTCGCACTGCAGACAGCATCCCACCTGCACTTTAAAGAAGGGAGGGAGATACTCTAGCAGGGGCAGGTAGAGTGGGTAACTGCAGTGGCCTGCAGGTGGATGTCGGGGGTAACATGGGACCCTTCCCGCTGCAGGAACTTTGCCCTCAGGTGCCCCACTGAGAATGCGCCACCATTCTCAATCAATACTACAGCAATAGATGATGGACAGAATGCTGAGTAAATCAAACATTCACCCCCAGTCAAGAGTTCTGAGTTAAATCCATCATTCTTTTGCTCACTACGCCTCCCCAGTTTGGACACAGCCATATGCAAATCAGTCTTTTTTTTTTTTAAATGTATTTATTAAATGTTTGTTGAAAAGCATGTCAGCGAACACCAGTTACACAGATACATTTCCGTCTGTAAGAAGTTGTCACTATATACATGTACAAATAAACCTACCACAGTGCATAGGAATTGGTTGCACCCAAGGGACGGGGTGTCGCCATATCAAATGATTCAAATAATATCTTTCAATGTTCGTGCTATCTTCGTCTATTTCAATCACCAACATATATAATCATTTATCGCCATACTCTAAACCGAAGGAATCCTGCTGCACGCTTACATGAAACTGAACTTAACAAAACGACTAAAAAGGAAACCAATAACTGCCAGGAGTCTATGTGGTTCAACTGCATGAAAGGAGTTAAGTGTCGACAATATAGTGGTGGTGGTGGGGGGGGTCCCCGGGGAGGGGATCAGTCCTGTCCACCGTTCAGAGCAAGTAGTGCAGGGCATTCAGGGCATCCTCCATGCGAGCACCTACTCTGCAGTCTCCATCCCGCTTCCCTGGGGGTCCTGGTCCAATCCATGTCGTGCTTCCCACGACCTGGCGATATCCCCCCATGGCTCCGCGTACGGCTTACGCCGCTTAGTTATCTTATCCTCAGAAATTAGCACCCGTTCCTCCGCACGGACCCAGCAAGTAACATCTGCTTCCCATTAGGTAACCAGAGGTGGAGTCTTGGCCTTCCAGTGGATCGCAGTCCTCCTCTTGGCCAGGAGGAGGGCCAGATCCACGAACCTGTGCCCCAACTTATGGGACTTAGGTCTCGGAAAGAGGCCTAAAAGACAGACCTGCGCATTGCCCGGCAAAGTGCGATTCAGCACTTTATTAACCAGATCTACAATCTTGTTCCAATAGTTAGAGAGCATCGGACAGGACCAAATCATATGGTCAAAGTCCGCGTTTCCCAATAAACACCCAGCGCAGGCCTAATCGTCCCTATTGTAAATCACGTTCAATCAATGCGGTGTAAGGTAGGTTCTATGAAGGACGTTGAACTGAAGGGCCTTAAAGGCCGTATTCCTAGAGACCTTTTTCGGGCTCTCTAGGGCTCTCTGCCATTCCTTATCTGTCAATGGTCGCGACAACAGTCCCTCCCAGCTCTACCGTAGACCCGGCAACGTCCTAGGTGCCAGTTCTCTTATGGCGAGATAAAGCCAGCGTATCGGGTGTCCCGCAGAACCCAGAGTCACCACCGCTTCCAGGGCCGGGTGTGTATCCGGCTTGCCAGTGGCAGCACCCCAAAGTTCCGACACTGCCCCTCGGAGCTTATGGTAGTTTAAGAATTGGCCTGGTGGAAGTTCATGATAAGTAAGAAAATCAGCAGACGGGAGCCACTCCTTATCTCTGTAGCAGTCGCCCACCGTACGTACTCTCGCCTCCTCCAAACCCTGCAAGTGGTGCTGCCTAAGGGGGGGATCCAGCCCTGCCTGAGAAATGCCCACAACCGGAAGACCCGGGGCGTAAAGCTGTCTCTCCCAGTAGCGGGCCACACACCTATCCCAGCACTTCACCGCCACCGAGAGCAGCGTTCCTATATTTATTATCTTTTGGCGACGGTTAAGAAGCCTAGGAAGTAACCTTACATGCAATGCCCCGAAGGGAAGGGAGATGGTAGTGAAATCTCAGCCATCTAACCATCTTGCCAACCATTGGAGTTGGGCCGTCAAATAGTACGCCTCGAAATCCGGGGCAAGCCCGTCTGCGCCCGTCAGCATCCCGGAAGAGTCCAGAGCCGGAAATGTTGCCGGGGTCTGGGCCCAACCGGGGAAGTCTGTTGTTTATAGCAAAGCTGAACTCTCGCACTCGAGGAGAGACAGCGTGAGGGTCGAAGACGCGGATCGGCGTTTCGAGCAAAAAGATTTTGGAACAAGAATACCGGGATAACATTGGAAACAGAATTATATGCCCAGCAGATTTTCATTTTACCTCATGCCACAGGATTAGTGTGGCCCGGAATTATCGCCACATTATATACTGCTATTCAGTCAATCCATTCAGCCGTGAACAAGTCGCATGTACAAACATACTGAGGCGACGAAACACGTGTTGGCTTTGGCTTTGGAAGAGTTCACTCATTAAAGACTTGAAAAAGACTAAGAAGAAACAAACGACTGTTTGATTTAATGTGTTTTTAATCATATGTGAATAACATCAGAAATGGATATGTATTGAAATCACGTGTGCTGGGGAATGTGTACTATGTTCTTTGACATCAGAGGCCAGGTAAATGGATGCTGTCAGAATGGTGCAAATAGTTTGACCGAGATGTCAGCGGATTGCCATAGGTGCAACTGGGTAGCGGACCCTTCGGGTTCTAATCAGAGGGGTGGTAGCGCGATCACGGTGAGAAAGGGCCCAGTTTGGGGTCTGGGCACTTGAGAGAACAACTCGCTAAAGTTTCTTCTTCTGAACACCCAATCTATATAAAAACATGAAGCTCAATTGTATGATCTATTAGATGGGTCCAGCCCTGATGTCATGTTTGTAACTGAAACATGGCAGAATGACGGCTCTAATCCAACAATAGGAGGGGCTATTCCATTGGGCTATCAGTTTCTGAGGAAGGATCGACCTGTAGGAAAAGGGGGTGGATGGGTATTATTTTTAAAGCGTCACTGTCCTGCTCTACTCTTCCGGCTCAGGATATCGCCGAGGCGGAAAGCCTCAGTTTTGTGATTACTATATCGAAGCATCAATCCATTGCGGGCATTTTGGTGTATAGGCCACCTGGTCTGGTGGGCACGTTTACTGAGTCGCTCACCCAAGTCACATCTTCCATCACAGTGAAATACAGGCATTGTCTCCTCTTAGGAGACTTTAATGTCCATATGGATGTGCCCTCTGACCCTGAGGCTATTCAGCTGCGGGAATCTCTAGCGATCCAAGGCCTGGCCCCGTATATTCACCATCCTACCAGTGTAAAGGGTCATACATTAGACCAAGTATTCTCCAACGTGAGTACGGAAACAGACGCTCCCCAACCATTGGTATGGTCGGATCACTATCTCCTGAGCGTTACATTTCCGAAGTTTGCAGTGCAAGCTCGACACAGGGAGATGCTCCATCCTGTTATTTTTAGTCCTTTTAATCAGGTTACGCCTTACAGCCTAGAGAGTGCCCTGGAGAAGCACCCGGTTCCCGTTAGTGGAGAGCCAGAAATTGATGCTCCTGGTTGCTCCTGGTCTAGAACAATGGCTTGAAGATCAGGTGAGGGTTTTGGCTCCTCATAAAATGCGGAAAGGCACAAGCAACCGTGCTTCCGCACCGTGGTTTACAGTGACACTTAGGGAAAGCAGAAGTGCCTGTAAATGCCTAGAGAGAATCTGGCGTTCCAAGTATAATTCCACGGACTGAGCTATTTACAAGCAAGCTTTGAAAGCCTACTATAACGATGTCCGGGTTGAAAATATATTTTTTTTACCTTAAAAATAAAAGGGGCGGCGAATAAAAGTAAAGAAATATTTAAAATTGTTAAAGATTTCACATCTCCCAGTGCTGTTAGCAAGGTCTTTACACCCACTCTTAGTTGGGTCCATCAGATGGCATGTTTTTTCCATGACAAGATTCATCTGATCCAACAATCATTTGGATATGGAACAGTACCCAGTTGTTGGAAAAGGGCCAAAATGATTCCGCTGTTGAAAAAGCCTTCAGCCGACCCTGCGATCGCATCCAACTACAGGCCCATCTCCTTGCTGCCTTTCTATTCGATGGTCTTGGAGAAGTACATCAACTCCATGCTAACAGACTTCATAGAAGGTAACCATGTGCTTCATGATAGCCAGTCGGGCTTCAGAGCGTCTCTTAGTACAGAAACAGCCTTACTGGAGGTCTCTGAAACTATTAAAGCTCAAATGGAAAAAGGGAGCAGCGCTGTCTTAATACTGCTGGATCTGTCCGCGGCCTTTGACACCGTGCCCCATGACCGGCTTCTGCATAGGTTGGCAGAGTGTGGGGTTGGGGGTATGGTGTACAATTGGTTTGCTTCCTTCCTTTCGGAGCGGCAACAGGAAATCTGGTCTCCGCCATTTTCAGCTACTATCACCTCAATGCAAGTAGGGGTCCCTCGGGGCTCTGTCTTGAGCCCCACCATTTTTAATATATATATGGCCCCTCTTGCACTTTTGGCAGAGCAGCATGGAGCAATGGTTATTTCCTATGCGGACGATATGCAACTCCTGTTCACCTGTGATAGAGGAGCTAGCTTTCGTGGATGGGAGATTAAAGAATGTCTAACTGAGGCATTCGCGTGGCTGCGACGGAACCAGCTCAAATGTAATTCAGAAAAATCCCAAATTATTTTTTTCGGTTGATCCCCAAATGAGGACTGGAATGAATGGTGGCCCAGCGATTTGTCCCCTCCTTCGGCCCCAGTCAGCATGGTTAAAAATCTAGGAGTCAAGCTGGACTCGAGTCTTACTATGAAGGTCCAAATTCAAGCGGTCGCCGGCACCTGCTTCGGCTTGATAAGAATGGTAAAGAATTTCCTTCCTCTCCTACCGATGGAATCCCGCAAGATCGTTGTGCAAGACTTGATTACATCTAGGCTGGACTATGTGAAAATCTTGTGTCTGGGGCTTCCTGAGTATTTGCTCAATCAGCTGCAGGTTGTGCAGAATGCTGCGGCCCGAGCTATTCTTATGGTAAACACCAGAACACGTATGTCACCTCTCATGGATGCCTTACATTGGCTCCCGGTGAGAAAGAGGGTTCAGTTTAAGGCCTTAGTGCTTGCTTATCGGGCTTTCCATGATACGGGTGAGGTATACCTGAGGAACAGGATCCAATGTTACCAGCCTCAACGGGTCCTTAGATCCTCTAAGCAATCTCTCATGGTGATTCCTAAGTTCACAAAATCTCTGATTGTAGGAAGGTCTTTCCAGGTGCATGCTGCTCGTTTGTGAAATGAATTACCTCTTTATCTGAGGCAAGCTCAGGACCCGCTGTCTTTCAGGAAACAACTGAAAACGTGGCTGTTCCAACAATAACTATGGGTGGGGTGAGTCTTTCATGAGGTTTCTGTCATGAGATCAGCGCCGGGACACACCTTGTGAGTATCCGCGTGCTTTATAAACATTTTATTTAATTTAATTTAATTTCATAGTACTTGATGGACTACCGAAGTCCCGTCCCGCAAGTGGATCAGCACATCATCTGCGTAGAGCGAAATCATATGGGGAATCCCATCGAGCGTCACCCCCCACCCCTCACATTCCCTCCGCATTCTCGCCACCAGAGGCTCCATGGCAAGAGCGTAAATCAGCGGCGACAAGGGGCAACCCTGCCGGGTCCCCCTATAAATGGGATTGGATGCCAAAATCGTGGTCCCCATTCGCACTCCATAAAGCAGTCAAATCCACTGCAACCATTCATCTCCCAGCTGCAAGACGCCCATTACCGAAAATAAAAAGGGTGTCGAAGGCCTTTTCCAGATCAATCGCCACCACCACTGCATCAGGAGAATCTCGCAAGTCAGGATGAAACATAACATGATACAATCTTCTCAGATTACTGGACGTGGAACGGGAGGGGATAAATCCACTCTGGTCCGCATGCACCAGATGGTATATGGGGGTAGGAGTCTCAGGACCAATGCTTTACTTAAAATTTTTAGATCAGTATTTAACATGGAGAGTGGCCTAAAATCCATTAACCTAGGGTGAACCAGTTTATATTTGGGCAGTGGGATCACTAACACCTCCCGGAGTGAAGGCGGTAGGTTCACATCTCGAAGTGCGGCGGCATACATACGTTCCAACTGCGGGGCGAGAATATCCACGTAGGTACTATAAAATTCGGCTGGGAGGCCATCAGGCCCAGGTGTTTTCCCTCTGGCCATTTCTCTAACAGCAGCCCTAATCGCGCCTGCCTTGATAGGTGATGCCAACTGATCCTGGGCATCTTGGTCCAATTTTACCAGTCGTTGCTCGTCTAGATAGGCTTGTAACTCTTCCCCATGAGACGATCCTAGAGGACCATACAGGGTCTCATAGTATTCCTTGAATGCGTCATTGATTAACCTTGGAGAGGAGAGAACTTGACCCTGGAAATTTGTGACACTCACTATGGGCGAACCCCTACTCTCGGGTCTGACTAACCAAGCTAGTAGTCTCCCAGCCCTGTTACGCTCTGTGTGCTGTGTGGCCTGATACTGTTTAAAATCGAGGGCTCTCAATCTGTCCCAGGTAGCACTTGAAAGGCTCTTTACTTCCGCTAATTTCTCCAGGTTCTGGACTGTCTCCGCGGTTCCCCTATCCGGTGTCAGGATTTGGGCCTCTAAGTCCGTCAGTTCCTGTGTGACCAGTTGTCGAGTTTTGCCCAGACAGTGCCCCCGTGTCACCACTTTAAACGCCTCCCATTCCATCAGCGGAGAGCTTGCGGTTCCTTGATTGACGGAGAAATTGTCAATTAGGGCCTCTGAAAGACCCTGACGGAACCCATCGTCGTCTAGCAGCGACGGGTCCAGCCGCCAACATGGGATCGGGGCTCTCTCCAGGACTGGAACAAACCCCACAAGCAAAGGGCTATGGTCACAAAGGGATCTGCCAAGATACTCAGTGCCTGTCATCATGGGGAACAGAGTGGCAGAACAAAAGAACATGTCCAGGCGTGTGTGCAGGTCATACAGGTGTGAATAATAGGAATATTCTCTGCGCCCATCATTATGTAATTGCCATATCTCATGAAGGTCCCAACCCCTGGTCCAGGCTCTTAAACCCTTAGCGGTGGCAGCCACCGTGGTTCCCGGCAGAGGAGGGATGGATCTATCCCGCTGAGTATCAAAGATACAATTACAGTCACCTCCCAGCAGTAAGGTCCCATGGGAAAACCCCGCCAACACCCCAGACAGCAGATATAGAAATGAAAGCTGCTCTGGGTTAGGGCCATACACACTGCCAAATGTGATCTCCCTGTCCCTTAGAGTGCCCGTGACCACCACATACCTCCCATCGGGGTCTACTACCTTCCGGGTAAGCTGGAAGGGCACCCCCGGCCTAATCCATATCAACACTACCCAGGAGCAAAGAGTTGGCCCCGCCATCAAGGCCACAGGCGAGAGACCTCACCTTCAATGAGATGGGTCTCCTGCAGCAAAATCACTTGCGCCCCCCGCCTCTTGATAAAGTTGAAAACATTATAACGCTTAGCTGGTGACCCCATGCCTCTAATATTCCAGGTCATAACCTTAATCCCGTCAGGGCTACCTGCAAATGCAGTCACCATTCCGGTTTGCATACTCCCCACGCCCCCTGCCCCCATCCCCCTCCCACACAGAAACCAGCCTCCTGGCATAAAACAGCAAATCCCTTCAAAAAAACTCCCATCCCAAGAGCGGACTGACAACGGTCAGCTGCCCAAACATGCAAGCAAACCCCATAGTGAAACCTCACACCAAATCGGAAAGATCCAATGCTAACTGCACTGGGACCTGCGAGGGGCGCAGCATGTCAGGGAACCAACAAATCGTCTAAAAAACCTACTCCATATAGCAGGAGCCTTAATAGGCTGTCCCAACCCGCACCCGGGAGCGCCCGCCCAGAAAGCCCCCCCTCTCCCCATGGCGCCCTCAACATCTAGCAGTAACCTGAGTGTCCTCAAAATGTAATCCCGCCCAGGTAAATCATAAAGGATATAAAACGACAATATAAACAAGCAGGAGAAAGGAAGCAAGGAGAAAACTGTCCCTTATTCTCCAGAACTACCAGTCTTACATGTCATTTGAAAGTTGCGGAGTCACTATGGGCATGGTGCCACCGGTGATCCGGGAGGCATCTGAATCAGAGTCGTCCTCACCATAATTTGTTTCTGAGTCCGTCCCCTGCAGAGGATGCCCCAGATCGCACCATGTAGGAGACAGCTTCCAGTGCTGCAGCTCTTTCCATCGCTGTCTGGCAGGGGCTCGGCTTCTGGAGTTCCTTTTTCTTTTGGCATCTCTGCAATCGTTTCGCCGGACATTCCGTCCCAGACTGCTGCCGCTCCGGTCAAGGCTGTAAAGGGCCCCCGCGTGGTAGGGCTCAACCCAGTCCCAGGCTGCCTGCAGGTCCTCGCAGAAGTGTGTCGCCCCATTGAGCATAATCTTGAGCTGGGCCAGGAACATCAGCGAGTATTGTACCCCCTCTTCCCGCAGAGCTTTTTTAACTTCTAGGAAGGAGGAGCGGCGCCGATGGACCTCCAACGTGTAATCCAGGAACAGCATGACTCTACTATTCTCAACGAGAAAAGGACCAGCCTCTCGAGCCCTCCTGAGTAGCAAATCTCTATCCCGGAAATAGAGCAGCCGAGCCACCACAGCATGGGGCGGTCGGCCAGGCACCGGTGGTCGGGCAGGCACCTGGTGGGCCCTCTCCAGGGTGTAGAATGGGGAGAGGCCCTGAGGCGCCACAATGTCCCTCAGCCATGTTTCCAGATAACAGACCATGTCTCGCCCCTCCACTCCTTCTGGAAGGCCCACCGCTCGCACGTTGTTGCGGCGATTGCGCCCTTCTGCATCCTCCGCTCGTTTCTCCAGTTGACCAACCTTGTTGGTCAGCTCGCCCACCTGGGCTGACAGAGCCTGCTGGGCCGGTGCAAGCACCTCTAGGGATGATTCCGTCTGCTTCACCCTCTCCGAAAGTTTAGTATATTCGGTGCGCAATAAACCAAGGCCAACCGCCACCGTGCTAATGTCTTGATGTAGGGTCGCCTTGGTATCCGCTATCGCCTAGAGAATTTTGGCCAGTTTTTAGTGGACCGGTACCTCTGCCTGTTCATCCCCAGTGTCCTTTGCAGCAAAGTCCATCTTGCCGTCCTACAGATAGGGGAGGGGGCCCGATCTGCTTTCCCCGCGGCTTCCCCATGGCTGGGACCCCTCTTACCTCCTCCCGAGTGCGGCGGGTCTTGGGTGTGCAAGAAACAGTCTTTCTCCCGGCCGGCACCCACCACTCCAGGGTCACAAACAGTCCGGCGGGTCCCCATGGCACCTATCTGTAGTTCACGGTGTAGGCCAGAGCCCAGAATACGCCGATCCACTCCCAGTTCAGGGCCCACGATGATGGTGGGGACAGGCCACTTACAGTCTCTGTTAGGGGTCACTCGGATTCTGCATGGTAGCAAAGGGGGGAACCCACCTGCACCAGCCCCCAAGCACCCGAGCCGGTGCCACCTTTTCATGCAGTGATGGGTGATCTCAGGACTGCACCCAGTGCGCCCCGCCGACTCAATCTGTCCTCAGGCGGGTGCTGTCCACAAGCTGCCTCACCCCAGGACCAGGCCAGTGCTGGGGTCGCCGCGCCCATCCAGGAAACCAGCATTGAACTAGGAGTGCCCCAACAGCTTGCTGCCAGCCCCCAATGAGTCCACAGCGATGTCTGCTCTCCTACGCCTGCTTGCGTCCCCTTCTCGGGGTCTCACCAGTGGCACACACTTTTGTGGTGCAGCCGCGCCCGAATCACTGCGTCGGCCACCACTCAGGGAGTGCCCTGCACCAGTCCAGAGGCCCTCCCACAGAGCCAGTCCAACCACCGCAGGAGCCTCACATTGGGGATGCCTCTTTCACAGGACCATCTTCCGCCGTCAGGGATGTCCCGTCTTCGCCCAGGGCAGCGACCACCAGCCCAGGACCTCTGCTGCTTATTCTCCTCCGATCTACGAAGCAGTGACGGGATACGCCATCTTGGGGCTGACCCGACCCGGGCCACTCCCTCGCCACTGCAGGCATTCGGC
Organism: Triturus cristatus; assembly: GCF_964204655.1. Taxonomy (NCBI): domain Eukaryota; kingdom Metazoa; phylum Chordata; class Amphibia; order Caudata; family Salamandridae; genus Triturus; species Triturus cristatus. The sequence goes on from NC_140590.1 coordinate 231,510,400, forward strand.
GATGTCCCAGAGGCGTCCCGGAGAGAAATTCAGGAGCCTCATGTCATGACAGGGTCAAGTCCTCCTTGTGCGCCCCCGGGTCCAAATGGGATCACCGTTCTAGGTTGGAGAAATGGCCTGGCTAGCTCGAGGCTCAAAGCTCACTCGTCTGCCATCTTCGGATCCCAAGCCACGCCCCATATGCAAATCAGTCTTGACCCTGCTCCTCATGGGAACCGTCCAGTCCGAACTGCCAGGCTGGGTCCTCCGTGGACCAGAAACAAGCATCTTGGGACTGGTTTTGGGGTTTCACCTCTCATCAGCCAGGCTAGCTTGAATCCAGTGGCACAGCGAGCAAGGGACCCACATCTGTCTATTATACAGCTCAGGCACAAAATGATTCCCTCATTTGCATGGGGCCAAGTTCCCTTGCAAATAAGGGAACGAACTCTGAAGACTGTGCTGGTGCTACATGTGTGCCAGCACTATCAGTATTATGGAAGGGGACGCAAAATCATCTGTAGCCAATCTGAAATACCGTAGTGCCCTAGGTACGGCAAAGGCTAGCACACATATCCAATGCACCCACTGTACCCACAAGTTGGAGTAGCAATTAGTCCTGTATTTCTCAAAACGATGATTTAGTGGATTTCCTCGGCAGAGGTTAAAGTGGTTATAGCATAAAATCTATGGGTCAGTTGGGTATTATTTGCCTATCTACACCTTGCATCACATTGCCCTTTTTTGTAACATGTATATTAAAATGACCAGTCTTTGGTAAATTTCACTTGTCATGATAGGTGCAATGGGAATTGCAACATGGAGTAGGCAGACATTGGATATACCAAGCACCGTCATTTTTGGAATTTTTCTCTCCTGCTGCTACCGCATGAGAAAATATAAGTGACATGAAGTCTGTCATATGGAAAGGTGGCGGGGGTGCTTTGAATGGGATTGTTATGTTTTGCATTGTATTGAGTATGGCATTACATGAATTACATTCTATTTTATTGCCATGCCCATCCTCTCCTGGGTAACAGGGGAGTTCTAGCATGTAGAGATAGGGACTTTGTTTGAGGAGTTGGAGAAGGTATCTGGAGATGCCCTAAGGGCATGGATGTGTGCCACATGGCACTTAAAAAAAAAATCAAAAGTGAATTTTGAAAGGAATTCGTTAATTACCACCAACTTGAAGTTGGTGGTAATTAACGAATTCTTAAAGCACATAAGCACTCTTTTATGTGCTTTCTACATTGCATTTACCGATTCGGTAAATACCGAATCGGTAAATACCGAGTCGGTATTATTTCCCTGTTATTTCCGCACGACGTTGTCTGCCCTCTACTGCCCTTGCTCCATCTAAACAAGCTATTTAAACAAGCCTGTTTAAATAGCTTGCACCTGGTTACCACTTTATTTGAATTGGTGGTATTTTGTACGTGGGAAATTGCATTTTCAGGCTCATTTGCAAATTGCGAATGGGTCATACATCCATTTTGCGATTACCTAATTTCGAATCACATTTTGCGGTTAGCAATTTGGACTTGCAAATCAAGGAACCGCTATTTTTGTGATTACTTGTGTGTGGCCTGCAAATGCTTTTCATGCATTCGGTAAGGCCATTATACATTCTCAAACGTCCGATTGGACCAAATTGCACCATTTGCATATGCAAAAAACGTTCACATATCTGCCCATTTGTTCCTGTGCTTCTTTAAATAGGAAGTATTATGATAAAGTCATTGTTTTCCAGGATTTTTATGTGAGAAAGAAAGTATGCACAGTGTTTCTGTGTAATTTTAGCAGTGGGGTGTGATGAATATTTGCAGGTGCCAGGGAAGGAGTGGTCTGTGAGAAACTCTGTGGTGGGGAATGTGATGTTGAAAATTGTTGAGTGTGTACTTGGACATTCGATGATGCGGAAATGCCCTCCTTGGTGACATACCCTGATGTATAATTGCTTTCCATCCACTGACTAGCAAGTGGAATCATCTACTTGTGTAGGAGAAAGGGTGGTGGAGACAGGGAAAATGCTATACATAGTTGGGGTAGAAGGTTTGAAAAATGCATACATTATATATCCTAGGGCCTGGTCGGTGTGGAGAAGGTGATTGTGGGGGAAATAAAGTAGAGTGCCAAGCGCATAGGTAGCCTCTGTGAATTTTTGATGTTGTATGTCAAAATATTCTTTATAGAAACATACAGACATTATGGGGAATAGATTTTCAATTATTCCTTCCAGTGGGGCGATATTTTTGTGGATGATATTTAGGATATGATTTGTGTGTCGGTTAATATTCTGCCAACAATACCCTGGCACCACAGCACCGTGCACCTATAGCAGCTCTGCTTCAAACCCTGCAGCAAGAATACAACACACCTAATAATGTTCATAGATGGAGGTGGCCTGGGCTGGTGATCCAAGGGAATATTTCTGCGTTTCTGGATTTGGCCCCTTTACCTGCCTCCATTTGATCTTTTCTTCCATAAATCCAGTACTTCTTTTCAGACTTGGACATGTCCTGCATGTAAGAAATGTGGACTCTTTTGAAGCACCCTAAATGAAGATATTTCTTTTAACTGCTATTATGTATTATTGGAGCACAAAACCTCAGGAACTTGCTTCAGAAATATACTCTATGAGTCTGATGTTAAAAATTCTGAAAGATGCAGTAGTGCTATTGAATATCTGAGCAAGTCATAAATAACCATTAACATGAGAAGTCAAACAGGTGAGGTTTTCTGCATGTGAAATTGTAACAGGGTCCAGTTCTGTGTGGAGAGGTGATAAAAAAGTGAAGCAGTGCCTATTATTATTTTTTTAATCACCTCAACTCAACCACCATAAATTCTCGTGCTTTTCCCCTCCCTCTTGTCACAGTGAAAACACTTTATTCATGCCACTGCCACAAGTAAATCTGCAAAGGCTTTTATATTGGCATAGCATCTGATCCCATATGTACAGGTGGATTCCCGTCAGTTATACTGGATTAAAGAATGGGGGAACCCCACCAAACGTTTGGAATTTCTGAACTGGCCAGTTTACATTGTAATTTTGTAGATTTGTAGATTTATACAGCGTGGCTTATTACCCGTGAGGGTATCCAGGCGCTGTCCATGGGAACGGAGAGGTTAATTGATATTTCCCCAGAATCACAGGATGTTGCGCCGACGCTGGTAAAAGTCAGATATGAGGAATGTGACTATAACTTTCTAGAAATGCGTGCACCTAAATTTGATATAAACTATCAAAGCCCTTTATGGCCCGATTCACCAGAAGCCGTACTACAGTAGCACTATTTTGCCTATTCTTGAACGCCTTTTTAAATTGGCCCAGAAATGTACAGCTACCTACTTGTAAAAGAGGGCACAGTCCTTTCTATATGCACTAATTGTCTATGAACAATCCCTGAATAGACACAGTTTAGATGTTTTGGGGCCAATTCACAACTGCATGTAAGAGTACGTATAATTCTCCAGGCTCACTATAAGGATGGGAAGTCATGCTTGTAAATTATTGCTCTATGTAGTAAACTGTGAGTGACAAGGAGGCGTCTCAATAGTGAACTGTTATTCTCTCTGTATTGATGTTGCAATCACGGTGTAAATTATAAGCTTATACTGAAGTAACTCATTCTGAGGCGTGATATCACCTGGGTGAACTACCACGCTGGGCTGTAATGAGACAGGGTGAATGACTGATTGACTAACTGAACTTATATAGTACCTCTACCCCATGGGCTCTCTTAGCATTGCTCAAAGTGCATTGTCTAGAACAGTCAGGCAGTCCTGAACTTCTCTCTAGAGACTGAAAGAGAAAGGGTGTGACATTACTTACTCCAATGTCTCACAGATTGTACCTTCAGGACTCCCTTGCATTAGACCTTCTGTTCCTGAAATGTGTTATTCGGCCAGGAGCATAATTTCCCCTGTGTCTGTGTTAGACTTTAGTGATCTCTGTTAAATAAAACATGCATCATACATTAAAACAATGCTTGGATGCCTCCGCATAGGCACTCTACGGCTACTGCAGCGCGTAAAGCCAGAACATGGTGGCTTCATAAAACTGAATCAATATTATCCACCTGGGCGCAGGGCTTAATGAGCATCATAAAGAACCGCGAAAAGAGATCGAAGCTTGAAGTGCAGGGAGTGATGGAAAGAGAAGAGGGGTTGTGCTGCAAGGGATGAGAAAAGAGATTTAGAGAGTCAGGAGTTTGTGGTGAGCTACAAAAAGCACAGGATTACTGGAAGCATAGGTCTAAGAGCTTGGCAAAAGCAGTATGTGTTCACTCTAGTCATTGGATGAAGCAATATCTCCCATGACATGGGGAATTTAGGAAGTAAGGGATGAAAGAAGAACTCCACATTTTCAAGGTGAGCTGCAAAATAAAAGTGGATGTGAAAATAGGTTTTTAATATCTCAAAGAAGCAGGATGTGGGTTTGACACATAATCGGAGCTGAGATAACAATAGTTAATTGAAAGAATTAAGACGCAACAGATGGGTTGGAGAGCACCAATCCTGCATAAATGGGGAACATCAGCTGCCAGGGCCGGACAGGAAATCATAAGCAGCCTTGGCAAACATCTCTAAAGCCAGCCGCTTCCTTTCTCATCTCTCTATCCATCCATTCTATTTCTCCTTGTTACAGCTCTCTATCTTCTACCTATATAGATTCTCTCTTTCTTGTGCTCTCTCTCTCTCTCTCTCTTTCTCTCTCTCTCTTGTCTCTCTCTCTTTTGTAATTAACACCAGGGCTTTAAGTGAGATGAAAAAACTTGGGGGATAACTCAAAGGGGCGTCACTGACAATGTCATAAGTAATGTAACATAAGAGGTCATAAGCAGTGCACTGTGGTCGGCGAGTTATAGTTAGCTCACTAAATAAAACAGCTGAATTTGACTGGTTTTGTACGAGTGACACCTGAGCCTAACTATAATGTCCATGTAACCTTTGTTTTTGTTAGTAAATTTCTACGTTTAAAAAAAATTCCATTTACTAACTATAACGTCCCTGTAACCTTTGATTTTTCATTGAATTTCTAAGGTTTTTTAAATGCTAATTCCTAACTATAACGTTCTTCTAACCTTTGTTTTTTTCAGTGAATTTCTATGGTTTTTTAAGTAGTATTGAAGTTTGCAGAATGGTGGAGAAAGGAGGCGAACCTCCAACCAGTCCTCAGGAATTCTGCTTTGTAGGACTTACAGGAGGTACCAGGAGGGATTCTTGGCCCCCAAGGTCCCTCAGGAGTAAAGTGGATTTCATTCACCAGCCAGCATTTTGCCAGGAGCTGCATCTGCAGAATGGTGGAGAAAGGGGCAGTGGCCTCCGACACCTCTTAGAAATCCTGTTATGTGAGACTTATTGGAGGTAACAGGAGAGGCAGTTGGCCCCAAGAATGTGCTTGGGGACCAACTACCCCTCATGTTACCTTCAGTAAGTCACACAGCAGGATTGCTGAGAGGTTGTCAGAAGCCATGGGCCCTTTCTCCACTACTCTGCAAATGTGGCTCCTGGGATAATACTGGCTAGTGGATGAAGTCCCCTTGGCTCTTGAGGGCTCTTGGGGGTCAACTACTCCTCCTGTGGGCTCCAGTAAGTCCCACACAGGGGGTCTTGTTGGCCCCCAAGGACCTTCAGAAGCCATGGGGACTTCATCTCCCAAACAGTGTGCCACGAGGCACGTTTGCACAGTGGTAGAGAAAGGGGGCAGGGCCTCCAGCGAGTTGCAGGATGTTTTTTTTTCTTTTGTTGAAGAGGGAAAGGGAGCTGTGCAGCCCATCCTTCCCTGGGCTGATTTTGGCCCTGGGGATCCCAGGGAAAGGTATTTTTAAAGTGGGCCAAATATGGCCCTGATGACCCTATCCCCTGGGGCTCTGCTTTTTGGTTTTTAGTTTTTAAACGAAGGGGGCTGTGTGGCCTCCCTTCCCTGGGCAGCTTTTGTCCCTCCATTTTAGGTACCCTGGTCTCACTCAGGGCACCCATTGGCATTTTTTAAGTCCTGCCCGCTTTTTCCACCATTCTGCAAATGTGACTACTAGTTAAAAAAATCCATAGAAAATCACTTAAAAAACCAAAACTACAGGGACATTATAGTTAGTAAACACAATTTGAAAAAACTTAGCAATTCACTTAAGAAACAGAAGGTTGCAGGGACGTTATAGTCAGAAAATAGAATTATAAACATCTTAGAAATCAACTGAAAAAAACAGGTTACAGGGATGCTATAGTTAGGCTCAGATTTCACTTGTACAAAAGCAGTTGAATTCAGCAATTATAGTTGCCTGGGCTAACTAAAACTTATGCCCCTGCAATTCACTGCTTATGACCTCAAATATAACATCACTCATGACATGCTCAGAGACATTACTCATGACATCTCAAATGACTCACTAATGATATCCTCCCCAGAACCACTCACACACCCACTCATATACTCATATAACCTCTCATATGCCCACTCACACACAAACACAACCACTCACATACCCATTCATGGACCCATACCAGTACTCATATAACCACTCACTCCTTCATAGAGGCACTCACACACCCCACTCACTCATGCAGCCACTTACACAACCATTCACTCATCCATACACCCACTCATACAACCAGTCACTCACCCATACAACCACTCACATAACCACACACTCACCAATACAGCCACTCACACACAATCATATTTACCTACACATGGCCGCTCACTCATCCATACAAACACTCACACACCCATACAACCACTTACATACACATTCACACATCCAGACAAGCACTCACACATCCACTCAGTCAACCTATACAGCCATTCACACAGACACGCTCCAATACAGCCACTCACACACCAACTCACTTAACCAAACACCCACTCAAACAGCCACTCACTCACCCATATAGCCACTTGCACACTGAGCCACTCACTCATACAACCATTTAGTCACCTACTCACTCACCCATATAGTCACAACTCACCCACTTACCCATCCATAGAGCCACTCACACAGCCACTCACTCACCCATACGGCCACTGACACACCCAGTCCCTCACCAATACAGTCACTCAGATAGCATCGCACTCACCCACACAGCTACTCACACACACATGTATACACCCATACAGCCACTTGTACACCAATGCACACAAGGATACATACAGTCACACAAGCACTCCCATAATATACATTAGAAGTAGTATCACTCAGTAATAGTACAGCTAGTATACTAATTTGACTTTTGTAGTAGGTTATTATATATGTTTAACACCCATAAACTCTTGAAGACACTTACACTCACAAGATGATGTAATCAGTGATGTAATTAATGATGTCCTTTGACATGTCATCAGTGATGTTATGTGTGATATCACTGACCATTTCATGAGTAATGTAATATGTGAGGTCATAAGCAGTGCATTGCAGGGGTGCAAGTTATACTGCTGAATTTCACTGGTTTTGTATGAGTGAAATCTGACCCTAACTATAACGTCCCTATAACCTTTGTTTTTTTCAGTGAATTTCTAAGGTTTTTATAATTCTATTTTCTAACGATAACATCCCTGAAACCTTTGGGGTTTTTTAAATTGAATTTCTAAGGTTTTTCAAATTCTATTTCCTAATTATAACATCCCTGTAGCTTATAAGTACCTGCCTTCCAGCCCTGGGACACCTAGGGGAGTCTTGGGGGGCACCTAATATGGCACAATATTGTAATCTATATATTTTAAGTGCCCTAACACCAAAGTCGTGTTTGTGCACAATTTGCATTTAAAAGCAGTTCTGAACTTGGGCTGCTTTAAAAATGACTACGGGCTCTCAGCAGAAAAGGCTGCTGGCCTCTAAACTGTCATGCCCTATTATATACTAGAGATTTTAAGGTAGTTTTAATCCCACTTCCCTATTATGTACAAGGGCCGTATAGGGGAGGTCATGCCAATCATGGGAGTATCCTAACCCATAGTGTACCCTAGTGTGTGTAGGTGTTTTCACTGTATTTTTAAGTGGTATCAGCATAGCACTGGCCCTGGGCCTGGTTAGGCAGAGCCCAGGGACAGCCAGAGTCAGTTACCACCAGTACAGTCAGCAGAAAAACTGGGGGGGGGGAGGGGAGGGCACAGCATGACTTTGCAACAGCCATATCAGTCATACCATATCCATGGCTGAGGCATACAACATGTGTAACCATCATCAAATCCAAGTACACCATTCACTACTTTCTTACCTGTAATCTCATGTCACTCCACGGAGAGCACTTCATCAAAAATATTGGTGGGCCACATCTGTCCCATCTTGGAACTTCTATATACACTCCTTAGTACCGAGTCGTAGAAATAACAACAGAAAAGTCATCCGTCAGCATCATAATCTAATGCCATTTTTAAATGGTCTTTCAATACTCATTATTTACAAATAAGACCATATAATTCATCTCCATGCTCTTGTGTATTGGCAGTAATTCTGTGTAATGATAAAAAAGGGGGTAAACTGCTAAAGCAATGAAAAGAAAAGAAAGTAAGGTAGACTGTGTTAACCATTCCATTATGTGTTAAAATCGAGCCACGTAAAACTGTCATTTTTAATCCTTCATCATCTCTAAGGGTTAGAGGCCATCTTTCTCTTGGGTTCGTAGCGACCAACCTAATATGCGATCATGTAAAAATCAGGTATACCTGATTACAGCAAAAAATTGTCGTCCTTAAGGTCTTACTGCCCACATAATCCAAAATGTAAAAAGAGGGACTGTAACTTCATCGTTCATGAACCCAATAGTCCATTTGTATCTATGCATCTAGTAAGCATAACCAATCTTGTAAAGATGTTTAAAGGTAACATATACTTAAAGCGCCTAATTCTATTGATTCAAATGCAATCTAATGATGTGACAGCACATCATTCCTCTTGATAATCATAATACCCCAGCGTGTCCCAATAAGCAGAGCGTCCCTCTGTGTGTCAATACAAATCGAATGAGGCTATAAGAACATGGTAATGTCAGGTATCGATTAGACAGAATGGTGTCATTTTGAGTCAGACATGACATGAGATAGTAATAGTTTCTCTACCAAAGCATATATCATTCTGTGGTAAGCTGTAATTTGAGCAAGGAGGATTAAGAGTGTGGCAGAGGACATTTACATGTACCGAAAAATGTAAATGAAGAATATATTTTACACGCATATCAGACATGTAACTTCACTCATTACTCCTGCTAATGAGAAATGCTGTACAGAGGTTCCCTATTTATGTTACTGAATCACATTTTCACTATCATCACCTTATGGTGAGTAGGATATGCATAGACTAACTTTAACTGAAGTGGATGTAGAAATTTCAGGCTCGCCATACATATGGTGTCGGAGCTCAGTCCATATGTCAGCACAGGCAGTGCTGCAACAGCAAAGGTGGTGTCCAGGGACTAAGGGGCTACCACCACAGAACTTGCAAAGAAGAAAATGACATGATTTGGATGAGTATACTTGAGTTGTAATCACTTAGGGCTAGATGTGTGAAGCACTTTTGCAGTTGCAAATGGCTTGATTCTGAGAATTGGGCCATTCTTAACAGCAATAAATCATTTTGATATATATTAATCCCAAATTGCGATTCAGTAACATGTTAGTGAATTACAATGTCGAATTGTGAACACATACTGTTTCGGTATTTTGGAAGGGACGTCTTTGGAACTTCTGAACTTCCCTTCCAAATATCAGAATGGGATATATGAATGTTTTTGCAGCCGAAATGTGGTCGCAAAACATTCACATTTTATCACCAACTCAAAGTTGGTGGTAACCCATTTGCAAATGGAAAGAGGCCCCTTAGGACCCCTTACCCTTTCGGAATGTTAAAAAAATGTTTGGGGGGAGAGCAGGCAATATTCCCACCAACCACTGCCTACTCTTAAAAAATAAAAATGAAACTTTTTATTTTTTATTTTCATCCATTTGTGGTGAGCTCTTCGTAGCTATTTGTGTATTATGTGCTTAGGCCTCTATAACTGTTTGTCCACATAAGGTTTCCACACCGAATTTGTGTCCTTGTTTTCCAGCATACTGTGGAATCTACAGGTATCCAGGGTTTGAGGATTCCCCTTGAGGGGACAAAGAAAATAGACAAAATATAGCAACATTTTAGTTTTTGGGGAAAAATTGGACAAAAGTGCTCTGGATAAAAGTGTCTGTTTTTTTGTAATCATGGAATCCACTAATGGTTTGCTGTGCTTAAGTCACCACCAGCCCAGCTTTCAGTAGCATGCAGACTTGAATAAACAAAAACAAATTATTTACCACTGTTGTGAAATGGGTAGCCCATGTTCCCTGTTTTCTGTGCTGTCAACCTGCTTCCAGTTTGTTGTGAAAATCAGTGTAAAACCCTTGGGTGATACAGAAAAGCTATATATTTCTGAATAGTCGAAAACATTCCAAATTCATAAAGGCGGTGATACATTTAAGAGCATATGCATCAAAACAGGCAATTGCGATTCTTTCATTGTGAAATAGGAATCACAATTGCCTATGCATGTAGGAATCGAAAGAAAATTGCAATTCCTACACATTCCTTAATTGCGACTCGCAATAGAGGCCCATAGGAATGAATAGGAATTGTATGCGCAATTTGCGAGTACCCAATAGGTACTCGCAAATTGCGTATACAATTTCAAGGGTACCAAAAGGACACCTTGTTGCACCCCTGAATTTCACTTTCACCACATGTTGCGCACACACATGCCCCAAGGGTATGTGTGTGTGTAACATGGGACTTTGAAAAATGCACTTTAGTTCATTTTTTTTTTTATTGAAAATTACCATTAACTTGATATTGACAGAAATTTGCGATTCTTTTTTGCGAAATCACAAGTTTTTTGGGTTAATGCATTGCATTTAAGGAATCTCAATTTTAGGTTCCTTAAATGAAATTGCAATTAAAGTAATCGCAAATTGCGATTTTTGCATTTGGGATGATGCATCCAAAATGCAAACATTCCGGTAGCAAAGGGGCAGATTTTGTGAATCTGCCTGTTTGTGACCATTTTTTTCGTTGATGCATGTGACCATTACTTCCCTCCAGGTTTTACCAAATAAACTAACTGTTGAAATAAAGAAATATTGATAACGAGAAGGAAAAACAGCTATTTATGACAATGTTTTCTCCGTAAATTTTTGTCACAATGAACAATTCACAAAAACAATGTACCATTTTGGTTACTAGACCCTTTTGGTTGTGGGGATATAAGGCTTGTCGGTTATCCAAGAACCAGATGTACCCTGAGCCAACAACTGAGCTGCACTGTACAATATTTTCTTTATAGTGTACTGAGTATAGACCAATTTATAAGGTGAAATATGAAGAGTGAAAAATAGGTATCAAGGTAACCTGTGTACTTCTGAAATGTGCACAAAACATGGAGTTTAGGAGCAGTGGTTATTTGTACATCTCTAAATTTGTGGGTACCCATACAAGCATGTGAGTTAGAGGGTATTTTTCAAAAATGTCATCTTTCTTACACAATGGCTTACATTTGTAAGGAACAAATGCAGCAAAATCTAATTGGTAATACCAAATATCCTATGGTTTTGTGTTCCCACATATCTTCTGATGAAAATGGTACCTTACTTGTGTGGGTAGACCTCAAGTGAGTAGCCAGAAAATAAAAAAAATCCCAACTTCAAACCAAAGCATTTATGGCAACAAGGAAAAAAGCAAGTCATTGCAAATCTCCCCAGAAGAGCTCTCTTGTCCCTTTCAATCAAGCATCTGCCCATTCTTCCTTTCATCCTTCCATCCACCTTGTGATATCTACCTTTTCACCTTAACATTCTGTCATCCATTAATTCTTACATCCATCATTCCGTTTTTCACCATTGAGACAGCCTACCCATCCATATCCAAATCGAAACCTATCCATTAAACATATCCATGCATCCATCTATCCATCCATCCATCTATCCCTTTCACCAATCCATCTCTCCATTCAGCCTTTCACTCATCCATCCATCCTTTCAGTCATCCATCCATTCACCATTTCACTCCATCCATCCATCCTTCATCTGTGGTAAATATTTCGTTACCGGTACTATTTTTTATGCGGTAAAGTCTTAGTAAGAATAACTCAGTAAAAATAAGAGGCAGAATCCGTGGTATTAGAGGTTTTAAAAGGCTTTATTCCTATATAAAGGAATACAATTCGAATTGTGGGCCTTCTATTCCATCACCACGAAAGTTCAGGAAGGAAGGGGCATATATTATTGACAGATAAGCAGTTTTATAGAAAATACATTACAGTGAAACAGATGCAAGAGGCGTAACAGCTGATAGTATAGATAAAAGGTACATACGTAGCTAATAGAGGCGTATACATGGGTGTAACTAAAATACGTCATTAAACATGATGTCACAAGTGGGTGGATCCATAGAAGAATCCTGCAATGTCAGCAGAAATATTTGGCAGAGATGCGCGCGCAGCCGCATGACGTGTGATTGACGTACAACTAGAGAGTGAAGGGGACTTGACATTTAGCTCTACATGTGGAGACAGAAGTCTGGGGTTATGTCAACCTAATCCCAAATCATATCTGATATCCTATGTTTAAAGAACTGTGTTATCCAAAAGGAGAGGTCTCTAGGATAGAATCTATTCTATACTGACTGTTAGTGCGTGTACAAGCGTCTAAGTGTCTACATGAGATGCGAGGGGGTAGGAATATTCCATGGCAACGGCGCTATGAATTACTTGCATGAGGACAGCGAGGCCTGGCCCCTTTGCACGGTAGCTGGAGGAATGTTTACCTAAACTACTAGACAGGAATGCATCGGATGAGGAGGGAGGAGATAATCTTGAAGGTGAAATACAGTTTTTGGCAGGCGATAGGCTGGATCAGGCAGCGTTAGCCGCGCAGGGAGTAGGACAAAGTTCATGGATACAGATGCAGGCTCAGACTGGAGCTTTCAGAGGCAGAAGGCAGGAAAAGGCTTGATGACAGAATTCAGGGCCTACTCGCCTGAATCTGTAAAATGTGGAAAGTGAACCACATAAAGTCGGTGGCCTTTCATACTTAGGAATGGAATATCTGACCCATTCATGGCGGATCTGAAAGAGGACATGTTGATGGTGGACGCACATATATTTGCGTCTTCAAAACTGGAGCAGGAGGGAACATACATGTACTTATAGCATGTACATGGAGCCGTTGGGGTCTACGATAGGGGACATAACTGATCACAAAATTCATATTTCCTCATTCCCTCCTTGTCCCCTACGGACCCTCAGGAGATATCGATCTTCATCAATCCATCGATCTGTTCATATAGCATCATTTGTTCTTCTTTCTTCTTCCGGGATCTTGAGTGAAAACGTGGATGTGGGATACACGATGTGGCACACAGACCACAAATCGCTGGCCCGCATTGTAGACATAAGCAGCAACTGAATAGTATGAGAAAGCCAATACCTAGGAAGGATAGGATTCTCCATCCCCAGGCTGACAACACGCCCCAGAACCAACCGGACCAAGTCCAGGTGCCTGGACTCTGGTGTATCTGGCTTATAATCTTATGAAGGCGGGTTATGGCTTTATATACTGACGGCGAATTTTCTGGTATGAAAATGCAACAACTTGATCCGATGACCCTACAAGCTCCGCCCCTATCGGCCAGGATGACGTCAAGGACAAGACGATTTTGAAGCACAACAATCCGCATAGCAGACTGCTCTTCTGTTAAATTGCCTAAGGCGGAAATAGTCTCGTTCACTACTGCTTCAAGGGTTCTGGTTAATCTACGTATCAGCTTACTATTAGTGACTGTACCTATATAGGGAAAGAATCCTTTATTGAAATCGGTGTATTTTTCCCATGCTGTTTCAGTGTAATCGACAATTGGGAGATCTCTCTGTTGTCTATTGTGTACTAAATGGGTATTTCTATGATAATCAGGAGGAGCTAGGAAAACAGGTGGCAGAAGGAATGCTATGTAACAAGTACCATCCCAATCTAGAGGTAGACATATATATGCGGTCTGGCCACATATGAAGTAGGAATGATGGGAAGCTCTAAATGTAGACTTGCCTTGATCACTGAATTTTATTACAGTGGTACATTTACTATGGCCCATGTGTATGGAACCATTCTTTCTTATACATAATTCCCCTTTTACTGGGAATACTGACATAGCGGGCAAGATTGGTGTAGCTTCAGATTCAACGTTCAGGATCATGAGGTTAAGTGTAAAATTACCTAATCCATATACTTCATTTTCTAGATCAGTTCCTGTTCTTTTGGGGAGTCCCTCCTTGTTAGGGTAGCAGACTTTAAGTAAAACTAGGTTCAGGTTTCCCCAAACCCAGTTGTCTTGATAAACTGCGGAATTTGAATCTAGGGAATTAATCAAACTAAACCATGCTCCACAGGAGCCATTATGTGTGAACGGATATGGAAAGAGGGGCAAAACTCCCTTATAGTTTTGATAGGGAGGGAGTCGGCCACATATCCAACAATTTGTGGCATTGCTGGTTTGATGAGAATGATGTAACATACTAATGAATGTGTTGTTGCGCAGCGCAAATCTATAGGACAACTCATGCGGAGGTAATTCGCTAAAAGAATGTTCTGCAGTTATGTTGTAAGCACGCTTAAGAATAGGGTAATACATATGCAATAGTATGCTAAAAATAATGATCAGAAGACTTAGAAAAAACAAAATTAATAATGTTACTGTGCAGTGACTACGAAGTGATTTACAATACGCATGCTTTTTGAGCTGCATCTGATGATTTCTTTCTCTATTCCGGTCTAGAGGATACATGTCAGAAACAAATTCAACCGATTCACCTTGGAGAGGACTTAAACAATCAAATTGTCTGACTTACTAGACCTCAATTTTAGTTTATAAAGTTCTGGTTTGGTTAATTCAACCAAGGGGAGCTTTGAGTCTGTCTTTGAGGGAATACAAGGTTGGGTATTTATACTGGATGGTAGTCCATAAAATTTCTTGATATGACTCGAGTGCAACCACCCTTTGCGACCCTCAATCTTCACGGCAGTCCTTGTAGTCAGTCGAACCAACTTAGGCGACTTCCACCTAGGATCCAGTTGGGTCTTCCGGTCGAAATTCCTGACCAAAACCAGGTCACCAGGAACCACGTCATGGGGCTTCACCTCAGTATTATCGGGAAAAGCTGCGGTTACCTGTGAACGACAAGATTGTAGTGCAGACATCAAGGAAGCCAGGTAATCTGTCAGCATATTACAGTCAACATCAGTTATTTTGCGAGGTATAGGCGTCCCCCACATATTTGGTGGTCTACCGAAGATCACCTCGTACGGGGATAGCCCAGTTCGAGAATGTGCTACCATTCTCATGTAAAAGAGCGCAACTGGTAAGGCTACTATCCAGTCGACACCTTTTTCCCTACATATTTTGGACAATCTAATTTTCAGAGTTTGATTATGGCGTTCCACGAGACCTGCGGCCTCGGGATGCCGGACACAGTGGAATTTCCATTGGTAGCCTAACAAAAGGGAAACGTGTTTCATTAGTTCGGATGAGAACGGCTGGCCGTTATCTGAGTAGACAACACGTGGTAAACCGTACCGTGGGAAGAATTCTCGAACTAACTGTTTGGCAGTAGTCGGAGCAGTGTAATCTGAAACCGGGTATGCTTCTGTCCAACGGGAAAGAGCACAGACAACTACGAGAACATATTTGAATCCTCGACATCGTTCCATCTGGATATAATCCATCTGGAGGACTTCAAAAGCATGATTAGGAGGTTGAAATCCACCCTGCTCTACGGGGATGCTTTTACCTGGATTAAACTGACAACATATCATACAGGTACGAACGTTTTGTTTAGCTGCTGCTCGCAAGTGCTTGTTGAACCAAATGTGTTGAATGCTGTCTAGCATAGCTTTTTCTCCTAGGTGCACTGGACTATGTATTGTGTTAATGATGACTTGAACCATAGAGTCGGGAAGAAACCATATAGATTTTTCCTTCGTCATCCATCCTTGATCCGTTTGGATCCCTCCTAATTCAGTCCATTTCTTTATTTCTTCTGGTGTAGCATGTGTCTGTATGTCAATTACATCAAGGGCGGGATCCTTAACGGTCATGCAATGTGTTAGTGTCGGAGCTATTGTCTTTGTCATGTCAGTTGTGAGAGTCTGATTCTGAGCAGTCTGTTTAGCTGTTCTGTCAGCTAGGTCATTACCCTGAGAAATGATATCGGTAACTTTTGTATGGGCTTTGCATTTCATAATCGATATTGCAGTAGGTAGATGAATCGCGTCTAATAGGGTTTGAATGAGGGGTCCGTGTTGGATGTGGGCACCGTGAGAAGTTAAATAACCTCTCTCTCGCCATAGTACGCCGAAGTCATGGACGACTCCGAATGCATAACGTGAATCTGTGTATATGTTGACTTTCTTATTTTTGGCTTGAATACAGGCTTGTGTCAGAGCGATGAGCTCTGCTGCTTGAGCCGACAAAGTGTTAATACGATTTGTTTCAATGACTTCAATGTCTGTTGTGACTGCGTAAGCAGCCACTAACTCTCCTGTACTTGTTCTCATACATGACCCATCTACATACAATGTCAAGTCTGGATCTGACAAAGGGATATCTGTCAAGTCTTGTCTGGGTTTCGTCGTGATAGTAATGACTTCGACACAATCATGTGCCAATGGATCTGTTCCGCCCACTGGTAACAGTGTGGCAGGGTTTAACGTATTGCAACGTCTGATTTCTATGTGTGGCTGAAACAATGTCAGTTCGTAACCGGTGAGTCTCGCTATAGTCAAGTGTTGTGTTTGTGTGCGGTTCAAGAGAACCTCTACTGTATGTGGTACTTGTACTGTCAATTGATGTCCTAACACTATGGCATCGCTTTGTCTGATAGCTAAAGCTGTTGCTGCCACCGATTTCAGGCACGCAGGAAGAGCCTGAGCTACTGGATCTAATGTACTAGAGAAATAAGCACATGGTTTGTGTGATCCTGCTTGTTCCTGAGTGAGTACTGACAAAGCAGTACCTTCGCGTTCTGTAACAAAGAGTGTAAACTGTTTGCTGTAACATGGTGTTGCTAAAACAGGTGCTTGGCATAAAGCTTTCTTTAAACTTTCAAAGGCGTGTGTATGTTCTTGAGTCCAAGGGAGGACAGTCAATGTGGCTGCCTCCTGTGTTGTCAACTGGATGAGTGGTTTTGCTAAAAATGCATATTGAGGGATCCACTGCCTACAGTATGAAGTGAGGCCTATGAAAGCTCGTACCTCCTTTTGTGTCTTGGGTAGTGGCATGTTAGCGATTAACTGGATGCGGTCGGGTGTAAGCTGCCTTCCCTCCTTGGACAGCGAGTGCCCAAGGTAAACAACTCGCTGGACACAGAATTGCAGCTTAGAAGGGGACACCTTGTGCCCCTTGTCAGCCAAAAATTTTAAAACCGTCAGTGACGCTGTTTCACATTCATGTTCGCTTCGGGCGGTGATCAGCAGATCATCGACATATTGAAGCAAGGCAGTGTTAACTGGCATGTGGATACTGTCAAGTTCTCGTTTCAGTGCTTGGCTATAGATGCTGGGGCTTTCTGTAAATCCTTGAGGTGCGCGTGTGAATTTAAAACTTCGTCCATTTAAACTGAACCCGAACAAGTATTGACTTTCCGGATCTATTGGGACGCTAAAGAAAGCATTCTTGAGATCGATTACAGTGAAGAACGTTGCTTCTGAGTCAATAGCTGTTAGTAATGAAGAGATATCTGGGACCACGGGGTATTGTGGTACAATACATTTATTTAATTCGCGCAGATCAATAACTAATCGATATACTGGTGATGCTTTTGGATCCGTTCTTTTAAGAATCGGAATTATCGGGGAATTACATACATTGGAGTCCGTTTCGACAACCACTCCTTGTGCAATGAGCTCGTCAATGATTTGCAGCAAAGCCACAACAGCATCGGGTGGTAACTTATATTGTCGTATTCGTGGTAATATTACTCCTGTTTTTAGTGTGACACGATATGGTGTAATATTCATGCAACCAACATCAGTGGGGCCTTGTGCCCATAAATGTGTAGGTAAATTCTGCAGTCGGTGATCCATGTCTCTGGACACGTAGTGACCTTTGAAGTCACGTAGAAATAGTCGTACTCCTTCCGGAGAACAACATATTATAGCTCCTAGAGCTTTCAATGTTTTTATACCTAACAAGTTTTCTGGACATGATTTAGTAAGCAATAAATCTGTAGTACGTGTCAATGGACCAATCGTAAGTGGAAGAGGTTGTGTTACGTCATTTATTATAGGTTTGCCTGAGAATCCAAGGAAAATATTTTGTGAGCCTGAGAGGGGTGCCCCTGGAACTTCACTGCGTCTTATAGTTGTTCTGCTTGCCCCTGTATCAAGTAAAAACTTTCTGTCGTCCCCTAATAGTTCACTATGTACATAAGGTCCCTCTTGGTCTACAGGAACCTCTATAAGGGGTAAGCCAACTTCCCTCTCTAGGCTATCTCATGAGTATCGCTGATAATCGGGATAATCTGCTTGTGCATACTGATACATCTGTTGTGTTGTTGCTTGTGTTGCAGCAATAGGCTGCGCTAGTGGTGGTGCTATGGTCTGTTGTGGAGCTCCCTGTTGCGGAGCTAATTGTTGCGGAGCTAATCTAGGTTGTGCATGCTGAGGGATTTGTTGTGTATTCTGATCCTGTCTAGGTGGACGTGGTCTCTCCTGAGTTCTACCTGTAGCAATATTATGTTTCAGGACTGGACAATCGTGTATATAATGACCTTGTTGTTTACAATAGTTACATGTCCCTTTCGTAGGACCTGCGGAATTACCCTTTTGATGACCATCGGCTGGGACTGACTGTGCAACAAGCATTTTCATTTTTGTATCTTTCATACGTCTTTGTTCATGTTCTTGTTCTTCTCTAATTCTATTGTGATGATATTGTAACATCTGTAACATCTGTGATGGGGTGTTACCTTGCCAGGTACTTTCGAATTTCAATACTCTATTCTTAACTTGTAGCAGAGAATTTTCAACTAATTTTGTCACAAACAGATGAAATGAAATGAAATGAAATGAAATGAAAAAGAATTTCTAAAGCGCATGGCTGCCCTTGAGCGTCCCAGCGCTACATGTACACACAGACAGACCTCCTCTGAGCCGCATCCAGAGATGTTAGTCATTCTGGGGGAAAAGGAACGTTTTAAGGGATTTTCGGAATCTGGTCAAGCTAGGTTCTTTCCTCATTGATGTTGGGAGGGAGTTCCATAGCTGACCCGCGTTTATTGAAAAGCGGCGTCCTCCGGTCCTTGTTCTTTTTGCTCTCGGGATAGCTACCAGGTTTTCCTCGCCAGAGCGGAGCGTTCGTACTGATTTGTAAGGGCGGATCAGATCTCTGAGGATCGGAGGGCCTGTGCCTTGGAGGACTCTGAACACTGTACAGAGCGCTTTGAATTTCACTCTCGCTCTTATGGGCAGCCAATGGAGCGCTTTCAAGGCCGGTTTTGCTGACGTTCTTCTAGGTGTGTTCGTCAGCAGTCTTGCAGCTGCATTCTGTGCCCTCTGGAGCACGTTCAAGGTGTATTCCGGTGCAGCCAGGAAAAGGGCGTTGTTATAATCCAGTCTTGACAGAATAAGGCCCTGTACCAGCAATTTCCTAGAGTCTAATGGGAGTAAGGGCATAACTTTCCGTATTGAGCGGAGCAGCCCATAGCAACACCCTGCAGTTATTTTCGCCTGAGTGTGCATCGACAGCTCCGGTTCAAGCCAGACGCCGAGACTTTTTATGGATCCCTTCGGGGTCGGAGGATCTCCTAAACAAGTCGGCCACATACATTTGGGGAGGGAGGTGCAGAGATTTCCCAGCAACATCACCTCGGTTTTGGAGGCATTAAGCTTGAGTCTTGAGTCGGCCATCCATGCCATGATGTTGGTAAGGCAGGCGGCAAACTTCTCACCATGGCTTTCTGCGAGCGAGAGCGAAACAATCAATTGGGTGTCATCCGCGTACGTTGCGAGTTTCACTCCAAAGGGTGCGACCTCCCCCTCCAGTGGGGCCATGTAGACGTTAAAAAGCGTAGGGCTCAGTGAAGAGCCCTGCGGGACACCACACTGAAGGGGGGTGGGCACTGATCTATAGTTGCCCTCGCACACTTGATATGTTCGATCACTCAAGAATGACATTAGCCAGGTGAGCGCCAGGCCTCTTACTCCCAGCTCCTCCAACCGGTGGATCAAGATCTTATGATCCACCGTATCAAATGCCGCGCTCAGATCCAGGAGGACCAGGGCTGCTGATCCTCCTGAATCTAAGATGCACCTGCCCTCTTCTACCATGGTGATCAGCGCCGAGTCAGTGCCTTGACCGGGCCGAAAGCCAGTCTGGGTGTGCCGTAACAACTCGTTAGATTCCAAAAAGGACGAGAGTTGCCGGTTAACCCATTTCTCAGCAATCTTTCCCATCCCTGGCAGTAAGGAGATTGGCCGAAAGTTGGACAAATCGGTGGGATCAAGCCCCGCTTTTTTTAGCAGGGCTTTTACTATAGCCTGCTTCCAACTGGGGGGGACCTTGGCGGCGGCAAAGGAAGCATTGAGTAGATCTACTGCCGGTCCCGCTATGACATCCATAAACTGCTTTAGGATGTACATAGGCATGGGATCCGTCGGAGAGCCACTTTTTTGCGCGGCCAACTCTTTACAGAAAGCTTCCCTGGTGATCGGGGCAAACTTGTCCAGCACGGCTCTATCAGTGGCCAGACGGCTCTCCCCCAAGGGCAGGCTCTGACGGGACACGGGGAGGCCGGCTATGATGTTTTGAATTTTCTGGTCAAAGTACTGGGCCAGAAGGTTACAGCGGTCCGTACTCCCCTCTGAGGGTTCTGGAGATACTGGAACTTTGAGCAGCTCTTTGAGAATTTTATAGGTTTCCCTTGAAGAATTGGTTGATGATTTTATCCTATTTTCAAGGTAGGCCGCTTTGGTGGCATTGCGCGCCACTTTATAAGTTCTCATGGCTGCCCTGTACTCTTCTTTGGAGTTTCCTGCCCAGTTTTTCCGCCAGTCACGTTCTTTCTTTTTACAAATTTTTCTCAGAAGACCCAGCTCTGGGGTGAACCATAAGGATTTGGGGCCCCCCGTCTTCCTGTTGGCTATTTTCAGGGGAAGTACCGCGTCTAAAGCTGTGCTGAGCCATTCGCAGAAAGCCTCATCTGCCTCTATAGGATCCCTATTAAGCACCGGGATGGTATGTGTCAGCTTGCGTGTAAGATCGCCGACCGGGAGTTTCGACCATGCCCTTACTGGTACTTGTGCTGTGGCTGCCGGGAGAGATGGGGGAGCTGTAACAAAACCCAGTTGAAACCCAGATGTGGATATGACTCACTACTCGCTTTTATGCCACTATTTATACCAAAACCTTTTTCAAATCGGGAATAGAAATCACTAGTGTCTTCATCTGGTTTTTGTTTACAGGCTGATATTGCACCCCAGTCTTCCTTTTTCGTAGTTAATAAACGTGGTAGTACCTGCACTAATAGTCCTGCTAGTGCTGTAGTCTTTTCCCCAAGTCCTGATCCTGCAGCTCGGGCCTTTTCTTCGTTTTCTAATGCTGTCCAATCTATCTTTTGGTCTCCCACCTCCCATTCCTTTTCTTTGAGTTTCTCATAAACACCGGCGGGTAATAGGACCTTTAATATTTTCATAATATCGGGGTAGGTATACTCTCCCATGAGTAACATGTCCTTTATTTCACGGTGGAAACCTGCTGGGTCCTTGTCATGGCTGGGTACTACTTTCTTCATTTCCAATAATTCTAGTTTAGTTATAGGCGTGTACACAAACACGCGTGTAAAATTATCACCGGCACCTCTAATTGGGTGCACTTCGCGTAACGGGTTCTGTCTATCTATGTGATACATTTTTCTTCCCGTGATGGGAACTGGAACGTGTTCTGGGCATACGAAATTTAAATATTGGTTTCGAAATTCTAGAATTTCTTTAATCAAATCAGTACTTGACCCTCTCCATATATTCGTGAGCAGTTCTGTCAATATGTCAGGTAAGGGTCCTGGATCGGAGTGCTGGCTCTTATATAATATAAGGAGGTGTTGAATCATGTATATACTAGCTAAACGCTGTTCGTATGGGTCAAGATTCAGAAACGTGTGTGCAAGTACATCATCATTGTATTCGCTGGGACTGTCAGCCCATTGTACTGCTGACCTAGCTAATTCTTGTTTGTCCATGGAATCGAGCATATGGTACCCTCTTCGATCTCGGAGTAATTTATCAACGGCTTGGAATAGGTGTTCGGGGGATTTTGTATTTAACATAGGGTTTGGAAAATGTCTATTATATTCTGGACGTATTGGACGTATCGGGTCGTTAAAGTCTCTAGTATTATTATGGGGTCTTCCTCTACCTACATAAGCTATTGTCTCGACTTGTTCTGATTCTTGCTCCTCCTCCTCTTCTGATTCCACTCTGTCTGTTTCTCGTCTTTCTTTATGTATTCGTTCTACTTCCTTGCGGATCTTTCGACTCATGGCGATTATACACGCCTGTCTATCGTGTTTCTCTTCTGATATGTTCTGACCCCATTTGACAAGTCTTTGCATGGTATCGTGATCTGCCCCGGGCCTGTCTTGATTCCTAATTACACAATTTATGAAAAAACGTAGTAGTTGTCTTTGGACATCCACTTTCTGGTATTCCATAGCTTCGTTAATACTTTCTGGACCTCGCCCTGTTTGGACAAAGCGATATATTTCGTCTAGGTGATCACCCATTCCTGGTATTGTCATTAAATATAATGTAGCTCGTCTTATACGTAGTGATGATATGAGCAATTTATCCTGTCTACCTGGTACTGGGTCGTATCTACAATCCACAAGCTGTTCTTTAAACATGTCGGATGTCGCTAATTGGGGTGTACGTTGGAGTGCTAAATCTCTAAGGGTCTGTTTATTTCGCGGCGGGGTGGCAAACATGTCTGTCGTACCTCCGGTAGCACCGTCTGAGGTGCTAGGCACGAAAGCATTCGTTGGGCGTAGGATAGAGATTGTAGATGCGGGAAAAACTGCAGAAACGGACGGACCTGTGGGAACTTGTGTAGGAGTTTGTAGTTGCGGGGATACAGACGGATGCTCTTGGTGTGGAACACCATCGGCAAGCGGTATGTGCGGTATGGCATTAGCATACTCGGGAGCTACGTCATCTAAATAGGAGGAAAGGAAAACGTCCTTTGCTGTTTTGGGATGTGTTATGGGATGTGCTTTTATCGGGAGCAATGGAGGAGTTAAATCTTTTGGTATTTCCGGGGTAGCCTTAGGTAACCCTTCGGCCAGAAGAGGATACATACCATTCGTAAGAGTGTTTCTTTGTCTATCTATTTGTTCTGATTTTACTCGGGTACCTTCCTCAAGTAATAGATTTTCTCGGGTTTTATTTGAATTCTCTCTACCTTTCTCTTCCTGTCTGTGTGCTTTTTCTGTACGTCTGTATGATTCTTTACGCCATAATTCAATGGCATCTTTCTGTGACTGTCTGGCTTTCTTTTTCCATAATTCTTCTTCTACTCTCATGATGCAATCTGCATCCCAGGTCCCTGCTGCGGGCCATCTCTGACTCTCTGGTAATTCTTTGGTGTAGTCCACCCATAAATCAAGAAATAATACGGCATCTAGACCATGCTTATGATACATAAAGTATCCTGGAGTGTCCCTAGGTGGGATGGGAACAGCTTCTTCGAGTACACCTTTTCTAGTTTTGATCTGTCTTAGTTTCGAAAAGAGCGGCATTTTTAGATCTTGTTTCTAGAACACACTTTATACAATGAACATAATAATGAACAGTCATTCACACCACAATGTATAGAACGTATTAAAACATTTAACATTTAACAGTTTTAACGAACAATGATAACTAATAGAAAACTAGTTACTGACATAATACTGACACTAGATAATACTTATTTATATGCAAGACATACTATATATACTGCTAAACAGTACAGATACACTGCTGAAACAGTGCAGTCCGGACTTGTGTACCCAAACCCGTCTTGACCGGCACAGACTATGTGCACGTTAAATGCCTCCCCGGTAATGGTACTCACCGGGTAGCTCGGAACGGAAGGCCTCGGAACGGAACTGAAACTGGACCGGACTGGACTCGACTCGACTGGACTCGGAACTTCGGAACTCGGTGGGACTCTGTATACCTCGGATCTTGCTCTCTCAGCTAGGCTCTGGTCGGGATACTTCGCACTTCTCACCGCCTCGTCTGGGTGTTGATCGCAGCCTCAGTCACCCCCGCTCGGCCGGAGGGAGATACAGGAAATCCTGCGGGTACGCGTTTTTGTCCGTTCAGCTGTGGCAGGAGACCGGGCCTGCAACGCACCGCCGGCGCGTGAGATGAGAAAGTGTCCCTGTTCGGGCGCCAATTTATGTGGTAAATATTTCGTTACCGGTACTATTTTTTATGCGGTAAAGTCTTAGTAAGAATAACTCAGTAAAAATAAGAGGCAGAATCCGTGGTATTAGAGGTTTTAAAAGGCTTTATTCCTATATAAAGGAATACAATTCGAATTGTGGGCCTTCTATTCCATCACCACGAAAGTTCAGGAAGGAAGGGGCATATATTATTGACAGATAAGCAGTTTTATAGAAAATACATTACAGTGAAACAGATGCAAGAGGCGTAACAGCTGATAGTATAGATAAAAGGTACATACGTAGCTAATAGAGGCGTATACATGGGTGTAACTAAAATACGTCATTAAACATGGTGTCACAAGTGGGTGGATCCATAGAAGAATCCTGCAATGTCAGCAGAAATATTTGGCAGAGATGCGCGCGCAGCCGCATGACGTGTGATTGACGTACAACTAGAGAGTGAAGGGGACTTGACATTTAGCTCTACATGTGGAGACAGAAGTCTGGGGTTATGTCAACCTAATCCCAAATCATATCTGATATCCTATGTTTAAAGAACTGTGTTATCCAAAAGGAGAGGTCTATAGGATAGAATCTATTCTATACTGACTGTTAGTGCGTGTACAAGCGTCTAAGTGTCTACATGAGATGCGAGGGGGTAGGAATATTCCATGGCAACGGCGCTATGAATTACTTGCATGAGGACAGCGAGGCCTGGCCCCTTTGCACGGTAGCTGGAGGAATGTTTACCTAAACTACTAGACAGGAATGCATCGGATGAGGAGGGAGGAGATAATCTTGAAGGTGAAATACAGTTTTTGGCAGGCGATAGGCTGGATCAGGCACCGTTAGCCGCGCAGGGAGTAGGACAAAGTTCATGGATACAGATGCAGGCTCAGACTGGAGCTTTCAGAGGCAGAAGGCAGGAAAAGGCTTGATGACAGAATTCAGGGCCTACTCGCCTGAATCTGTAAAATGTGGAAAGTGAACCACATAAAGTCGGTGGCCTTTCATACTTAGGAATGGAATATCTGACCCATTCATGGCGGATCTGAAAGAGGACATGTTGATGGTGGACGCACATATATTTGCGTCTTCAAAACTGGAGCAGGAGGGAACATACATGTACTTATAGCATGTACATGGAGCCGTTGGGGTCTACGATAGGGGACATAACTGATCACAAAATTCATATTTCCTCACATCCACCCTCCCAATCCATTGATCCATCCTCCCTTTCACTCATCCATCCTCCCTTTTACTCATCCCTCCTGCCACCCATCCATCCATTTCCATTTCACTCTTCCATCCATACTTTCACTCAGTCATCCATCCACCCTTCCACTCATCTTTCCATCCATTCACCCTCCCTTTAAATCATCAATCCATTATTTCACTCATCCTTCTATCCACCCTTTTATCTATCCATCCACCCTTTAACTCATCGATTCATTCTTTCTCATCCATCCATCTTTTTATCCATTCTTCCATCCACCCCTTCACTCAGCCATCCATTCTTTCACTCATCCATCCTTTCTCTCATCCATCCATGCTTTCAATATATTCCTTTCTCCATCCTCGCTCAGTCACCCCATCCATTCATCCTTTCACGCACTCATTCATCCGTCCATTCTCTCATCATCCATCTATCCACTCTTTCACTTATCCATTCACCCTTTCATCTATCCATCTATCCACCCTCCTATTCAATTATGCATCCATTCTTTCACTCATCCATCCTTACATCCAACCTTTCATTCACTCATCCATCTACCTATCCATCCTTTCACTCACCCATCCATCCACCTTTTCACTCACATGCATTCATTCATCCTATCACTGACTCACCTTTGTCTGCTAAGTTGCAGACAGAAGAGGCCCATCAAGAAGTTCCCTCCAGCTGTAGCTGCTAATGGTGAGGGTTCATAATGCCCCAGCATCCATCCTTTTACTCATCCATCCATCCTTTTACTCATCTATTTATCCATCCTTTCACTTCGTCCATTTGCCTACCCATCCATCCTTTCATTCACACACTCAACCATCCATCCATAATTTCACCCACCATTGTACGGAATTTAGGAGCCTGTGTCAAGCTGCAGACAAAAGAGGCCCACCAAGAATTCCAACCCAACTGGAACTGTTAAAGTGGGGTGTTCAAGTTACCCCTGGTAGGCCAATTGCCTGCGACAGGAAACAGTCCAACCGCATCATGGATACATCACATGTTTCCACTCAAAACTGACCCGTTCGGGGGCGTGGCTAGCAGCCATCGGTAATGGCAGCACTCTGAGACAGCTCCGCTGCCCTCGCCGTCTTTCCTGATATAATCCGGCATCAAACCAGTTGACACCCCTTTGTTTCTGGGGGTACGAATCCTGGAGAAGCTTATGCCATCAAGTGCGTGCAGCCCGCTGTGGAGAGCACGCCAGAACTGAGCGGCTATCTGCACCATTGGGGCTCCAGCAAATCAAAATGGCAGCCCTTCCCCGTACATCCAGTCACTGAGGTGAGAGCGCGGGGCTTCAGCGGAAGCAGGAGATCGTGGAGATGCCCCAGATTCCCTGAAGGCTGATTCCATAACTTGCCGGCGGAGCTCGTGCATCTGCAGTGGGGAAGCCTGAGAGTTGGCGGAGGTGGTGGCATCACGACGCGGAAGAAAATCGAGGCCCCGGCTCAGCGGCCTACTAGATCGTGGCGCAGGAGGTAGGAGCCCCTTCTGGTGGTCATTTTTATCCGGCAAGAGGAGCCGCCACCTCGTCAGATTGCACGTCTGTGATAACGTGCTGCAGCACGGCATGAGAGATCGATGGCGCTGGGGGAGTGTGGGGAGCCGTAGTGGGTACGATGCTGGGGCATTGATTGTGCCTGGTAAAGGCCCCACTTCAGTTATCAGAGGCCCAGGACAGACGCAGGGAGCATTCCGCTCATACGGGGCAGCGGGGAACATAAGGTATCATACCCCCGATCTGTGGGGGCCCATAGTGACCGGTAGTCAAGGAGACTCGGGGCCCAGCAACCCTCCAGTGCCTTATTATTATTCTTGCCCCCAACAAAACTGCATTTGCCTAGAAAGGACTGTGGGGGCCTCGTGGTGAGGTCACAGACTCCCCCCTCGCCTGTCCATTGCAACTCGACAGTCCAGTGCGGCACCTCCCTTCTACTCGCCCACCTGAGAACAGCCCCCCTCGCCCTACCAGAAAACCCAACAGGCCGGCTGGGGAGGGAATTCCTCCGCCCCTGTGCAGGTGGTGGTGAGTACTGGTATAGGGCCTTACACAACTAAGAGGACGCTGCTTATCCTTGCGCAACAATGGCCACTGGCAGGGGATCTACAACGCAGACCCAAAAGACTTAGCTAAATTTGTCTGGGGCAAAACGGGTGAGGAGGACGATGCTACCACCAAGGGGGGAACAAAAGATCCTCCATCACGGGCCCCTCAATCAGATCTCACTCTCCACTACGTCATGGGAGCCATAGCTGGGGTGCAGACCTCGCTGGAGACTCGCATTGACTCTGTCAACATTGAGGTCTCCTTCATCAGGGCCGACTTGCGGAAAATGGATGATAGAGTGAAAGATGTGGATGAAGCTACTGAGACACTGATGTCGGACACGGCTCTCCTTAAGCAACAAGTTGCCCAACTGTGTATTAACAGGTGAAAATGGAAGGACTCCTCGACGACTATGAAGAGAAAGCGCGCAGGAATAACATACGCATCCTGGGAATCCCGGAGCGGGCGGAAGGGCCGGCTGCAGACCTCTTCGTCGAGGACCTGGTGCTGACCAAGCTTCAGCCGAAGTGCCTATCCAGTTACTTTTCCATTGAACGCGCCGATTGGGTTCCTGGGGGAAGGCCAAAACTGGGAGCCCCTCTGAGACCAATTATAGCACGAGTGTTCAATTTTCGCAACTGTGATGTTATACTTCAAACGGCACGAGCCCGCCCACCATTGACACTGGAGAATAGCGCAATCATAATTTTCCCGGACTTCACCACCAAAGTGCAAGCTCAAAGACACAGCTTTATTACAGTCAAGAAAGCTCTACGAGATAAAGAAATAAAATACGCTATGCTCTTTCCAGAAAAGCTCCGGGTCGAATCCGATGGCAAACCTTGGTTCTTCTCATCTCCAGAAGAGACTTGGGAATGGCTGGAGGGTTGGCGAAGAGTCGGGAGGCCGAATGGCAGGTGAAATGAAAGACTCTGAGGCAGCAGACTTAACAATGGGGACACACCTCTGGATTACCCGACTCAAGAGGAGCTGCTCTCGGCCTCCAAGGGCTGACAAGGTGGGACATTGCAAACTCTAAACATTGCAGCCTGGAAGACACCTGGGGCCCCTGGGCACTGGGTGAAACACCCGATAAGGTACTTG
The DNA here is from genome assembly GCF_964204655.1 of Triturus cristatus. NCBI lineage: Eukaryota > Metazoa > Chordata > Amphibia > Caudata > Salamandridae > Triturus > Triturus cristatus. The sequence continues at coordinate 231,539,193 of NC_140590.1, forward strand.
GGTATTCTTCATAGTCCCGTCACTGACGAGATAGGATCCACCAATGCTAACCCAAGCGGGACTGCCGATAATATGTTGCTCAGATGGTTAAAGCTTGAGATGGGACTAGTATAGATCTACATGACATAATGTGTAATATGTTTTCATCCTTCATTAACAGCGAGGGTGGGAGGGTTGTACACCAAGCACCTCGTATATGGGGGGTGGGCGACAGGCACTCTGCCTTGTTGGGGGGTGGGTAGTTTGAGATCCGCCGGCAGTGGGGCAGGGAGGGGGTAGAAAGGGGAAGTAGTGGGGTTCATTTGTTGGTTTTATTGTTAAATGTCATGATGCACAATGTTGTACACTAGATTTGGGAAACTGTGTTCTTACATTGACGCGGTATAGACGGCTGAGGGTCACACAGGTCTCCGCAATATATGGCCAGTCCAAGTCAGGGCAGACAGTTGCTTACACATTGAAGGAATCATTCACCCCTTTTGGTGGCCTCAGCATGTACTCCGCTAGTCCTACTAACGATTCTGCATGGGTACTACTATAACTACAAAATTGTCCATTTTGACGAGGAATGTAAACGGATTGGGAGACAAAATAAAGCGGGGAGGGGTGTCTCAATATCTCAAGAGACAGGCACCGGACTTAGTATTGCTACAAGAGACCCACCTTATAGCCGGTGGGGGTATAAACTATTGGTTCATGCAGGGTTCACATCTGGTTCCAGGGGGACTGGTATCCTAGTACGAAAGTGCCTGGCTCTCACACCCACTCATATTTGGGCAGATCCACAGGGAGGATTTGCAGTGATGGGGGCCACCTAGGAAGGGAAACCGATTAATGTGGTGTCAGTGTATCTCCCACCAGCCCTGGGAAAGGAAGCACTCAGCGATATAGGCAAGATCCTCATTGATCTCCCCGATGGCACCCTGATACTGGGAGGTGACTTTAACTTGACCATGGACGATGCACTGTATAGGTTTCCCCGATGACCCTCCGCTCGTCATAGCACTCAGATGATGGAGTTTGTTCAGGCCATGGGACTGACAGACATATGGCGCTCACTACAACCACACATGTCGTACTACGCCTACTACTCTCACACACACAACAGTATGTCCTGCATTTATTACTTCCTTACGCACTCAGCCGACATTGGCCATTTTCATAATCCTCGCGGGCTCCACAGGGGGATCTCAGATCACTCCCCAGTGTGGATCGAGCTTTCCTTTTCCCGACAAACTCAGCGTAGCTCTATAGTTATTAATCCGTGACTTCTAACAAACCCAGACATTAAGGAGGAGCTCACCGAGCAGACGGACTGTTATTTTACTGAAAATCTGGGATCAGTGGACTCAGCACAGACCATTTGGGAACCTTACAAAGTGGTACTAAAAGGGCATGCACTGGCGTTAAAAATAGGTTATATCTGTCGCCATGAGCAAATAATGCAGGCAGAAAGTGAACTCCAACAGTTAGAGACGCAGCACAACTCCTCACCCAGCGAGGCCACTGCACACCGCTTAACTGTTAAACAACTCGAGTATAAAGCACTGGCGCGAGAAAAAGCCCGGGCACGATTACTCTACACACGCCACAGGGTGTATGAAATGGGAGATAGAGCAGGGAAAATGTTTGCCTGGCTAGAGAAAAAGGACAGGGAGAGTGGTGGGTACCTGAACTATCCACCGGCGGGAACACACGGGCCTCCGACCCCCAAGAAATAGCAGAAGCGTTCGCATGATTATCGGGAGAAGGTGTATACATCTTCCACCACCTACACATCGGAGGATTCTCGACAGCTGTTGGTTTATATAACTCTGCCCTCACTGTCCGAGACTGAAAGAGCTAACTTGGACGCCGACATCACGTATGACGAAATTTTCAAAGCCATATTTAGCGTCCAATCAGGGAAGGCAATGGGGCCCAACGGGATTCCAATTGAGTTACTAAAATCAATGGCTTTACAGATAGCACCCCACCTTAATCACATGTATATAGAAAGCCTGGAGCAAAGGAATACTGCCCGAAGATCAAAGATTGGCTTTCATAGTGGTAATCCGTTAACCCGGGAAACCGGCAGATAGTTGCAGTTCTTACAGGCCAATCTCCTTGATAAATGTGGAGGCTAAAGTCCTGGCGAAATTTCTGGCGTTCCGTCTCAATGCTGTCCTCCCCTCATTGGTTCACGCAGATCAATCCGGCTTTGTGCCGGGACGGAACACGGCACTGAACATTTGCCGGGTACACAATGTCTTGGCACGTCAGCAATGTGAGGGCGGAGTAATTATGTCACTGGATGCCTCCATGGCATTTGATTCCATAGAGTGGCCCTATCTCTTCGAGGTACACGCTCGCTTGGGATTTGGCCCTCGGTTCATAAATTGGGTTAGGCTTCTTTACACTGAATTGCGAGGTCAGGTGAGAGGGGAATAATCACATGTCACGGACGTTCAAGCTACACAGAGGGACCAGACAGGGATGTCCCCTGTCCCCCTTACTTTTTGCTCTCATGTTAGAACCCTTGGCGCCATGGGTGAGACGGGATGTGGCTCTCAGAGGACTAAAATGGGAGGCAGACACTGAAAACAGAATCTCGCTGTACGCAGATGATATCCTGATCTACTTAGCATCCCCCTATGCCTCGATACATAGGTTACTGAACATATTCACAAACTTCGGCAAATACTCTGGATATGCTATTAACTGGGCAAAATCAGTGCTGTTTGTCCTCCATGGGCCCACACCAAGACTACCTAGGGGATGTGATGCTGAGGTGACCTTTGAAGGATTCCAGTATTAGGGGATATTCATTACTCCAGACCCTAAAATATTTTGTGACAAGAACTTAGTAGTCCCCTTAAATAGATTTCGTGATGATGTCAAACACTGGAGGTCGCTGCCACTGTCACTATTAGGTCGTGCGGCCCTAGTTAAAATGCTGGCACTATCACAATTCCTTTACCTACTCCAGAATTGCCCATATCATTTCCCAGACTCCTATTTTAGTAGCGTCGAGGCGGAGGTCTGAACACTATTTTGGGATGGCAGTACACCACGAATCGCCTTAGGGAAATTGACGAAAGGGTAGCATCGCACTCCAAGACATACGACTTTATTATGGGGCTTCCCAATTGGTAGCGGTCAATCATTGGCAGTACAGTATCCCGACGAACCCAGCATATCGAATAGAAAGATATCATACGGTATGAGAGAGGTATCTTGGGGCCCTATACACCAAGCCCCGCAAAGGGAGATATCTGGGTCCGATGGGTCAAATGGTGTCCATTTGTCATAAGGCAATCAAACGCCTGGGCTGGACGGGAAAGTTGACAAAAGCTACATCCCTGTGGTCCTCTCAACAATTGGGGCTGCTCTGTCACCACGTAGGGTTTGACAGGTGGGATACCATCGGAATCTCCACCGTTGGCGATCTCCTACAGAAAGGGAAGATTCTTGCATTTAAAGATTTACAAACAAAACACAAACTGGCACAAGGGGAGATATTTCGGTATCTACAGATTGGCCACGTGCTTAAAACCGCACTCCCAGACCTGACAACCATACCAGATTCATCCCCCTTGGAGGATCCACTTCTATCAGAATCTATCCCTACCAAAACCATTTCCCTAACGTACCGTAAGTTATGCAACAATATACCAGACCCCTTCCACACTCTCAGGGACAGATGGCAGGCAGATTTGGTACAGATCGAAGATGATGACTGGCAAACCGCTTTGATGTCCCCAAGAGAGGCAGCCATAAATCATCATTTTCGACTGATCCAATTAAACGTTTTACACAGGACGTACCTCACCGGTGTGACCTTAGCTAACACAGGAACATGACAAGATGCACTCTGTCTGTGGGGATGTAACCAAATGGCCACATTTTATCATAGACTATGGGAATGCCCCCAGATCCGATACCTATGGGAGAAGGGGCCACAGAGATACTACAAGATACATTAGGGAAACAAATCACTCCAACACCTTTAATGGGGATTCTGAATGTGTGGGACGCAACCAACTTAACAGACATAGAGCAACAACTAGCCACCCTAAGTTACACATTTGTGAAAAGGGCAATTGCAATGAAATGGGGGGCAGCAGACCGTCCACTGATAATAGGATGGGTGGCAGAAATGGACAAATGTATGGTAGCTGAAGAGGTCTACAAATCTTGGTGCTGTCCTAAAAAGTGGGACAAAAAATGGGGTGCCTGGAATGCATATCAAGGCTAATTGTGTATTTCACCAACGGTAGAAATGGAAATGTCAAGAAAGGGGGCCACAGAACTATAATGTTGGAATGACAAGCTGTGCACGGAACTTGTTAATTTCTTAATTTCTTCTGTAAAAGAATATATATCGCTGCTATCCTGTAAGTGACAAATGTAATGTTAATAAAATAATTATACAAAAAAAAACGGACCCGTTCTTTGGAAAGTGGGTAGCTGTAGATTTTGGGCCCTCGCTCAGCCGGGACCTAGGGAAACCTAGCAAACTTGAATTTTTATTTAAACTAGACACCTAGGGAAATTCAGGGTTGAGTGACTTGCATGTCTCTCGCCCAATTGTTTTACCCAGAATACCTTGCAAACAGCAAACCTTGACTAAAAAAACACAGTTTCCTCACATTTCTTTGATGGAAAGTTCTGGAATCTGTGGGCAGCCACAAACATTCTTCCACCCTAATTTCCCCTAAGTCTTCCCATAAAAATGGTTCTTCACTTGTGTAGGTAGGTCTAGTACTCACAACAGGAAACAACCCAGAACGCAACATGGATAGATCACATTTTTCCACGCGAAACTGACTCCATTTTTGCAAAGTGGGTAGCTCTTGAATTTGGGCCCTAACTCAGGGGGCACCTAGGGAAATCCAGCAAACCTGCACATTTTTAAAAACTAGACAATCAGTGGACTCCAGGGTTTTATACTTTGTGGGGATCCCATGAGGTTTTTTTATTCACAATGCCATGCAAGCCTCAAACTTTGCCTGAAATCACAGATGTTTCCTACATTTCTTTGATGAACACTTCTAAAATCTGCAGGAATCCACAAAATTCCTACCATCCAGTATTGTCCCACTTGGGCCGATAGAAATGCTGCCCCACTTGTGCAGCTGGGCCTAGTTCCTGTGACAGGAATGGATCAAACCAAGGTTGATGGGAGCCCTTGCAAGGGGACTCCTATTGACCTTATTAGTTGGGGTGGGGGCATAATCATGCACATGGCGGACAGCCCCCATCCTTATATATATAAAACAAATACTTTCCCTGTGGTCTAGTGGGTTTTCTCCAGCCCCCCCCCCCCCCCGAGGGCAGATCAGGGTTAATCGCCCCAGAAAGACTAACATATAATGATTGGCAAAGGGGAGCACATGTCCTTGCCGAAGAGGCGCTCCCACTATCCCTCTTGCCTAGTGGGTGGATCTCTGCTTGGGAATTGCTCTCCTGTGGTGATTCTCAAGCAGAAATTCACTGGGCAGAGGTACCTTTGGAAAAGGGAGATTCTCCCCCTTTCAAACGATACCTCTCCCATGAGAATCAGTGCTCAGAGAGCTGAGATATGCCCCCTAGCACTGATTCAGTGAAAGTAAAATTAGCCTATTGGCTTGTTTTACTTTCACTTTTACTGCAATGACGTCAGCATGCCCTGTGTGCCGATCGTCCCTGCAGTTAAAAACAAAAGCAGTTCAGGTTGATCGAGATACTCCTTCTGAGCAGCCTGATGTAAAAAAAACATACAGGACTCCCTCTCTGCAGCAGAGGGGCCTTTACATACCTCCCCAGTATAGGTCAATGGCTGACACACACACACACTGGGGAGGTAGAAGGAGTGTCACCCATTGGCTGACACCCGCACTTGAAAGGTTAAACACATCCCATTTTCCTTTAAGGAAAATGGGTTGCATTTTTAAAAAAATGATTGCTTTATTTAAAAGCAGTCACAGATATGGTGGCCTGCTGACCCCACCAGGCCACCATCCCTGTGATGGCAGCGGTTTCTAGTAGGTCACAAAATACGACCTACTTCAGCAATATTCATGAGGTAGGTCTTTTTGCGACCCACTATGGATCATTAATTGGCCAGAAATTTCTTTCTTACGTTGGTAATAACGATTATGAAATAGCGATTCCCCAAAAATCGCTATAAGATAAGTGCTGTTATTATTCTTCGTACATCTAGCTCTTACAATATACGATGAGTATATAATTTTAGCAAATGTGGATAAGAAACATGGCAGTGCTGAGCTCTTTGTGAGAATAGGAAGACATAGAGCAAGTCAGGGCATATGTTGGGCAGGATACATTCATGAAAGATTGTGAGATAGAGGCGGGATCTGGATCCTCCACCAGACAGACCCTTGTGCACCTGCATACTGGAAAACATCTCCTTCACTTGCCTCCTTGCATTCTGCTATTTCTAGTTTAAATTATCCTACTGTAGTAACCCTGCGTGGAACATTCTGCCACATAGCCACATTCTTTGCTTCACTGCGTGTGCGTGAAGTTGGACCATGTGGTTTCCTATATTGATCAACTGAAAAGCAAACAATACGTACTGTCTCCCACCGAGTGAAGTCCTTGAAGGGAATCTGTTTCATCCTGGAGGCTGTGGATGGTTTCTGCATCAACAATTTCATTCAGTACAGATGGAAGATGACAGAGTCTGCGATGTGGGCTATATTTATGTGCTTCCGATTGTAAGGTTTCTCACAATTGTGTGTGAGATTTTTCTCAGGTGATGGCTGTTCTACTCTTTATCAATTCATAGTTTTATGCCGCATCGGTGGGTATGGGTAAAAAACATCTATAAAGTTGCTAGCAGTAACATTACCTGCATTATTCTAGTTGTATGTATCAACACCCCCATCATGTAAGGGGGTGGAGACACATACTTCTGCTACTGGGCCTAAATCTCCACCTAGAGTTGATGAACTGCATGGTGGTGGAGATTACCTGTGCAGAGATCTCCACACATAGATTTACTTTTAATTGGAAGGGAACAACACCAATGGATCATAACTAGTCCTAACTAGTAACATGAGATATAAACACTAAATCTAGCAATAAGAAATATGATTCTTTATATTTAAAAGGGAAGGTTTTGAGGAACTCCCTAAAATGTGTCAAGATAGGCTTTGTGAAGTGTATTCCTAGATGTGGCTCCCATGTTTAATTCAACTGGAGACCAGTGATGTGCAAGGATCTACTTATTACTCACTTCCTAGGTAATAACCCAGTGAACAAAGCACAGAAAGCCAAATTCATCTTCAATGGATATCTGTGAGAAGCTGGTCTGGTATATGATGTCCACTAACGTAAGTGGGCACCTTGCACCAGTCCAGACAATTTAATAGGTGTTAGACAACCTTAGATAGCTCTCTAAGTGGTAGCTGTGAAGAGCAGCCTTCAGGCTTCGTCCACAAGGAGTGTAAAGTAACTTGTTTTACCAGAATGCAATCTCATAGTATAGATTAAGTGAAAAGAACCACACCGAGTATTTATAAAAATATGTATTTATTATATAATACTCTCTGGTATGTTCCAATATCTCCTACATGGAGATCAACACAATGCACACAATACGTTAGCACAGAAACACAGTAAATAGCATGAAATACACAGTAGCCGCAAGGCAAGACCAAACCAAGAAAGTGGTATACGAACCACGACTCGAGTCAGGACGATGTCGAGCAGATGTAGAATTGCTGGGGACCCACAGAACCACCAAAGGTAAGTAGATAGGGGCCCCACGGAGAGCGTGTGCAGTTTGGGAACACGACTGAGTGCTCCGTACAAGTCTATGTGCAAGTCGCTGTTGGATTTATAAAGATTAAGGACCATTCCCAGTGGACCCTGAAGAAACCCCATGGAAGACAGAAGGTTGGAGAGCCACCCTGCAAGTGGATATCCTAGTACCCACGTTACCTACACCAGGGAAGCCGAGTGAATACATGTGAAGTGGTGTCGAAAACCGCAGTCAAACCCATTGGAGGACTTCAGGAAAGTGCCGCTGCTGGAAGAAGAGAACGTTTCTGTGGGAATCCAAGCGTGGATTCTTGAAGAGGAATACCTGCAAGCGGAGGGGACAGATTCTATGTCACTCCAGGATGACCAGGAGACATGGAAGACAAATGCCCTCCTATTGCGGGTGCTTCAGGATGGAGGACGGGGACCTTGACTCTGCAGCTGTGAGGACCAGTCAATGCTGAGGAGGACCAGGAGCCATGCGTGAGCTGTCCCACGAAGGATGTTGAGTGCTGAGGGGGTCAGTGTCCGGCGGGAGCACCTACAAGCCATGGCAAAGGCAAGCCACACAGGAAACAAAGAAGGAGCAAAGTCGGGACCAGCAAGGTCCAGGGGACTCACCAAAGGCAGGGGAGTCAGGGCAGCCCTGAGCAATCAGGGGAGCCCAAAAGAAACAAGTGTGACCCTCAATTGGACCCACATGTTGGAGGCATTGGAGTCGCGACAGGACCTCAAGCAGCTCACCAAAAGATGCAGACCATGATGCACACGATGCAATGTGGCTGAATATTCTGGTCACAGGAGGAGCTCGATGTTGGGGCTTCTTGGAGCCCAAAGATCTTCATGCAAAGAAGCCAACAAGCCTTTGCAACTACAAGTTAGGCGCAGTACACAGGGGTTTGGTTATTACAACCCACAAGAGGACTGTTGGACTTGGCCCTTCTGGCAGGTTCACCCCTGAACTTTTTTGCTTTTTATTGGTGACTTGGTGTGGTGATTTTTTGGTTTCTGCGCACTTTCCCTGTGTCCCAGGGTAAAGTGCGTGCGTGCTCTGAGTGCATGTGGTGAGATAGGCCTGCCCTCCCATAGGAATGCATGGGGAATGTATGTGTCCCTAGTAGTTCCTGATGCGTGGGGTGTGCAGGCCCGAGTTTGGTATGTGCGGACTCGTGGGAGTGAATGCTGCGCGATGATGTGTGCGGCGTGCATGTACCTAGTGTGGAAGTGCCACTTCTAGAAGTGGGCACTTCGGTGTGCAGTGTGAAATGTGTGCCTTGTCGCGTGATTGGCTGGTCATGTCATGTGACGGGCTAGGGATTCCCCAGAGTCAGGCTGAGTCACCCAGTGGTGAATGGGGAGATCAGCAGCTAGATGGTGGGGAGGAGTACACCTGGGTCCTGAATAGGGCAGGACTTTCCCCACACAATGCTGGCTCCGCCCCCTGTGGTGCGACTGACGACCCTAGCCCTGCCAGTGAATAGAGTGAGGGGCTGAACACATCAAGGGTGCTCCCCAACCAGCTGCGACTGGTTTTCCCCCTCACCCTGAACCCAGAACAAAGGGTTTGACTGTATAAAAATGGGGCTGTGTCCCCACAGAATCTGTTCTCTGCCAGGATCTTACCGAGGGGGGGCTGCTGCTGCTGCTGGACCAGAGGACCGCCACCTGGACTACCTCCCTGCCTGGAGGCCCAGTGAGCTGGCTCTGGGTCCAGCCTTGCCCCCCACCCCTGCCCTGCTGCATGCAGGGAAGAACTTTGCTGGACTTTGTGGTTCTTTTTATCCTAAAGCGCTGGGAGTGCTCTATTTGTGTCCCTAAGCGCTTGGAAGTGCTTTGATTTGCTTTTAGCGCTCAGGAGCGCTTTATTGCAGCCAGCCGGTGCCCACCCGGCGTTCACCCCGCTTATTTAATTATTTAATTGGCGGGTGCCCACCCCGCATTGTGGTGTGCTTGCGGGTGCCCACCCCGCTTATTTGTTTATTTTACGGCGGGTGCCCACCCCGCCGTATATCGCACCTACAGAGGGAGCCTACCCCTCGTTGCCGCTGAGAAAGTCACCGCCGCGGCCCTCGTGCAAACAGGAAGCCAGGCAGTGCTCGTGTGACGTGGGCGGGGCCTCGTCCCAAATCAGGAAGTCGACGGGAGCCTACCCCGCGCTCCTACAGCCGGACGAGGGAAGCCCCGCGAGAGGAGAAGACGGGAGAGCACGGGAGCCTACCCCGCCTCCCCGAGTGCAGCGAGTGGAAGCCCCGCAGACCGGAGTCCTGTCTTCGCCACCTCTCCCCCAGCCGGTAAGAGTTAAAGGGAGTCCGGGTGGGGAGAGGCGGTAGCAGAGCGGCCCCGCTCCAGAGCGGACCGCTCCAACGGGGCGCATTTTTTTTAAGAGCCGGGAAGGCTCCAACGTCTAAGGGGGCATTTTCCTCGGTGTCTGAGCGCGAGGCGCTCCAACGTGGTGATTGTGCTTCGTTGAGCCCAGTGAGGCTCCCACGTGCTCGGGGGACATTTTGTTCAGAGCCGTGAAGGCTCCAACGCTACGGGGGCATTTTCTAGTCAGTAGAGCGGCCCCGGAAGGCAGCGGGCCGCTCCAACGTCGCCCCCACCTTTTTTCTAGTGCCCGTGAGGCTCCAACGTCGGGGGCAATAGTTTAATAGAGCCCTGACAGGCTCGAGGGGGCATGTCATTGTTTTAGAGCCCAGAGAGGCTCCAAAGGCGACAGATTAGTTTCAAAGGGCACAGTGGTGCCCACGCTCCGTGTTCACAGCTGCCCAGCACTTAGTGGGCAGCTGCAACGTTTAGGTTGTACATTGCGCACCTGGCTTGCGCAGCCTGTGCAGTCGCGCCCTGACATTAGTGGATTGGTCATTTCTGCACCCCTGAGAGGCCAGTTGGCCTGGGGACAGTTTTTCTGTATTGTGCCCTCCCCTAGGGTACCTGGTGATTTTCATACATGTACTTTTTGCGCCTGCGCAATGCCTTCATGATATTTTCTGTCCTGAATTGAGTTTACACCTCTGAATGTTTTTATGCGTCATGTGTAATGTGCGTTTACCCCTACAGGTATTGTGATACTTAGGTGGTTGTTTGTTTTCTCCTAGTACAGGTGGTGCTAGTGAGGTCCTAGTTCCCTGCGTGACGTTTTCCTAAAGTGGTTAGGGTTGCGTAGGTGGTTCTTACCTGATGCCAGTAGTTACTGGTTGTGTGCTATATATGTTCTATTTTTAGTGCTACAGTGATTGTATGTGCTATGTTCTAAAATATTATTCCTACGTTCTAAGTGCTATTTCTACAAAGTGCTAATTCCTGACAGTGGTCCATGTGGCCCTGTCCCCTGTATATATAATCCCTTGTAAATTCTGCCCGTGCCTGTTGGCACATTGTAAAGTGTGTGTTTTTATCTAATGTGTTGTGTATAATACAAAGGTTATTTTTATATAATACCTTGTGTGGAGTTTCCTTTGTGGTGGGCCTTGGGTGTTGTTGCTGGGTGCGCGCGCAAACGCTTTACACATCGCCTCAGGGATAAGCCTGTCTGCTCGTGCCAAGCTACCAAGGGGGTGAGCAGGGGTTATCTTTGGCGTGTAACTTCCTTGCCCTGACTAGAGTGGTGGTTTCTGCCTGACTTTGGCGAAAGCCTTAGCCAACCAGAAATCCCATTTCTAACATTGGTGGCAGCGGTGGGATTTGGACTTGCGTTTGCGCTGTACCGCAGCGGCAACTGGCCGCACTACAAAACTCTGCATTTAGATAAATCACATGGTATAGGGATTATTGTTCTAAGTTTGTTTTCAATTGTCATTTCTTTGGAAATGTGTTTTTGTGCACTGTGAGTTAGGTGTCCCTAGTTCGGGAGGGTAGATCATCCCCCTTAGTGCATTGTGTTTCTGGATTCACCAGAGGGTGGGATCCAGTGGTGGCAGCGTAATAGTGTCCTGTACATTTGTCCCCCGCCCTGCGCCCAGAGTTGGTACCTGTGTCACGTGGTGGTCAGGTTGAGGAATCAGGGGTGGTAGAAACTGCCTTACCAGTCCGAGGGGAGGGTTGTGTGTGTGGATGAATGGTGTGTGGCACTAGGCATGTGAGGGTGAGTTCTCTGGGATAGAGAGCTTGCTGAATCTTTTGTGAATTGTGTACTCCTGTGTTAAACACAGACCCCTAGGTTCCCTGTGTGATCATTTCTCTAGAACGTCTGCCAGAATGGAGCCTGCTTTTGATCCCAGTGATCTAGTTTATTACGGTATGCATGAGTTGGAAGGGTTCTGTAGGGAGAGAAACATAGGGGTGAGAGAGTCAGACACTGTGTACGAACTGAGGAACCACATGAGTAGATGGCAAACAGGTGAATGGGAACGTGAGCACAGGGAGGAAGAAAGGGCCCGGGCCTCACACCTGGAGGGTGGTGGGTCTGTGGGGAGCCCTGAAGATTCAGAAGGAGATGACAGTACCTGGACGCCAGTAGAGAGTGAGGACCCCGTAGGTAGGGAGTCCCTTGCTGGGTCCAGCGTAGGAGCTAGCGCCTCATCCCTTTCCCTGTCCCCTGAGCACAGTGGTAGTTTTCTGGATTCCCCAGTGAGGGTGGAGTTCAGTGGTGGCAGCAATATAAAGTGCAGTATAGAGAGTCCCAGTGCCAGTTCCCCGAGTATGGTACCTGTTTCCCAAGAGGGGGAGTATAGGTTGAAATTCAGGGGCAGTAGGAAACTGTCTCACCAGTCTTGGGAGGAGTTTTTGGAGGGATGTAGGAGGCACTGTCCGATTGGGTGGAGCAGTACTCGGAACGTACTTATAATGGCCTGTATGATCTGGTTCTCAAAGAACACCTGCTCAGTTGTTGTGTGCCGGGGTTGCGCCAACACCTGTTGGGGTGTGGATTGTCTGAGCCATTTGAGCTTGCAGAAAAGGCAGACCATTGGGAAGGTGCTAGAGGTCCTCTAGTGTCATTAGTGAGTGATTCCAACAATAGTGGGTCAGAGATCCTCCAGCCCAGCGTGGTGGAGGAGGCTCATTGTAGCCCAGCTAGGTCCCAGGATAGCGAGGAGGGTGTAGGGGCTCACTGCCTGGCTCAGTGGAGCAGGAGTGAGGGGGTGACCGAGGGTCCCCAGACGCCCGAAACCCTGCCTCAGGACTTGGATGGTTTCATGAGGGAACACCAAGTTTGGGACCTAGGCTGTCCTGTTAGTCCACTTGAGGAAGATCTCTTAGTGAGTGGAGGACCTGGAGCGCCTGTAAACAGGGCTCCTGTGGTTCTGGAGTCTGGCAGTACCGCTCCGGTAGGGAGGGTACAGGAGTCCAGCGAGAGTGATTGGGGGATGAGTTCCCCAGTGGAAGAGCCGGTGGGTCAGGGACTTCCCAGTTGGGCTAGGATCCCGTGTAGTGACCAGGGTGACACCACTTTTGTTCTGGGGGATCTCCGCGCACTGTCAGGTGGACAGGGGACGGGAGATCAGCGCCAGACAGACAGTCGCTCGACATATGTGTCATTTGATAGCCTCAGGGGGATGGAGTGGAGATCCCCAGAAGTCCTGGAGTGCCAGGCAATTATTCCACCAAAGGTTCTAGGCCGGAGGTTGGAAGGCCAGGTTCGGGATCAGCCTGACCTGAAGGGTGGGACGTCTGTAATCAGCGTCCCGACCAGTTCTTCTTCCAGAGGTACCGCCCCAGTTGGTAGGGAGCAAGGTTCTGGAAGGGGGTGCAGAGGGTGGGAGAGCCCACCTCTACCCCTGGTACAACCTGAGGGGTTAAACCCTGGGTTGGAATGGCGTTCTAGGTGTACCCCTCGCCAGAGGAGGAGGAACCCTAGGAGAAGATGTAGGGGGAGGAGAGCCTTCCCTGAGACTCCTGGTCCGCCTGAGGGTGTAGACCCTAGGCTGGAGAACCAGTGGCAGTCTAGTCCTGTCTTGCAGAGAGGAAGAGTGGAGAATGGCCGCTATGTGCCAGGGGTTACTACCCCCCACTCTGTGGTTAGGCAAGGACCGGTGGCACCTGGGTGGCCTAAGGCCTGGTCCTGGCCGCGGACAGCTTGGGAGTACCAGTGGGGTAGCCCAGTTGGTCCAGACAGTGGTGTTAGAAAGAATTCCATGGGTTCACCGTGGCGTAGAACCGGAGGGTGTCCCTGCAGTTGCGGGCCCGCGTCCGTGTTCTATCGCCCCAAGCAGGGAAGTCCATCACGGTGGTGATTGGGCTGCCCTGCGCTTTGGCTGGAAGGGGGTTGTGTTGGACTTGGCCCTTCTGGCAGGTTCACCCCTGAACTTTTTTGCTTTTTATTGGTGACTTGGTGTGGTGATTTTTTGGTTTCTGCGCACTTTCCCTGTGCCCCAGGGTAAAGTGCGTGCGTGCTCTGAGTGCATGTGGTGAGATAGGCCTGCCCTCCCATAGGAATGCATGGGGAATGTATGTGTCCCTAGTAGTTCCTGATGCGTGGGGTGTGCAGGCCCGAGTTTGGTATGTGCGGACTCGTGGGAGTGAATGCTGCGCGATGATGTGTGCGGCGTGCATGTACCTAGTGTGGAAGTGCCACTTCTAGAAGTGGGCACTTCGGTGTGCAGTGTGAAATGTGTGCCTTGTCGCGTGATTGGCTGGTCATGTCATGTGACGGGCTAGGGATTCCCCAGAGTCAGGCTGAGTCACCCAGTGGTGAATGGGGAGATCAGCAGCTAGATGGGGGGGAGGAGTACACCTGGGTCCTGAATAGGGCAGGACTTTCCCCACACAATGCTGGCTCCGCCCCCTGTGGTGCGACTGACGACCCTCGCCCTGCCAGTGAATAGAGTGAGGGGCTGAGCACATCAAGGGTGCTCCCCAACCAGCTGCGACTGGTTTTCCCCCTCACCCTGAACCCAGAACAAAGGGTTTGACTGTATAAAAATGGGGCTGTGTCCCCACAGAATCTGTTCTCTGCCAGGATCTTACCGAGGGGGGGCTGCTGCTGCTGCTGGACCAGAGGACCGCCACCTGGACTACCTCCCTGCCTGGAGGCCCAGTGAGCTGGCTCTGGGTCCAGCCTTGCCCCCCACCCCTGCCCTGCTGCATGCAGGGAAGAACTTTGCTGGACTTTGTGGTTCTTTTTATCCTAAAGCGCTGGGAGTGCTCTATTTGTGTCCCTAAGCGCTTGGAAGTGCTTTGATTTGCTTTTAGCGCTCAGGAGCGCTTTATTGCAGCCAGCCGGTGCCCACCCGGCGTTCACCCCGCTTATTTAATTATTTAATTGGCGGGTGCCCACCCCGCATTGTGGTGTGCTTGCGGGTGCCCACCCCGCTTATTTGTTTATTTTACGGCGGGTGCCCACACCGCCGTATATCGCACCTACAGAGGGAGCCTACCCCTCGTTGCCGCTGAGAAAGTCACCGCTGCGGCCCTCGTGCAAACAGGAAGCCAGGCAGTGCTCGTGTGACATGGGCGGGGCCTCGTCCCAAATCAGGAAGTCGACGGGAGCCTACCCCGCGCTCCTACAGCCGGACGAGGGAAGCCCCGCGAGAGGAGAAGACGGGTGAGCACGGGAGCCTACCCCGCCTCCCCGAGTGCAGCGAGTGGAAGCCCCGCAGACCGGAGTCCTGTCTTCGCCACCTCTCCCCCAGCCGGTAAGAGTTAAAGGGAGTCCGGGTGGGGAGAGGCGGTAGCAGAGCGGCCCCGCTCCAGAGCGGACCGCTCCAACGGGGCGCATTTTTTTTAAGAGCCGGTAAGGCTCCAACGTCTAAGGGGGCATTTTCCTCGGTGTCTGAGCGCGAGGCACTCCAACGTGGTGATTGTGCTTCGTTGAGCCCAGTGAGGCGCCCACGTGCTCGGGGGGCATTTTGTTCAGAGCCGTGAAGGCTCCAACGCTACGGGGGCATTTTCTAGTCAGTAGAGCGGCCCCGGAAGGCAGCGGGCCGCTCCAACGTCGCCCCCACCTTTTTTCTAGAGCCCGTGAGGCTCCAACGTCGGGGGCAATAGTTTAATAGAGCCCTGACAGGCTCTAGGGGGCATGTCATTGTTTTAGAGCCCAGAGAGGCTCCAAAGGCGACAGATTAGTTTCAAAGGGCACAGTGGTGCCCACGCTCCGTGTTCACAGCTGCCCAGCACTTAGTGGGCAGCTGCAACGTTTAGGTTGTACATTGTGCGCCTGGCTTGCGCAGCCTGCGCAGTCGCGCCCTGACATTAGTGGATTGGTCATTTCTGCACCCCTGAGAGGCCAGTTGGCCTGGGGACAGTTTTTCTGTATTGTGCCCTCCCCTAGGGTACCTGGTGATTTTCATACATGTACTTTTTGCGCCTGCGCAATGCCTTCATGATATTTTCTGTCCTGAATTGAGTTTACACCTCTGAATGTTTTTATGCGTCATGTGTAATGTGCGTTTACCCCTACAGGTATTGTGATACTTAGGTGGTTGTTTGTTTTCTCCTAGTACAGGTGGTGCTAGTGAGGTCCTAGTTCCCTGCGTGACGTTTTCCTAAAGTGGTTAGGGTTGCGTAGGTGGTTCTTACCTGATGCCAGTAGTTACTGGTTGTGTGCTATATATGTTCTATTTTTAGTGCTACAGTGATTGTATGTGCTATGTTCTAAAATATTATTCCTACGTTCTAAGTGCTATTTCTACAAAGTGCTAATTCCTGACAGTGGTCCATGTGGCCCTGTCCCCTGTATATATAATCCCTTGTAAATTCTGCCCGTGCCTGTTGGCACATTGTAAAGTGTGTGTTTTTATCTAATGTGTTGTGTATAATACAAAGGTTATTTTTATATAATACCTTGTGTGGAGTTTCCTTTGTGGTGGGCCTTGGGTGTTGTTGCTGGGTGCGTGCGCAAACGCTTTACACATCGCCTCAGGGATAAGCCTGTCTGCTCGTGCCAAGCTACCAAGGGGGTGAGCAGGGGTTATCTTTGGCGTGTAACTTCCTTGCCCTGACTAGAGTGGTGGTTTCTGCCTGACTTTGGCGAAAGCCTTAGCCAACCAGAAATCCCATTTCTAACATTGGTGGCAGCGGTGGGATTTGGACTTGCGTTTGCGCTGTACCGCAGCGGCAACTGGCCGCACTACAAAACTCTGCATTTAGATAAATCACATGGTATAGGGATTATTGTTCTAAGTTTGTTTTCAATTGTCATTTCTTTGGAAATGTGTTTTTGTGCACTGTGAGTTAGGTGTCCCTAGTTCGGGAGGGTAGATCATCCCCCTTAGTGCATTGTGTTTCTGGATTCACCAGAGGGTGGGATCCAGTGGTGGCAGCGTAATAGTGTCCTGTACATTTGTCCCCCGCCCTGCGCCCAGAGTTGGTACCTGTGTCACGTGGTGGTCAGGTTGAGGAATCAGGGGTGGTAGAAACTGCCTTACCAGTCCGAGGGGAGGGTTGTGTGTGTGGATGAATGGTGTGTGGCACTAGGCATGTGAGGGTGAGTTCTCTGGGATAGAGAGCTTGCTGAATCTTTTGTGAATTGTGTACTCCTGTGTTAAACACAGACCCCTAGGTTCCCTGTGTGATCATTTCTCTAGAACGTCTGCCAGAATGGAGCCTGCTTTTGATCCCAGTGATCTAGTTTATTACGGTATGCATGAGTTGGAAGGGTTCTGTAGGGAGAGAAACATAGGGGTGAGAGAGTCAGACACTGTGTACGAACTGAGGAACCACATGAGTAGATGGCAAACAGGTGAATGGGAACGTGAGCACAGGGAGGAAGAAAGGGCCCGGGCCTCACACCTGGAGGGTGGTGGGTCTGTGGGGAGCCCTGAAGATTCAGAAGGAGATGACAGTACCTGGACGCCAGTAGAGAGTGAGGACCCCGTAGGTAGGGAGTCGCTTGCTGGGTCCAGCGTAGGAGCTAGCGCCTCATCCCTTTCCCTGTCCCCTGAGCACAGTGGTAGTTTTCTGGATTCCCCAGTGAGGGTGGAGTCCAGTGGTGGCAGCAATATAAAGTGCAGTATAGAGAGTCCCAGTGCCAGTTCCCCGAGTATGGTACCTGTTTCCCAAGAGGAGGAGTATAGGTTGAAATTCAGGGGCAGTAGGAAACTGTCTCACCAGTCTTGGGAGGAGTTTTTGGAGGGATGTAGGAGGCACTGTCCGATTGGGTGGAGCAGTACTCGGAACGTACTTATAACGGCCTGTATGATCTGGTTCTCAAAGAACACCTGCTCAGTTGTTGTGTGCCGGGGTTGCGCCAACACCTGTTGGGGTGTGGATTGTCTGAGCCATTTGAGCTTGCAGAAAAGGCAGACCATTGGGAAGGTGCTAGAGGTCCTCTAGTGTCATTAGTGAGTGATTCCAACAATAGTGGGTCAGAGATCCTCCAGCCCAGCGTGGTGGAGGAGGCTCAGTGTAGCCCAGCTAGGACACAGGATAGCGAGGAGGGTGTAGGGGCTCACTGCCTGGCTCAGTGGAGCAGGAGTGAGGGGGTGACCGAGGGTCCCCAGACGCCCGAAACCCTGCCTCAGGACTTGGATGGTTTCATGAGGGAACACCAAGTTTGGGACCTAGGCTGTCCTGTTAGTCCACTTGAGGAAGATCTCTTAGTGAGTGGAGGACCTGGAGCGCCTGTAAACAGGGCTCCTGTGGTTCTGTAGTCTGGCAGTACCGCTCCGGTAGGGAGGGTACAGGAGTCCAGCGTGAGTGATTGGGGGATGAGTTCCCCAGTGGAAGAGCCGGTGGGTCAGGGACTTCCCAGTTGGGCTAGGATCCCGTGTAGTGACCAGGGTGACACCACTTTTGTTCTGGGGGATCTACGCGCACTGTCAGGTGGACAGGGGACGGGAGATCAGCGCCAGACAGACAGTCGCTCGACATATGTGTCATTTGATAGCCTCAGGGGGATGGAGTGGAGATCCCCAGAAGTCCTGGAGTGCCAGGCAATTATTCCACCAAAGGTTCTAGGCCGGAGGTTGGAAGGCCAGGTTCGGGATCAGCCTGACCTGAAGGGTGGGACGTCTGTAATCAGCGTCCCGACCAGTTCTTCTTCCAGAGGTACCGCCCCAGTTGGTAGGGAGCAAGGTTCTGGAAGGGGGTGCAGAGGGTGGGAGAGCCCACCTCTGCCCCTGGTACAACCTGAGGGGTTAAACCCTGGGTTGGACTGGCGTTCTAGGTGTACCCCTCGCCAGAGGAGGAGGAACCCTAGGCGAAGATGTAGGGGGAGGAGAGCCTTCCCTGAGACTCCTGGTCCGCCTGAGGGTGTAGACCCTAGGCTGGAGAACCAGTGGCAGTCTAGTCCTGTCTTGCAGAGAGGAAGAGTGGAGAATGGCCGCTATGTGCCAGGGGTTACTACCCCCCACTCTGTGGTTAGGCAAGGACCGGTGGCACCTGGGTGGCCTAGGGCCTGGTCCTGGCCGCGGACAGCTTGGGAGTACCAGTGGGGTAGCCCAGTTGGTCCAGACAGTGGTGTTAGAAAGAATTCCATGGGTTCACCGTGGCGTAGAACCGGAGGGTGTCCCTGCAGTTGCGGGCCCGCGTCCGTGTTCTATCGCCCCAAGCAGGGAAGTCCATCACGGTGGTGATTGGGCTGCCCTGCGCTTTGGCTGGAAGGGGGTTGTGTTGGACTTGGCCCTTCTGGCAGGTTCACCCCTGAACTTTTTTGCTTTTTATTGGTGACTTGGTGTGGTGATTTTTTGGTTTCTGCGCACTTTCCCTGTGTCCCAGGGTAAAGTGCGTGCGTGCTCTGAGTGCATGTGGTGAGATAGGCCTGCCCTCCCATAGGAATGCATGGGGAATGTATGTGTCCCTAGTAGTTCCTGATGCGTGGGGTGTGAAGGCCCGAGTTTGGTATGTGCGGACTCGTGGGAGTGAATGCTGCGCGATGATGTGTGCGGCGTGCATGTACCTAGTGTGGAAGTGCCACTTCTAGAAGTGGGCACTTCGGTGTGCAGTGTGAAATGTGTGCCTTGTCGCGTGATTGGCTGGTCATGTCATGTGACGGGCTAGGGATTCCCCAGAGTCAGGCTGAGTCACCCAGTGGTGAATGGGGAGATCAGCAGCTAGATGGGGGGGAGGAGTACACCTGGGTCCTGAATAGGGCAGGACTTTCCCCACACAATGCTGGCTCCGCCCCCTGTGGTGCGACTGACGACCCTAGCCCTGCCAGTGAATAGAGTGAGGGGCTGAGCACATCAAGGGTGCTCCCCAACCAGCTGCGACTGGTTTTCCCCCTCACCCTGAACCCAGAACAAAGGGTTTGACTGTATAAAAATGGGGCTGTGTCCCCACAGAATCTGTTCTCTGCCAGGATCTTACCGAGGGGGGGCTGCTGCTGCTGCTGGACCAGAGGACCGCCACCTGGACTACCTCCCTGCCTGGAGGCCCAGTGAGCTGGCTCTGGGTCCAGCCTTGTCCCCCACCCCTGCCCTGCTGCATGCAGGGAAGAACTTTGCTGGACTTTGTGGTTCTTTTTATCCTAAAGCGCTGGGAGTGCTCTATCTGTGTCCCTAAGCGCTTGGAAGTGCTTTGATTTGCTTTTAGCGCTCAGGAGCGCTTTATTGCAGCCAGCCGGTGCCCACCCGACGTTCACCCCGCTTATTTAATTATTTAATTGGCGGGTGCCCACCCCGCATTGTGGTGTGCTTGCGGGTGCCCACCCCGCTTATTTGTTTATTTTACGGCGGGTGCCCACCCCGCCGTATATCACACCTACAGAGGGAGCCTACCCCTCGTTGCCGCTGAGAAAGTCACCGTCGCGGCCCTCGTGCAAACAGGAAGCCAGGCAGTGCTCGTGTGACGTGGGCGGGGCCTCGTCCCAAATCAGGAAGTCAACGGGAGCCTACCCCGCGCTCCTACAGCCGGACGAGGGAAGCCCCACGAGAGGAGAAGACGGGAGAGCACGGGAGCCTACCCCGCCTCCCCGAGTGCAGCGAGTGGAAGCCCCGCAGACCGGAGTCCTGTCTTCGCCACCTCTCCCCCAGCCGGTAAGAGTTAAAGGGAGTCCGGGTGGGGAGAGGCGGTAGCAGAGCGGCCCCGCTCCAGAGCAGACCGCTCCAACGGGGCGCATTTTTTTTAAGAGCCGGGAAGGCTCCAACGTCTAAGGGGGCATTTTCCTCGGTGTCTGAGCGCGAGGCGCTCCAACGTGGTGATTGTGCTTCGTTGAGCCCAGTGAGGCTCCCACGTGCTCGGGGGGCATTTTGTTCAGAGCCGTGAAGGCTCCAACGCTACGGGGGCATTTCCTAGTCAGTAGAGCGGCCCCGGAAGGCAGCGGGCCGCTCCAACGTCGCCCCCACCTTTTTTCTAGAGCCCGTGAGGCTCCAACGTCGGGGGCAATAGTTTAATAGAGCCCTGACAGGCTCTAGGGGGCATGTCATTGTTTTAGAGCCCAGAGAGGCTCCAAAGGCGACAGATTAGTTTCAAAGGGCACAGTGGTGCCCACGCTCCGTGTTCACAGCTGCCCAGCACTTAGTGGGCAGCTGCAACGTTTAGGTTGTACATTGTGCGCCTGGCTTGCGCAGCCTGCGCAGTCGCGCCCTGACATTAGTGGATTGGTCATTTCTGCACCCCTGAGAGGCCAGTTGGCCTGGGGACAGTTTTTCTGTATTGTGCCCTCCCCTAGGGTACCTGGTGATTTTCATACATGTACTTTTTGCGCCTGCGCAATGCCTTCATGATATTTTCTGTCCTGAATTGAGTTTACACCTCTGAATGTTTTTATGCGTCATGTGTAATGTGCGTTTACCCCTACAGGTATTGTGATACTTAGGTGGTTATTTGTTTTCTCCTAGTACAGGTGGTGCTAGTGAGGTCCTAGTTCCCTGCGTGACGTTTTCCTAAAGTGGTTAGGGTTGCGTAGGTGGTACTTACCTGATACCAGTAGTTACTGGTTGTGTGCTATATATGTTCTATTTTTAGTGCTACAGTGATTGTATGTGCTATGTTCTAAAATATTATTCCTACGTTCTAAGTGCTATTTCTACAAAGTGCTAATTCCTGACAGTGGTCCATGTGGCCCTGTCCCCTGTATATATAATCCCTTGTAAATTCTGCCTGTGCCTGTTGGCACATTGTAAAGTGTGTGTTTTTATCTAATGTGTTGTGTATAATACAAAGGTTATTTTTATATAATACCTTGTGTGGAGTTTCCTTTGTGGTGGGCCTTGGGTGTTGTTGCTGGGTGCGCGCGCAAACGCTTTACACATCGCCTCAGGGATAAGCCTGTCTGCTCGTGCCAAGCTACCAAGGGGGTGAGCAGGGGTTATCTTTGGCGTGTAACTTCCTTGCCCTGACTAGAGTGGTGGTTTCTGCCTGACTTTGGCGCAAGCCTTAGCCAACCAGAAATCCCATTTCTAACAAGGACTACGCCTCAAACTTGGTGAGAGGGTAGAACAGGTTTCGGGAGCTGTGGGAAACTATCACCTGTGTTGCAGAGCCCACGGAGTCCAGAGGAGCTCAGGATCTGAAGACCGGTCGACCTAGCTACAGTGCCTGCAAATGCAGGGGAGTGACTCCTTCACTCCAAGGAAGATTACTTCAGGTGCATTTGATGCTTCAGAGGCCTTGGAGGTTCTTGTATGATGCACAGGCACAGACAATGCAGCAGACTGGAAGGGAGACGAAGTCAGGCCCAAACGAAGTCCAGAGTGCCCAGACGGTAGAAGTGCAGTAGTGTCTGATCTGAATCTTATCCCACGACGTATCTAGGGACCTACACCCAAGTAAGCCCTTAAGTACCCTAGGGAAAGGGGATGATACTCTTGGGTGGAAGGTACACCAGAAATGTAGTTGAGACTTTGTTGCTGGCGAACATGCCATAAGTTAGACCTGATTATCTGGATCTCAAGCAGGGACTTGACTTGATTTACGCTCACTCTGAGGTGACTACCCGGGCAACACTACCACAACTATTAAGGACCCTTGTGAACACTCTGCATTACATATTAAGCCCTGATGAAGTTCCTTATGAAAAAGGAACGGAACGCGTTGGCTGATGGGCGATTTTAATTCAAGTTTAAATAAAGGATCATTAACTAAACTGGAGAGCGTGTGCAGTTTGGGAACACGACTGAGTGCTCCGTACAAGTCTATGTGCAAGTCGCGGTTGGATTTATAAAGATTAAGGACCCTTCCCAGTGGACCCTGAAGAAACCCCATGGAAGACAGAAGGTTGGAGAGCCACCCTGCCCGTGGATATCCTATTACCCACGTTACCTACACCAGGGAAGCCGAGTGAATACATGTGAAGTGGTGTCGAAAACCGCAGTCAAACCCAATGGAGGACTTCAGGAAAGTGCAGCTGCTGGAAGAAGAGAATGTTTCTGTGGGAATCCAAGCGTGGATTCTTGAAGAGGAATACCTGCAAGCGGAGGGGACAGATTCTATGTCACTCCAGGATGACCAGGAGACATGGAAGACAAATGCCCTCCTATTGCGGGTGCTTCAGGATGGATGACGGGGACCTTGACTCTGCAGCTGTGAGGACCAGTCGATGCTGAGGAGGACCAGGAGCCATGCCTGAGCTGTCCCACGAAGGATGTTGAGTGCTGAGGGGGTCAGTGTCCGGCGGGAGCACCTACAAGCCATGGCAAAGGCAAGCCACACAGGAAACAAAGAAGGAGCAAAGTCAGGACCAGCAAGGTCCAGGGGACTCACCAAAGGCAGGGGAGTCAGGGCAGCCCTGAGCAATCAGGGGAGCCCAAAAGAAACAAGTGTGACCCTCAATTGGACCCACATGTTGGAGGCATTGGAGTCGTAACAGGACCTCAAGCAGCTCACCAAAAGATGCAGACCATGATGCACACGATGCAATGTGGCTGAATATTCTGGTCACAGGAGGTGCTCGATGTTGCGGCTTCTTGGAGCCCAAAGATCTTCATGCAAAGAAGCCAACAAGCCTTTGCAACTACAAGTTAGACGCAGTACACAGGGGTGTGGTTATTACAACCCCCAAGAGGACTACGCCTCAAACTTGGTGAGAGGGCAGAGCAGGTTTCGGGAGCTGTGGGAAACTATCACCTGTGTTGCAAAGCCCACGGAGTCCAGAGTAGCTCAGGATCTGAAGACCGGTAGACCTAGCTACATGCCTGCAAATGCAGGGGAGTGACTCCTTCACTCCAAGGAAGATTACTTCAGGTGCATTTGATGCTTCAGAGGCCTTGGAGGTACTTGTATGATGCACAGGCACAGACAATGCAGCAGACTGGAAGGGAGACGAAGTCAGGCCCAAACGAAGTCCAGAGTGCCCAGACGGTAGAAGTGCAGTAGTGTCTGATCTGAATCTTATCCCACAACGTATTTAGGGACCTACACCCAAGTAAGCCCTTAAGTACCCTAGGGAAAGGGGAAGATACTCTTGGGTGGAAGGTACACCAGAAATGTAGTTGAGACTTTGTTGCTGGCGAACATGCCATAAGTTAGACCTGATAATCTGGATCTCAAGCAGGGACTTGACTTGATTTACGCTCACTCTGAGGTGACTACCCGGGCAACATTACCACAACTATTAAGGACCCTTGTGAACACTCTGCATTACATATTAAGCCCTGATGAAGTTCCTTATGAAAAAGGAACGGAACGCGTTGGCTGATGGGCGATTTTAATTCAAGTTTAAATAAAGGATCATTAACTAAACTTGTTATCTCAACTTCATTTCTGGTGCACCTTCCACCCAAGAGGATTTTTACCTTCCTGGATTCAAGTGACGCTCAACGGTGGCGAGTGCACAGGACACTAAATTTAATGCAACACTGATTAAGGTGCTGATCGCTTGGTCAGCCGTTGGGAGCTTTCTCTAAAACCCTAGGGAAAGAGTTTGGAAGGTTGAGGGGAGCAGGGCGGTTACGCCAATGTCCTTTGTCCAGTTTTGCACTAGAGCGGGAGCCAACGGCTCCCAGAACTGGTTTGAACTGGTCTATGCATAGGGACACCAAATTTGCCCCTTATGCATACTTTCAGGCGCTGGCAGGCGCACCCACCCGGTCCCAATACACTAAATCCTGTCTGGGAGGTGGTCACACCTCCCTGTGACCGGATGCCTATTGGTACACCTTCCTCTGCTTGAGCTTGGCTCAGCAGAAGGAGGGCAGAAATATGTCTCTGGTCGGCAGCAACCATTATGTGCTGTCCGAGTCTGGAAGACTGGAACCAGGATCACTGAGAGCAAAACGGAGGGCCCTACCAGTGCTTGGAATCATACCTACCACACCATTTATGGTGTGGGGGTATTATTCCAACATGTTTGATATCAAAATGATAGGATTAGTTGCAGCCGTTTTTAAGATAGTCATCGAGTATTCACGCAATTCCTCTCTATATAGTATGTAGCTGCTTTTCTGACAACCTGGGAGAATGGACTCCGTAGGCTGGAGGGGTGTCCTGCTCATGCAGGGGCACCCTCTCACTTAGAACCAAGCACCCTGCCTGCAGGATTGTAAAGGCCAGCTATAGGGGTGACTTACAGGTTTTAAGGGCAGTGGCCCTTAGATATAGTAAACCTATATCTTTAGTAAGTGGTGCAAGCATCAACTTACACAAACTGCAATGGCAGGCCTGTAGTTCCATTTTGAATGGTCTCTCATGCGTGGCATAATACATGCTTCAGCCTGTGGGAGACCTCTGGGGTACCTATGCCCTGGGGATATGGGTACCATGTACTAGGGACTGACCAGGGTACACTAGTATCCAATCTGGGATGTACCTACGTACTGGACAAACCAATTTAGGGAGAAAGCAGATAGACTGGGGTCCTGATTACCAGGACCCCAATCAGACAAGTCAAAAACAGCATCACATCAAGTAACAAGCATTGGCATAGCCAATAGGTCTCGCCTTTGGAACCTTATAAGTGTTTAGCCATACAACAGTTGATGTTGTTGCACCAAGGATATTGTGCTGCATAACTAAATACTTATAAGGTCCCAAAAGCGAGACCTATTGGCCAGGCCAATGCTTGTTCAAAAAGTGGCAGGAATGTATGTTACTTGCATTATTTTAATAAAAATGTTTTTCATGGGACACCTTTATTTATCACGCGTTTATGACAGGAAAGTTCAGAATTGTCCTGTTACTTTTGTCTTGGGAAATTTATTGAATTGCGCAACTGTGGGGTGTTTTCGAAAGAGGTTCTGAAAACGGTCGGAAATTTGAGCTAAGCACATATAAGGATGACTACAACCTGAAAGTGCCACTGGGGCATAGCCGTTAAATCAGCCCGGCGAGTCGAGTAATTGGTTTTGAGATATATGCAAGTTCCAAGTCAGAGAGGTCCAAATCCCGCCGAGGCCCGGCTCAGGTGTTCATCGTTCGCTGGTCGATAACAGGAGTATCGCTGAGTTTGGCGATAACAAATAACATTGAAGCGCTAAGAGGCAACGCAGCTTGAGGTGCAGACTTTACACATGATGGTCATTACTGGTGAGAATTCAACCCCTACAATTTCACAATGTATTCTAAATATTGCGATGTGAATGAGCCAACATCAAAATGGTTTCCACAACAAGTCAGTTTCAATGGCTAGATTTAAGGCGCTCAGCCGTGCTCCGCTGCTGTTCACAGTGCTCTGAGAGAACAAGCTTTGACCACGCACGTGAGAACAAGCATCGCGGTACCGGCGCTTTACTTTGAACATTAAAAGTAAAGTGCGGGTGCCGTGATTATAGCAAAAGTAAAGAAATAGATGTTTTTTCTATTTCTTTACTTTTGCAAAAGTGAAAGTCATCACGGTTTAATTACCCGTGAAAGACTGATGGCGGCCAGCTGCGCGCGTGCACGCTCGTGTGAACGCCAGCGCTAGGCCAGCCAGCAGCACTTTGAAAACTCATCTACTAAATGTCTCTCCGAGCAGCGCATGCGTGCTGACTCAGCAAGACCGAAAAAGTGGGGGTAACTATAGGAGTATATCCTACTTTCCTAAACAACCCCCCCCCCCCTAAAACGTAAGGAGATGAGACTAACCTTGCCCAGTTGAGTATTCATTTTCTAAGTGGAAATACCTGGAAAGTCCACATGCATTGGCATGGTAACTCCCAGGTCTATGTTCCGCCATATAGTCCATTCCCTGTAGGAAAATGGACCACCTCAAAAGATTGGGGTTTTTAGCCATCATCTGTTTAAGCCATAATAGAGGCTTATGGTCTGTCTGAAAAATGAAGTGAGTGCCAAACAAGAATGGCTTCAGCTTCTTCAGGGCCCAGACCACAGCAACAATCTACTTCTCAATGGCTGACCAACATTTCTCTCTGGGGATCAACCTTCTGATGATGAAAGCTACTGGTTGATCCTGGCCCTCTGCATTAAGTTGTGATAACACAGACCCTACCCCCAACTCATATGGATCTGTTTGGACAATGAATTGCTTAGAGTAGTTAGGACTCTGCAGAATGAGAGCAGTGCACACGGCCTGCTTGAGGTCATGAAATGCCTTCTGACAGCTAACTGTCCACTGAACTTTCTTGGGCATTTTCTTAGAAGTCAGATCATTCAAAGGAGTCACTATGGACCCATACCCTTTTTCGGCAATCTTCTGTAATACCCAGTCAAGCCCAAGAAAGCTCTGACCTGTGTCTGGGCAGTTGGAGTAACCTATTCCATGATGGTCTGGATTTTGCTCTGAAGTGGTTCAACCTGGACTCCACCCACAAGCTGGCCCAGGTACACAACCTTGCTCTGTCCTATCTGGCACTTTGTGACTTTGATAGTGAGGCCTGCTTTCTGCAGGGCCTCCAAAACATTCTTCAGGTGTACCAGGTGATCCTCCCAGGTGGAGCTAAAGACAGCTATATTATCTAGATATGCTGCCCTATAGGCTGCCAGACCTTTGAGAACTTTATTCACCAGCCTTTGGAATGTGGCATGTGCATTTTTCAAACCAAAGGACATCACAATAAATTGGTAATACCCACCAGGGGTTGAAAATGCTGTTTTTGGTTTGGCATCCTCGGCTAGTAAGGTCAAATGTACTTCACCAGCCTTTGGAATGTGGCAGGTGCATTTTTCAAACCAAAGGACATTTCAATAAATTGGTAATGC
Organism: Triturus cristatus; assembly: GCF_964204655.1. NCBI lineage: Eukaryota > Metazoa > Chordata > Amphibia > Caudata > Salamandridae > Triturus > Triturus cristatus. The sequence goes on from NC_140590.1 coordinate 231,566,835, forward strand.
CCACTAGGGGTTGAAAATGCTGTTTTTGGTTTGGCATCCTCTGCACGTCTGATTTCCCAATAGCCAGCAGTAAGGTAATAGGGACTTAAGAACTTGGCTGAGGCCAAAGTATCAATAAGCTGGTGTGCCCTAGGAATTGGGTGAGCATCAGTCCAAGTGACTGCATTGAGTCCCCTGTAGTCAACACAAAACCCCATCTCTCTTTTTCCACCCTTGATGTGAGCTTCTTTTTTACCATTACTACTGGACTAGCCTAAGGGTTATCTTGGGGCTCTATTACTCCTAATTCAAGCATCTTTTTGACCTCTGTCCTGATGCAATCTCTGACATGGTCAGGCTGCCTGTAAATCTTAGTTTTAACAGGTAGACTCTGACCTGTGTCCACTTCATGGGTACACCAGGTGGTTTGACTGGGTATCAAAGAAAACATATGCCTATATTGATTGAGGACCTTCCTGCAATCAATCTGCTGTAGGTCAGTGAGGCTGCCTGCCAAGGCTACACCATCTTCTGACCCATCCTCATAGTTTTGTGAGAGAAGATCAGGGATTATGTCACTCTCTTCCTCCTATCCCTCATCAGTTGCCATGAGCAAGCCCATGTCAGCTATGTTCATAAAAGGTTTTAACCTGATCACATGAAGCTCCCTATGGGGGCTTCTCGACGTGTCATGGTCCACCAGGTAGGTGACCTCACCCTTTTGTTCAATTATAGTGTGAGGTCCACTCAACATGTCCTGGAGAGCTGCTGGAGGCATAGGTTCCAACACCCACACTTTCTGGCCTGGCTGGTAAACAGTCAGGACAGCCTTTTGGTCATGCCAAGCTTTTTGGAGTTCTTGGCTGGCCTCTTGGTTTTTACTTGCCTTCAGCCATCCTGGAGCGGAGACCAAGTACATAGTCCACTATGCCTTTGTTTGGGAGGTTTGAGAGGTAACTCCCATCCCTCCTTCACCAGACACAATGGATCCCTAACTGGATACCCAAACAGAAGTTCAAAAGGGCTGTCGCCAACCCCCTTCTGAGGGACCTCTCTGTGGGCAAAGAGAAGGCAGGGCAGAAGGACATCCCATTTCCGCCTAAGCTTTTCTGGGAGGCCCATGAGCATACCCTTTAGGGTTTTGTTGAATCTTTCAATTAACCCATTGCACTGAGGACAATAGGGTGTGGTGAATTTGTAGTTCACTCCACACTCTTTCCACATTGCAGTAGAATATTTTGACATGAAGTTGGTACCTCTTTCAGTTAAAACCTCCTTAGGGAAGCCCACTCTGGATCAAACTCCTAAGAGGGCCCTTGCCACCTCATGAGCTGTAGTGGCCCTAAGGGGAATAACTTCTGGGTATCTAGTGGCATGGTCCACCACCACCACTAGAAAATAACTGTGCCCAGATGCTGTTGGAGGGTTCATGGACCTATGATATCAATCTAAACCCTCTCAAAGAGAGCCCTATCCGCTGGGAGCAGAATCAGGGGGGCCTTTGTGGTGCCACCTGCCTTACCACTGGCTTGGCAAGTGACACAGGAGCCACAAACCTCCTTTGTGTCCTCAGACATGTGGGGCCAGTGGAAGTGAGGGACAAGCCTGTCCCAAGTCTTACACTGCCCTAAGTGTCCTGCCGGTGGAATGCCATGTGCTAGGTTGAGTAGAAAGCCTCTGAACTTCAAGGGTATAACCAACCTCCTGGTGGCACCAGGCTTAGTATCTCTACCCTCTGAGTACCTAAGTCCCTCGTCCCTGTAGATCCTATGGGACCCACTGAAATTTCCAGCTTGCTGTCTAAGGGGTTCAAGAGAGGGGCAGGTTTGCTGCTCCAAACTTCAAATTCAGGTCTGACCTGGAAGGGCCCCCTGCCCCCAAGAACTCAACCTGATCAGGTTCAAGTTCATTTAGGGCAGTTCCTTCACAGGACTCAGATCATCTCCCTCAAAAGATTGATCCTCACTCTGAATCTTGGGGGGAGACACAGCCTTACCCCATCTGCTCCTTCTCTTGGAAGGCCTCTGGTCCATGATTCCGAGATCCAGGGCCTGTTCAGTGGATGTCAGTTTGGCTTGTGACCTTATCACATCAAACACATCTGCAGAGATGCCCAATATTGCTTCATTAGTTCTAAAGTCAACTTCAGCCCAGGCTGAAGTCTCCAAATCATTGCCCAAAAAATAATCTATTGGTAGGTCTGAACTTACCACAACCTTTTTAGGTCCAGTTACCCCTCCCCAGCTGAAATTAACAACTGTTAAGAAATGGTGAGTCCTGACATTGTTAGCATCTGTCACTTGGTAGATTTCTTTAAGTATGATTTAGTCAGGAGACAGAAGTTTCTCTGTCACCATTGTGACACTGACCCCTGTATCCCTGTAGGCCATGGCCTCTGTTCCATTGATCAAAGGCTGTTGTTTGTACTTGCCCAGGTTACTGAGATTAACAACACATGTTTCGCCCCTTTTACATGGCCATCCGGCCTGTGGCTTCCTCAGGGCGTGCAATAATATCAAGGGACATGAGTCTAGTCCCGTAATATCAGTTGAAAAATCCGTTATATTCTGAAGGCTTCTAGTAAGGGGCACAATGCCCGGGATCGGTCTGTCTTTGCGGACCGCAAAGACAGACCGATCGCGGGCATTGTGCCCCTTACTAGAAGCCTTCAGATTGGCTTTAACTTTGTGTTGCTCACCCAAGAGAAAGTCTCAAAATAACTGTATAAAACACGCTTACAAAAAGATGAAACTGCCTTCTAGAATTTTTTCCGTAAAAGAGATAATTACTAACTAAGATTTGCCCTGACACCCCTTTGGGAACTCTCTTATCGCCAGTGGGACGGGGGTTCTCCCACTGTTAAGGGCAAACACCGCACTTACACTCAACTCAATAATACGGTTATCAAGGGATTGGGACCTCTTTCCCCCATTTTCCTCTGATACTGAGATTAACAAGTAGGGAGGCAAGATATATGCCACCATCACAAACTAGAACAGCCTGAGCTGGAGTTCTGACTAAGCCACAACCCAACTCAGATCCCAAGGTAAACACTACAATTCCCTTGTTTGCTGCACTACCACTTGTACTGGAGCTAGGGGGTGCAGTTGCCTTAGGGGCAGTGGTAGTAGTTGTTGTTACCTTGGCCTTTGGACAATCAGCATCCCTTGCCAAATGGGTATTCTGTTTACAGAGATAGCACCAAGGTTTCTTTTTGCCTTTCTTGTTGGATTGTGACTCTCCCCCAGATGCAGGTCTTTACCCTTGTCCCCACCCTTATTTTGAGTTTTAGAAGAGTCATGCTTCTTCTGATCACCACCACTGTTCTGGTTTTTCTGCTTCACCCTGGTTCTGACCCACGTATCTTCCTTCTTTTCCAATTCTTGGGGAGAAGTCACATCTGAGTCCACCAGGTATTGATGCAAAAGCTGATTCTGACAATTATTAGGAATCTGCTCCCTCATAATCAAATTGTACAGTCCTTGATAGTCATGCACTTTGCTGCCAAGCAACACACCTTTCAGAGCCTTGATGGCATTATCCACAAAGTCTACCCAGTCCTGGGACTGTGATTTCTGGGTGTCTCTGAACTTATTCCAGTATTGTTCAGTGGTTAAGGCAAACCCATCAATTAAAGCACTTTTCAAAAGTGAGTAATTATCAGCAGCCTCTTCTCTAACAGTGAGGAGCGTATCTCTACCTTTGTCAGCACTGGAGACCCACAATATAGCTGCCCACTGCTTTTGAGAGCCATTCTGAACTTTACAGGCCCTCTCTAAAGCAGTTATCCATTTGTGGATGTCATCCCCAACATGGTAGACAATCTTGTTCAGGTTCCTATGTTCAAAGAAATTTCCCATAACCGTAGGGACTTAGGCCCTCGAGTAAATAGAGGGGGAACTGTCAGATCCTGCGAGGTGGTTATACCCTCAAGCTTATTTTCAGATGCAAGATAAGGTGAGGAGAGGAATATCCCCCAACCAGATTGGCATCCTTTCCTGCAATGTAAATGGATTAGAGGACAAAATAAAAAGGGCGATTGTATTGCAATAAATTAAGAGACGGGCTCCTGATATTTTCCTGCTGCAAGAAACCCATATACAGGGGACGTCCCACTGTGCCCTCAACAGATGTGACTATAAACTAGTTGTACACACTGGGTACACCAGAGATTCAAGAGGGGTGAGCATTTTACTACACAAGCCCTTTCCATTTACGATAAGGGCAGTGACCCACGACCCTCTCGGTCATTTTGTGACGCTGTCAGGGAACTGGGACGGTACACTATTGCAAATTGTATCACTGTATATCTCTGGCCGAGTTCCTGTCAGCAATTGGCCTTGTGGATGTGTGGCCTGTGCGCAATCCCTCTACCCGACAATATACCTACCACTCAGGTGTACATGGAAGTCTGTCTCGTATAGATTATGTTTTCGGGTTGGTAGATCAGTTATCACAATTTCAGAAGGTGACCCTTCTCCCAACGGGTATTTCTGATTAATATCCAATCAGTGTAACCTATGGAGAAGCGCCCCCAACTGGGGGAAATTACGTATCATTTTGTCCATGGTATCTCAAAATTCCATCTATCAGGGAAGACTCATTGAAAACATCAGTTAATTATTTTGAGGAAAATATGGAGTTGGTAGATTTGCGTCAAACCCTGTCGGAGGCCTATAAGGCTGTAATCAGAAGTCAGGGAGTCTCCTTAATTTCCGCTCATAAGAAGGAAAAGATAAGGCAGCTCACAGTAGTAGAAGAGGAGATTAGGAAACTAGAATCAGAACAACTACGGTCAGATACCCCAGAAGGGCAACATAGGCTACAGATTAAGCAGAAGAAGTAGAGGGACATAGCAGAGGAATAGACCAGAGCGTATTATAGGGCTACCCTGCACCGACTCTATGAAGTGGGCAATAGAGCGAGTAAATTGCTGGTGTGGCTAGGCAGAAGAGAGCAGGCTTCTAGATGGGAATTCAAGTTCACTTCAGAAGTGGGGGAATGAATCAGAGATAGACAAGGAATAACGAATGCCTTTGTAGCCTACTACCGACAACTGTACACGTCGTCAACTCAAGTTACCCAGGTGATGGCGTGGGAGCTCCTGTCCACTCTCAGTATACCCTCCCTTGAAAAGGTGGATAGAGACAGCCTAGAGCTAGAGCTTACAGAAAGCAAGGTGACACAGGCGATTCAGGCCTTGAAACCTGGGAAAGCAATGGGCCTCAATGTCCTGTCGATTGAGCTTTATAAAGTAATGGCCTCCACAATGGCACCGTATCTATTGCAAATATTTCAGGAGAGTATCAAAGTTGGGAAGCTGCCTGAGAGCCAGAGGCTGGCCAATATTGTCATAATCTATAAAGATGGCAAGTCACCAGATGACTGCACATCATACAGATCAATATATCTGCTTAATGTAGAGGTGAAGGTCTTAGCCAAGATCCTGGTGATTCGCCTGGCCCTGTTGATGCAGAAATTGGTTCACCCAAACCAATCAGGATTCATGCCGAATAGAAATACAGCACTCAACCTAAGACGACTCCATGGAGTGCTGGAAAGAGCCGAGAGCATTAAGGAACAGTTGGTTGTAATGTAGGTAGGAAAGCGTTCAACATGATAGAATGGCCCTTCCTATTTGCAGTCCTAGAGATGATGTGCTTTGGGAATACATTTGTGGCATGGGGCAGGCTCCTATACTCTGAGCCCCTGGCGCATGTGACGGTAAACGGGGGACGGTCATCAGTTTTTAAACTCCACATAGGTACTAGGCAGGGTTGCCCCCATCCCCATTAATATTTGCCCTGGTATTGGAGTCTCTGGCTGTATGGATACAGGGCGACCCACTTATCAGAGGACTTACGTGGACGGTAGATTGGGTGGATAGAATCTCTCCCTACACAAATGATATTCTCCTCTATCTGGCCAAACCTTACTCTTCCCTACACAGAGTGCTTCATATTTTCACCCTATACCAAAAGCACTCAGGGTACACTATAAACTGGGATAAAGCTCTTTTATACGTTTTGTGGTGCGTGAATTCGAGACTCCCTAGAACCTGTAGAGCCCATGTGGTGACAGAAGGATTTAGATACTTGGGAATCTATGTAACCAGAGACCCAACTGTTCCACAATCGAAATTTAGACACCCCCCACTACGCCGTCTGCAAGAAGATGTGCGACATTGGAGGACATTACCTTTGTCACTGTTGGGCAAAGCCGCCCTGTACAAGTTGGTGGCGCTTCCCAGCTTTCTATATATATTGCAAAACATGCATACCTAGTTCCTCCGGAGTACTTCACAGCAGTAGAAGCAAAGATAAGGATACTCCTCTGGGACGGGGGAAATCCGCTGATCACATTAAATAAATTGACCAGGAGTTGGTATGATGGGGGGACTGCGTTCCCAGTGCTACAATTTTACAACTGGGCAATGCAACTCATAGTAGTTAACAGATGGGTATACGTAGCCCACGACTAACCAGCATACAATATGGATAGACATAACATGAGATCAAAAGGATACCTTAGAGCCATCTATGGTGGGAAACAGGCAGCACCACGACGGTCAATATATGGCACACAGCGTCAACAGTGCTGGGGTGGAAAGACAAGATAACAACATTCTCTTAGGTTGGAGATAGGGTGTGCTAAACCCTCGACTTACCCAACCACAAGTTCAGTAGAACTGACTTATTCTAAGCTTATATTATATGTGCCTAGCAGTAGTGATAGTTTTCAATTAATCAATACAAAGATGTATCTGGTAAAACGATGCAAGCTTGAATCCCAACCACTGCACACCAATTGAGAAGCTGGCCTGGTATATGATGTCCACTAATGTAAGTGGGCACCATGCACCAGTCCAGATAACCCTTATAGTAATTTAAGTGGTCTTAGACAACCTTAGAAAGCTTTCTAAGTGTAGCTGTGGAGAGCAGTCTTCAGACTTAGTCCAGAATGGAGTATAAAGCAGCTTGTTTTACCAGAATGCAATCTTATAGTATAGATTAAGTGAAAAGAACCACACCAAGTATTTATAAAGTTATGTATTTTTTATATAGTACTCTCTAGTACGTTTCAATATCTTCTACATGGAGATAAACACAATGCACTCAATGAGTTTAGAAATGCAGTACATAGCACGAAATACACAGTGGCCCGGTGGGGGGGACAAAACCATATACTAAAAAAGTGGTATAAGAACCTCAACTCGAGTCAGGACAATGTTGAGAGGACGTAGAATTGCTGGAAGTTTAAGGACCCTTCCCAGTGGACCTTGAAGAAACCCCGTGGAAGACAGAAGGTTAGAGAGCCATCCCACCTGTGGATGCCCTAGTACCCACGTTACCTACACCAGGGAAGCCGGGTGCATACGTGTAAAATGGTTTCGGAAACTGTCATCGAACCCAATGGAGGACTTAACGAAAGTGTTGCTGCTGGAAGAGGAGAAGTGTCAGTGGGAATCCAAACATGGATTCTTGAATAGGAGTACCTGAAAGCCGAGGGGACAGAGTCTATGTCACTCAGGGGTGACCATGAGCAGGGCCGGACTGGTGATTCCGGGCACCGGGCAATTCCCCAGTAGGCCGGATGATGTGGGGGCCGGTTTTATCAGAGGGAGACGATTTTCGGGCCGTGACTGAGAGTCAGACTGTAGTAGTCTGTCTGACCTCTTGACCTTACTGTGCTGCGGGAAAAACTCATCCACATTGTGGCATTTCTTTTCTAGTTAGAACACTTGGCCTGATCATGGCATTGCTTTATGGCAGCACGATTGTGCCATTGGGTGCAGGCCGAGGCAGGCAGGTCAGGTGATAATGAGCAGCGTGCAGATGTCTCAGAGTCTGTGCGCGCGGTTTTCCTTAGGGTGGGGCCGGGGGCTGCCTGGTGACCAATTGTGTCATGCGCATCCAGGGAAGGCGAGGCTGAGCTCGCACAATTAAAAGTGCGTTTGGCTTGCCCAGGCTGTAGTTCTGCTGCTAGCTTTCCTCTGCCTGCGGACAGTCTGCCGCTCGCAGGACAGTCGGACTGTCACTCAGAGTCAGGCCTGGTGTCTGTAGTCGTCCGTCACGGTCCACTCAGGGTGGGCGGCAAATTGGCAATGGCATCACAGAGTCAGGTGAGCGTGGGCAGCTGAGTGCCCACACAGCAGTGTCATCACCGAGGCAAGGCATGTATGTAGCCAGAATCATGCTTTTTATAAGCACAAAAGTTCTTTTGACTGTGGGGATTAAGGGTTTAATTTGCGCCTCTAAGTGAACCAACATGGCCATGCACGTGCGAGTAAATTATAAAGGGCTTCATTGAACCTTTGGGGATCCTGAAGTCGGATGCTAAAGCCTCTTTGAAACTGGCCAGGAATTGTCATTATGTATTTTGATTATTTACAAGGCGCTATACGTGTTGCTAGTGAAGCTGGTTCAGGGCGCTCATTTCTAGACACAACTACTAGGTTATAGGGGAATAGTGAATAGTGGAGAGAGAATCGGATATAGTGAGAGAGGCAATCCTGCTAAAAAATGGAGCATGCCGTGAAATGGCACAATACCTTCCTTTCATCTCTGGCTGAGTAGGCTGTTGTTCCCAGTGCTTTAACTGGGCTGGTACTCACCGGCACTGAGTACCGGCACTTCTTATTTTTACCACTCTGAGTACTGGCACTTCTCTGCTGCCAAGGAGGGTACCGGTACTCAAATAGTAGGCGCCTTAGCTGTTAGTGCTGGTGACCTGTCTGACAGCCAAGGCACTTCGGTAGCCGTGTCTGGTGAGCTGAGCCCCCGCTGAACTATTCAGCGTGGGCTCATTTGCATAACGTCCGGTGTTCACCATCCTGCTGTGTTGCAAACACAGGATTGAGGCAGCCTGGTGATGGCGCAATTAAGAAATCCAAAGAAGGTAACGAGGTTAAAAGGGCTTTAATCTTTCCTGATTCTTTTGCGTGAGTGTCTGCTTATGTTTGCCTGTGGGCGGTTTTGTGTGAGGAAAATAGTGAGAGAAAGGGGAGGGAGATTCGAGACACTCTTAGGAGGTATATTAAAGGAAATGTGGGGAATGCTTTGTGTGTGCACGTCTGCTTATTTGTTTGTGTGTGTGTGTGTGAGCGTACCTGTGTGTGCGTACACTCGAGAATATTCTGGGGCAGATTCATGTTAGACTTGCGCCACTTTTACGCCGCAGTTGCGTCACTTTTGTGACGCAGCAGCGGCGTAAACCCTGCTCCACGTTGCACCCTATTTACATCGTGACGCATCTATGGAGATGCGTCACGGTGCAAAGCCCTGCACCACATTAAACCTGCGTCAGGTTTAATGTATGCAGGGTGAGCGTTCCATCGGAAAAAGCCTCGGAAAAGTGACGCAGTGAAATCTACAAGATTTCACTCAGTCACTTTTCCGACGCTGCTGCGTCAAAACCTTGCGCCTGCTTGAAGCAGGCGTAAGGCATGACGCAGCATGTTAGGTAGGGGCAGCCCCTAAACATTGCTGGAGTTGCGTCGTGCTTGCGGCACGACTCCAGCAATGCGCCGCCCTTATGCCATCAGATGTGTCACGCATCTGTTTATCTATGCGCCACGATGTGCTGCATTGTAAATGCGCTGCATTGTAAATGCGGCGCATCTGTGGTGGCGCAAGGGTAAACTTGCGTGACGCATCTTTCCTGGCGCATCCCTGCTGATTTGCAGGGATGAGCAAGGAAACATAAATCTGCCCCATAGTATTGTGCCAAGCAACACTAAATAACAGTATGGAAACTTCAATTATTATAAAACAAGGAAATGTTAAAACATCACCGCTTTTGGCTTTTGTTAGGAGTTAGCCTATTTTGTTTATAGAAACACATTTCTCGTGTATTTTGGTACGTGCTGCAACTAGTACTGAAGTCAATAAGTAACAGGATGTCTTGCTCTTAGTCCCGCCCCTAGCCCCGCCCACTCGCCTCATTTAATGAGTACCTGCACTATGTTTTTCCCATTTAAAGCACTGGTTGTTCCATATAATATGAAGTGAGTTTGGAGTCTCAGGCTGGCTCCAACCGTGTATTTTACCTGTGTGAATGTTCGTACTCAAGCCAAGCGAACAGTTCTGCACATCGGCTGCCTTGTGTATCCATGGAGAGGAAAGCAAACAGAGTGTGGATGAGCACGTCTCTCCCTCTTTCTATTTCTCTCTCCCCTTCTCCCTCCATGTTCCCGAGCTCCATTCCTTTGTCTTCAAAGCTAAAGATGTGTTAAATGCTCTAAACTCTGATCATTTCAAATTATCTCTATCCAGCGCCTCCCCAGTTCGCACACAACTATTGCACCCATAAACAACATAAAGGTAAAACACGTGTCTAAATGTAGTTTGTTTAGTGGGGGTCACCACCACTGGATAGGGAGCTGAAGAAACTGCACCCGAGTTATATGGAGGTACCCGGAGCACAGAAGAAATGTATCCAAGATCACACGTGTCTGCAGACAGCGATCAATGGAGTAGCCTTTGAATTGTTTGTGAGACGGAGTTCTTACAGTTGGGATAAAAACCAAACTTCAGCACTGAAACCAAGACATAAAGGACCACCTTCAAAACGAATATTTTAAGAGGGTCTCTCACTGAGGCAGACCTGGCCCTTGATGATGTTCACCCATCACCCTCAGACTAGGAAATCTACTCAATTGCTGGCTCTCAACAGGGCTTTAAGTGGAATGAAAAAACTGAGGGGTCTCTCAAGGAGGCGTGGCCAGTGTAATTATGAGCATGGCTTAAAAACACATAAGCTAAAAGTCTGTGCTTAGCTTAGTGTGCCGTCTGACTTGTATTTTGCGGTTTCTGTCAAAGCATCCAGATATATGATACAACAAGTAACATCATACCTACAAGAAGTCAGGACTATTGGCTTAGTCAATGGTTGTTAGTTGTATAAGATAAATAAGCAGCAACTATGGCTTGTTTATAATGTTGAAAACGCTTCCACTTAAAACCCTGGTGACACCACGACAATGTTGTGCTCCTGAGTTTCAAAAAGAGAAGGGAAATCCAGAGAGAAAATGACTCTCTTTAAAGATTTCCCTTCCCCAGAACGCTCATCTGGTATGACGTCATGCCCTAACTTCTCCACTAGTGAGAAGTGAGCAGTGTGAGCAGCGCACATCTATGTGCCTGCTGTCACTGCAGTCCGGAAAAAAACAGACCGGCTGTGCCAGGGACAAAACAGAGCCAGATAGAGACCCATTTCGAGGCCCCCTTTAAAAAACTGCAGGTGCTCAGCACCAGTGAGACCCGGCACACTTAAAGCCCTGGGGCTTGCAGTGAGTTTGGAAATGTTCTAAACGCAGAATGGTTCTTAAGGTACAAATTATTTGCACAACATAAAGATTTGCTACATTTAAAATAACATGTTTGGAGAATGTTGGATTCGAACCCGTGGCCTCACTGTGACCACGGAGGCATTATTACACGCTGAGCCCTCGGAAATAGGGGTTGCAGAAACTGAATATCCCCATTGTCACCTCCATAGAGATGTGACTGCAGTCTCACAGCGACAATTATTATTAAAAGAGCAGTGAACATTATGCACTCTTATACACATAACTTACTGGGTTTAGCAGCGACTGTGCTTCAGAAAAGGGGAGAGAGAGAGTGTGTGAGAGAGAGAGAGAGAGACAGAGGGTTGTGTGCAAGAGAAAGCATGTTTGTGCGAGAAAGGTTTGTATGCAAGGGAGTTGTATCTATGTGCGCGAGAGTGGTATGTGTGCGAGAGAGCAGTATGTGTGTGGGAGAGAGTGGTAAGTGTGTTTGCGAGAGACTGGTAAGTGTGTTTGCGAGAGTGTGCTGCAAAATGCGGCTGCCAAGCTTGTCTGTAAGAAAGGGAAACTCAGCTCTGCGTCCGCATGCATGAAAGAACTCCACTGGCTACCCTTGCGCCAAAGAGCACGGTTTAAACTATTGAGCCATGCGCACAGGGCATTGCACAACGTCAGACCTAAAATCCTTCAGAACAAAATCGAATTCTATGTCCCCACTAGATGCCTTAGATCAAGACACCAAGCATTAGCCAGACCTAAGCGTATAAGAAGAGTCAGAGCCGGTGGTCGGTCCTTCTCGTACCTGGCAGCCAAACATTGGAATGAACTTCCTCTGTATCTACGCCTTTCCGAAAATTATTTATCATTCAGGAAGCAGTTAAAATCACACCTTTTCCCAAAGCCTTAATGACAAGTAGCTGAAGTCCCCCGTTATAACCTACCTTTGTTCCACTAAACAGCGCCGTGATATCCGTCAGGATGAATGTTGCGCTTTACAAAAACAAATACAATACAATACAAATACAGTGTTGTGTATGTGCGAGAGCGGAGTGTGGGCGTGCGCAAGACAGGTGTGTGTATGAGAAGTGTATGGGTGTGTATGAATGAGGCGTGTATGTGAGAGAGATGTGTGTGTGTGTGAGAGAGAGGCCTATGTGTGTGCAGGAGAGGTGTGCTCGTCACCACTGGCATTTTAATAAAACAGCTGAACTGATTTGCACAATATTTAATTTGACATAAGGTTAGATGTTGGAGGGGCTGTTAAGCGCTACAAAAATCACTGTTGTTTCTTGGGTGTGGTGGCTGCCCTCCTTCCCAGCCTTGGCTAGAATTCTCAAGTAACTCTTCCCTTCTCTCATGGTCCCTGTGCGCCCACATCCTGGGAGGTATCAATGCTTACCTAACACAACGTCCGCTGTCCGCCTCTGTTTCTCCATGGGCACAGAGCAAACTGAAGAGGCAAATATTGGCCCTGGTACAAAGCGGACGAGGCCGGAGGACTGAGCCTCACTTCAAGGCCCGCGGAGACCCTGCACTCGTCTCAGAAGGAAGGTAGCGCCTCCGCCTTTCCAGCCACCCACCTATACGCAGTGCTTTAAATGGGCCGGTACTGTCCAGTACGGAGTACCAGCACTTTTTTTTATTTTGAGAGGGAGAGTTCCGGCACTTCTTAAGAGAAATGCTATACTTTTAATTGGAGTGTACCGGCACTTCTCAGAAACAAGCAGGTACTCCGGTACAGAGTACCTGCACTTTTTTCCATTTCAAGCACTGCCTATATGGAATTAAGGGGCATATTATCAAGACAGGCAATAAAATTATCGCCGCTTTAGCGGCAGAAAACTGCCGCTAAAACGGCGATAATGGGCTTGATAAAATGCTCTATGGAATTCCAATTGAAGCCCATGTTAGATGTGAAGGACATCTAACCTGAGCTTCAATTGGAATTCCATAGTGCATATTATCAAGCCCATTATCGCTGTTTTAGCGGCAATTTTCTGCCGCTAAAGCGGCGATAATTTTATCGCCTGTCTTGATAATATGCCCCTAAGTGACTTTATCACGACTGTTAGTTAGCCGTGCACAGCTCACAATCTACCACGAGGACGGGATGGGCCGGGCCGGGATTAAAAGCAAATGTGTATAGTATAGGCCCCGGCCCGGTTCTGCCTGGGATTGCTGCTGCTCTTCCACTTGTGTGAGTCCTCAGCGGAGCGAGGTGGCTTGCGCACCATGGATGATACATCCAAAAATATAATCGTGATGATTGTCACCGTGACCGTGACAATCATCATGATTAAAATTTTTGATTTATTGCAGCCTGCCACGCGACCGCGACGGTGCGCAGCAACAGCATGAGGGGGCTGGCTGGCACCACGTTCGGGGCCGGGCCTTTGGCATGATTACGGTAGTAGAAGCCTAGATGGTCGTCTCCACTGCTGCTCAGTGCAGAACCGGGGCCGGGCCAGGCCTGTATTAATTTACAAATTACCTACTAGGGCCTAGAAGGTAACGGGTAAATCAATACAGGCCACGGTTCTGCGCTGCGCAGGAGTGGAGATGACCGATTGCCAATGCCAGGCCAGTTTGGGTGATAACTTGTGAGTGAGAGCCTGAGGAGCGAGGTGGCCTGATTGGGGGGGGGGGTGGAAGGGGCACCATTTGCTTTGCAGGGGGGACCCCTGAAGTTTGGTTACACTGTCTTGTCCACTGGGGCACACAGTCACTCACCCCCCGATCATCCCCTCCCTAGGGCGCGGCCACAGTCATTCACCCTCCTGGAGTCTCTGCTGCCTGCGCGCACGCAATATGGGGCATATTATCAAGAAACGGCGTTAAAATGATCGCCGCTTTAGCGGCAGAAAACTGCTGCTAAATTGGCGATAATGGGCTTGATAATATGCCCTTGAGAATTCCCAAAGAAGCCCATGTTCTGGTGTGAACCTGGGCTTCTATTGGAATTCTCTGAGGCATATTATCAAGCCCATTATCGCCGATTTAGCAGCAGTGTTCTGCCACTAAAGCGGCGATAATTTTAACGCCGTGCTTGATAATATGCCCCTATTAAATTACTGGGCAGGCAGGCACTTTCACTTTCAACACCTATCCACAACAACTCCTCGTGACCCACGGACCCGACCAGACCCGATCGATGAGGAGACCCTGTGTCTTTGATGATCATCCCTCACTTCCAGGCATCAGATTATTGTCCTCGCACTCGCATATTTAATGCAGCATAACCATGCAATTGATGTGCACCGCAGGAACCTGCATTAAATAAACAAATGCGACCTGCCGGCTATGCCCATCATCTGGGGATTGATTTGATTTCTGCTGGTAAGTGCAATTACCAGACAATCAGCATTCTTGTAAGTAAGGCTTAAACGGACAAAAGTGAAGGTTTGTTGCAAGGTAAAGTCCAGTCATTAACCTAATATTGCACCAACCATGCCGTTAACAGAGGTACAGCCTCTTCACAGCCTCATCTCTGGTGAGGGTTTTTGAGGATTACGGCCTTTGACTCACACAACAGCGGTGCAGACTAGAGCCAAGGTAATGATGAGGAGGATGCTATTGTTTCCCTTTCAAAGACGATTAAGCAATAGTAAGAGGGGCCCATATCCAGGTATCCTTGTTTGGATTAGGGACCCCAAAAACATTGCTGGGCCAGGGCCATTGTCACCAATGCAGTGTGAATGTTACTATGCCCACCTCATCACACCCTCCAACTTCCTTCTCTTGCCCCTGTGCCTCAGGTACCAACCTCTTTGGGGAGGACTGACTGTGACTGGTGCAGCCGCACCTGATGCTGACCTCGGGGGCGCTGTGCAAAGAAATAACTTATGGGTTTAAGAGCACCTTGTGTGTAGTGTGTCCAGCAGTTTTCAGGCAGCAATAAAAATGCCAAGTTAACTCTGGTGGTTAATGTTCCTGCTGGAGAGAGATCAGAGTTTGGGCTAGTGACAGTTTGGAATCATCATTAAGTAGCACACAGGGTTAATATGTCAGCTGCAAAGAACATGTACCATGCAAATCACATAACTGTATTTTATGTGCATAGCTCAGTGGGTTACTGCTTTTGCCACAGAGATGTTTTGTAACCAGCAGTTCCTAAAATACAATCCTAGCATGCAATGACCAATAAACTGTCATCAAAGAGCTGCAGGCAAACTGCATGCTATAGGTTAGAACATTATTTTTCCCCAGTTTTTCATTATCCAAATGCTGCTGAAAAAGGTTTGTTTGGGTAGAAATATATTCTTTTTTTTAAAATTCAAATCTGTTTTTATTGATTTTAGTTTCCACATAGTCATGACAGGCAACTTATATGTAAACGTACAGTCATGCATGAGGCTGATCGCCAACATCTGGATGCGTAGCAACATTGGATTCACATGCAAACTGATTGTACCTTAATTGGTAAGAGGAGTGCTCGCGCAGGAACGAGGTTAACTTGGATATGAAAGTCGTGTTGCAGACACTGAAGTTACAGTTCAGTAGCAGTGCGTTAACATCATGACAGTGTGTAGGGTTCCGTCCCGGACATTCACCTTGGGCATTTGAACAGATGGTTTACGTAAGAACAAAGGAACTATAACAGTAGCAGCATAAATCGGTTTATATACATTGAACTCCCTCACCCCCTCCCCACATCCCGCCCCCGGTGTCCTTTACGTATTTCGTGATTGTGATTGTGCATTAGCGGTGACTACACGTGTACAGGAATTCGACCAAGGGTAAAGCTTTACTGGAATATCACATCGGTGCACTTGTGGAAGGTGTGTCTCCACTTGTGTGATCATTATCCGTTCTCTCTGGGTGACTCCCTGGTCCCTTCCTCTCCATCTGCTGAAGCGTACAAAGTATCTGCTCCCAGTGAGCTGCTATAGGTTCCTTCCTCAGCCCCAGTGTTTCTTCCCTTCGAATGGCAATTCCCTCTGCCTTAGCCCATGCCTGAAGTGAATAGATCAGGGCCGCGTGTGTGGCGGGTCCTGTGTCCTCCACCTCCTTGTTAGGAGGCGTTTCGCAACCACTAGTCCCAGATCTAGGAACTGGGACGTCACCTTTTCCGTAGGGGCCCTTCTGAAGTGGTGCAACAGGTGCTCGGGCCATTCAAAGGGAATGGTGCGGCCTGTGCAACCCTGCAACAGCCTGCTGATTGTGCGCCAGTATGTACCTAGCCTAGGGCAACTCCATAACATCTGTAGCAATCCTGCCCCCTGCTCACTACACCTGGGGCACATCGCATCATTGCGGTGAAAGTACCTGTTAATCAGCTCAGGTGTAAGATATGCCCTATGGACTATGAAAAACTGGATTTGGAGGAATCGCATGTTTTCTGGGTATACGCACAAGAGTTTTTAGTATCCTTTCTCATTCCTTATCCGCCAGCTGTCGCCCCAGATCCAGTTCCCATTTGCAGCGGAGTGGGTCTAGGTTGAAGGCCGTGTGTGTCCGCAACGACGCTGCAAACCAGCGAACGAGGTGTCTGCCTCTCCCCATAACATGTAAATACTGTTAAGTGTTGGCTGGGCTCCATGGTCATATCCCCTCATTTGACGGTCAGTTTCGCTATTAGAGAGCGGTGTGCTAAAAACCGCCCAGATGGGAGCCCCTCTTCCTCCACCAGGGACTCGTATGGTATGAGCGCGCCATCCCGGTATAAATCCACAAGAGTGTGGATATCAGCCTCCCGCCATTCTGCGTGTAGGAGCTGAGAGCATCCCTTCACCACTGGGGGATCCTTCCAGTGGTATTGCAGGTGCATAAGGGATGACAGTTTTGGTGAGATATAGAGCCCTATGATAACATTTGTATGCCACTGCTAAGAGGAGCGGCGTCGGCGGTGTGACAGTAGCGGCAGGGTGAAAGAGTCTAGTTATTTGCTCCAGCGAGTATGGCAGCAGTAGTGTGGCCGTGTCCTCTCTACCCCTGTCCGCTAGCCAGTGGGCAACCCATTGCAGCTGGGCAGCAAGGTAATAGTGTTCAAAACAGGCGCAGCCAGGCCTCCCTGATCCGTCGTCAAATAAAACTTTGCTAGTGCCAGCCTATGCCAAGCGGTGCCCCAGAAAAAGTCTCTTAACAGTTTAGTGAGGGTGGTAAAGAAGGCCGCCGGAATAAACAGGGGTAAATTGACGAAATGATACAGGAGTCGAGGGAGCATGACCACTTTGGCGAGCGCTCCCCTGCCCGTGGTTGTCAGCGGGAGTGTGTTCCAGAAGCGCACCTGCGATCTAATCGCCGTTACTGCCCTTCCCAAGTTCCCGTCAAACAAGTCCGCTGGTTGGCGGTAGATCTGTATCCCCAAGTAGCGGAAGGTACCCTCCTTCCACTGTACTCGTGTGCCGCTAAGGTTGTACCCCGGGTCAAGATTTCCCACACCAAATGCGTAAAAGCAGGATTTACCCACGTTTACTCGGAGCCCCGAAATGGAGGTGAAGGTCTGGAGCAGTTTGGCTAGCTGTCCAGGTATATTTTCTATATCACATACACCAACAGGTCGTCTGCGTAGAGCGACACTTGGTGGACCGCTGCCCCCAGTGGTATGCCATCCCCCACTGTCGCACGCATAGCCACGGCCAGGGGCTCAATCGCCAGTGCAAACAGTAGCGGGGACAAGGGGCACCCTTGCCTGGTGCCTCTAACCACCAGTATGGCATTGGAGACGCATGGGCCCAACCGTACTCTGACTCTGGGTTTTTTGTACAGTAAATCGACCATTTGGAGGAACCCCATGTTCAACCCGTATCTCAGCAGCACCGCCGACAGATAGCACCATTCTAAGCAGTCAAATCCTTTTTCCAGGTCGAGGATGAGACATCCCGCCCTGGGCCATTCTCGCGCGACTTTGGTCGTCACCCTGAAATATCTCCGCAAGTTCAGTGACGTGCACCTTGCGGGGACAAACCTATTTTGGTCAGCGTGAACTAAGTTTGGGACCACCAGCGCCAACCTTTCTGCCAGTACTTTGGTGAGGATCTTGTAGTCTACATTGAGCATCGCCAAGGGTCTATATGATCCTAAGGCTGTGGAGTCTCTGTCGGGTTTTAGCAGGGAGATCAGGTATTCCTCCCACATCGAAGGGGGTAGTGTGCCTTCCTCTAGTGCCGTGTTGTATAGCGTGTGGAAGAATGGCGTCAGGGACTTGCGGTACGCTTTGTAATATTCAGCAGGCAGACCATCCGGCCCTAGCGTTTTCCCAGATGCCATGGATTTGATCGCCTCCCCAATCTCTTCTAAGGAGAGGAGCTCGTTGAGTGCCTCTTTGTGTT
Source organism: Triturus cristatus (assembly GCF_964204655.1). Taxonomy (NCBI): domain Eukaryota; kingdom Metazoa; phylum Chordata; class Amphibia; order Caudata; family Salamandridae; genus Triturus; species Triturus cristatus. The sequence continues at coordinate 231,585,372 of NC_140590.1, forward strand.
CCTCCGAAGCCGTGGGCAGTTGGATAGAGTCCAAGAATCTCTCCAGGACATGCCTGGGGCCATTTCCTCTAGCTCTGTAGAGTTGTGCGTAGGGGTCGGTTAGAACTCGGTGGATCTCTCATTGCGTGTACACCAGAGTCCCCTCCGCTGTGTGGATTGCTCCCATTGGGGCGTGACTGCCCTCCTGCCCTTCTGCTGTAGAAGCCAGGCTAGTAGGTTGCCCGCTCCCTCGGCTTTGGCGTGTGTTCGAGCTGTGCGTGCTGTATAGTTGTGGCATCTCAGACGCTCCAGGAATTCCGTGTGCTGGGCAAGGAGTTCCTCCAGCCGACACAAATATCCCCCCCCCCTTCTCCTTCACGTTCTTACTGTAACAGCTCAGCTTCTAAGTGTGCGAGGGAGGTTGATAGCTTCTTACGTATGTTCCACGTGGCTCCCAGACAGTGTACCCTGACCGCCACTTTGTGGGCATCCCATTCTACTAGCGCGTTGCTTGCCGTCCCTTTGTTAATATCAAAGTATGTTAGAATAGCTGTCCACAGGGATGAGCGGAACTCCAGGCCCTCCAGCGCATTTGGCTGGAGTCGCCATGTGGGCACAGGAGGGCGATCTTCTTCCCAACTGATCTGGAACCATAGTGGGTTATGATCGCAGTGTGTCCGCCCTAGATATTCCGATTTATCAACGAGCGGGAGCAAAGACTGGGATCCCACCAGCCTGTCCAGCCAGACATGCAGATCATGGACTGCTGAGTAATAGGAGTAGATTTGTTTGGTCGGGTGGAGGATGCACCACAGGTCTTGTAGTGCCCAGTTCGAGAGCCAGTCCCCGAGCGCCTGCGCATTTGACACCGCCGTTGTCGTGCGGAGAGGGGGAAAGGATCTGTCCAAATGAACATCTACCACCATATTAAAGTCCCCGCCCAGTAGCCAAGGGAGCACCGTATAGGGGATCAGGACCTGTGACAGTTGTGTTAGGAATGACGGCTGGTCTATATTAGGGGCATATATCGACCCCAGCAGTATCGTTTGACCGTTTAACTTCCCACACACAAAGGCGTTCCTGCCCTCCCAGTCTGTTACCACCTCTTCACAGATAAATGGAGTGCCCGCCCGTACCCAGATCAGTGTACCTAAAAGGTAGTGCCATATATTTGCCCTCTCCGACGTCTGCGAAGCCTGTCAAGCTTCGCCTGTGTCATGTGTGTCTCCTGTAAAAGGGCAATACCCACTGTGTGCCGCTAGAGGTAGGAAAAGATAGAATAGCGCCTCGTGGGTGTGTGCATACCGTGTACATTCCATGTTGTGATGTTAGTACGTGTCATCGCTAAGCTGGTTAGTCAATCGCAGCGTTAAGCGCGGGGGTCGCACCGGTGAGCAGGCGCCATGATCAGGGAATTGCCCCTGTGGGTGAGTGCCATGGTCAGGAGGGTTGAGTCACTTCGCTGCAATGGGAACAACATAACTACAAACAACATAACTATCAGGGCGTATCCCCTGGGGGATGTCCGTCCAAACTTCTGTAACATATGTGAATTACAAACTAGTCCAGTATAGTGCCTGGTGGGTGCACGTGCTAGAGGTGTATTGTCCTTACTGTCTTCCCCTATTGTTCCCAGTGTGTTTAGGAGATGCGTCAATGTTTTGAACGTCTAGGGCAGTGCGCACATCTAGTGCGGGGCGCAGCGGAGTGTCACTATCTCCCTGCTATCCCAGCGCAGCGCCTTATGCAGTCGGGCTCTAGCACAGCAGTCCCCAACCGCCCCGCGAGGCAGCGCGTTCCCCCCCTGACATCCTAGTGGCACCCTTGCAATGTGTCACGCATAAACAACATGTGTAAAGAAACAAGTGAACAAAGTACTACTTGCATAGGTTGACTATGATTGAGTCCAGTGTAGCTTTACGGGATCATATGATGCCATCTGCAGTCTGTGGGGTTACCCTCGGCAGGTTCATGTCTTCCGATATTGCAGTAGATGGGGATGATTGGCTGCTAGTTCCTGATGTGTCGTGCATGAAGATGTCTCCGCGGTCACTACTTGGTGCAGTTCCAAGAGTTGTCACCGCCTCTAAGACATCTTGTCGCTCCATCCTGATTTTTTCTGGACTTAGCTCTGCTTGACTTGACCGTGCTGCCTGGGGTGACCCACGTGGCCTACGCCGCCGAGTTCTCCTTGCTGTCAAGCCGCTGTCCGCTGGACCCGGAGGGCGTGCTCCTGTCCACCTTCCCGACTCCTCCAGCCAGTCCTGCGCCTCCGTGGGGGAGCCAAAGAAGTGGGTCCCCTCTTTTGTCACCACTCGCAGTCTGGCAGGGAACAGCAAAGAGTAGGGCAGCTCCAGTTCCCGGAGTTGATGCTTTGCTGCCGTGTAATTACTTCTGTTCTGCTGCACAAGTGCGGTGTAGTCTGGAAAGAACATGACTTGACTACCGCCCACTTTGAGGTCCCCCAACTTCTGGGTTTCACGTAGCACCACTTCTCTGTCTCTGTAGTTGAGGAGTTTAAAGAGGAATGGTCGGGGCCTGGTGCCCGATCGAGGCTTCTGCGCCAGCACCCGGTGTGCCCTCGCCACTACGAATTGTGGCGACAATGCCCCCTGAGGCAACAGGTCTCGTAGCCAGCGCTCAACATACTGTTCCGGGTTTCTGCCCTCTTCCCCCTCTGGAAGGCCCACCACACAGACATTGTTGTGCCAGGAGCGCCCTTCTGCATCTTCAGATGGTGACTTTGTCGATCCTTGGTTCCAGGGACATCTTGGTCTGTTCCAGGGTATCACCAATCTTTTCCACTGCAGCAAGCACCAAATCCATTTTAGCCGCTAAAGCCGCCGCTTGCGATTCCATTTCTGCTCCTTGCCTCCCATGTGGGGTATCTAGGCTTCCCGTGCATGGTGGTCCCTGCTGCGCCTGGTCTCGGAGCTGGCCCTTTACTAGCTGCTGTGCTGTTGGCATCCATGAGCAGCCCTTCCCGTGGATGCTCTTAGCTGTCGACGGGTCACTGGCCTTGGTCTATGGGCCTCCGGGTTCACCCCCAATCATGTACTGTTCGTGTTACCTGGTGAGGTTTGTATTCTACAGTTGTTTTTCGCTGTGGGCATCGTGTGAGTTCAGGAGCAGGTCCCGCGGCAGGTAAGCCTTGTGTCCCTGAGTGCACCACAGCAGGGAAGCGCCCACACACCACGTGCGGTGGCCGGTGAAGGTATCCCCAGTGGGTTCCTGTGTTATGTCCGTTCCCTCACTACTGCGCATTTAGCCGCTTCCCACTTGGCTCTACCCCAGAAGCGTCACAGAGGGCACCCGAGGTTCCACCTTGTGCTCCAGGCACTCACCACATAACAGTCGCATTGGCGATCATGGCCAGCAAGATGGCGCTTGCCTGACCCATCCGCCGCTGCCTCTTCAGTCTCAGGGCCACTCAATGTCGCTGTGGCAGGGGTCCCCAATGGTCTGGGCTACCGCTGAACAGTGGGCATCCGGCCAGTGGTTGTGTGTCTCCCCCGGGATTGTATGTCTGGGCCAGTGGCTTACTACCCCAATCTGCCAGACTGGGCGGATGACCCTCACCGCCCCAGTGGGTCTCAACAGCCCCTGCCTAGGGCCGGTGCTTCACTCAGTTACGCCTCAGGTTGTTTGCTGTGCTCCACGGTCACCTACCTTCCCACGTGGCTGCCGGTCCTCACTGCCTTGCGGAGTCCAAGGGTGCCGCGTCTCCCCTGTGAACTCCACCACGGCTAGTGATTGTCAGGACTTGCCCCCACCACGAAGATCTGCCATGCCCCGCACAGAGCCAACCCCAGCAGTAGACTCCGCAGGGGACCCACCACCCCCCCGGCGGTAGGGCACCCCGTTTGCACCGTGTTGTGTCCGCTGCTACCGCTTGGAGGCCGCTGTCAACCCGCTTCCTCCCTGGTGGATCTTGGATGTTTCCCAGAGGGCCTGTACTGTGCTGCAGCACCACACCGTAACGTGTCCGCAGTATCAGCAGCAGCGGTTGCGATTTATAAAATGGCGCCCGTCCGGCCTGGTCGCTGCCACTTTATCTGTCCCAGGGCACATGTGTCCATTCAAAGCCACTACTGCAGGGCCTTCCGAGGGTATGGGCCGCAGCTGCAGGGTGATCCTCTACCCCGTGATTCCTCACCTCTGTCCTGGGGTTACAGCACCCCAGCGTGCCCCACCGGGGGCGGTGATTGCTGTGGGCTGCTCCCCCAGCACAGTTCTCTTTGTGCCCTGAACATATTCGCGACCAGCAGTAGGGTCCCGTCCAGAGCCCGCCACTCTCCCCTGGTAGCAGGGCTCCCCATTCGATACTGACTGTCTCTCCAGCCCAGGCCGCTGTCACTCGTCCCCCACCGCTGCTTGCCTCACCTTGCCCGCACTCCTCACCTCGGTCGCGTGGGTTGATGCGCTTCAGGGTAGGTCAGTGCTCCGACACGATTCAGTGCCCCCGCCACCTCCAGGCACTGCGGATCACTTTTAACTGCCCCCGGAGGGTCCCCGCCTTCTGGAAGTCGGCCTCGTGTATCCGCTGTGTGTCTGCCGGTCACAGAGGTCTCCTTCCCGCTGGAGCTGTCACTTTCGCGCCAAGCGGCTATCAGCAAGAGTGCAGATGCGAGCACCAGCCGCAGCCCCCATCCGCACGCCACCCCTACACTCGTGCTAGGCCCCTCAATCTCCGTGGGCCACGGCCGCGATCACGTCTGTGGGATGATCACTCTGCCGGGCCTCCCCTGCACCTCTCCTCGGTATCTCACCGGTCCCAGACGTTTTCAGCACGAAGGGCACCTCTTCAGGATCTTTTTGGCAGATAATAAGGGGATATCGGCTGGAGCGCTACAGACTCGCGTTCGCCATGTTGGCTGGCTAGCCACGCCCCACTAGGTAGAAATATTTTCTTAATAGTAAAGCCAACTCCAACCACTGAGGTACATTTTAAATCCTGAGTTTGTGCTTCTTTAGAACACACATTCTTAAAATGTACTGCCTACCAGTATGGATGATATGTGATTCCTACACCCTGCAATTCACATTGTCTTATGTATTATTTCCTATAGACTGATTTTACACACGTATAATTCATTGTTTCCATATATAATGTGTGTGTGTTGTAAAGTGTTCACACAGCCTAGACTGCCTGGTATGAGTAGCGCTATGAAAAACGAATTAAATGCCTATGAGAGTGGCTATGCAGAGAAGAAGGGCACTGTTGGAGGGTGTTGGCGAGGGATTCCATGGAGAAGGAGATCATGGGGTGTGCCAAAAAGACTGTTGCCCCTGGCGCCACCAGCGCTAAAGCCGGCTCTGTCTTTTTCATGTCAGAGTTTACTATTTGTACTCCTTTTCAAAGGGATTAAAGACTGGGCCCCTGGAATTCAAACCCTTGACCCACTCAGGTGCTTATTTACATGTCACCACTAGCGCAAGCCCTGTCCATAAGGCAGGGTGCAGTATACAGAGTGCAGTGTATTTAAATGGTCTGGCATATACTTTTAAGTTTTATATGTCCCAGAATAGGTGAGACTCAATTGCTACCCTTGTTCTTTGTGTGATTCATGAATTTTTCACAATCCCATGACTTCAATGATGTACAACCAACATTGATGGCAGCACCCACACTTTGGAAAGTGTTCCAGTGCCACTGGCCTGGGTGCCTTTGTGTGAATTTTTCATTCTTTCTGGCCAGGGTGCCGTGTGAGACATTTCCATGCTATCTGGCTGCTTATGTGTAATGTTTCCATGGTTTCTGGCCTGGGTGATTATGTCTGATATTTCCATGCTTTCTGGCCTGGGTGCTTATGTGTGCTATTTCCATAGTTTCCTCAGTGACCTGGACGCTCATGTGTGACATTTCCATGCTTAATGGCCTGGGTGCTTATGTGTAACGTTTCCATGCTTTCTGGCCAGGTGTGACCAGGCCTGGGTGTGACATTTCCATAGTTTCTGGCCTCTGTGCCCTAGGTGCTAGTTATCAGATGCTTATGTGTGACATTTCCACAGTTTCTGCCCTCAAGATATAAAAATCATGTAATGTTTGCACATTGTCTTGAACATTTTTTCCTCTGAACCTTTGCACAATTGTTTGAAGTTAAGTGCGTATTTAAATGTCTTTATACTATTTTATATTAAGAATAAATTGGTCATATTTAAATTCATGTTTCGTGCTCTACATTTCATTTTTTAGTGTTCTCTGTAGGAATGTCTGTGATTTATGACTGGGTATCCTGGTGCTGCACAAGGTAATCCTTTACTATGCTTTAAAAGTTAATACAATCTAATATGTAATGAAAAATGTGTTAAAATGCATTGTTTTGGCCTTTCTGTCTCCAAAGTTTTCTTGGGGGAGAACCCCCCAAACTCCCCCTAGTAGTGGTTGCTTACTGCGCTTGCTCGCTACACACCATATGGGGGCTTGTCTCACTTTTTTTTTCTCTCTCTGATTCACTACTCGTGTCTATTTTTGGTGCTCTCTGAAAGAATGTCTATGGGTACTCATATGACTGGGTGGGTAACCTGGTGCTCTTTAAGGTCATCATCTACTTTTTACTGTGCTTTGAAAGTTGATACAATTAAATATGTAATGAAATATGTGCTGTAAAATGCATCATTTTGGTCTGTCATTTTCCAAACTTTTCTTGGGGGGGAGAAACCCCCCGAACTCCCCTGGTAGTGGTCAGGCTCGCTCGCTACACTCGTTTGCAACACGCCGGACGGAGGCTGGTTTGGCGAAATTTGCCAGGGCTGCTTTCAATTCCCAGTCCGGCCCTGACCATGAGACTTGGATGACGAATGCCCTACGATGTCGGGTGCTTCAGGATGGATGACGAGGACCTTGACTCTGCAGCTGGGAAGACCAGATGACGCTGAGGTGGATCAGGATCCAAGTAAAAGCTATCCCACGGAGGATGTCAGGAGCTGAGTGGTTGGTGTCCGGTGGGAGCACCAACAAGCCTTTGCAAAGGAAAGTCATGCAAGAATCAAAGAAGGAGCAATGTCGGGACCGGCAAGGTCCCGGGGACTCACCAAAGGCAGGGGAGTCAGGGCATGCCCTGAGCAATCAGGGGAGCCTAAAAGAAACAAGTGTGAACATCAAGCGGACCCACAGGCCGGAGGCACTGGAGTCGCGACTGGTCCTCAAACAGCTTGCCAAAAGATGCAGGCCACGATGCACATGATATGGAGGGACAGAAGATCCTGGTCACAGGAGGTGATTGAAGTTGTGGCTACTTGGAGCCCAAAGATCTTCTTGCAAAGAAGCCAACAAGCCTTTGCAACTGCAAATTGGATGCGGTACACACGGGTTCAGTTATTGCAACCCCTATGAAGACAGGATGCCTATTGGTACACCTTCCTCTGCTCGAGCTTGGCTCTGCAGCAGGTGGACAGAAATGTGTCTCTGGTCGGCAGCAACCATTTTGTGCTGTCCGGGTCTGGAAGACTGGTATGGAAACACTGAGAGCCTACCAGAGGGCTCTTCCATTGCTTTGAATCATACCTCCCACACCGTTTATGGTGTGGGAGATATTATTCCAACATGTTTGATGCCAAACATGATAGGATTCGTTGCAGCCGTTTTCAAGATGGTCATTGTGTAACTACGTGGGGCCCTCTATATAGTATATGGCTGCTTCACTGCCAACCCAGGAGAATGGACTCCGTAGGCTGCAGGGGTGTCCTGCTCATTCAGTGGCACCCTCTCACTTAGAACCAAGCACCCTACCTGCAGGATTGTAATTGCCTGCTATAGGGGTGACCTATAGGTTTAAGTGCAGTGACCCTATATATTTAGTAAGTGGTGGCAGCACCAACTTACACAGACTGCAATGGCAGGCCTGTAGTTCCATTTTAAATGTCTCACATGGGAGGCATAATACATGGTTCAGCCCATGGACGACCTCTGGGGTACCTATGCCCTGGGTACATGGGTACCATAAGCTAGGAACAGAGAAGGGTACAACAGTATCCAATCTGGGATGTACCTAAGCACTGGACAAACCAATTTAGGGAGACAGCAGATAGACTAGGGTCCTGATTAGCAGGATCCTAGTCGGACTACTCAAAAACAGCATATCATCAAGCAAAACGTGGAGGTAACCATAGAAGTAGATCCTACTTTCCTACAATATCTCTAGGCCAAAGCCACCTAAAGAAGAGAGGCTTTAATAAGAATACATTCAGCTGTTACTGATGTGAACCAGAAAGAGATATTTTCCCACCCAAATGAAACCAACAAGGAGCAATTTATATGCAAAAGAAGTATGCCTTCAAGCATCCTGCTGCGCCATTCATGTAACAATCACTTTAATGTGAAATCTGTTTTTACCTAACTCAATAATCATTTGAAGTGACTTTCAGCAATGGACTCTAACAAAATATATTTATCAGGTCAGATTGTAAACTCACTGTTATATGTTTTAGTCAGTACTCAGTAAGCCACTGCAAGCACTTGTAGCCTGCATACACATATGAACTAAGATTTAAGTCCTATTTCACCCAGTGTAATTCTGTGCCCACTGCCTCACACCCTAATGATCTGTCCAGTTGTCTTCTGCACTTTTCATCCGTCACTGCTGATGAAATAGAACTCCAGAGGAAGATCAATAAATGCATTCTAGTGCCCTGGTCCTCAGCCACAATTTCTGATTTATACGCAGGGAGTTGCAATGGTGAAACACATTTGATTCCACAGTCTAGCATGACTTGCTGTCACTATAACACGTGTACAGAAAGCTCACTTCTTCCCCTTAGGCCTCTTATTTTCAAATTCTTTTTTCTACAACCTTTATTCACCTCGGTTGATGGGATGCCGTTCAGTCTCACTCCAGATTTCTGACCTGTCTTGTACTTTCGATGTGCAAATGAAACCACTATTTTCACTGTCAAGCTTGATACCATCTTTTTGTTTGTCGCATGTAATGTAATGTAAGGTGGATTTGTAGATCCTTGCTTGTCACCCGTGAGGGTATCCAAACAGCACAAATAATACTGAAAGTTCCTTATTGGAACTATTGGCTTGACTCGATCATCACATGTATGAAGGTTGACCTGCCAGCTCATTTCTGCATTCGCCATTCGAATCAGAAGGTGAAGAAAAATTGACAGAATAAATGGTGAAGCCCCCATTGGCTCCATCTTCATATTGTGGTCGGTGGAGGTGACACGGCTGTAAATAATGTCGCACCTAAATTATGCTGGGCGTTCTCCTACATTTTTTTTATAGTGCCATCTCTGTGGAAGACCACCTTGTAATCCAATAAATTAGGGGCACATGTAATGTTGGTACTGAAAGTGTACCCCAAATTCGAGGCTACGTTTCCAGGTGCTACATTTCTTGGTGGTAGTTTCACCATGTCATGCAGGCAGAGTAAAGCTTTCTTCTGTCATGGTGTAAGCTGCATCAGGGGACAAAACTCTGCACCTATGGCAGCCATGTCTAAATAGGGCATACCTCCCCCTGACACATGTTGCTGATGTGCAACCTCTACCACTGTGGCAGCTTGAATGCCATGATCTCATACCCACTGTCTGTGGCATGTGTGAAAGCTGCTGCTTTAATCTTTAAAGATATTACACGTGTCTGTGGCTTCTCCCAAAGGATTTGTTTTCATATATTTTGAAAACTAGACTAGAAAAAAAATACTCCTTAATTATTGGCTTAAGATCAAGACTAGTACCTTGATAATTGCCCAGCAGCACAATCCCAAGCGCACCTAACTTCCCATTCACTTCCCATAGCTGTCTTCTGTGCCATCACTAGAGGCTATTCTCTCTACTTCAAACTGAGATGGCAGCCATTTTGGTTGCCAGCAGTGGTAAATGCATGCTGAGTGTTGACAGAACATGTTTTTACCCACCTGATCTCTGAGAACCTTTAAAAGGTTGGCCATGGCGTGCCGGGCTCGATTTCTGTGTACGTGCATGGGGAGTCAGGGCAAAAACTGAACTGGTTTACATTATGCCTTCTACTGCCAGTTCTACTAATAATGCTTCTATTACTGTGAAGAACCTGCTTTCATATTGCACTTCCTAGCACACTTCTGTATCCAAGCACCTGTAAATAGCTGGTGTTACTATTACCCTGTTTAACGGTAGCCAAATTACAGACTGATGTAATGCTGCATAGACCACCCTTAGTTCATCCACGTTGGAAGAAGAGGTTGCGTCATTTGCCCATGAGACGTGGCAAATCAGGCCAGACCAGTTAATACCATTTGAAGTCTGCCTGGCATTATGATTGCCCCCATGATGCTATTTTCTCTCTACACTTTTCAAAAGAGAATACAGAGTAATTCATTCCACATTACAATTTGGTTTTATTCTATCTCATGTGGCATACCTGGCTAGAAGTTACAAGTCACTTGAAGGGCCTAATTGGCAAAGAGCAAGAAGGTAACAAGCCTTGATAATAGTCTGGACAAGCTTTTTTTTTAAATTCATTCACTCCATTCGTTTTAAGACTGATTGACAATTAGCAAGTATTTAACAGTGACACTTTGCTGAAATACCCTCAAAACCCATTTCTTCAAGTAGAGTTTTATGGGTTTTACCTTTTCTGCAAGGGGGTTGAATTCCTTACGGTATCCACAGTCTTTCTTTATATATTTGCATGTCTATTCTTTTCCCTCCTGTCTTTTGAAAAGCACTTGTATGACACCCAGAGCCACATTTAATCGTCTGGGCATCCAGGTAAACACCCGGCAGTAATGGAGCGCCTCACATCTCTCCGTCTAAGAAAGGATATCAACAAAGATTTAAAACAAGATCATGTTGGTTCAAACCAAGAACCCTACAATGATCTTTTTGACAGCTCGCTCTTGTGAGAAATTGGATTGTTGGTTAAATGGGGGGTGAACCCCGGTCAAGCAACAACCACAATCCTCGTCGAGATGAGGCACAAACCAACCCTAAATTATCCTGTGCTCAACCCTGTGGTCGCTTGGCACAACACAGTCAGGCTTAGTATTAAGGCAATGTGCAAGGTATTTGTGCAACACCTCAAACAGTAATAAAGTGAAAGCACCACACAAAAAGGATCCCACACCAAAATAGAACGATAGAGTAAAATGTAATATATGAAATAAGACCAAAACGACAAAACTCCAATCAGTAGAACTTGAGTTATGAATTGTTAAAGATTTTAAAACAAAACTGTGCTAAAAGCATAAAGCGCTCATTGGGAATATCTGGTCCCACTGGACCGGGTATAGGTCACACTTTCAGGCTGACCGCGATGAAGTGCAGGCCAGCTACAGTCTTCAGGTTAGGCCCACCAACAGCCCCCCTTTGTCATCCTTTAAAGCCCAGCAAGGCAAGTTCAACTCTCGTGTTGATATTCACATATGAAACAACTTTCATTCCCAGGTCAGCAATGTGGCACTGCTCAGCTTTCGGACCTCTGGTTCTTCTTCCTCGATGGATGACTTGCCACTGCATCACGATCGCCCTTCCAGGTGCCTGTGAGATGGACTTCTGTAATAGAGTGTATGATGCCAAATCCAGCAAAATGAAGAGAAATATCCATGGTGATCTGAAAAGAAATACCCACATTACCACAGTAAATCCGCATTGCAGCCTTTCCACTGCATCTTAGTCAAGCACAAGATTGAGGTAAAAATCCATCGCCTTTCCCATACTATTGCATGGCTGAATGCCAGTCTGCCAATTGAAACAGAGACATCTCTTAATCCTTCATACATGATTCAAAAGATTTTTGGGAGATCATGGCATGTAAAGGAATTCCCTTTGAAGCGCAATCTGGCTGCTCCTTACTATGGCACTGAGGTTTTCCTCTTCTAAAAGCAAGTGGAATGTGAGATCCATGCCAGATTTTCAAGATAATAACTGACTATATAAATCTACTACATTTATATTCATTTTTGTGCATTTATTTTACATATATATTCTGAAAATCTGGTACACATCTAGGTCCTCCGGGCCCTATGTTGGACACCATTGTATTAAAGAATATACTTTTTTAACTTTTAACCTAATATTAAAGTTGCATGAACGTGGGTTAATCCAATTTGACCGATGCTTCCTTGTCACAAGGTTAAAAGAAAGGGGGTCTTGTAACCAATCCATCGTGTCCTTTTCATTGACACCTTCGGGCGCTCATTGAACTCCCGCAGAGGGTCTGGTGCCTTCCTCAATAAAGAAACGCCCTGGTTTCTCACATAACGTTTCGTAGGTTAGCCCAATCCTGTGTGGCAGTAATGAATGAAGTTTGCAGGAAATCCTTAAGATTCATGCATTCCCCAAGATTCTGGGGCCATCGTCTCCAGTAGATTGACCACTAAGGGCGCCAGTTACACTAACAGGTGAACGCCCTGCACTGCGATGGAGGCAGAAGACCTGTTAAGTCCAACACCAACGTATGCCTGCTGGTGGCAACTAGCATTCAAAGGGAGCACCTGCTGGAGATAATTTACAAGCGTAAAATTACATTCTGCGAATAAAAAATGTAAGTTTGAATAAACAATATATTTGCACACGTAGCTTAATGTAAAGGTGCAAATCCCTTTTCCAGTCGGGAACGCTCTCTGTATATACCGTACGTCTGATACCTCAGAGCCTTTGGGGTGCCAGGGGCAGGCTGGCATGAAGCACCCTGATCACAGCGGGGCATTTACATGAATCCTTAGAGAAAGAGAAGATTACATCGCTGTTGCATCTCGACGGCGCTCTCACTTTCCTGAGCAGCCCTGACTTCCGAGTACAGCCGATATATCATTTTAAAGGTGTAACTGGTGCTTCTCAGCTCACGCGCTATCATTGTAATGGGGAGAATCGGGACTTTCCAGCAAGACTTATTCTCAGCGCAGTAATAACACCATTTCCCAGTAGAGCTCGCTTATACTTTTAAAAAGCACATTGCCAGCAATTTACGAGCACTTAACAGAATGGATGCTCTATACTTTCTGGGACCTATAGGTGCAGTTGTTGTCAGTCAGCTGAGAGCTGCTCCCCTCTCAGCTTTCAGATCAGGCAGATAGCTCCCAAAGTCTAAAGCTTACACTGCTGTGCGGGGCTCCAGGGATACGTCACCGTTCATGACATCTCCTATATCTGATAGTTTCAGACTCTGTTCAATCCATACGAGACTTTCGGAAGAAACCTAAAAACAGGGCGTCTCCAGATTGTCTTATAGGATACACCTTCCATTATCTGGTAGAGCTGTTGGAAAGACTGCCACAGGTCCTGCAAAAGGCATGTTTGACTGACATGTCTCCATTCTCTTTCCTTTGCAAAGGCATTGGCCTCTTGTGGAATCTTGGTGGGTTAATGGGCCAGCTACAGAAATCCTGTAATTTAAGGGGCAGAGGTTCCAGTCTTCAAATCGTGTTGGGATGGCTTGGTAAGTTTTTCCAAGGATCACAACCTTTATTTTAATGAGTAAAAAGATTGTACTGTATGTATTTGTTTTAACTTCTGACTAGTAATATTAGAATAACCACATTTGCCTGCTGCTTGTCATGATGTATCTTGACTAAGCCACTTCTTAAAATGTAACGTCTTGAAACAATGCAGCAAACAGGGAAGGCAGACTTTATGCACTACTGGCGGACAGTTTCCAAGCCCTAGAGTTTCCCTTGCTGTCACACATTTGGATGTATGATTGGGACGTCAAATACAACGACAAATGACCCTCGCCCCTTTTGTTTCCTCAGTTACAGCAGTCTCCTGCGCGGTCCCTCTGGGTTCAATCATGGACATCATTTTGGGGTCACCAGATATCACAGCTGCAATCCCTGATCATTTTTTGTTGTTGCATATTTATACAGCGCGAACTCGACCCCAAGGTATTGGAGCGCTTTACACGAGCACCGGTTACCTTACACATTCAGGCACGGGGAGATTAAGTGATTTGCCCAGAATCACAGGATACAGACGCGACCCCAAGGCTCGAACCCTGGTTTCCAGCACCAAAGTCGGCAGGTCTAGCCGACGGACCACATCAATTTGCGACCCATGGCATGTTGTCTGCGACCCTAATATTTATCATCGTAAACCAAAATTCCTCTTGTATGCACACTGGCCGTGCCTGCTAAAAAAACAGGCAATGAAGGGAGTCTGAGGCAAATAGTCTACTGTGCACGTCTCTTTCATCCAGAGTCCTCATTTGCATAGCACCGTTAAATGAAAAGAAGCCTCAGGTCACGTCTTTTTAAGCCTCAGCTCTAGAGGGCGCGCATGTGCAGTCTTGAGCCGAGACATGCTGTATCTATTTTTGGGCTTACAGCCCTCTCATAGGCTTCCCATTTGCTGGCACCATCATTGCTCAATTTTTTTCCTTCTTCCCATTTGTCAAGGGCATGCATAGGTCACGCCTCTTCCGGTGTTTAGCCCTCCCCGAGAGCACTACTCAACTACATTTAAACAACGCAGAGGGCATTGCAGGGAATTGTTTCAGGACTACTTTATTATTTCTATAGAAAGAGATCTCGATGTGGAAGAAATCTCAGCTTGAATGCAAAACGGACAAGGCATCCCCATCCCCATGCTCGGTAATTGACGTTATTTTAGCTGTGTGTTGATTGCCAAGGCTGCCCGGGGGGCCGCACAGCGGCCCCTCAATAGTGCGTCCGCCTTAGTGCCATAGGAAGGCACTGGAGTCGTCCTTCTAGTTTCCCTGGGCCAGGATCCAGGGAAGACTTCCGTCCGACCCCACTTCCGGGGGGGGGGGGGGACAGCATAAGTATGCTGTCCCCCGCCCAACGTGCAGCACTCTCAAGCCCCCCCCCTGCCCAGGTTAGCGTGTGGGGCCTGCCTTGCAGAGCTGACCGCCTCGGGGCACAGCGAGCTGGAGCTGGAGCTCGCTTGCACCCGGCTTGTCCTTGATTTCTGACCTCTGGCTGGTGCTGTAGCAGTTTCTTTATGCCAGGTGACTGCCGGTCCGGACCCCGGCTGTGGTAGGAGGGGGTTAGGTGCACATTCATGCCAACATTACAGAAGAGCCAAGTGGAACATAATAGGAGAATGAGGCCTCGAATCGGGTTACTGTCATGTGTGGGCTTTGGAAGTGTGCTGCTGCAGGACCGGACTTTTGATACGCAAGTGCACGCTTCTTACCTTCCCGAAGCATAGAGCACGATGGCAGGCAGAGAGAGGGTGATGCAAGTGGCCTGGCAGGTCGCTGGCAGTGCATACAACACCCCGCCCTCCCCCACCCCTCGTGTGAGGCTTTGTTGGTTTTTCACCCCTTCTAGAGCCCCTGCGTTGCCACTCTGACTATTGCTGGAAGAATGAGTACGTTACACATTACCATACCCTGTCAGCTGAAACCCCAGAGGAAGCGGGTTTTGCTTGCAGGAATCGGGAGGCGGGAGACTAGCCCTGAATCCGGTAGTCTCCCGACTGTTTCAGGAGGGTTGGCATGTCGAGTTGCAGTCCCGGCACCAGCGCTGGGCCGTATACACACCCGGCAGGTAGGGGGCGGCACATAGGCTGCGGCCGCTGTGGGGTCATATTTACCATGCACTAGTGAGTGCAGGAGCGCGCATGCCTCCAATGCAAGGGACTCTGAGCTTGCTGTGTGTAACCTTTCAATCACCACTATCTTAGCAGCAGTGAATCACTTGTTCACTGCACCAGACACACAAGCATTTACAAGTCAAAGGCAAGTCAGCGTCCTTTCTCCCCTTTCGGAGCTGACATTCCTGGCTGCCTGCTCCCACTGATGTGTGAACTCAAGGATGGCTATGCGCAGGCCTATGATCACCATCAGGTTACTCCCTCCACACACACATCCAATAACGTCTAGGAACCTGAGACGCCCAGTTCACGTGATTAAGGGGGCTATGATTACGAGGGAGCTTTGTTATGCAGGGGAGCAGCACAAGCCACGGCTGACGCTTTCCGCGCAGTGCATAGTAAAGTTTGGGCGGGCAATGTCAGTCTGCAGTGCATGTAGTTTCCAAGGATATTGCGCAGTGCAGTTCTCTGGTCCATGGGAGCGGGTATGCAGCACGGCTGGCGGTGCATTGTTGGGGCGCTCACCGACTCCTATTAGGACCAGCTAGATGGCCCACGTATGTATCATGCCATGCCGCACGGTTCCGGCAATGGTTGGGTGCTCTGTCCGGGGGGAGGCCTTGGGTGTTTTCGGCACAGTTACCCACTCGGTTTGGAACATTGTCAGTAATGTTGTGTTCCCAATTCCCAAATATTGAGCATGGGCAGCGGGGGCATAATGCTCCTGCCCTGCACCCCGGTTATGCTTTGCAGTTTTGGAATGATTTGAGGTGTGCTTTGTCCCTTGGCAGGCCGCGTGCGTTTCTGTTCACAGTCGGCGGTTAATTCGACTAGAATATATGGTATTGATGTTATTCTGTCATTTTGCTGCCAATCCCAGATTAATGTGATGGGGTGTGCGTTCATAAATGTGCAGGGTGCCTTGCTGAGATTGTCATCCGTGTTCTCTGGGCAGCACAGCAGGATTAGATTGGCTGTGCAGTCCTCACAGGTGAGGCGAGAGGTTTAATCTGCTTGGGTCAGCACCCGTTTTAGGGGAATTTTGACATATTTCAGTGTCAGCAAAGAGGTGGTCTCGTTTAAATGGCTTATCTGTCGTTATGAGCTTGGTGCCCGTGTCCGCGCTACAGAATCAAACATGTACAAATAAGTTGCTGTCGCGTCGCCCGGACTCCTTTTTGCTCATTTCCAGCCTGCTACGGTTATCCTGCTTTAATTGAAGACTGCAGGGGGAGGGGCTGGTAACCGTTTCAACCCTGGCAACGAAGCTGCAGTGTACGCACTTTCCGGGTGCAGTAACGCCCAGCCCTCCAAGACCTTAGTGGTGTAAGGAAGATCTTTGCTTCAGGGTCTCTTAGGCAATGAGGGGGCTCTTAGCGGCAGCCGGCTAGAAGGTGGTCGGCTTCATCGCCAGCGCAAGGATTGTACATCGCCAGTCTGGCTTCATTATGGCTGTTGCTTTCCAGTTCGGGCACGCGCACTTGTGACCCTGTTTTTTATCCGCTTCTGTTGGTTTCAGCTGGTTAGTCAATAGATGGGCTTGTTGTAGGTGGTGCTATTTTGTAGTAAATATAGGGATGCAGCGACATGTGCTCAGTATGGCATGTAACTGGACTCATGTTTAACGTTTCAACACCTTTGTGTTCACACACATTTACATTTGTGTAATTGAGATGTAATTCTCAATGTGCGTTAGATTAACGCTATGAATGGTGATCAGTCAGGCCTTTCAGTGAGCGGGACACCTAGCAAATGTACGGTGTGCTGGTGGCCGGCTGTATGCCATAGTCATTGCCTGAGCAAGCTGGGTAGCCCTGCAGAGTAGTTCCAACTCTTAAACAATCCTTGAAGCTTGCGCAGGGCTCCCTTGGCTCTGTTGGTGTCTTTTATATCGACGGGTCCTCTTGGGACTCTTCACCGCTGTGTCCGGGATCAGGTGGAAGGGCACTCATCGCCTTCAGCACCTATGCTAAGCAAAGTTTTAAGCTTAAGTGTTGAGGGTGATTTAATGTTCCCGGGTCTTTCAGAAGGGGCACATAGGGTAGGATGACCCCGCGGCAAGGAGCAGCTAGGGGGGTTTATGTGCGTGTTATCGACGATGAAGAGAGTATGCTTCGCGGGGCCCGGCTTCAGATGCTGATAGGATGTCCGTTGTATTTATTAGATCGTAATTGATTAGTTTGTTATTTGGGCACAGCCGTGTGGTGGGTCTTTCCTCGTAAGATTGGGGTTAGCCTGACTTTAATCTCCCTGTTTGTCACACATGGTTTAATGCGGGGGGTGTCAACAAGCCCTGTGCCGTGAGGCGAATGGACGGCATGTAGTTTTCGGATTGATTTGTTCGACCTGTTATTAGTAAACACACCAGGTACTATGAGGTAGTGACATTTGTACTCAAATAATAGGTACCCCAGGACACATGTCCTCCAATACACACATCTCCAGAGAGGACTGCCCCTCCCTGTGCACACCCCTTTGGCAAAGGGTAGTAAATACTTGACGGGCTGGCAGGCTTTTACAGACGTTTGTGGCAAGCTCGCACATGATGCTGCTCATAATTTTATGTTCGGATAGTTTGGGGCAGGTTACAGGCCGCATCTTGTCTTTGTGGGGTTGAAGTAGGGTTGGGTCAATTGACTGAGGAGAGCCATCATCGCTTGGTTATCAGGGCAGGAAGGAATGCCAGGCAAGATTATAGCGAAGGCAGGTAGTGGTATTTATCGTGTATTTGATGTTGTCTCATTGGCAGGCCGCTAGGCCTGGGGACCAGGTACCTTGGTCACACATCAGGCAGTACCAGGTTAACAGGGACGATTTGTACTAGAATAAACAGGAGTGGTTCCCACCACTGTTGGTTAGTTGGGATACTGTCATATCTTCCTTTTCTCTGGATCTCCTTATTCCAACACTCCATGTAAGCTGAGGATGCCTGTTGATGCTGTCAGACCTGCTATTTACTAAAAACACCAAGTACTATGAATTTTCAGTTGTACTCGATTCTTAGGTGCTTACAGGACGCATATGGTTCAATACATACTCCTTTGGACAGGCCATTGTACCTAGGTCAATTACATCAGGCAGAGATGCCCAGTGGAAGCATGTGGGGGACTGCACAGAACAGGATACTGCACAAGTTAGATGCCGGCAAATTGTGGCTGCACTACTGCAGAGGGCAAAGTAAACCTTACTGATTCCCAGGCGGGGTATGGTGGTGGTGGTCCAACCTTTTTTCTCAGGATCACTTCCTGTCTAGTTTAGCGGTGCTATTTGTACCATCAGTAGCACCTGCAGCGGCTCACAGGGGTAGCAGTAAAGCTTCTTTTATTTCGCCTGGGATGGGAGCTGGCAATGTGGGAGGGACCACTAATACGGACAACCACAAGAGCACATTTTGCAGTCATAGAAGGTTAATTTAATAATTTGATGTCATGGAACCAGTTGCTTGCTACAGTTATGCGCATTTTCCTTGGCAATTGTCAGCGAACATTCAGAATGCAATGTTGGTGGTTAGCCTGCTGTCATGCCTTTTAGATGTGTTTTAGCTCAGGCATGGCGAAGCAGGGGTTAGATGCCTGAGGTCTGCCCCGGGATACATGTTCACAGGCAGGTGGAGCGGCAGAACTTAGAGGGGCTTGGGTCCGACCTCTGGTTCAGGTACAGATCCTGGTAGGTTCACTTAGTATCCTGTCCTAGAGTTCGTTGAAACCGGCACCTTTGATTTGAGTAACGATAACTTGTAATTTCTCCTGCCTTCCAGCCTTGGCTGGCAGCTATGCAGGCTGTGGAAGTTGTCTTCCAACTAGGGCGATATGGTCCACATGTTTGGGGGAAACGCCTGGGTTAAACTCAATTGGGCTACAAAGTATTAAAAGAACACTTAGCATTCCCAGTATTAAAAAAAGAGAGGTTTTATACTTTGGTTCCCCTCTGGTTCACCCTGTCCTGTCCGCTCCCTGGTATACTAACAGAAGTTCTGGGGAGGGCAAGGCTTCTCATAGGGTGGTGACTGATGGAATGCGATGGACATACTCCGACTAGTGTTAGGCTCAGATAACTGAGTGTAAGTGGAAGTAAGGCGGGCTTGTCAACTCTTACCTCCACCCGCATGGGCATTTCCTGGCAGGAGTGGCTTGACAAATGTATGGCTCTTCAGCCAGGCAATGTTAACATTGAACCAGCACCTAATTATTGGTTTTAGGTCATATCAGTCAAAAATCCACGGGGAGTTTAGAAAGGATGGGGGCACCTGTCCAGAAGGGGCATGCTGGCCTCCGGTCCTGTATGGGCTAAGACTTGTGTGGCTGGACCTGGGAGAGGCCCGGTATCAGCATGTTGGAAGTAAAGAGGCCTACCTGGGTGGGGGGCCCTGGTAGTGACGGTGGCCACTCCCAGAGCTGTGGAGGAGTTACAGGGCGATCCAGAGTCTGCAGATACCAAGGGGTACTTCATGCAGCAGCACAGCTTGGTGCGAAGCCAGGATACCCAGGGATGTCTTAGCGTTGTCCCCTGGAAGAACTACGGCGCCCCGTTAGTCCTACGGGCGGTTGTGGGTCTGAGCAACCGGGGGCTGCCAGGAACGCTCCGCCCACCTCTTTCGGGGGGGGCGTGAGTAAGCAAGTGGACTGGTGGTCCACGGATGGGAGGAGTGGCCCCTCCCAAGATTTGGTATGCACCAATTGGCGACGGCCACGGTGTAATTTGGCTTATCAGAAGGGCAGGCGGCATATGGGTTGGCCTGCCCTGGGATCGCCCGTAAAATAACCCACCATGTTGGCATATTGGTTATGCTAATAAACCTGCAGCAAATTTCACCACTAAACAAGGTGTTGTGTGGTTTATTGATGTATTGTGATGTGATATGTGACTACAGTTGCAGATATAGGTAATATGCTGCTGCACTACCAACCCCAGGCAGCAGTGCTGTGGAGCTTCAGTCGATGCCACGGGTGGTCTGCAGACCTCATTCACTGCAGTGTTTCCCTGGTCTCTGGCTTAATCCCGCCTCCTCAGTATTTTCACATTCCAGAGTCTGTGCCAGCCTTTTATTTTTATTTTTATTAAGCACTATTTTGTTCAGCAACACTTGCTGGGATGCCTGTTTTTCTGATTCTACCTTTTTATTCCTTTCCTTGCTTTCTTTCTCCTGTGTTTCTCTGTGTTCCATTTGTTCTGTATTCAGTTTCCTTTCATCTTGACCTTCTTATTTATATTTTCCTTTGTCTTTATCATAGTGCCCTTTCCCCGTTTCTCTTCCCTTCTATCCTCTGGAGTCGAGCACTGCATTGACAATGCCAATATCTCGGAGTTCCACCATTGCTGAGTCCTAGTGGCTTTCCCAATGCTTGTTTGTAGTGGGCTGGCCCCACGTGTGCAGGATGTACAAGTAGACGCTGTAGACGTGGCCAGGTAGGAGTAGATGAAGTTTATTGAGATCTTAGGTGTAGGAGTAGTAAACCCAGAACAGGCTCCACAATAGGCCCCAACATAGGCCCCAGCATTAGCCCCACCAGGAGCAGCCTCCTAGCTGCTCAGCCCATCTTCCCAACTGTCTCAGTCCCACACAGTATCTAAGCATTCCACCCACACTAACATTCTACGCGGAACACTGACACTGGCTGAGCAGCTAGGTACAGAATGAAGGGAACATAATAACATGACCTGAGGATACTAAACATCCTCTTCCTTTACACTGAAAATTAATAAAGCCTAAAATAAACCCAAACTACTAATAAGCAAACAAATAAATACAGAAATGTACACAAGATATGAATAGTCCATAAACCCAGGAATGCATGTAGAAATACATCACGAGAGGGAAAACAGACGCACCAAGGAGAAAGGAAAGATGCAAGCATAGATCAACACACTAACACCATCCCCTTCCCTTAATACTGAACAAAGAAAATTTTTAGAAGCGAAATAAAAGCTCACATACGACAAATGAATATGATACCCAGAGTAGAATCCTACGGGTATAAATGTCTATGGGTAGAACAACACCCAAGGAAGTACTTCTCACGTGAGAAGACTGTGACGAAAAACTCAAAACGCCACCCCTCATGTAAGGGACACTATGGGACTAAAACCCACGTGTTTGGGACTAACACCCAAATTTAAATAATACGTCACATGGGACTGAAACCCACTGACACGTGCATAATGTAAAACCGACATGCAGCACGGTGTGGCATCAAAAGATGACTACACACACACAAGACAGTGAAAACGTAAATGAAAGGACTGATACCCAACATACACGTAAAGGTGGGACTAAGACCCCCTTTAAACTTAGTAAATAGGACTGAGACCCATTACTAATGACATAGGTGGGACTCTCACCCCCTATAAATAGGTAGGACTCTTACCCCCTATAACAGAGTAAATGGGACTGACACCCAAACTCAAATTGACAAAAGTGGGACTAAAACCCCCTGTTAAAAATGGGGCTAAAACCCATTCCCATATAAATTACTGTGAACGTGGGGTGATGGGACTAAAAACCCACTCCCATCCCCAAGGCAGGGATAAATATCTAAAAGGAAATGGGACTAAAACCCACTCCTATCCCTTAGACAGGCAGGGATAAAACATTTTATATAAGGGTCATGGGACTAAAAACCCATCCCTGTCCCTTAAGCAGGGATACGTAAATAAGAGACATGGGACTAGTACCCACTCCCATGCCAACAAAACAAGACTTGTACATAGCGATAAAACAACGTTGGCATACAGCAAATACTTGACACTGAAGAAAGAAATCACACTAATCTGTGAACATAAAACATTTTTGTGATGAATTAATTTTCTTGTGAATTAAAACTTTTCTGCGTTAAATCCATTCACTTGTGAAATAAACGTTTGCATGCTAATTCTTTAAACTTGCCCTACAACTCATATTTCTAAAGTCAATGGTGTGCCTGTCACTGCGACAGGTGTTCCAAAACAACAATTTGATGCATTCACAAACGCAGTTTTGAAACTTCCAATTACTGATGACCTTTCTTTCTTTTTTTTTTTTCCCCGCTGCTACCACCAAACACAGTACCTTTAAATACGAAAAATACCTCTTCTCTGTTTCTTCATATTTCGTTGTTAATTTACATTTAATTTTCCATTAGCTGTTGGTTACGGCGATGCGTTACGCCATTGTGCAAATTCTCCTCAGGCTGACAGAACAAACGCTTGACTTGTGTCCACTCGTTACTGACTTTTTTTAAAATTTATTTTATATCGCGCACAAACGTGGTTGGCATATTAAACAATCGTGGTTGGCAGAAACAGCAAACACCATGAACCCCAAGATGGTGGCACGCACAAACGACGTATGCCGGGTGGCTCACGGCGCGCTCCCGCCTCTAAACGCACGCTCGCAGCTCTGAACACTAGAAAACTCTATGCAAGCTTGAAGCTCCGAACACCAGAAGACGTCATGAAGGCTTGATGAATGGCTCCGCGCGGCATTAAACACAGTAAGTTGCGCGAGCCATATTTTGAATTCAAAATGTAACGTAACTGTGTTTCTTGAGGCCTGGCAGCAGAGAAAACAGCGTAAACATGCAAAAAGAAAAAAAAAAAAATTCAAAGTCTCTCACCCATCTTTACAAATCCGGCAGGAATCCAAAGCGAATACTTTCTTCTTTTTTCAAAAGCAGCCCTCTAACCTTAGAAACACGAACAGGCACAAATTTAACTCCTCAAATCTTGGATCTTTAACGTATGTGCACATGTACATAAAACGTCACTCCGCAGTGGAAGCAAAAACTAAGGCAGCAACAGGTTGGCTTTCTTCATGAGTACTGGAAAAGACGACCATTGAATTTAAACAGCCTTAGAACACAAATCCAGGAGATAAAAAAGACAGCATACCTTTCTTCTTTAGTGTGTGGCACATTCAACATTAGTTGTAACTGTAGACTTCCCTTGTGGCACATTTTCTTCTCCATAAGTAGACTGGCTTGTAACTATTTTTCCTGATGTAGATGATGTGATGATGACACAGCATGCATGGGCTGGGCTGTCCGATGTGGTGGACACTAGTGGGGCAGACAGGCATGCTTGACAAATTTCTTTTTCTTCAACATGTTTCTTTTCTCTTCTTTAAATTTCTTGACACTTGTTTCTTGACACTTGACACTTGTTTCTTTTTTTTTCTCCTTTTTTCCTTGACCTTGGTACTTTTCTACACGTTCTCTTTGTCCACTCCTCTTTCTTGGTTGAGTTCATGTTGCTTTTTGCATGAGATTTTCCCCAGATCGTCGCCATAAATGTAGTGGGCTGGCCCCACGTGTGCAGGATGTACAAGTAGACGCTGTAGACGTGGCCAGGTAGGAGTAGATGAAGTTTATTGAGATCTTAGGTGCAGAAGTAGTAAACCCAGAACAGGCTCCACAATAGGCCCCAACATAGGCCCCAGCATTAGCCCCACCAGGAGCAGCCTCCTAGCTGCTCAGCCCATCTTCCCAACTGTCTCAGTCCCACACAGTATCTAAGCATTCCACCCACACTAACATTCTACGCGGAACACTGACACTGGCTGAGCAGCTAGGTACAGAATGAAGGGAACATAATAACATGACCTGAGGATACTACATTGTTCCTCGCTGTGACTGCCAGTCTGATGTTTAGGAGCATGTGGAAGAGTGGCACACACAATTTCTCTTCCCTTCTATCCTCTGGAGTCGAGCACTGCATTGACAATGCCAATAGCTCGGAGCTCCACTGAGGCTGAGTCCTATTGGCTTTCCCAATGCTTGTTCCTCACTGCGCTGCCAGTCTGATGTTTAGGAGCATCTGGAAGAGTGGCACACACAGGAGTAGAGGAATAAAACGTGGAGGCACAACCCGGCATGTGTGAGAGGTAAACTTTCTATCTGCTTTGAAATGGGTAGTAGGCTTGCAGGTGTGACATGGAGGGTGTGAGTGGGGCAAAGGGGAGGTGTGTGCAGACCGCAAGCAATGTGCAGATCTTTGGCATCTCTGAGCCACACCGCTTTCGAGAGTTGCACTTCTTGAGATGTCCATAACTGCAGCTAAAACATAACTATGCAAAAGAGCATGCTCTCAGTCACACACTGCATGCTCGTCATCGGGGCACGGTAGGCCAGGGAGCGGTTACCAGGAGTCCTGACATATTCAGGAAACTCACTGGTTTAATGTTTGATATACACATTGCATGACAGCTGCATTTTGAGTCCACTCAATTAGATTGAAAAGGGTAAATGTGTGAAATAATATAAGTAAACCCTTTAATGTATAGCGTGCCAGTGCCCATGCCTGAGGAATGGTCGCAATCCCCATGGTCGCAGATACATGCTAAGTTCTGCTCTGGCCTTGTGTCTCAGCGCAGTCATTTGAATGCAGATCTCGGTGTCACCTCAACGATTTCAGAAATGCAGCTCAGCTCCTTGGAGTGGTAATGAGGCACCAGGCCTGTCCATTCCCGCGCAATGCTGATGAGGCCTGTCCCTGCTAACTGGATGAGCAGGCTGATATTTCACGCTTCCTGCTGCTTTGTAGCTCTGCATAAGGGATGGCGCCTGTTCTCAGAGGTGAGCACTGTGTACTGTCCTTGCCATGTAGTGCAGTCAAAGAAAGAAAGCGTTGCACAGAGATTCACTATTCACCTCCGTCTGAGTAATAGGTGTCTAGTCCAAGATGTAACACGAACTCCCGAGTCTGCCTTTGGACAGTGGTAGCTGTTCTGTTTCTTTGCTGCATGTGTTGATAGCTGGCAGTGGCCACTAGAGGACACACTGGCCATGTCCGAATTTGCGTTCTGTAATGAGCTGTACAGGTTTTCACATAAGATGCCAATGACATTTCTGAGCATCATTGGTGGAGTTTTTATCAAAGACATCGCACCATGGAAACCGTGCAAAATCAAGAAGGGTGTTTTTTCCTCCACATTCATGGTCAGATGTCGACTGCATGCGAAGGAGTGGTTTTAGCCGGATTTGTGGTATTATTTGTGTGTTGAAGGTTTTTGATGTATCCCTGGTATAGTGAGATGTCCTGGTAGTAATTTCCCATAGTAATTTTCCATGGCGGTACCCCCGCCATGGAAAGGCAGGCGGAAAGTGACTTTGGGGGCCACTACTGGGGACCCCTTCCCCCTGGCCTTCCCCAAACATCCCTGCATCGTGTGGCAGGCACCACATGGTGCCTGCCACATGGTGCAGGGATGTTTCTAAAGTTATATTTTCTCTTGCGGCTTGTGATGCAACCCACAGCACAAGCCACCATGGAAAATGTACACTTTGCGACCGCCGTGAAGGCAGTCGCATTGTAATAGGGGCAGGGGGACCGCCGACTCCTTGTCGGGCTGTCCCTCCTCCGCTACAGTGCAGGCATTGTAATGATGCCTATTGTTTTGAAAATTTCTGGAGATGTCACCAGTGTTCTCTCAACTCTTTGTGACTTCATGTCCAAGGTAGGCATTTGGATGTGTGCAAAATGCTTGTAAGTACATGGTGAGATTCCGTGTGGTTTGAGACTTTAACTATTTTAGGACCTGCATATTTGCCTAAAACTGGTCCTCAGGTCCTGCGTAAAAAACGTTGTCAATAAACAACTCATTTTTTAATACTCGATGGTCAGTTAGTGTTTTGCGAGCTGTGCTCATGAATGGAAAGTCTACAGTTTTTCTCCTTTTAGCACAAAGTGCAGATTGTTCATGCCCTTATTGCCCCCAGACTGCGGTACTGCAAATCTATTTTGACCTATTCATTAATTGTATTTACTGAAAAAAGAACATATCAGAAGACTGGAGCGCAGCACATTACAACAAATATGTTACAATGTTCATGAGAAGCCATCTCTTTTAGCGTGGACGTGAGCCCTAGGCAAGAGTGCAACACATTCTGAACAGTACATTGCCATCAAACTGTTCAGGTCTATTCCAGGTGGATTGTCATTGGATTTCTTGGTCAATTTCAAGAGAATTCCATGGCATACCACCCTGGCACCCCTACCTCAGGTGATAGTTTAGGAAGCACCTGGCAATGTCCTCAGCCTCTGCCCAGCTGCTCAGTTTGCACCACCATTTATTGATGATGAGTACATGGGCCGATTTCCAGTGGATTGCAGTGGTCTTTTGGCCACTGAAGGCACTAAATCAATAAATTAATAGGTGTTTTTGTTCTCCTTGGGCCTGGGTATGAAACCTAACAGCCACGTTTTTGGCATGTGCCTAACCCACTCCAATTTCAACTCAACTACATTTCCCCTAAATGGCTGCGATTCGGGGCAGGACCATATCCTATGATAGAATGTTACACCCTCCTTCGCACAGGGGGACATTTGTCCACCACTGTAGGGGACATGGGGGCATATTTACAAGGAATTGGCGTAGGGCAGCATCGTAAATCATTTTGATGCACTGTGCTACATCAATTCGAAAGTACAATTCACAATGGATGTAGTTAACTTGGAGTCGATTTGAGCCCCTAGTTACCCATTCCCCTTCTGTAAGATTTTCACCCAAGACCAACTCTCAGCTGTTTTTGAGACCTTTAAGATCCCTACTCTGTTTTGCTCTCCAAGCCTTTTATAAATCCTTGACCATGCAACGTCCCCTGCCCCGTGTTAACAGAATCTGTGGTGTACAGTCTCTCTCTGGTCCAATGTGTGCCTATCAGATAGGCAGTCTGTACCCTTCCCTCATCGCGTTAATAGCTCCTAAAATTCATGAATTCTAAATGTTTTGCACCTATGTGATTCCCGCCTCCCTCAACTGTGCATTATTTACAGCTTCCTTCACCTTTTTGAGTAGTGGGGGGACCATTAGGGGAGCTCCGGTGCACTAGCGGTGTGTAGTGTAGTTCTTTGCAAGTGTCTTCATCAGCAGTATCTAGCAATCTGTGGAAGGATGGCAGCCATGTTGAAATGCCGTTGTATGCCAAAGAACTCAGTGATAGGGACGACATCCAAGGCTACTTGCACCAGCTGAGCCCGTGGGGAACCCCTGACGTTCATACACAGGAAAACCTACTGGAGCTGTGCCGCTAGGTAGTATGTTTCAAGACCAGGGGCGCCAAGCTCTCCTCTTTCAGTGGGGAGGGATAACTTGGTTACGGCTACTCTGCGCCTGCCCGACCACCGGATCAAGTTGATTAGAACTGTATCATCCCCTAAAAGAAGCATTCATCGAGGAAGACCAGGATGGTAGAGAATAAATATGGCAGAGGTGGAAGAAGTATCATCTTCGCAAGATCCACCCTTCCTTTCAGGGTGAGAGATATTTTTCCCTATAAGTTCAATGATCCCCTCACTGACTGTAGGGCTCTAGATAAGTTCCGTGCAGCAACAAATTTTTGTTGACAGTAAACATTCATTCCTCCATATTTAAATGTGTTGAGCGCTACTTCCAACTTACATGTGTCTAGGGTGGGAATGATGTAAGAGATGCTGTGTGCAGTGGTAGCCAGTGGAATTTATAGGGGTGGGGTGCCTCTTGCATGCTTTTTACATGTGGGAGCGTTTCACTTTAGTACTTCAGTTTATATCACTATATTGAGAGGCATTTATTAAAACTGTTAATAAATGCCCCTTAATATGGTTATATACACTGAAGTACTAAAGTAAGCCGCTCCTGCGTGTTAAAAGCATGCAAGAGACTTGAACACTTTTCAATATATGAGTTCAGGATGCACACGGTGCAAATATTGAGTACAAAATAGCAACTTGCAAAAATATTGAGTCAAAAATATTGTGGCATGGAAATATCGTCAGCAAGAATATCGTTGTCAAGAATATCAATTTTAAGGTAAGAAATATTGATTTTTAAAATATCCAAGTTATTAATATAATTTACAAAAATATAGTTGGTTTGAATTGTGTTTTTTAATTTTTGTTATGTATTTTGGTATATATTTTAAATGTATCTAATGTAATTTTTTTGTATAATTATTGTTTATGTTTTTTCATGTATTTGTAAAATGTTTAGTAGTTATTAAATATAATTTAAGTATGTTTTATGTTTAGTACAATAGCGGGTTGTGGGTTTTTAGGGTCATAGGGTGGGAATTAATTTACTTACAATAAAATAATGATTCATTTTTAATTAATAATATTTATTTAATTACTTATTAATTATGTTATTAGTGAAATAAAATGTTTTAATTTAAATGTTATATGTCAGCTTGTGGTGTTTTGAGGAGTAGAGTGTGGGAAGTAATTTAATTTAATAATTAATTGTTAATTGATTTAAATATTTATTTGATAATTAACTATTTTAATTGTGTATTTTTTATTTTAGGTGTGGATTGTGGGATTTATAGGGTTACAGGGTGGGAAGTAAATAAATTATATTTATATTTAATAAGAACTATTTAATTTATAATGAATTATTTTAACTGTGTAATTAAGTTTTTTAACTAAAATTGTATATGTGGGTTTGGGTTTTATTGGGGTTATATGGTTGGAAGTAAATTTATTTTTTATTAGGTTATAATACATTTTTTAATTGGTAATAATGATTACATTTAAAATGCATTATGTTAATTGTGTAATTAATTTTGATTACATGTTAGGAGTGTGTCTTATATTTTGTGGAGGTATATATACAGGTGACGAGTTGGGAAAGCGTGTTGCTTGCAGCCTGTGACAGTGATTGACATGCAGTCCCGGGAATGCAGGGCTTGTGCCCTAGATGCCCGGACTGCTTGTAAATATGACTCTACTGGCGTCACGAATGGGAGGTCTCTTCAAACCGCCAAATATTGCAGGCACAGGAATAGCTCTAGGTCAGCCCATAGCCTGCATAGGAATTTATTGTTTAAACGGAAATGCTGAGGGACTCATGATCACTAGACCATGTGTCCCACTCGTAAGTGGATGGCTGCCTGTCTCATCACAGCAAGTGCGAGAGGAAACCAGGCACTTAAGCAGCACCAAGCATGGGTTTAAAGCACTTATTTAATTAGAAACACAAATGTATGTGGATGGTAATTGTTCTTTACAACTACCATCCACATAAATGACTTACATAAGGTCAAGCGCCAGGATACCCTTGGGGTGGCAGTTGCGCTTAATAAGAACTCAATACATACATAAATTGAAAAATTACGTGGGGGGCACCCTCTAATGGCAGTCACTGCTGTGTGCTGCTGCTGTTCCAGTCCTGGATGGCAGACTAGAGAGTGCCAAGCGTGCCCTCTCGGCCTCCGTTGGCTCGCGATCACAGAGTCTCATGACTCTATGACCTCAAGTCACAAGCCTGCAATACTTCCCAGGCAAAACCCTTTCACAACCCGTCACAGGTGACAAGTTGGGAAAGGGTTTTGCTTGCAACCTGTGAAAGCGATTGATATGCAGTCACAGGCTTATGCTCTAAGCACCAGGACTGCATGTATATATGACACGGCTGGCATCATGAATGGGAGGTCTCCTCAGACCCCCGAACATTGCAGGGCAGGGGTGGAGCTAGGTCAGATGTTAGTCTGCATAGGAACTTTTTTTTTAAATGTAAATGCTGAGGGAACCATGCTCAGTAGAGTATATGTCCCACTCGAAAGTGCATGGCTGCCTGACTCATCACAGCAAGAGTCAGCCAGGTCCTTAAGCAGCACCCCGCACAGGCTTAATTACAAAAACAAATTATGTGGATGTTAATTGTTCTTTGCAATTACCATCCATATATCTAGAAAAACGACATGGGCGGCCCCCTGGCGGCCTGCAGTGGCAGCCTCTGCTGGCTTTGTGTCAGGTGGAAGATACAGGATTTGTATCTATTGAGCTTGAGCCCAGAGACCTGTCCATATTCTTAAAGATGCAACAAAAACATAGGTGAGCCAACTAGGGTTTTATGGGCATATATTGTCTGAAAACAATGATGCTGCATCCATACGGCACTGCAGGCTGACTCTGTGCTCCCCTTTTAGTAAACGCACATGCCTGGTGAAGAGCTCCATTAGTCATTTAAATAAGAACATGGAGCGGGGGCATCACTGCAGTGCTCCCCTATGGATTGAGAAGTGGATATACTTGGCCCTTCCCATCTTAACTTTTGCTGTGGGATGAGCATACAACAAACAGATCCACTAACACATCTCATTACTAGAGCCTATTTCCTGCAGTAAATGGCAAAGGTAGCTCCAGCTGAGTGCATCAAATGCCTTTTCCATGTCGATGGAAAATACCATTTACCACCTGCCATCTTCGGGCATTTCACATATGATATGAAATAATAACATGTTGGCGCCTGCTGTGTTCCAAATGTGCCAAATAGGGAATAACTCTCCAAATCTTATTTGAGAGCACCTTACCTAAAACCATGCAATCTAAATTGATTATTGCTAGGGGTGCGATAGGATTAACAATCTCAGGGCCATATTGACAAGGAACTATCGCCAACTTAACGGCACTTTATCACAGCCAAAGTTGCCCCAATCACATGCTAGTGTAAACAGCCCACAGCACCAGTTCATCCGCGATAGCAGCCGCAAAAAACATCGCCACGGATGACCCCCGCAACTGTCGCTAATGAGATGCAGAGTAGGCTTTCCCTTGCCAAAAGCCGCGACAACACCACTCCACAACATTCAAAACGAACAGCCAGAACTGCGATAAGAACACAAAACAGGCGATAAGGTGTGTTAGCAGCAGGAAAATAACACCTGCCCTGACCTGGTGCTAAATCGGACCACAGCCTGCACCACAAAACAGAGCCCAGCCCACAGCCTCATTGGAAGGGCAGCAGATGCCATTGAGCCACTGGTCATGTGGCACGGACAACCAAGATGGCCACAACACCCACCCTCACCTCCCCAGGACCCCATACAGCACCCGCAACACCCACCCCCCTTCGGACCACCACCCAGGCGGCGATGACAAAGACAGCAGACCCCCAGGAAAGACACCAGCCTCACTGACCCAACACCTGACAATGTCATTGCCCAATACAGGCTCAAAAGGACAACCATCGCACGCATCGTGACCAACAACGCCCAACAGGCCGACGGCACCAACACAGCGGACAGCCAACATCCCACCCCACACAAAGCTGCTGGCTGTGCTGCACCTGTTGGCCTCTGGTACCCCCAAACAACACCCGCCACAGTCGGAGGAGTCATACGGCCAGCTTCATCCAAGTCCCTCACACCTGTCCTGGACATCACCATCAGCCTGGTACCCCAGTCCCCATACATCCAACATAATGCACAGGATCCGCTGGAGACCAAGCAAGGACCATACACCATAGCTGGATGCACACACGTGTTGGGGGCAATCCACAGCACACATGTCCTACCTGTGCCCCCTGGTGTCGAAACGTTGACTTTTCTTTCATTCTATATCAAAACTGGATGACAGTGAAATACTAATTGTGGCAGTTGTTTATGATTTTGCATTTATTGTATGTGCCAGAAATCTGGCTGGATAGGTATCCTACCATTGTAGTTTGATGTATATATACGCACTACCTTTCCACTGCACAATCACTCGTACTGACCCCACTCTTAGCACTTGTCACCTCACGTTATTTGCACCCATATTTTAAAATTTGCAGAATTGTGAATTAGAGCTTGACTTGTAAATTATTGATCTATTGACAATCTTTTTCTAAATCTATTAAAACTTGTTCATTTACTGTATGTCATTTTTTGGTGCTGTCATAGTGTCTTCTGTTATCTGATCATGTATTGTCTGTTGATACACCGCGAATAATTTTCCACTGTGACCATCTTTTTTTGTGTACTACTATTTACCCGAGTCCAGTGGTCTATCGGGTGACCTCATTGATACTTAACCCCTGGTGACACTGCACACAATCACCGCAAAAGAAAGCACACGTCTCACATCAATGTGCAGGCAACAACCGAACACCGTGGCACCTCCACCAATGTCGTCTACAAATTCCCTGCCAGTGTGCATGAAACCTTCATCCTCCGACAGTCCATCAGCACCCAGCGTTACCCGGATGGCACCAAGGGAAATGCACACTCCCTTGGCAAGTACAAAATGAACAGCCCACCCACCTGAACTCCACAACATGCAGGTCACAACTCTGGTACTGCACACGACACAAAATTGTGAGATGGATTAAGCCACGCCCTATTTACAACACTAAGTTAGCATAAACAAGATCATTGTTAGCAAGCAAGCGTGTCGTTTCTGCTGCGCTGCACACGACACTGTTGTTATGTGTTATTCATTTTAGAAATGCTAACTCGACTTTGCCTTACAGGATAACAAACTGTTGTTTCACATTCTTAACCGTGAAATGTGCCCTTGGTCTGTACATCATGCAAAGAACGCGTCTGGGTCACTAGAATGTACAGAGTGTTGTGTTTAGATTGATCGTACCACTTGTTAGACATATGCATACAGCTGCCAATATCTGAAGGACAAGCGTCTTTAATATTGCAGAACAGTTTGGTTTTACATTCATTCGAACGGAAGAGCTGATGCATGCAAGAGCTGATCCTTTGATGTGATTCTACTAAGCTGATCTATACGGTATGGGGTCCCCCCTGTTAACCTAAGAGACCTTCTAATAGTCTAATAATAATAATGTATTAGATTCTAGTGAAAGGAGTGTGGCTGTATACCACCGTCATTATTAGTATGATTGCTCCTTTCATTTTGTATGGTATTGTAATAATGCTTATGGTTCTGATCTGTACTGTTAGTCTGCTAGTGTTAGCCAAAGTACTACATCTTAGGACGCGAGGTTTATAAAATAAACTCTTTAAACTTTACCGTGTCTGTATTATTAAGTTGTGGACTAACAAATAGATACGAACAGGTATTTCGGATTCCCACCACTCCTGAGAAATATCTAAGTCGCTTGTTCTGGTTTGTCTATACATTGGGACCGCCTAGCTAGATCTAGGCTAACGAATGGGATACTAAGCTAGTTGGATAGGGGGTTCTGGGTTCTGAGGGGAGTTTTCTGGTACACCACAATTCTCTGAGGTCCCGGTCTCCTGCGCATAGTTCTGTGCAAAAGCAGAATCCCTGCAACATGGCGCACCTAACGTTTGGTCTTATGATCTGAGACGCTTTAGTAGTACTTGAGTTTAGTCCACAACTACCCTCACTCTCGTTTCCGGAAAACTAGAGTGACGGTATAACCTACTTAGGTTTAGACTAAAGGTTCAATCAAGCTTGAAAATTAAAAAGGTTATAATTTTTGAGCCCAAGTGCTACTGTAAATATTGTTGTTACTTTTTAGGGTGTCCTTATGGCGGTTAATATTCCCGCTCATAGTAGGGTTCCTCTGCGCACTCATTTGAGGGCGTATGGGGTACCTGATGACGGGATGGCCGTGGTCTTTGTGGTGAGTGCTGATACCACCTACCCTTTTGAGTTGTTTTACTCTTGGATGACCTTTGCGGAGGTAGATACGGACGATAATTTGTTCCACGAATATACAGCCACGCCTGTGCCTGCGGTTTATGCCCCATATAGGACACTAGAAATTCCTATTTCTGCCTGGCAGCATACAATTTGGTTTAATGGCGCCCTCCCCCATGAGGTCGTATTGGCGAGAATGGGCCCGTTGTCAATTGCAGGGGCCACTTGGCCGGTACTGGCCGGATATACTCCACACCCACGCTACCCGACGGTAGGAGTGGGTGATTTACGAACGCTACACACAGCCCTGATTACGGTCCATAGAGCTTTAGTGCAGTATGTGTCACGCACGGTTCAGGTGGGAGCACCTGCGGTTGCTGGACACGGGGCAGAACACCATCACGCGGTGGTGATTAGCCCTGTTATGGTTAATGCGGTTGTCGGCAAGCGCCCCCTCAGTAAGGATGAATTTCCTTACTGGCTTGCGGAAAAATTTGATCAATTGGAAGCCGTGTTTCCAAACACTACTCCTGTGGATAAACACAGGATACTCACCATTACTTTGCCGAAGGACCTGGTCCCTGAACTTGTTGATTGTGACAATTGGGGCAAGGTCTTTGCTGCGACCTATTCGAAGTGCTACGGCACTCCGTCTATGTCTGTACTACCCTCCGTCATCAAGAAAGTTCAAGAAAGTCATGGTGCGGAGGCAGCTATTGAGTTAGGATTAAGGCTTGTCGACAGTTTCGATGTGGTTTGTTCCATGGTAATGGGCAACCTCAAAGGAGATGCCATGCAGTTCCAAGTTGGTAATATGCTGGAACTTGTGGCTGATGCCGATAAACCAAGGGAGTTCGCGAAAATTATTGCGAAAGCCTATAGGATGGTTGGACGTAGTGCCTTAGGCGTGAAACCCACCATCAAAATTCCTGATGTAGTGCAGCAAACTAAGGTGAGTTCGTCAACAAAAGACGAAAAGCCCAACTTTCCTAAACAAAGTTGGCGAGCCAAAAAACAAGAGAAGCAGCAACAGAAACAGGTTTCTTGTCATGCCTCACCCGTACAGTCGTATAGTGAACGCACTTATGATTTGCGCGATCGTACTCGTATTAAGTCACCTGATAGATTTCAGGTTTCTGAACAACGCTCTCCTCGTTCTTCACAGGAAACATCGACTTCACACACTGGTGGTGGAGAGCGTGGGAGAGGACGGGGCACTCAAGATCGAGACCAGCCCTGCCAGACTGACGGTAAAGGCAAGCAGGAAGACGCTGCCAGACCATGTCCACCGTTTCAGAAAAAGAAAGTTGCTGCTATCTCAGCGAGATGTGCCTCAGATGGTCAGGACACAGCTTCGGAACCTGACATGGGCACTAACGCTGCTAGACAGCGCGGCAGAGGTTACAGTAGTGCGGGAAGCATTGCGTCCATTTCTGGAGGCGACAGCAACTGACATTTATGTGACAGTTGAAACTGCTGATACTCGCGTAGCTCCCCCAGAAAGATTATTTGAAATAGTCCTTAATATTGAGGGTGACATACAACGCAAAATTAAAGTGTTTTTTTGGGATAATCTTACCACCACCTATGATATTCTTTTGGCGGAGAAAGATTGGCCTCCGGCTTTCATTTTGGACGCCCCAAGGGGAGAGGAAGTTATACTTCCTTCCTTTGGGCACGCAGTGCCTATGGAGGAGTCTACTAGGTTAGCCGGGGAGTGGGCACAGGTGCTTGCACCTGCGTTATATCGTAATCAGGTTGGCTGGGATAAATGTTCTCCCAATCACGAGATTCCATTGCGAGCCGATCCCCAGCCTCAACCCCAATATCCCATGCGTCGCGAGGCAAGACCTCACGTCGCGAGCATCCTTGAACAATTGGAATATCAAGGAGTGATTGAGACATGTGTGTCACCCATGAATAATCCTTTATTCACTGTAACGAAGCCTGACGGGTCGTACCGCCTAGTTTTGGATTACCGGCATTTAAACTCACATTGCCGGACGTGTGCGGTACAAAACACTCATAGTTCGGCTCTCGTCGATAGTCTTGTAAGAAAACGTTTCAAAACTACGCTCGACTTATCAAATGGCTTTTATTGCCATAACCTGGCCCCTCTTAGTTATGAGTGGACAGCATTCACCTTGGGTGGCAAACAAAAATTGTTCAAAAGGCTCCCGATGGGCTACAAAAACAGCCCTGGAGTTTTTGCCGCTCGCGTGGTCTCTCTCTTGGAGATGGTAGACCCGGAGGCATACTCGTATGTTGATGTCATCTATCTGACAGACGACGATTTGCTTCCACACCTTGCTCGTGTGGATAACATAGTGACTATGTTTGCAGACTTCGGTTACAAGTTTAACTTTAAGAAGTCCCACATTGCTGAATTTACAGTGTTGTTCTTGGGGTACGAACTCAATAATGAGGGTCGAGGCTTGGCTCCGCAATTCCTTGAGAAATGCGCACGCCTTCGTATCCCTACGACACTAAAAAAACTTCAATCCCTGCTGGGTTTTCTGAATTTCGGTCAATCCTACATTCCTGATTATGCCCAGCGTATCAAGACGCTTTATGCCTTGATACAACCAACTTTTACCAGATCTTGCTGGCTGCCAGAGCATTCATTAGCATTGTATACTTTGCAAACTGATCTTCTTACAGCTAAATATTTAAAAACTCGTGATAACCACACCAACCTGGTCATTAGAATTGTTCCAGGCGCGGAAGGTTTCACGTACTTAACGTTCAATGAGGGCGACACAGTCCCCATTGCTTACAAATCTCATCTGTACACTTCGGCTGAGCTGCGATTTTCCACTGTTGAAAAAGTCTTAACGGCAGTTCAGATGGCGATCCTGAAAGAACGAGCGCTATCACAGGGAAAGCGCATGCTGGTGGTAACACCGTTTCCTGCTCTCGAAGCAGTCACTAAAGCTAGTGTACCAAATTCTAAGGCTTTGCATCCAAGGTGGATACAATGGGCAACCTCCTTAGCTGCGCCTGACGTCGAATTCATCTTTGACGCAGCGTTGCAGACTCAGGAGAGTTTTGAGTATGAATTCGTTCATCCTGCTCCTCTGTCATTGCGCCCCATCGAGGAATACCATTGTGTCATATACACTGACGGGTCGGTGCAACCTGCAACTGGATCAAGGCACGCTTATTCAGCGGCTTGCGCAATTGTAGTCGGTACTTTCGTAAATGGAGAGTTCCAATCTGATGCAGTGCATACGCAGTCATTGGGTGATTGTACCGCGCAGTTGGCGGAGCTTTGTGCTCTAGTGCTTGCACTTGAGTTTGCTGATCACAGGGTCACTACTCTTATAGTGAGTGATTCTTACTATTGTGTTCAATCTTACAACGACAATTAGCTTTTTTGGATTATGAATGGTTTTCGTGATTCCAAAGGTAGCACAGTGAAGCATAAAACGCTTTGGGCTCGAGTGGCAGAACTTAAAGGGAGTCTGCCACTTGTGAATGTAATTCACACTCTTGGTCACCAACGAGTTGGTGTCCATGCTGTCGGTAACAGTTTGGCTGACGAGGCAGCTAAAACAGCAGTGGCAACATACTTAGTAGCAGCAGTTACAAGATCAAAATCTAAGATTGATGCTGACATCTTGGCAGCTATAGCTGCTTCTGAGACAGGGACAAACTTCCCTAGAGGTTTCCCTTCTCGATACCATTATCACTTAAGTCCTGATAACGTCCCGTTAGTGAGGATTAACGACGTTGGTGATAGATTGATTCCCAACGCGGACTGCAGACCAAATTTGATAACAGCTGCCCACGAAGGTGTTGCGTCTGCGCACGCTGGAGTGTCAGCAACTGTGTCTCTTTTACAGCAACTTTACTGGTGGTACGGTTTGTATAAACAAGCGCGGGCTTATGTACTTAGTTGTGACATTTGCCAGCAGATTAAACCTTCTTCTGTTGCTCGTCCACCTCCAACGCAGCTGCATATATCTAATCAACCACTTGCGTGTGTTTATTTAGATCACTGCGGTCCTTTTACCTCTGATACTGCGTACAAGTACATCTTGGTTGCAGTGGATTCGTGCACACGTTTTCTCTGGGTGTGGCCACAAAGGAGTGCTGATGCCAGGACTGTCATCAAAGCATTGCGTGTCTTTATAGGGAGTTTTGCGTGTGGTACCCTTCACTCTGATCAGGGCCCGGCGTTCGCCTCTAAGGCGTACAAAGAAGCAATGAGAAGTTTGGGGGTCCAAGTCAAATTTTTGTCTCCATACCGGCCTGAGGGCAATAGTGTTGTGGAATGGATGAACCGTGACCTAAAGCAATTGTTGACAGCCAAGGTATTAGGTACAGGCCGGAACTGACTTGCCCACTTGTATGACGTCCAACGTGCACTTAATAACCTCCCTAGAAGGTCTCTGGGTGGGCGGACCCCGTACATGATGCTCTTTGGAGTGAGAATGTTTGTTCCAGACCTTGACGGTCTAGACATGGCGGCGGCTGCCGCGCCTTTTGACCTCGATGACCACTGTGCTGTATTACAGAATCTACAAGAAGCAAGAGACACTCTAGCAAAGGAACACGTGCTCTCTACATCCAAAGAAGCGCTCCTGATTCCGGTAGTCGGCTGGCTGCCTCGAGTTGGTGATCTGGTCCGTGAGAAGGTGGAGACCAAGAAGGAGTTTGGCCCCTCTTGTCGTGCACCAGTCCCGGTGCTTGGTGTTTTGGGTACACGTACAGTTGTTTTACCCCCACTTCCTGGTTGCAAGGAAAACAGGTAGATTTCAATTGAAAATGTCAAGCTACACAGGGTGGCCGATTCTCCATAGTATGACACCTTCGGTTTCCTGCCCTTTGATGCTGAGAAACTCTGTTGTGGTGCCACCCTCTATCATCGTGCCTGAGGTTTCCATTGAGATGCTTACAGTTTCAGATCTGCCTGTGCCACCTTCTGCTGGTGGTTTGCCTGGTGATCCGGAGTATGCTTATCCTACAGAAGTTGCTTTGCCCCTATTAAATACAACGACACTTACCCAGTCCCATTCTTCCTTTGAAACTGAATCATTGACTTCCACTGTCCCTTCCAAAATATCTATATTTTTTGCCTGGTTCAAGAGACATTTTTTGGTTGCACCTTGGACTTACATCTGGTTGGTGCTGATTTGTATTTTTTTATTCATGACAATTGGCTTTGTGGTAGTGTTTTTTAGACTTATCAATGGACACTACCTGAATGAGCGTTCTACAATTCAATTAATTGATGGAACTTTGGCCCCCATTCCTCATCACACATCATGAAAAGAGACCAGACGTTTTTGAACATCACCGCCTGGCCTGTACATGATGGGATTGCATGGGATGCAGTGAACTTTCAAATTCATGGTCCCACCGAAGTTATTAATGTGCCAACTGTTTTTCGTGTTTCTATGGGTGATGTAGTTAAACAAAACATCCGCTCAGATGATTGGGATGTACAAGCAATAGAAGCACTGTTTTCTGATTTAAAATATTGTGCTGCATTTGATGCTGAAGATCTGTATTTAAATACTGCAAACTACGATGAACAATTTTGTTTTCAACATTATGGCACACATTTCCTACACAGAGCAAATACTTTTCGTAATTTTGTTAATTTCACTCAATGGGAACATTGTCCTGTCCCTATGACTGGCAGCTCTGCTACTTTATTGAAAAAATTCACATATTTTTCGGATTTTAGTGTGTCAGACCCTGCTTCTTTTTATTTTAAGGTAGCAGTAGAACCCACTTCTAAGGTTAGATTGACACACACAAAATTATTATATTCCAAATCCTTTATGGATGAATTGGCTATTGGAGGTTATGACGTTTGGAAAGCTACTATCGATCTTAAATCGGTTTGGGGAACTAAACCGTGGCAGGTACAAGGAACAGAAGCTTTGCATCGTGCCTGTCTTATCCCAAACCATATATTATTTTTAAATTCGTCTATTTTTCAGGCCACCTGTTTTGGATTGGCTATTTCAAAAAAATTAATTTCCCCCTCGATCCCTGATCTGGGTGCTTATCCTGGTTGGGAAAATCACTCAGATCTGTCCCTTACTATGTTGCAGTCCCTTGTTTCCAATGGCACCTTCTATATTTCAACATTGAATCCTGAGGGTTGGTTGGTATGGCAAACAAGCTCAGATTCCTGTCAACGTCGGTTTCTGGATTTGGCTCCAGGGTATACACAACTTAGGGTTGACCCTCGTTTCACATCTTCACACACGGTGACTACCTACTCTGTAGGTAAGTTATGTCAGTCATGGCTGCAACATTCCACGTTAACTTCAGTTAAGCTTCATTTATCACGCTTAAATGACAAAATAGATTTGAATGAATTTATTAAGGGTCCTGCAAATGGCAGGTCTAAACGATGGGCTTATGCTATGTACAATGAAATTTGGAAATTGTCGCAAATTGAAGCTGCTTCTAGATTACGTGCTATTGACCAGGCCAATATGGAAAAAGTATTGGCTGTGATAGATAATAGTATTAATACTTTGTCTTCAAGAATTTATACATTAGATAATATTGTTTCTTCTGTCATAGACATTGTGCAAGATGATGTATCTGTGTTGTATCATGGTCAAAATCAGTTGCGTTCAATTATGCAGTTTGCATGGACATTGCAAACGTTAAAGGCAGGGAAAGTCCCTTGGGATTACATTAATATTTCATCATTGTTCCTTCCTTTTAATTTGACAGACAAACAGCAGTTCATGTCCAGGAAAGATGCAACTTATGCATTGCTGCACATTGAAAAATTAGAACCTTTACCGTTTTCTGTTGCGGAGTTAAATTCAGCCGTGTGGCTTGTACACGGATTAGTCACTTTACCTTTTAGTTTGTTCAAATTTACTTTGTGCATGAAGCATTATGCCATTGGCAGATATGAACAACTTGGTGATGCGTTCCTGCACGAAGTTTGGTCACTTCCGTTCACTTACAGATGCGTAAGGGATGGCAAGGAGGTTTACTTAAAAGGTGAAGAATGCACTACCGCTCCTGATCACTCTGTGGTTTGGGGACATATACAATTACATGGCGCTTGCAATATACACGCTCCTAATTTAGCTTATGTCCTAAAGGGGATTCCAATGCCAGTTATAACGTCTTCTTTTAAGCTGCTTGCCAACGGTAGTTATTTGCTTTTAAATAGTGAAGCTTGCTGTGGGATGCTAGTGGGTATTCCTTACATAGTCACTGTTTCGCAAAAAATAGTTTGCTGTAATAACGTCCTTTTCCCACCCCCGCAAGGCCGACTCGATATATCCATCTGGCCAGCGATTCCAACCTTGAACGCAGAGTTCAATAGGATGAGCAGAATAAGGGCTCTTTTGTCTAAAAAAGAGGTTGCGTTGACTTCGCCCCGTGAAACATTTCTTCTTAATGTGGCGAACACATGCACTGAGGTACAAGCGCTTTTAAATACCGACCTCCCCCTCCATTTTGGAACCTTGATTCAAACTATCTTTAATGCTTCGTCTACGACTGGCCTTGTTCATTTTTTTAAAATTGTGGGCTCGGGCCTCGTGACATCTTTCCAGACTGTTTTTGGTGTGATCCCCGCTTTTTTACATTCTGTTTTTTCAAGTGTCTTCGGAGGGTTCCCTTTGCTCCTCGCTTTGGTGGCTGGGATCCTCTTGTTGATTTGCGCACTTAGATATGGCTGCACACCAGGAGTTGCAAGACAGCGTGCTGCGCTTGCTCCATCTTCGTAGCCGGATGCTTGATTACTACGGCACCTTACCACTGGCGGTATTAAGCGTCAAGTATGGATTGTCTTTCCGGTTTCACTTTTTTACGTGTGTGCAACCTGTCTTTCATTGCCTAGATTGTCCCTTCCAATGGGCTCTGGACTTGTGCCTGTCAAACTTGGCGTCACCTGACCCGGATTTTGATGAACTAATGTGTCCCTTAGTGACTCATGATTTTGATTGTTCTAGTGTCGGGTTCATGGCTTTGGGTGCTGCACACGGAGTCCTTGGTAACTGGGATATCGGAGAGGCGACTATTGAATTCCTTGAAAGGAGTTATATCGAGGAGACTGACAGTTGTCCTATCATGGTGCTGGATGCTCCGATACTTGATGAACACGTGTGTTCCTTTCCCTTGTTAAATTGGATGGCGGATGCTTTTGCGGAACGCTCCAATGATTTCCTCTTGGAAGCTGTTGCAACTTACGGTGCTTATACCTTTATGGATTGACTGATTGACATTGTCACTCCAGGGTGCATCCAGGGCTGTTAATTTTCTACGAAAGTTTTGCTGATATTTTTATGACATCATTTTTTTTTTTTTTTAACAAATTATTTTTTTTTCCTTTTTATTCTCGGACTTTACACTTACCTTATATGGACTTATAGTTCATGCCCTGGGTTCCGTTCTGAATCACTTGAACTCTGCGTTCTTGATAAGTGTATCCCTATTGGTTAGTGCTCCGATCATGGGGGGGGTGTGAGATGGATTAAGCCACGCCCTATTTACAAAACTAAGTTAGCATAAACGAGATCATTGTTAGCAAGCAAGCTTGTCGTTTCTGCTGCACTGCACACGGCACTGTTGTTATGTGTTATTCGTTTTAGAAATGCTGACTCGACTTTGCCTTACAGGATAACAAACTGTTGTTTCACATTCTTAACCGTGAAATGTGCCCTTGGTCTGTACATCATGCAAAGAACGCGTCTGGGTCACTAGAAGGTACAGAGTGTTGTGTTTAGATTGATCGTACCACTTGTTAGACATATCATGCATACAGCTGCCAATATCTGAAGGACAAGCGTCTTTAATATTGCAGAACAGTTTGGTTTTACATTCATTCGAACAGAAGAGCTGATGCATGCGAGAGCTGATCCTTTGATGTGATTCTACTAAGCTGATCTATACGGTATGGGGTCCCCCCTGTTAACCTAAGAGACCTTCTAATAGTCTAATAATAATAATGTATTAGATTCTAGTGAAAGGAGTGTGGCTGTATACCACCGTCATTATTAGTATGATTGCTCCTTTCATTTTGTATGGTATTGTAATAATGCTTATGGTTCTGATCTGTACTGTTAGTCTGCTAGTGTTAGCCAAAGTACTGCATCTTAGGACGCGAGGTTTATAAAATAAACTCTTTAAACTTTACCGTGTCTGTATTATTATGTTGTGGACTAACAAATAGATACGAACAGGTATTTCGGATTCCCACCACTCCTGAGAAATATCTAAGTCGCTTGTTCTGGTTTGTCTATACATTGGGACCGCCTAGCTAGATCTAGGCTAACGAATGGGATACTAAGCTAGTTGGATAGGGGGTTCTGGGTTCTGAGGGGAGTTTTCTGGTACACCACAATTCTCTGAGGTCCCGGTCTCCTGCGCATAGTTCTGTGCAAAAGCAGAATCCCTGCAACAAAATCACAACCAACATGCAAAACAACATGCCCACCCACCAGGCACGACAGAACAACTCACAACGGTAACCTGGGCAAGCCGTCAACATGAGCCATCAATGGCATGGCACCCTAGCCACACAATAGCCGAATGTGGGGAGAGGTGGCAACCAGGCATGTGTGGAGGAGGCAAGTGACCAATGAATGTGAAAGTTCACAATGCCAAGAGTGGCAGAGATGTGCTGGACAGACTGCAGCATGCGGAACACACCCATATCCATGGCAACATACACTGCTGGTGTATGGAGTGTAGTGGACAGTGGACGCAACCATGTCACTCCTGCCAGTGGGGGAGTTCGCGGAAATGTAGCCTGTTACGTCCCCCTCGTAAGCATGTGCGAAGTGGGATGGCCCGGCAAACGCCAGGCCAGCATAGGGGTGTGAATAAAAAGCACGTAGCCCAGGGCGTGGTCCTCTTCTGGAAAGCCCAACATCTTTGCCAGGGCAGTGCCACTCACCACGCCACGAGGACGACGTCATCCTCGTGAGCGGAGTTGCCTGTGATCCTGTGTGCCTGCCGTTCCCCCGCCCGCTGGACCCCGAAGCCGCCAGGTCCGTCCCTGTGCAGTCAGGCCACACTGATCACCTTCCGACACCGGTGTGTGTCAAGAAGGACACACCACGTGCCTGTGCAAGCTCCAAGCCCGAGTGCCGCGTCCTTGGCACCCTCTCAGACCATCACAGCCTCCACGACACAGGCCCGCTTTATACCTTTCTTGTTGACGTACTCTACTGCCACCTCCAACTACACTATGGTCAAGTAGGTCACACTTGATTACACGATGGCAGAGTACATATGTTCATTGCAGAGTTTACATCAGTGTACTCACTTCGACGTGGTGCCACCAACTCTGTGCATAGCATCACAACCACACGTGTCTGTGGGCCTTTGCAGACTATTGCCCTTGGCCTAAGCTGCGCATGAGTAGGTCTTAGAGTTGAAACTGAACATCGATTTTTCAACGGCAGATTACATATCTTCGCACGCAAGGAGAGGCGTGAGAGGATGACGCGCTGC
Source organism: Triturus cristatus (assembly GCF_964204655.1). Lineage (NCBI taxonomy): Eukaryota > Metazoa > Chordata > Amphibia > Caudata > Salamandridae > Triturus > Triturus cristatus. The sequence continues at coordinate 231,629,580 of NC_140590.1, forward strand.
AGCCCGGAGGGAAAAAGATCATCGTTACGGAGGTGATCGAACACTACCGACAACTGCCCTGTTGCCACTAACTCTGTGCATCCCGAGCCAACGACAGGTGGCTGTAGGCCATTGCTGACCGCTGCCCCCGGCCTACACTGCGGTCGAATAGGTCACACACACCTTCGAAGTCAGCCTCGATTTGTTTATGAAAGACTTCATGTCATTGTACAAGCCTAATCGCAGACTGCATCCTCTTACAGCCCCGGTGCCAAGATGTCTATTCCCGAGACCCATGGTCACTTTCTGGTTGGACTTTGGGGACTGAGTCCATGGACTTGGGGTTTTCTTCGCCATCATGGTGGTGATACGGACTTCGTGGCGAAAACGCGGCCATGGCATTCTATCCCCACATTTTCTGCTTCCGGATAACATCAGACCTTTCGCCTCATGCCCTGGAGAACACCTTCCACTGTCCTCCGCAACACTACACAACATACACCTCGGACATTGATGAGGACCCGCTCAGGTCGCATGGCCCATCCGACTGCACCGCAAGTCACAGTCCCGTGGCAGGGTGACTGTGCCGGCCGCTGTGCATCCGGGGCCACTAACTCTGTGCAGCTCACGTCAGGGACCCTGTCTGAATGAATATTGGATGATCTCTGTGACGGTGGTCCTGGGGTCATCGACGCCATGTGCATGTGGCCCTGTGCTGTCCGCTGCCTCTGGCCTCAACTGCGGATCACCAGGGCTCACATATCAAATTGAGTCCTGACCGGACCAGACATCGCATCACCGCAGGAGGCACACGCCACCTCCGCCAGGACAACCTCCAACCACCATCTGCCAGAGTCGAAACGGTGGTCCTGCCAAACCTACGGAGTTGCAAAACACCTGTCGTGGATGCCATCATCAGACTGATACCCTACTCAGCACTCCAGGTGCCATTGACTCAGTGCCCCGCAAGCCATCGTCCGTTACTGATTGTGTTTTCTGCTGTGAAGAGGCTGCACAGCAATGTCATCTCAAGCAGTGTGGGAGACCTGGGACGTTGTTGAGGAAGCTGATGCAGGTCTCACACACCACACTGCATCTGCATCAGGAATATCTCGAAGGGACACAATCCGAGACTTTTTCTTCACATGAGCGCGCTCATCTCTAGTGCCCCAACCACAGTGCACTGCAACTCAGGGACACTTCTGTTTTCATGTTGTGTGTCCTCTGGACTTTCTCCGTCTCCCTCCATGTTGCTCAGCAGTTGACTCTGTTATGCAGGTGTTTTCAGTTCCCGTTGCAATGGTGTCCACTGTTCACGTGATTGCCATCACCAAGCACTCCATGCGTGCTGGCTTACATTCACCACACACACATCCAGCACAGGCATCACTGTACATGTGGCCCTGCCAATAAAGGGGCTGGGCGCACTTGCCTGTAGCCAGTTCAACATGATATCTGCATGTGTCCCTGTGGTCTTGTTGCCCTGGGCCCTGGGCCCTATGAGATCACATTGTGCTGTGTACAGCGGATGCAGACAGGTCACCGCAGGCAGCGGGTTGGAGCTTAGACATGTAGTTTTGTCGTCACCCTCTCAATTCGTAAGGGGAGTGGGCTGGGCCATCGTAGACAGAGCTGACATGGGTGTGTGACTGCTATTTGCATGCCCCTGGGCTCGGGCCGGCAGCGGTGATCCTCACTCACAGCCTCAGTTACGATGACGGCTCGGGCCACAAACAGCAATACAGCAGCATGGACGATGTTTCACGCTGCGGGGGCAATGCGATCACGGGCACCTCGTAAACAGTACCACGGACCACACAGCAGTTTCAGGCAGGCGCACACAGCGTCGCTGAGACACGGGTCCTCAATTCCAAGTATCCCGTTAGCATGTTGCGTCTCGGGCCGGCGGTGGAGATCTTTACTCGCAGCCTCAGTTACGATGATGGCTCAGGCCACAAACAACAATACAGCAGCATGGACGATGTTTCACGCTGCGGGAGCAATGTGATCACGGGCACCTCGTAAACAGTACCACGGACCACACGGCAGTCTCAGGCGTGCAAGAGCACCAGGCACACAGCATCGCAGAGACATGGGTCTTAGTTTCAAACAGTCTTTTGGCATGTTGCGGCCCGGGCCGGCGGCAGCGATCTTTACTCACAGCCTCAGGTACGATGAAGGCTCGTGACACAACATCAAGGCAGCAGCGTGGATGATGTTTCATGCTGCGGGAGCGTCGCTGAGACACGGTTGGAAACTTTTGTGTTCCTGAGTTTCCACAACAGGGGACCAGCACTCCTCATGCCCTTGGAGACACGCTACTTCAGGACACAGCACACAGCAAAGTCCTCACAAGCAGGGGGACACAGCAAAGTCCGGTGTCCTCTCCTTAGTCAAACCAGCAAACTGCAGGCCAGCCCCAGAACACACAGCAAGGGCAGTCCTTCTCTTCAGTCTCTTCAGCTGGTCTTCCTTGGCAGAGGTTCCTCTTGATCACAAAGTAGGTTCAATCTTTTTTCAGTATGGATTGCAGTCTTGAGTTCAGGGGTTTCAGTGCTGGAGCAGGGTTTTCTATTGAAAATTTATTGTGATTTAAACTCCAGTTTATGTTATATGTCGTGATTAAAATTACTGATAATTAATTAATAATTATTAATTTTGTTTAAGTCCCTGACTGATCAATATTACTAATGAGAGAAATTACACGCGGGAATGCATATATGTTGCTTTATTAATATGTGAACTAAATAGGTGAGCAAATTAATTAAATAAGTGTTGTAAAAGTGCTATTTGTTTTGTGTTTACGCTTTAAAATAACGTCCTTTAATGCTTCTTTGTGTCGCAGAAGGCTAGATAATTGCATACACATAAGGGTATTAGTGGGTATTAACACTGTATTATCATTACGATGTATTAACGTTGTTTTGTATTTCTTTTAATTAAGATGGTCCGTTTTGGCCTAATCCAAGATGGCCGCTATTTACAGCCTGCACTCGAGTGATTGAAATTTGAGAAGAGGCCTCGCTGAACATGGTTGGAAGTCACCTGACCACAGCCTCTGTCTGTATTAAAAGTTTCCGTGAGGACAGCAGCTCCAGGCTCGCTGCCAATTGTCCTTGGAAAAGAATAAAGCCACAATGAACTCTGATAAACTTGCGGTGGATTCGCTATGGTTCCAAGGAAGAGCATTCATGGATGTTTCTTTTTTCAGTTTGAGTTTCCTTCTTCCGTGTTTTTATTTTTGTGATTTTTGTGAGCGGAGGTTTTTCTAAATGTTGCAAAGCAACATCCTTTCCTGCTCACTCTGCTCAATGGCTTAACGGACGTTTAGAGATTGTTTGTTGCTTTAAAATTGTAAGTTTCACTATAAATATTACTAGACTAGAGAGGGTCTCTGTTGATTGAGGCCATTTCTTCCTGAACCTATGCTCAAGAGGATCGATACCTATTGAGAGGACGGCGACTCGGGAGACTTTACTGAGAGACCTGTCCTGACCCATTTAGCTAGAATAGGTAACTATGAGAATAATGATTTTGCTAATGATTGACTTTCCTTTGAACTAATTTAGATAAACAATCATTTTGTTTGAATTACAGTGTCGGGTGGTTATTTCTTTGTCATTTATTGAGTTCAAATGAATTTCCTATGTTTTAAAATCATGACTCAGGACAATTTCCTTAGGTTACATTGACCTCACTTTAGATGCAGATGGTTTAGGATTCTCCTATATATTCAGTGTGGATAGAGTAATAGAATGAATGTTAGTGTGATGGGCCCTAGTGTATGATGAGAGTATGTGCGTGTGACTGTAGATTTACTCTGTCCGTGGAAGTAGGGAGAATTTATATGTGCCGATCTGCAGCAGTTTCCTGGTAGCAGAGGATGGTTAGATTATTGTCTTGATCTGATAGATTGTTTGTACATAGGCTTTTGATTTATTGATTTATTGATTGATGTTGATATATGTACTAATACTATATGTTGAGGTCGTCGTATTGAATTCTATGTAGTGTGTGCGGCTTCTGGAACGTGGGGAGCTGGTGATGGTTCCGTAGTAGGGCAGAGGGAAGTGAGTGCTGCTCTCGGGAAAGACGGAATTGTTGGAATTACCTGTATGTATGCAGGAAAAACGTGTGACAATTGAAGATGCGCGTCACATTGTCTGGGTTCGGAATCAGTGACATCGTCGTGTGTTACAATTAGGGACATATTTTCAGTATAAAAGGAGTGCGTATGGTAGCAAAGGTTATCTATGAAACTCTGGTCTTAAGTCCCAGGGATCCGTAAGGTTTGCCGTTAAAGCTTTCTACTGGAGAAGTAATAGGTATTCTCTGAGCTTGTTTGAAGGACTGGGCAGAGGTAAGCGCTGCTTGGTTAACGTGTGTTATAATTCTGTAGTGGGACAGACTGTTCGCTGTTCTCGGGAAAGGCAGGATTCTGTGTGAATGTACTACATTTTCTGGTATGAAAGTGCGTGAATGTATGAGCATTTAGCTGATTGTGAGACTCTTTGGAGCATTCCTAGAGGAAACAGTTAATGGATGCATGATAGAAGGGCAGAGTAGAGGGATGTGGTACTGTGTCAACGAAAGTAATAATTCCGTAGTGGAGCAGAGGTAAGCGCTGTTCTAGAGAGAAGCGGGATTCTTGTGAGAAAGAATTTTCTTTACTATTCTGTGGTTAGCGAAGCAGACAATGGAGATGTTTATATGTTGTAACTAATAGATTTTGTGGAATCTGAAACAAAGTCTACTGAGAAGGCTTTGTAAAGGAGGGGTAGACGAGTGACAGGAGACAGAAGCAGAAGCGTCTGCAGCGACTACTGACGTCAGGGAGTCAGAGACAGACCGAGCTGTGATTGGACAGTGAATTAGAACAGTGCTCGCGCTGTGATTGGTGCGTTAGTGTGAGCCGCGCAGGGATTGGAAGGAGTACAGGGTGACGTAGACGCTCCAGGATTGGTGCGTTGGTGTGAGTCGCGCTGTTATTGGACAAAAGATCGTACAGTTGCGGAAGGGACTAGAGAATAGTGGTAAACGCTAAAAATGTATTATCAACCGGAGGAAAAGAAAAAGAAATCATTGTTCGGTAAAATTAAAAGATGGTTCGACAAGGATAAGAACATAATAACTAGAGAAGGTGAATTGCTACCTCCGACAAGAACTCCTGCATCCTTCATGGTTGCGAAATATGGGTATCATACCTGTATATGGTTAAATAACTGGGCTAAGTACACTAAGGAGGATGGTGTTTTAGCATTCCCGGAACATGGTTCATTTAATTTGGCCGTGTTGAGAAATTTACGGGAAAAGATGATGTGTCTAGAGCCTAGACCAAGGCCGACACAGTTTGAGGTGTTGGTAGAATGGGAAGATGAGGTGCATGAGCGAGAAAAGCAGAGGAGTGGAGGCAATTATAGGTATATGTTCTGGAGGAAATATGATCGTGAAACTCATCATGATCAAATGAGGAGATGGCGAGATGCTAGTATGTGAGAGGGATTATATCCTATGAGAACTGTTGAAGAGACGGAAGAGAGGAAGGGTACGGGAAAGGTGCCTGATGCAGAAGTGAGGAGGTATGGGACTAATGATTATGAGGATGAGGTCTTGGATGACATGATTTACAAGAGACCACCTCCATATAGAGCCGAACCAGAAGAGAGAACGCCAGTTGCTACTCCTATCAGAGATACTTTGCGAATTGTTAAAACAGAAATTGTGACACCTGATCTGAAAAGTGGTAGCTCTTTCACTGAAAGAGAGAGAGAGAGAGAGCGAGAGAGAGAGAATAGAATCGGTGATGAGAAAACACGAGAGTTAGCTAGAACTACATCTGAGCTGACTGAGAAAATTAGAGAGCTGACGAAAAATCTGGAAGCTGTTACAGTGCCTGTAACCATAGGTCCGGTTGTGCCTATTTTTGATAAGCAAAGAATGGGTGAGAATGGTTTGACAGTTCCCTATGTTGGAAATGGTTTGGTTGGTTTTTGTTCTTTGGAAGAATCAAGAATGAGGACGGGAGAAAATAATTTGAGACAGTCAAGACATGACACATGTAGTGGAGGATCAGATGTACAGCCTAATTCAGGATTAAATGCTGGTTGTTTAGGAGGATCAATTTTGGAACCACAGAGGATGGCAGAACAAGTGGGTACAGTGAAAAAGTCTACAGAAATAACAGCTGAGATTTGAATGATTGGTTGAAAGTTCTTCAAAAGAAGGATAAAGATTCACAGGCAATTGATGTAGCCAGGTTGCGCATAGAATTGGAGGAGCTTATTGCAGGAACAATTCCAACAGAAATATTAAAAAACCATCATGATGGAGAGTTGTTATTTATGTGCAAGAGTATCACCTGGAGGGCTAAGAGTACACATGACAGGTTAAAAGCAATAGAGAGTGAACAAGGAGTTGACATGGATAAGGTGAAAGCTTTGCAGAAGTCTTACAGGATGGATTTCACGGATAAAGACATTGAAAATCTAAATGGTGTTGGCAGAACAGGGCAGATTAAGGAAATGATTGCCTTATTGCGAAAATGGGGTGATGTGGAAAAGTGGAAGGATAGATGGTACAAGAAAAGGGACGATTCAGTGGACAGGACTTATTCAGCTTTCCCTGTGAGAGAAAAAGAGAAAACAGTGGATGCTTATCCTATGAGAGAGATTCCTGGAGGAGGATATGTACATGTCCCATGGACTAGACAGGATATTTTGTCATTTACGAAGGATTTTCCTCGACTGAGAGAAAAGCCCATCGAGTGGAATAGGCAGGTAGACAGGTTTGTGAAATTGTCAAAGGTGCTGTGGATTGACCTGAATAGTCTGTTTGATATAATTGTTCCAGCAGACTTGTGGGCAGAGTGTAAAATAGTTGTAGATTGGCCTGCTAAGAAGTACCCAAGAGACCCGAAAACAGGAGCTCCAGACCCGGAGGTCATGAGGAAGTATGAACAGGTTATTGTGTTCCTGAAAAATAAGGTACCCCCGAAATAGACAGATTGGGTTAAGATAGATCGAACACATCAGGAAGCGAAAGAATCAGTTCATGCTTTTTATGAAAGGCTGATACTGGCTTTTAAACAATTCAGTGGAGATGAACACCTGGGTGATAAGGATTTGAGTCATTTTGTATACAGGTTTGTATATGGCTTGAGACCTGAAATCAGTGAAAGGATTCGTGAGCACACAGTTGACTGGCAGAGTAAAAAGATTGATGAAATCTTAAGACATGCAAAATACTTCAGTGATGAAATTGAGGCAAAGCAGAGAAAGCTGAAAGAAAAGGCAATGTGGGCACAGGTGAAAGTTGCAGAAAGACAAGAAGCACAGCTGGTGGAACAAGCAAACAATCCAGGAAATAGGCCCAGATATGGCACAGGAAAGGGAAAGGGGAATCTAGAAGAAGCGAAGAAAAAGTTCCCTTGTCACAACTGTGGACAATTGGGGCATTGGAGATCCGAGTGTACCAATCCACCATTAGTAAGTAATGAAAATAAATCATTGAATCAACAGGTGCAGAACGAGGGGTGTAATCATCAGCAAAAACAGCAGAAGGTTGTCAGACAGCAGAGTCAAGAGCCAAAACCGCCCTTGCCGCAGAATAGAGGGTCCCAAAAGTATAACCAGGATTCGGGATTCTACAATGATGAGCAGGTAAACAAACCGAGACGTACTAACCCGGTACAGCAGTACTGGCTAAAGAATGAGGGGAGTGAGTCTGAAGGGGACTATTGACGGTGCTGAAGAGAGGAGGAAGAGTGCATACTTGGTGCAACTCTAGAAATAGACCAGGCAGGACCATTTGTAGATGGGAAAATAAATGGGGAGAGTGTTACTTTTTTGGTAGACACAGGAGCGACGAGATCAACTGTCAGGTCAGCAGATATTATAAATCTTCCTCTCTCGGACGAAGCAATCCAAGTGGTTGGTGTGGCAAACACACAGATTAAGACTCGTCTTACCGAAGCAGTAAGGGTAAGAATAGGGAAATTTTCAGACATGCACAGGTTTGTAGTCTGTGACACTAGTCCAGTGAACTTGTGGGGTAGGGACTTATTGTGTAAGATGAACTGCACAATTTTTTGTACTCCGGATGGAATAGCCTTTGAGACACCAGATGAGGATGTTTTGTACAGGATGACTAGATAATAGAGAGAGTGAGATTGTTGGTACATATGCTGTGTTTAATCCAGATGATTTGCCTCAAGAGTTGAGACACACAGTGAAAACAGCAGTTTGGGATTTTACTGGAGAAGATGTGGGATTGATGAATAATGTAGATCCAGTAAAGATTTCAGTGAAAGAAGGGATTGTTTATCCTAATATCCCACAGTACAGATTGACACCAGAGATAATTGAGGGAATAACCCCTATAATTGACAAGATGATTCAACAGGGTGTTTTGAGAGAGTTACTGAGTAGCCCGTGTAATTCACCGATAATGGGGCTAAAGAAATCCAATGGGAAATTCAGGATTGTACAAGATTTGAGAAAAGTTAACAAAATTGTGGTGGCATGTTGTCCCATTGTGCCAAATCCCTCAGTGATTTTGTATCAGATTTCTCATGATGCTGAGTGGTATACGGTAATTGATTTGTGTCATGCTTTCTTTTCAATTCCATTGCATCATGACAGCCAGCCGATTTTTGCATTTCGGTTTGGACAGCGTATTTTAGCATGGTGTCGTATCCCACAGGGGTATACAGAGAGTCCTTCGATATTCAATCAGTTATTGAAGAAATCATTGCAGAGTTTGATCATGCCTGAAAGCTCAGTACTAGTGCAGTACATCGATGACCTACTTGTGGCATCAAAGACGCGTGAAGCTTGTGAAGTAGATACCATAGCTTTACTGAACCATCTGGCAGATGGAGGGTTAAAGGTATCTCGAGCCAAATTGCAATTTTGCAAGAAAGAGGTGCATTATCTTGGACACAATATTGAAAAGGGTCTGAGAAAGGTGACTGATGACAGGATCAAAATTATCAGAGGAATGAGAGCCCCAATGACCCAGAGAGAAGTGAGGATGTTTCTGGGGATGGTGGGTTATTGTCGTCAGTGGATAAGTAATTTCTCCCTGATAGCAAAGCCACTGATTAAATTGACTAAAAGTGAGGTGAGAGACCCATTGGAACTGGATGCAGAACAAATGGCAGCATTTGAAGAGTTGAAGAGCAGAATGTGTGAAGCCCCTGCTTTGGGAATGCCAGACTATGAGAAGGAGTTTGAATTGTACTGCAGTGAGAGAAATGGTTGTGCACTTTCAGTGTTAATTCAGAAACATGGACAACTGAGGAGACCAATTGCGTACTTCTCATCAACACTTGACCCCTTAGCTGTGGGTTTGCCAGGTTGCCTGAAAGCAGTAGCTGCTACATGCAGAAGCTTGGAACAGAGTGAGGGTATAATAATGGGATATCCTGTAAGGGTATTCGTACCTCATGATGTGGCAATTCTTTTGACAAGAAGCAGAACTCAATATATGTCACACAGTCGACTGACTAAATATGAGAAAATCATTCTGGGAGCATCAAATGTGACTCTTGAGAGATGTGTGAATGTGAATCCAGCAACTTTGTTGCCAGATGCAGAAAATGTGAATGTGGGAGATGATGTTGATCATGATTGTTTGGATGTGCTTGATTATTGCACAAAACCCAAACCAGACATAAGAGATTTGCCATTACCTGAGAGTGATCATGTGTTGTTTATGGATGGATCATGTCTGAGAACTGATGATGGTGTGCTGAGCGCAGCATATGCGGTGTGCAAGGTTTCAGAAGTTATGGAAGCTTCGTCTTTGAAAGGAGTGAGATCTGATCAAGTGGCTGAATTGGTGGCATTGACGAAAGCTTGCAAGATTGGGAAGAATCTGAGAGTGACTGTAATGTTGTGTGTTATGTTACTCCGCACTTTTTGAGCGCACGGCTACCCCGAAAGGGTGTCCCGGCGCTTTGGCAAGGTGACCCAGAGAAACACGAAACCAAAGGGAAAGACCTACTACCGTCACACTAGGTTACTTAGTAAAAAGCAGAGTTTTCAACTCCTTTCTGAAAGCCAGAAGATTATTCGCCTTCCGAAGGGAAAGTGGAAGCTCGTTCCACAGGCAGGCTGTCACGTACTGGAAGGAGCGACCTCCCATCCGGACACGTTTGACCACAGGCACCTCCGTTTTAGCCAGGTCCGCCGACCTCAGCAGCCTCCGCGGCACATAGAAGACGATACGCTTCCTCAGATAGTGAGGGCCAATCGCATGAAGGGCTTTGAAAGCCAGAGTGAGGAGCTTGAATCTAATTCTCCCCAAAATTGGGAGCCAGTGCAGCCTAGCCAGAAGCGCAGAGGCACTAGCTCTCCTAGGCAACCCATAAATAGCTCTGGCTGCCGAGTTCTGGACAATCTGCAGTTTAGATAACAAATACTTAGGTAGGCCTGCAAAAAGAGCATTTGCATAATCCAGGCGGGAGCCCACAAGCGCCTGGACTACCTTCCTACGATACTGCAGTGAAAGTAGAGGAAGAAATTTCCTAAGCATCTTAAGGATGCTGAAACATTTCCCTGCTAATCCCAGGATGTGTGGACGAAAAGATAGAACATCGTCAAACACCACTCCGAGATTTTTTACCTGGGATGATGGCTTCTCTGGGGGGGACATGTCCTGGGGCCACCATGACTTCCAGCCCGGATCAGGGGCACAGCCGAAAAAGAGCAGCTCAGATTTGTCTGAGTTGCATTTCAGGCTGTGCCGCTGAAACCACGCAAAGACTGCACTCAGGCAGTCCTTGATTCTGCCGCCGCCAAAGGCCTCTCCCTTCCTGCAAGTGAACAAGAGCTGGGTATCATCAGCATATGAGATGACCCGGGCCCCGAACGCCTCCGCTACCTCCGCAAGAGGGGCCATGTATATGTTAAAGATGGTGGGGCTCAGGATAGAGCCCTGAGGCACCCCCACCTCCAGCGGAAGCATTTCGGCCGAGAACGGTGGGGCCCAGATCACCTGTCGGCGGTCGGCAAGAAAGGATTGAAACCAGTCCAACACCGTCCCTCGCAGACCAATCTCCCAAAGTCTTGAGAGAAGGCCTGCGTGTGGGACGGTGTCGAATGCCGCCGATAGGTCCAACATAACCAACATAGCCTTTCCCCCATGATCGAGCGTCTCCCTGATGGCGTCGGTGACCTCAACCAGAGCCGTCTCCGTGCTATAATTCGCACGAAAGCCGGACTGGGAGTCATGCAGCAGTTTGTTATTCTCAATAAAGGTGGTCAGAGTATGCTGAACATGTTTCTCCAACACCTTCGCCAGAGCAGGGAGGAGGGAGATTGGTCTGTAGTTAGCGCATTGCAGGGGGTCGAGCTGAGGCTTCTTAATCAGCGGCAGAATAAGTGCGTGTTTCCATTGGCGTGGAACCACCCCTGAGCTTAATGAGAGATTAAGCAGGGGGTTCAACAGACCGTTCACCGCCGGAGCCACCATGCCCAAGCATTTCGCCGGACAGACATCCAACGGCGAACCAGATTGCAGCCTAGATAGCAGCTCAAGCGATGTCTCACAGGACAACTGGGGAAAAGCAGACAATAAGGGCCCAGTTTCGGCCTGCAAGGGCGCTAAATAAGTCAACTTGTCCCCTGACACCACGTCCACTGATTGAGAATCCGCCGTTGGAAAAGTGGCCTGAATCTTTGTGATCTTAGTCACAAAAAAGTCAGCGAGCTGTTTGATCCATTCCTCCGAATGAGAATGGACCGGGGTCCCTACTGCCGGGTTGACAAACTCCTTCACAACCCTAAAGAGTTCCCTGCTCATATTATCCGCGTTATCAATTCTCTGCTCCAAGTAGTTCTTTTTGGCTGCGACAATCTGTTTATAATAGGATTTTATCGCACCTCGGTAGTTCATTCGCTCCACAGGATCGTACTTGCGCCGCCACTGCCTTTCCAACTTTTTGCAGTCTTGTCGCATTATACGTAGAGCGGACGAGAACCATGGAGCAGAGTTGAGATGAGCTGTTCTAGCAAGCTTCAGAGGGGCCAACTCTTCAAATCTTGCCTGCATCCAGTTCTGGACCAAGATGAGATCAGTTTCCAGAACCCCTGTCACTGGACACGGATATTTGCAGAGAGCCTCGGATAGCATATCTGCTGACACAAGATGGTAGGCTCTGAAATGCCGGGGACCTTCCTCTCGAGCCCTTTGACTAAGCCTGGATTCAAGCACCAAGTCAAAATTTATCAAATAGTGATCTGACCAAAGGACCGGGAGTGGAGGGAACACCTCAATAGGTTTGGAAGCAAAGATCACATCTAATGTGTGGCCTTTCTCATGAGTGGGGCTATGGATAAAAGGGGCTAGCCCTAACATTTCTGTAATCTCGCGAAGTTTAATAGCCTCCGGATCCGTAAGGCAGTCCATATGCAAGTTTAAGTCGCCCAGTAACAGGCAATGCGCCGAACGCATACAAGGTACAGACAAGGCCGACTGTAGGTCCTCAAAAAAGGATCCAATGGGTCCAGGGGGTCTATAAAGGAGAATACCAGTACAGGTCTGGGACGCCGATAGATGGAGTGTAAAGCCTAATGCTTCACATCCGGCAATGCTGTCCACCACAAAGGAGGAACAGTCAAAAACCTTGTCCACTACCAGAGCCACCCCGCCGCCTCGTCCCTCAGTTCTATCCCTCCGTAAGATGGAATAATTAGGGGGGACAGCACAGGCGATGTCGGGTTCAGAACCCACTCCCAGCCAAGTCTCAGTTAAAAATAAACAGGAGATCTTGGCGTGCGCGAGTAGATCCCATATATCCGAAGTGTGGCGAGGCAGGGACCTAGTGTTGAGCAGCGCGCACTGGTAGTGTTGCGGAGGAGTAGATGGACTATGGGTAGATGATAATAAGGGGAGCCAATTACACACGGGGCAACCCCGTCCCAAACGGCGACCGCCAGGGAAGAGAGACAGACAAGCAGAGCGTGTAGGGCGCAACACACGCAAAGAAGCAGCGCTGTACGTAATCATCCTGACGCTACAGGTAGGCACCTCTTATCCAACAAACACCGGAGCCGAGAGCCAGAGTCCGACCTCGTCCGCCTCCGAGACGCTGACGAGTGCAGACGGGCAGGACTCTGGCACGACTCAGGCGCAGGGAAGGCGCTCCGCTGCGCGTTACCGCTGCGCGACACCAGCGAGCATTAAATAGCGTCGTCTCGGCGTCCCAGGTGACCTGGACGCTCAAAGATGGCGCTCGCGCTTCCTCCCCAATGCAAAATGGCGCCGAACCCTGCAAAACCCACAGACCTCCCGGTAACCCGGACCCGCCAAACAGCGGTGGTGATGACAGATTATGGTGCAAGGTAGGGGCCAGGAGCGCGTTATAAAAACAGGGGGAAGGCAAAAATAAAAGAACTAAACTCCACAAAACGGGGTAGTTTAAAATCAAGGCAGAGCAAAGATGACGTGCGACCAGCGCGAAACAGCAGCAGGGCACCGATAGTGTTCGAGCCCTCCAGGGCACTAAGCAGACTCACCTGCAGCTCAGCTCGCCCTAAATAGCGTCGTCTCGGCGTCCCAGGTGACCTGGACGCTCAAAGATGGCGCTCGCGCTTCCTCCCCAATGCAAAATGGCGCCGAACCCTGCAAAACCCACAGACCTCCCGGTAACCCGGACCCGCCAAACAGCGGTGGTGATGACAGATTATGGTGCAAGGTAGGGGCCAGGAGCGCGTTATAAAAACAGGGGGAAGGCAAAAATAAAAGAACTAAACTCCACAAAACGGGGTAGTTTAAAATCAAGGCAGAGCAAAGATGACGTGCGACCAGCGCGAAACAGCAGCAGGGCACCGATAGTGTTCGAGCCCTCCAGGGCACTAAGCAGACTCACCTGCAGCTCAGCTCGCCCTAAATAGCGTCGTCTCGGCGTCCCAGGTGACCTGGACGCTCAAAGATGGCGCTCGCGCTTCCTCCCCAATGCAAAATGGCGCCGAACCCTGCAAAACCCACAGACCTCCCGGTAACCCGGACCCGCCAAACAGCGGTGGTGATGACAGATTATGGTGCAAGGTAGGGGCCAGGAGCGCGTTATAAAAACAGGGGGAAGGCAAAAATAAAAGAACTAAACTCCACAAAACGGGGTAGTTTAAAATCAAGGCAGAGCAAAGATGACGTGCGACCAGCGCGAAACAGCAGCAGGGCACCGATAGTGTTCGAGCCCTCCAGGGCACTAAGCAGACTCACCTGCAGCTCAGCTCGCCCTAAATAGCGTCGTCTCGGCGTCCCAGGTGACCTGGACGCTCAAAGATGGCGCTCGCGCTTCCTCCCCAATGCAAAATGGCGCCGAACCCTGCAAAACCCACAGACCTCCCGGTAACCCGGACCCACCAAACAGCGGTGGTGATGACAGATTATGGTGCAAGGTAGGGGCCAGGAGCGCGTTATAAAAACAGGGGGAAGGCAAAAATAAAAGAACTAAACTCCACAAAACGGGGTAGTTTAAAATCAAGGCAGAGCAAAGATGACGTGCGACCAGCGCGAAACAGCAGCAGGGCACCGATAGTGTTCGAGCCCTCCAGGGCACTAAGCAGACTCACCTGCAGCTCAGCTCGCCCTAAATAGCGTCGTCTCGGCGTCCCAGGTGACCTGGACGCTCAAAGATGGCGCTCGCGCTTCCTCCCCAATGCAAAATGGCGCCGAACCCTGCAAAACCCACAGACCTCCCGGTAACCCGGACCCGCCAAACAGCGGTGGTGATGACAGATTATGGTGCAAGGTAGGGGCCAGGAGCGCGTTATAAAAACAGGGGGAAGGCAAAAATAAAAGAACTAAACTCCACAAAACGGGGTAGTTTAAAATCAAGGCAGAGCAAAGATGACGTGCGACCAGCGCGAAACAGCAGCAGGGCACCGATAGTGTTCGAGCCCTCCAGGGCACTAATAGTCAGTATGGATTTGGAGTGGTTCATGATTTTGGCCAACTTTGGCTACAGAGAGGTTTCTTGACGTCGAGTGGAACTCCAATAAAGAATGCTGAGGTGATTGGGAAATTACTTGAGGCGATACAGCTGCCTAAAGAATTAGCGGTTGTAAAATGTGCTGCTCATGGACAAGGAGATGATTTTGTTACTCTTGGTAATCGTTTTGCCAATGACATAGCACAGTATTGTGCAAAGAACAATAATTCGATTAACAGGGGACGAGAAAGGGAAATGTCTTTTTGTTCTGTGATGTTTACTAATGTCCTAGAAACGTGGGATGAAGTGAAACAGTTGCAGGATGAAGCAGGAGATGAGGAAATGAGAGATTGGATTAAGGCAGGTTGTGCCCCAAGAGAGACAGATCATGTTTGGATCTATAGAGATGGAAGACCAGTCATGCCAAATAGTATGCTGTCAACAATGGCAAGAATGTATCATGGCCAGGGACATCTGGGAAGGGACGCAATGATTAGGTCCTTTAAACAAACTTGGTACAATGCAAAGTTCAGGTTGATTGCAGAGAGCATCTGTCAAAGATGTTTGATTTGTCAGCAGTTCAATACTGGAAAGAAGACAGTGGTGAGCCTAGGAACAATAGGCAGAGAAGGAGGTCCTTTTACCAGAATGCAAATTGATTTCATTGAAATGCCCCAAGTGAACAGATTGAGGTATGTTTTAGTGGTAGTCTGTTTGTTCTCAAGATGGGTGGAGGCCTATCCGACTAGGAGAAATGATGGAATAACAGTGGCAAAGTTACTGTTAAGAGAGTTGATTCCTAGGTACGGGTTCCCAGTGACAATTGAGTCAGACAGAGGTGGACACTTCTACAATGAGCTCATGGGTTTAATTTGTGAAGCATTAAGCATACAGCAGAAGCTACATTGTGCATACAGACCAGAGGCTTCTGGTGTCGTTGAACAGATGAACGGCACAATCAAAAACCGAATTGGTAAGATGTGTTTAGCCACTGGAATGAAATGGCCTGATGTCTTGCCTCTAGTGCTAATGACTATTAGGTCTACTCCAGATAGAACCACAGGGTTGAGTCCACATGAAATATTGATGGGACGTGCCATGAGACATGCTTTCGTACCTGTCAACAAGTTGATGACAATAACTGATGACATGATTTTGGATTACTGTAAAGGCCTGGCTGACGCAGTTCATTCTGTGTTTCACCAGGTTGGAGAAGACGCCACAACACTTGAAAAGAAGCAAGCCCATGATCTGAGTCCAGGGGACTGGGTGAGGATAAAGGTGCACAGAAGAAGAAATTGCTTGGTTCCAAGGTGGGGAAGGCCAAGACAGGTTATTCTGACTACGACAACTGCAGTAAAGTGTGCTGGTGTGAAAAACTGGGTGCATGCAAGTCATACTCTGAGAGTTCCAAATCCGAAGGATGGGACTGGGAAGGAGTATTTTGAAGAGTCAAATTCTAGTGATGATGCGGAGACTGAACCAGTGAGAAGAAAAAAGAATCCTGAAAGGGGAGAAGGAGAAAGAGAGTCAGGAGATTCTTTTTTCTGTCCGAGAGAAACTTCAAGAGAAACATTGAGAGTTTCAGAGGAGAGATCGGATTCTGTAAGAGTGCCTGAAGTTCCAACAAACAGTGGAGAAGAAAGAAGAGAAAAGAACAAATCCACAGAGACTACACCTGAATCAGATGAAGAGGTTGAAAATCCACATGAGATTACTCCTGAAGAAGTAGGGTCAGAAGAAGATTGAGAGGGACAGATTGCGGAAGACCCCCAAGGAGGTGTAGGGAACATTCCTGATAAGCTAGGTGAAGGGATAAGTAGACAGAAAGAAGATTGCGTGTCGGAGACCCGAGGAGGGACAGAAGCAGGGAAATCTCAATCGGTGGTGGGAAAGAAGTCTGTGGAGGAAAAGAGAATTGTTGAAGAACAAGAGGCAAATGAAACAGAATCAGATGAAAGTGAGAATGAGAAATCAGAGGGTCGAGTTCTGAGAAAGAGAACTTGGATCGGAGAAAGAAATAATAAAGAAGTGAGACCAAAAAGGGTTGTAAGAGGAGATCTTTGGCCTAACAGGATAAAGAGGCTGAGGTACAGACTGACACGAGCAAGTGCAAGTTCGAGTTCATCGAAAGCTGAACAGGTGAACGAGGTGTCTAGTCAGAATCAAGCAAAAGGTGAGAAACAAAAGGTCTCAAAAGAACCAGAGGAGATCAAGAGAATCAGAAAACCTAACCAGAAGTATAGGTCACTGGAATGGACGTACGTGGCGCTGTCTGAAGGTGAAGAGGCAGAAAGTCAAGGAAATCCAGAGGGGACCGTACGAGAAGTGGTTGAGGAGGAGAAAACTGTCGGAATCCTGAAAGTTATCTTGACTGACATTGGAGAAGAGTCGGATGCTCAGGATGTTGAAGATCTGATACAATTTGATGTCGCTGAAGAAGAAGTGAAAAGTGATGAAAATCTAAATTGAGTGAACTGAAGGAGTCACTTGGAGAAGAGTGAAAAGGAGAAAACCTGAAATTAGCTGCTTGAAATAATCTAGTGTTCTAGTGATTCAGTAGTGGAGTAGTAGAGGCTAAGCCAAAAGACACTGCCAAAGTAGTAAAATGGCTAACACAGAAAATAATCAAAGTAGATGTGCCTTTTTGAAAAGATGGTGTAGAATGTGCTGCTGCTGTACAGGATTATTAATGCTATTATGGGGTGTACTAGCTTTACTAGTTACTTTTAGAGTTACAATAGATACTTTTGGAATTTATGCTGAGAATGTAACTAACATAGAGAAGAGTTCACAAAAAGTAGTTCCAACTAGAACAAGTAACATTTACATACATAAAGATAGGTCAATTAATGATTTTTCTAGCAATGTTTTTTCAAAGTTGTTGTATGAATACGTAAAGACGATGGAAGTTAGGGATTGCTACGTTTGTATGCAATTACCTGCATCCGTTTCAGAGGGTGTTACTTATCATCATTTACCAGCTACGTATGGAATTTCATGTAGTGTGTTAAG
Organism: Triturus cristatus; assembly: GCF_964204655.1. Taxonomy (NCBI): domain Eukaryota; kingdom Metazoa; phylum Chordata; class Amphibia; order Caudata; family Salamandridae; genus Triturus; species Triturus cristatus. The sequence continues at coordinate 231,647,512 of NC_140590.1, forward strand.
TAGTGTTTTTTATTTGTTAGGGAAAATAGATTATGAGATGTCTAACAAAGATAACATTTTTGGGCAATTGCCTATGAATAAAAAGCTGAATCCAGCTAAAGAAGCTAACATTTTTGGTGAGATTTTTATTGAGACAGAAGAATTAACATTAGATTACATTTTTAGAAACAATTTAACTTGCAGTTTGAAAGAAGAAGAAAAGGCTTTCCTAGACATGGTAGAGAAAAGGAGAGTAAGCATGCCTGAAAAGGCAGGGAAATATAAAATGAGTGAGACAATATGGGATATTGAGATGGGAAAGGAGTTGAGGAATGGGGCCAGTCCAACTTTGGCTTTAGATGCACCACAGAAGGGTAAACTATGCATTACCAGAAGGAGATCCCAATATGATAGCTATTTTGTTGGGACTAGTGAGTGCCATGATACATACTTTATTGCAACCGGATGGGGTTTCAAGGGAGGAGAAAATCCAGTTTTCCCGGGAGTGTATTATATTTGTGGGAATAAGGCTTATTACGGGTTGCCTGACCATTGGTATGGCACGTGTTATGTTGGCCTGGTCTTTCCAAAGATTTTTCATATAGATAAGATATAAGATGTAGAGCACATTAATCTACTAACACGCTTTAAGAGAGAAACTTGGTCAGAAATTGTAGGTGATATTTTTGGAGCTCTAATTCCGGCAGTGGGAATTTCATTAAATGCATATGGAATTCGGAAACTGTCAACAGTGGTGGATCGCTTATCGACAAGTACCGCTGGAGGGTTTCTGTTGGTAAATACGGAGATGATTGCCGTACGTGCCATGTCTATGCAAAATCGACTTGCCCTTGATATTCTATTGGCCCAAGAGGGTGGAGTCTGTGGAATGCTGAAAGTTCAACATTGTTGCACTTACATTCCTGACGAAAGCAAAGATCTAAAGGTCTATATCAAAAATATTACTGATTTGCATGAAGAATTAGTACCACTGGAAGCTGAAAGTGTCTGGATTAAATTAGCTAATAAGATAGTTGCTGTTAAGAGTTTTATTGCTAAGATAGGTAGTACTATTATTGGTAAAGTACGGTTTCCTTTGATATGTGTGATTGTTGCTTTATTGATACTTAGATTAGGGTGTTTGTGTTGTAAAAACAGGGGAGGGAAAAAGAAAATAATTAGGCAGAATACTGAAAAGAAACAGAAGAGGTCAAAGAGAGATCCACAAGAAATAGAATTAGAAGAATTGAGGGAGAGTGTTTACTTGGAGTCGAAGAGGGATGATGAAAGAGAGTCTGGTGTGTAGTGTTGTAAAAGACATTTCAATTTCTCCTAAAAATGGGACTACATTTTTTTTTTGGGTTGGTTTATGTGGTGATATATATCACCAAAGGGGGGATTGCTGGAGCAGGGTTTTCTATTGAAAATGTATTGTGATTTAAACTCCAGTTTATGTTATATGTCGTGATTAAAATTACTGATAATTAATTAATAATTATTAATTTTGTTTAAGCCCCTGACTGATCAATATTACTAATGAGAGAAATTACATGCGGGAATGCATATATGTTGCTTTATTAATATGTGAACTAAATTGGTGAGCAAATTAATTAAATAAGTGTTGTAAAAGTGCTATTTGTTTTGTGTTTACGCTTTAAAATAACGTGCTTTAATGCTTCTTTGTGTCGCAGAAGGCTAGATAATTGCATACACATAAGGGTATTAGTGGGTATTAACACTGTATTATCATTACGATGTATTAACGTTGTTTTGTATTTCTTTTAATTAAGATGGTCCGTTTTGGCCTAATCCAAGATGGCCGCTATTTACAGCCTGCACTCGAGTGATTGAAATTTGACAAGACGCCTCGCTGAACATGGTTGGAAGTCACCTGACCACAGCCTCTGTCTGTATTAAAAGTTTCTGTGAGGACAGCAGCTCCAGGCTCGCTGCCAATTGCCCTTGGAAAAGAATAAAGCCACAATGAACTCTGATAAACTTGCGGTGGCTTCTCTATGGTTCCGAGGAAGAGCATTCATGGATGTTTCTTTTTTCAGTTTGAGTTTCCTTCTTCCGTGTTTTTATTTTTGTGATTTTTGTGAGCGGAGGTTTTTCTAAATGTTGCAAAGCAATATCCTTTCCTGCTCGCTCTGCTCAATGGCTTAACGGACGTTTAGAGATTGTTTGTTACTTTAAAATTGTAAGTTTCACTATAAATATTACTAGACTAGAGAGGGTCTGTGTTGATTGAGGCCATTTCTTCCTGAACCTATGCTCGAGAGGATCGATACCTATTGAGAGGACGGCGACTCGGGAGACTTTACTGAGAGACCTGTCCTGACCCATTTAGCTAGAATAGGTAACTATGAGAATAATGATTTCGCTAATGATTGACTTTCCTTTGAACTAATTTAGATAAACAATCATTTTGTTTGAATTACAGTGTCGGGTGGTTATTTCTTTGTCATTTATTGAGTTCAAATGAATTTCCTATGTTTTAAAATCATGACTCAGGACAATTTCCTTAGGTTACATTGACCTCACTTTAGATGCAGATGGTTTAGGATTTCTCCTATATATTCAGTGTGGATAGAGTAATAGAATGAATGTTAGTGTGATGGGCCCTAGTGTATGATGAGAGTATGTGCGTGTGACTGTGGATTTACTCTGTCCGTGGAAGTAGGGAGCATTTATATGTGCCGATCTGCAGCATCAGCTCTTACATTTATACCCCTAAATGCCTTTGAAGTCTTTGTGTTCAGGGGGCTCTGAGCCCAGACCAAACCAGTTCTGGGTGCCTTCCTGCCAGGGCACACCTTCTTCCTTTGATAGTGGGGGTCTGGGGCCCAGGCGCTCAGCAGGAGGTAGAGTCATCCTTTTGTGGCAACAGCACAGTCCTCTTCACATCCAGGGGGCTACTCCTCCCCTTCCTAAATCAAATGCAGGCCCAGGCTGTTGCTGTCTCACCTTCTCCTCCCTGGGGTCAGGACACTTCCCAGACCCTGTCACCCAGGCAGGCAATATACAACCAGGCAGAGGCACACAAGATGGTTTAAGACAAGAAACCAGCCACTTTTAAAAACGTAGTTTCTAAGCACTCAATTTAAAAACCATCTTCACAAAAAGATGTGTTATTAAATTCTGAGTTCAGGCACACTAAACTCCATCTCTCCATCTTATGCCTATGGGAAGATGTGCTGGAACCCTGGGACACAGCATTCCCCATTCTGTCCTATGCGCAAGATGGGCTTGCAACAGTGAAAAACAAATTTGGCAGTCTTTCACTGTCAGGACATGGTACACACCTCAGTACATGTCCTACCTTTCACATACACTGCACCCTGCCCAGGGTGTACCTTGGCCCTACCATAGGGGTGTGTGATGTGCATAAAAAGGGAAGGTATGACCTGGCAAGTGGTTGCACTTGTCAGGACAACAAGACAGTTAACAAACTGCACGCAGGCACTGCAGTGGCAGACCTGAAACCTCTCTTTAGGGCTACTTGTGTGGGTGGCACAATTAGTGCTGCAGGCCCACTAGTAGCATTTGCATTACCAGCCCTGGCATGAGCTGCTTGCATACATTTAAAGGGACTGTGTAACAGGCAACTGCAATGGAATTCCTAAGGCCTTTAGTGTTCCACATGATTACTGAGTACCTATTTTCCCCATTAATGTGCATTGATACAGTTAAAGATGGCTCAACGGGGCTGCCTGCCTAGCCTCCAAGACCTGCTGCACAGCTGGGACTAACTTTCTTATCCTGTTATCTATAAGCCTAGGACTCCATCTCTTCTGTCTTCTTCATCTTGCTCCCATTTGGCTGGAGTTCCTATTCAGTGCATGGGTCTCTTTTGTTCATTCCTGTCTGAAGGTTTCTCAGGCTCTCTGAAGGGGAAGGACTTCTGGTCATGAATGATCTTAAGCCTACCAGGGAACAGCAGCTCCTGGTTCAGCCTCATCTCTCACAGTCTCTTCTCAACTTACATGAAAGAGGCTTTTTGGCTTTGATCCACCAAACTGTAATCAGAAAAGATAAAGACCCTCTTGTCTTCTCCTACTACGTGGTTTGCTTTTCTCTACGATTACAGAATGACGTTGCGGTCCTTAAAATGTAGCAGCTTGGCCAATAGGGGCCTTAGAGCCTCTCCAGGGTGCAGGTGGCACATGATAAGCCTTGTTGTATCACAACACTGGACAGCCATCCCTCTAGGAAAGCCACCACATATTTTCCCTCCACAGCTTCTGGAAGACCCATCGATCAGCTATTTCTGTGTGGGGTCTGTTCTTGGTGTATTCCATCCTACCTTCCAGCAATGTAACTCTTTGAGGTCCTGGATCATTTGGGCATGTCGGCAGCTTGGTGGCTGAACATCTGAAGCGCATTCTTCATGCAGGTCACTGTTTTGGCCACTTTGTGTTGATCCTTCCTTCGAAGAACAAGCTCAACAACATTTCCATCTATCGTGGTCTATCTTGCTATACGCTATATCAGGATATAGCATAACTTCTCTGAGTATGTACTGACACTTCTCTGCAGAACTGATCTATTTATAAAGGGTAAGAACCAGTTTTTACCGGACTACTGCTATGAGATTTTTCCACCACTGTTCTAATTACTTCATGAGAGTGTGATAGATGGACCATCTACCATAGTACAAGTGACGTTTGTAGTATGTAACTTCAAAAAACAGGCATGGCTTATATGTCACATTTGTGATGAAGTAGCAGTTCTGGTTAAAAGTAACTCAACACTGTTGTGAATGTAGTGATTCCAAAATGTCAGGGACTACCTAGTCCAAAAAAGGAAGTATTTCTAGCCATTGGTAATGTAAAGTGCACTGTGAATTGTTTAAAGGCACTATCACCATTAACTTAATAGTTAGAAAATACAATCCACAGCCAGGGACTCCTTTAGTTATGATATTACTGTGTCCTAATACTTATGATATTAAACAACCTTCATTTGTAAACATGAAATGCTCAGTGGCACCATGAATGTTTTGCCACTCTGACCGACGTTGCTCTGGTTGACCATTTTGCTTCCCTATGCTAATGGGTGGTCCAGCATGTTGTTGAGATGGAGATACCACAACAAAGGAAAATGTTGCTAACTGGTTTTAATGGCAGAGCCAGTAACAAGGCGATCTTTCCTTCGCCAGCCATGGAGTAACTGCGAAGATGGGAGCACTCACACACTGGGGTTCCAACAGAACCAGCATGAAATATTCTACACATTGAAGGCATAGCAGGAAACAAGACATATCATTACAACACATCTCCTCCCTTTCTACATGCTGATAATAATGAAAAATAAACTTAAAGCAATAACTAAAACACAAGAGCCTTCTCAAGAACTGAGAGGCAATAAAACAGAGAGAACCGTACTATGCAGGATAAGCATTTTGTGAAGTTTGCAAATAATCTTCTAAATACAAAGGTGGCTTGCGGATCCTAGTATTCTGCCCTTCTTCCACCATTGCAGGAGACACAACTCTAGTACACGGCTGTACATATCCATCGTCATGATGACCTCTCCCCTCAACCACTTCCGTATTCCTGACCAAATCTTCATCATCCACCAACATAAAACTGTTGAGTCCCTCTTGATATTTTTCCTTAATTTTGTCATCAGCGCCTCCCATTTGGTACAAGGGCATCCTGCTTATATTCCACTTTTTGCCGTTCTCCAGTTCCACATATTTATCATACACCCTCCTTACCTTAAATGGGCCCCCAAATTTACTTAAACCTCTACACACCCTTCCATGCTTGAAATCGGTCCAGTCACCAGCGTTAACCACACTTTGATCATTTCTTTCCACCCTACTGCCTTTTATTACCCCCTCACCTTTTTTTTTTGTGACTACAACACTTCAACCAAGTCAGAGTCGATTTAGTGCTCATCCTTCTCCCATACATCCTTTCAAATGGGGTAACATTAGTCACACTATGGGCTGTGGTGCGGTAGGCACACAACATGTCATCAACCAAAACTTTAATATCTTTTTCCACTTTGAATGGCCATAGATATGGCACTCTTTACCAAGCAGTTGGCGCACTCGACCATGCCATTAGGTTGAGGATTGTACAATGCCATGCAATTATGCTTTATTCCACAACTATTCAGAAATGCCTTCATTTCGTTTGATGTGAGTTGTATCCCTGTTAGACCTGTCAGCCCTTTGGGTGGTCCCTCGTCATCATTATTTATTTTGTCCCACTTTTGCCTCAAACCCTGTTTGAATTTTTCCTTTTTGGGAACCACCAGACTTTTTCGTGTTGCTACAGATTCAGGGAGCCATTTTAGCTAACCCTGAAACTTCTGTCTGAGGGCCTGGAGCACAAAATGGTGGCCACCTGTGACATCACCAGCATCCACTGGAACCTACCAGCACCTTCCAGAACATTCCAGAACTCTGTGACAGTTGGAGGCGGTTTAGAATGTTGGGAGGTTAAGACAGAGTGTTGGCAGTTGGAGCTGGCAGTTGGCACCTGACTGGTGAAGGGAGAGCAGCACAACAGTGAAGGAGGAAGGAGTGAAGCAGCAGGGGTGGAAACTTGTGCCTGGAGTGGGGTCCATAAACCCACCCTTGATACTAGTCCCTACTGATGGATCCCAGCCTGTAGCCCTGTGTGGGAAGAAGCCAGAAAAACTCATCCTAAGGACCTGGACAGCAGGAACAGGCCTTAGAAACAGAAAGCAGCAAGATCCTGACCTGGAAACTGGTTTCCCTGGAGTCCGGCGTCGAGTAGCCTGAGACCTGGAGCCCGAGGTGGAGAAGCGGCGCTGACTGAAGAAGCAGACGTCGTACCCGGAGCCGCCTGAGGTCGTAAGAGGGCGCCGACGGAGGTCGTGAGGAATACCAGAGGTCGAGGAGGAAGTCAACCGAGGTCGAGTGAGCGGCGTCATCGGAGGAGTGAAGTCCGCCCTCCGGAGTCGTCGGAGACCGAGGTGAAGTGTACCGGAGGTCGGGAGTGAGGATCGCACTCCGGAGTCGCCCGGAACCTGAGAGGAGGAGCACCGGAGGTCGGGGGTGAGGATCGCACCCCGGAGTCGCCGGAAGTCGACATCGAGGCCAGGCCGGCTGACGTCATCGAAGCCGAGAGCGCCATCGGACCGGAGCCGCCCGAAGTCGACATCGAGTAGAGACTGCCCGACGCCGTCGAATCGGAGGTCGAGATCGAACCGAGGCCGCCGACATCGGACCGGAACCGCCTACCGGCGTCGTCAAAGAACTGACATTGTGCCGAGGCCGCCGAGATCGAACCGGAACCGCCTCACGGCATCGACACGACACCAGCGGCGTCGGAGCATCAGAAAAAGGGCAGTAAGTGGAGTAGAGGGCGCCTAAGGCCCTGTGGAGACCTGAGAGACTACTCTAAGGGGCTAGGGAGGTGCTGAAACCAACCTGACTGTGCCAGGGGTGAACTGGGACTAACCTAGAGAGGTTGTGTGGAGAGAGAAAGCCAGGGCACTGGTATTCCCCCCTTGATCTACCTCAGTTTAGGCCTCAGCCTTGTCCCAGCCAGGGAGTAGCCCCCCTCAAACCTTCCACAACCCTACAAGCTGTGCCTGGGCCAAATCAGCCCTTAGGAATTGAAAAGTGATCTGATTACATGAGTGTTGCTGTATACTTTTAATTATTTATTGGGGGCACTGTATTTATTGTGTTTTACCTATTTATTGCTTTACTATATTTATTGGTCCACAGGACTTGTTGGTGCACAATATTTATTGGTACAGTATTTATTGCCTCCGAATATTTAATTGCCTGTATTACCTGCACTTATATTTATGTCCTTTATATTTATGATCACCCCTATTTATTGAATCTTCAGACAGTATTTATTTGACCTGCACTATTTAAAATTTGTATATTGTGATTGACTTATTTGTTTTTCCAATCAGCAACTAAGAGAAAAAGATAAAGAGAGATATTTTCATAATTTTTACGGTGTAGAGTCGTTTTTGGAACGGATGCACGCATGGTTATTGTATGGGTATATTGTATGCTTAGCACGGTGCCTGATTCCTGACCACTCGAGCCAAGCTACCACAGTGTGTCCGGAAGACCACCACCACCCCTTCTAGTGTGGGAGTGGTTTTCCAACATAAATTGGTGTTCAGTGGTGGGATAGAGCTGTGCCTACATATACTCAACAATAACTGTGGGTAGTCCATAGGCCTACACCGGGAGTTTTCTCAAAGCGGCCTTCCTAATTGTGGGATTTTGTTTTTTTCCAAATTTACTCTGGTGGTGGGAGGAGGTATTATTAAAGGTACCCCCCTGCATTGTTACTGCACAAAACCTGTCCTCTAACCTGAGTGGGCGAGATGGAGTTTGTACTAGAAAATCTAGAAACGTACACTGTGGCCCAACTCAGGGAGTTTTGCCAGCGGGAGGGGGTGTACTGTCCCCCAGGAGCAAAGAAGGGTGCACTCCAAACCAGCTTAAGGGCTTGGGGGGAGGCACGCAGGGAAAGCAAGGCTGAGGAGGAAGACAGGGATGGAGAGCCTGACCCCGAGGGGGCTGAGATGTACCAACCTGAGGTGGGGAACCTGTCAGCAGGGCCCAGGACACTTTCTAGGAAGGGCAGCACTGTCTCTAGTGGGGGCTTATCCGAAGTGGAGTTAGCAGATCGGAGGGAGAAAAGACAGCTCACATGGGACTTAGCAAAGCTGGAGAAGGAGAAGGAGGAACAGAGGATGGCTCATGAGACGGAGAAACAGAAGATGGCTCATGAGATAAGACTGAAAGAGATAGAGCTTCAGATCCTAAGAATTGGGGCACCAACTGTTCCTAATGGTGGCAGCAAAGACCAAGAGATCACCAGGGAATCCAAACCCTACCTGCCAAAGGACATAGTAGCTAGCTATGGGTTGGGTGATGATATCGCCAAGTGGCTAGTGGCCTATGAGGTCTCGTTAAGGGCCCATGGGGTTCCAGAGAAGTACTGGGGGGGGGGATTGTATAAGTACATGCCTCCAGCTGGTAGGGATGCTTTATTGGCCCTCGAAGAGGATGAGCAGACCCACTACCCCACCATGAAACTGGCGCTCATCAGAAAGTTTGGACTAACACCTGAAAAGTACAGACAGAAGTTCAGGGGTAGTCACAAACTGGGCACACAGAATTGGGTGGACTTCCTGGATTATGCAAAGAAGGCACTGGAAGGTTGGATTCAGGGCAGTAAAGTGAGGAACTACGAGGAGTTGTTTGACCTAGTACTGAAGGAACACCTGCTCGAGAAATGTTTCCCTGAACTGCGGCAACACCTGGTGGATAGCAAGCTGACCAGTCCCCGGAAGCTTGCTGAGGAGGCGGACATTTGGGCTAGTACCCGGGTGTCCACAAGGGGGACTGGAGGGGATACTCAAAAGGCCGGACCGGGCGCCCCCCAGAAGAAAGAGGGAGGGGAAAAGAAAAAGGAGTTCTCCAAAAGCCCCCAAAATAGCTTCCAAGGAAAGGGAACAGGATTCACCCCTAGGGCTAACCCACCCAGAAACCCTAATCCTGGCCAGAGTCAGCAGCCAAGGGTTGTCCATTGCTACGAGTGCGGTGGCGTTGGACACTATAAAGGAGATCCGAAGTGTCAGAAACGATCACCCCCTCCCACTGGAGGAAAGACCCCCGGAGTAGCTAGTGTAGTGCTCGGGGAGGAGATGCCCTTAACTAAGGGAAGGGAGTGGGCGGGTGTCACTTTAGTGTCCCTGGGAGAACGGGAGATGGTTCCTAAGATCCAGGTGCCCGCAAATACCGCAAAGTATGGGCAGTGGATCACCATCAACGGCCAAAGAGGGGAGGCTCTGAGAGACACAGGAGCCAGTATGACTATGGTGCGTAGCCAGCTGGTGTCTCCAGAGCAGGTAATTCCCGATGTACTCCACCCAGCCGCGATGGCTGACGGCAGAACAGGCCACTATCCCGTGGCCGAGGTTCCCTTTGAATGGGGGGGGGTTGCAGGTTCACTTCGAGTTGCCGTAAGCCCTGCCGTGCCAGTCGATTGTCTGCTGGGGAATGACATGGAGCACAACGCTTGGAAGGAGGTGGAATACCGGACTCACACCGAGATGGGCGGTACACCTGACTGGGCCTGTGTTAGCACAAGGTCCGCGACTACCCGAAGAGGGAGTTCATTCCGGCTGGAGCCTGGAACAAAGGCCCAGCCAGCTGCCAGTCAAGGGAAGAACCGAGGACAGGAGGAGCCTGCCTCGGCGTCTCCACCCCGTAGGACGGATAGGCCACCGGAGGTGGTGGACCAGGAGTCTGCGGAGGGGGACGTTACCAACCTGGAGGACCTACCCATCCCGGCCGAGTGGCACGTGGAGGGAGGCCCGTCCAGGGAGGAATTCTGCCAGGGCCAGAGGGAGTGCCCTACCCTTGAGGGGCTGAGGCGACAGGCCGAAGCCCAGGCAGCAGGGAACGTTGAAGGGAACTACAGTGTTTACTGGGAGGATGGCCTCCTCTACAGTGAACCCAAGGCACCCCTACATGGATCGTCACGAGCCTTGGTAGTTCCTCAACGTTATCGAGCCTTCCTTTTGGAGTTGGCTCACGAGATACCATTGGCAGGACACCTGGGGCAAGACAAGACCTTCACCCGTCTTGTCCCACACTTTTATTGGCCTCAGATGAAAGTGTCGTCCGATACCTACTGCCGGACATGTGTGTCTTGCCAAGCCAGTGGGAAAACAGGGGTGAAGCTGAAAGCTCCCCTGGAACCACTTCCTGTCGTTAGCACCCCCTTTGAAAGGGTGGGCATCGACATTGTGGGTCCATTAGATCCACCAACTACAGCTGGTCACAGGTTTATCCTGGTTCTGGTGGATCATGCCACACGGTACCCAGAGGCAATACCTCTGAGGACCATAACAGCACCTGTTGTGGCTAGGGCCCTGATGGGAATCTTTACCCGAGTGGGTTTTCCCAAGGAAGTTGTGTCCGACAGGGGGACCAACTTCATGTCAGCATATATGCGGGCAATGTGGAAGGAGTGTGGAGTGACCTACCGGTTCACAACTCCTTACCACCCCCAGACCAATGGTCTGGTGGAAAGGTTTAACAAAACCTTAAAAGGCATGATCAGAAGTCTGCCTGAAAGCCTGCGGAGGAAATGGGACGTCCTCCTACCCTGTTTACTCTTTTCATACAGGGAAGTGCCACAGAAGGGAGTGGGCTTCAGCCCCTTCGAGCTTCTGTATGGGCACCCTGTACGTGGACCTCTTAACCTGGTGAGAGACGGATGGGAAAGAACTCCCAGAAAGCTCCCCCAGGATGTGGTGAGCTACATGCTGGCCTTCCGGAGCCAAATGGCTAAGTTGTGGAAGCAAGCTTCTGACAACTTGGAAGCCAGCCAAGCAGTGATGAAGGCGTGGTATGACCACAACGCTCACCCGGTGGAGTTGGAGCCTGGCCAGAAGGTGTGGGTGATCGAACCAGGAGAGCTTAGTGCCCTCCAGGATCGCTGGTCAGGACCCTTTGAGGTGTTGGAGAAGAAGGGTAAGGCTACCTACTTGGTGGACCTGAAGACCCCTCGTCAGCCCCTGCGGGTGCTGCATGCCAACCGCCTCAAACCCCACCACGAGAGGCCCAAAGTCATCTTGATGATGGTGACTGACGGAGGAGAGGACGTGGAAAGCGAGCCTCTCCCTGATCTGTTTGCGTCTCAAGAAAAGGATGGGTCGGTGGAGGGAGTGATTCTCTCCCCATCTCTAACTCCTGAACAGCAGGAGGACTGTCGCCAGGTCCTGGGGCAGTACTCTTCGTTGTTCTCCCTTGTCCCGGGTAGGACTCACCTGTGCGTCCATGACGTGGACACAGGAGACAGCCCACCTGTGAAGTCCAAGATCTACCGGATGTCAGACAAGGTGAAGGCCAGCATTCATAGTGAGGTCACTAAGATGCTGGAGCTAGGAGTGATTGAACCTTCTAGCAGCCCCTGGTCCAGTCCGGTGGTGTTAGTACCAAAAGCTGCACCACCGGGTGCCCAACCAGAACTGAGGTTCTGTGTGGACTACCGGGGACTGAATTCAGTGACAAAAACTGATGCTCATCCGATCCCTAGGGCGGATGAATTGATTGACCGGCTGGGAGCTGCCCAATATCTAAGTACCTTTGACCTTACTTCGGGGTACTGGCAGATCTCTTTGACTGATGGAGCAAGGGAAAGGTCAGCCTTCTCCACGCCCAATGGCCACTACCAGTTCTGTGTGATGCCCTTTGGGCTCAAGAACGCACCTGCCACGTTTCAGCGCCTGGTAAACCAGATCCTCACCGGAATGGAGAGTTTCTCTGCTGCTTATCTGGATGACATAGCCGTCTTCAGTAACAGCTGGGAGGATCACTTGCGTCACCTGCAAGCTGTTCTCCAGGCCCTGAGACAAGCTGGATTGACGATCAAGGCCAGCAAGTGCCAGATCGGGCAGGGGTCGGTAGTGTACCTTGGACACTTGGTGGGTAGGGGAGCGGTGCAACCCCTCCAGGCGAAGATCGAGGCCATCATGGCCTGGGAACCCCCCAAGACACAGACTGAGGTCCGAGCATTTTTGGGCCTCACGGGATATTACCGCTGCTTCGTGAAGGGGTACGGTACCATCGTAGCCCCCCTCACGGAGCTCACGTCCAAGAAACAACCTCGACGGGTAGTCTGGACGGAGGCTTGTCAGCAAGCCTTTGAGAGATTGAAGAAAGCCATGTGCGAGGCCCCGGTCTTAAGGGCCCCAGACTTTTCCAGGAAGTTCATTGTCCAGACAGATGCATCAGAACATGGCATTGGGGCAGTGTTATCGCAACTCAACGAAGAGGGCCTGGATCAACCCGTGGTCTTCCTATCCAGGAGACTACTTCCCAGGGAACAGAAGTGGAGTGCAATAGAGCGTGAAGCCTTTGCAGTGGTATGGGCTCTGAAGAAGTTGCGGCCATACCTGTTTGGCTCGCACTTCCTGGTTCAGACCGACCACAGACCCCTTCGCTGGCTGATGTAGATGAAGGGGGAGAATCCCAAGTTGTTGAGGTGGTCTATTTCCCTACAGGGGATGGACTTTCAGGTGGAACATCGGCCTGGAGTGGACCACGCCAATGCAGACGGTCTCTCAAGGTATTTCCGCCTTAGTGATGAGAACTCCCAAGGGGTTGGGTAGCTCTCCCCACTTTCAGCTGGGGGGGACGCGTGTTAGACCTGTCAGCCCTTTGGGTGGTCCCTCCTCATCATTATTTATTTTGTCCCACTTTTGCCTCAAACCCTGTTTGAATTTTTCCTTTTTGGGAACCACCAGACTTTTTCGTGTTGCTACAGATTCAGGGAGCCATTTTAGCTAACCCTGAAACTTCTGTCTGAGGGCCTGGAGCACAAAATGGTGGCCACCTGTGACATCACCAGCATCCACTGGAACCTACCAGCACCTTCCAGAACATTCCAGAACTCTGTGACAGTTGGAGGCGGTTTAGAATGTTGGGAGGTTAAGACAGAGTGTTGGCAGTTGGAGCTGGCAGTTGGCACCTGACTGGTGAAGGGAGAGCAGCACAACAGTGAAGGAGGAAGGAGTGAAGCAGCAGGGGTGGAAACTTGTGCCTGGAGTGGGGTCCATAAACCCACCCTTGATACTACTGATGGATCCCAGCCTGTAGCCCTGTGTGGGAAGAAGCCAGAAAAACTCATCCTAAGGACCTGGACAGCAGGAACAGGCCTTAGAAACAGAAAGCAGCAAGATCCTGACCTGGAAACTGGTTTCCCTGGAGTCCGGCGTCGAGTAGCCTGAGACCTGGAGCCCGAGGTGGAGAAGCGGCGCTGACTGAAGAAGCAGACGTCGTACCCGGAGCCGCCTGAGGTCGTAAGAGGGCGCCGACGGAGGTCGTGAGGAATACCAGAGGTCGAGGAGGAAGTCAACCGAGGTCGAGTGAGCGGCGTCATCGGAGGAGTGAAGTCCGCCCTCCGGAGTCGTCGGAGACCGAGGTGAAGTGTACCGGAGGTCGGGAGTGAGGATCGCACTCCGGAGTCGCCCGGAACCTGAGAGGAGGAGCACCGGAGGTCGGGGGTGAGGATCGCACCCCGGAGTCGCCGGAAGTCGACATCGAGGCCAGGCCGGCTGACGTCATCGAAGCCGAGAGCGCCATCGGACCGGAGCCGCCCGAAGTCGACATCGAGTAGAGACTGCCCGACGCCGTCGAATCGGAGGTCGAGATCGAACCGAGGCCGCCGACATCGGACCGGAACCGCCTACCGGCGTCGTCAAAGAACTGACATTGTGCCGAGGCCGCCGAGATCGAACCGGAACCGCCTCACGGCATCGACACGACACCAGCGGCGTCGGAGCATCAGAAAAAGGGCAGTAAGTGGAGTAGAGGGCGCCTAAGGCCTTGTGGAGACCTGAGAGACTACTCTAAGGGGCTAGGGAGGTGCTGAAACCAACCTGACTGTGCCAGGGGTGAACTGGGACTAACCTAGAGAGGTTGTGTGGAGAGAGAAAGCCAGGGCACTGGTATTCCCCCCTTGATCTACCTCAGTTTAGGCCTCAGCCTTGTCCCAGCCAGGGAGTAGCCCCCCTCAAACCTTCCACAACCCTACAAGCTGTGCCTGGGCCAAATCAGCCCTTAGGAATTGAAAAGTGATCTGATTACATGAGTGTTGCTGTATACTTTTAATTATTTATTGGGGGCACTGTATTTATTGTGTTTTACCTATTTATTGCTTTACTATATTTATTGGTCCACAGGACTTGTTGGTGCACAATATTTATTGGTACAGTATTTATTGCCTCCGAATATTTAATTGCCTGTATTACCTGCACTTATATTTATGTCCTTTATATTTATGATCACCCCTATTTATTGAATCTTCAGACAGTATTTATTTGACCTGCACTATTTAAAATTTGTATATTGTGATTGACTTATTTGTTTTTCCAATCAGCAACTAAGAGAAAAAGATAAAGAGAGATATTTTCATAATTTTTACGGTGTAGAGTCGTTTTTGGAACGGATGCACGCATGGTTATTGTATGGGTATATTGTATGCTTAGCACGGTGCCTGATTCCTGACCACTCGAGCCAAGCTACCACAGTGTGTCCGGAAGACCACCACCACCCTTCTAGTGTGGGAGTGGTTTTCCAACAATCCCATTATCCGCAATCAAGACAAGAGGCCGCCCTTCTTCCAAGAATACTCCTTTCAATGTGTCACTGGTACTTCTGATGTTCACTTCACTCATAAATTTCAAAATTAGCCACCTGGAATATACATCCACTATTACCAATGCCTTTTTCATAGTATCTTTCATCCCATGCACAGGCCATATAAAATCCAAGCACACTGTACTCCATTGTTACCCAGGGTCTTCAATGTGACCCCTTTCAGACTGACAATAAATCTTGAGTGCTTTCTCACTCTCCTTGCATACCCCACACTTCTATTTTCTAATTTGATCATTCATACACAGTCACCGAAAATGTTCCAGCACTCCTGTTTTCTTTATGGTTTGTCCAAAAAGCCCCCCATGGGCTAGATGTGTAATCCTTCGTTTCAGTCCTTCCGGGACACAAATTTGTCATTCATCATAATAACCCCTTTTTCTGCAAGGGTCAATTCATCCAAATAGTTTACAAATGGGCATACAGAGAGAGCAACATGCTTTCTCTCTGTCACCCACTCAGCACCATTTGTTCCACCTCTCCAAGAACCCAATTGCATTCCATGCTCCTCCTCTATTCTTCCAATGTCAAGGTTCCTCCCACACACTCTTCCAGATCACAAAATGACGCCCCTGCACCCTTCTGTTCCTTAGCCAAAATGCCCTGTACATCAGCCTCTGCCCATTCCAAAGCCAAGAGTGACAAGCAATCTGCCTGCGCATTTTTCCTGCCTGGTATGTACTCAACCCTCTAACGATATTCTTGCGACCTGGACCCTAACCGTGCCAACCTTTCAGCTTTCCGGCCCCTCCTGAGCTCAGCACCTTGGTGTGAGGCTTATGATCTGTATGAAAACAAAACTCCAAGCCCCACAAGAAGGTTCTAAAATGTTCTGCAGCCAATGCCTCCCTGTCTATCACCG
Source organism: Triturus cristatus (assembly GCF_964204655.1). Classification (NCBI taxonomy): domain Eukaryota; kingdom Metazoa; phylum Chordata; class Amphibia; order Caudata; family Salamandridae; genus Triturus; species Triturus cristatus. Next base: position 231,663,543 of record NC_140590.1, read on the forward strand.
AATAACTGCGTTCAGTCCTGGTTAAAGACCACAGTCTCCTCCTTGCCTTCATGCTTCTGGTAAAGTACAGCTCCCACACCACAAACACTTGATTCCCTGTAAAATAGGTCTGCGCTTAGTGTTGAGAGGAAATAGAATTCCAGCTTCACATACCTCTTTTCTCACAACCTCGAACGCCTCTTGCTGCACATCACCTCAATTGAATGTACATCCCTTCCGCAACAACATTCGTAATCCTTCAGTCTTCTCCACAAAATTGCTTACAAAATTGGAATAGTACTCAATCAAACCAATAAAGGATCGCAACTAGTCCTTGTCATGAGGAACAATGGCAGATTTGACTTCTTTCATCAAATCTTCCTTGGGTCTTACCACATCCCTGGAAATGGTATGTCCCAGATAATCAATTTCCTCTTCCAGAAATCTGCATTTATTCTTCCTCAATGTGAAACCTGCCTCCCTTAGTCTGCCTAACACCGCCCTCAAAAAATTGTTGTGTTCTTGCACCAACTCTCCAAAGATCAGAATGTCATCCTGAAAGAAGCCGTTTTTTCTACCCCTTCAAAGATCTTAGACATTATACACTGGAAAAAATTTGTAGCCGAGGATAACCCAAAAGGCATCCTCATAAACTGGAACATTACTTCCATTGTGACAAATGCTGTGAGATTTCTAGACTCTTCATGAAGTCTGATCTGGTGGTAAGCACTTTTCAGATCAAGGTTAGAAAAGTTCTTTACCCCTGGTGTAGCAAGAGCAACTCATTGATTTTAGGGAGCGGAGAAATATAAGTCACCACATGATGATTAGCACTGCATAAGTCCACAAAGAACCTGAGTCTGCCATCCCTTTTCTTAGTTATGACTACCGGAGAGGCCCAAGCAGAGGCCTCAACAGGTTCTATGATAACAGTGGTTAATTCGTAAAAAACATAAGTCCCTGAACTCTGTCAGAAGGCAGCTTGCACCAGCCCATTCCTCCTGCTAAAACAGAACCAATTTCTAACCATGAAAGTAGGGATAGGATGTGGTGTACTGGCCAGAACTGAAGACATTGAAAAAGGCTATCATACAGTGCTTAATTTGAGCCTGTGGTTTCTGGTGCTCAGCACAGGTACTTAATCATCAACACATGCACTTTTCATGAGCACCAATTAAAGACATTTACGGGGAGATGAAGTGATTTGCCCAGAATCACAGGATGTTGATCCGACGCTGAGACTCAAACCTGGTCTCTGAACATGAAAAGAGGCGTAATGGAGGTAATATGGCCGCAGGATTTTAATGGGCTGCAGTAGTGCAAGTAGAAAGCAGAGGCTGGCCTTCTGTGGGGCACTCAGCTAGGCTAAACTGAACACGCTGTCAGAGCCGAAAGAGGCATGCGGACAGTGCTCGAGCGGGCAAGGCCACACTACAATACCAAAAGGCTACTCACACGCAACTCGCCCCACCACGGGTGACCTACGTGGGCAGCCACTGTCAATTTATCGCTAGCCTGAAGCAGCAGAAATCCAACATACACACCTGGCCATGTCACTGGTAGCCCATCTCTGGTGCGGGCCCCCAAACCATGATCACGAGGTTCACTGGTACTGGTGTCTCCCTTTGTGACTAATGATCGTTGCCAATAATGTTGAGAAGGAGACACCACACTAAAGGAAAACATTGCAAACTGCTATTAATTGCAAAACCAGTAACAGCGTGATCTTCCCTTCGCCAGCCACGGAGTAACTGCCGAAGATGGAATCAGGCACACACTGAGATCCAACAGAATTTACAGCATGAAACATTCGACATATTGAAGGCATAGCAGAAAACAAGACATATCATTACAACACATGACCTCACCAATGTCTGACTTGTCTTTTTAAAAACACAACGTACCTTACATGTAGTGTATTTAGTCTCAACATTTAAATGATAAAATGTCTTGGAAATCATTAATGTCAGTGAAGTAATTTATATACAAATTATTGACGTACTGGATTTTATAATTGTTACCCAGAGGCTAAATAATGTTCAAGCCATGTAATATTTCAAATAAAAAATATGCCTTTGTGTTTTTGGTCAAGCACTGTTTATAATATTAAAAGATGGGTGATCACCTGGGTGCTTTGCTTTTTTTTACATTTCTTTGGTCAAAATAGGGTTAATCTAGTCAGTATATTTTAGACACTCAAGATTAAATAATTTTTTTGCAGTAACTTATTTGCAAATTGGCACATCATCGGGGGATGATACATTAATCGTATGGTGGAAGTGATTAGTAAAACATTAGGTTCAGAGTAGGAAGTCACTTACAATCTTTTATATAGCAAAGATAATAATAATTTTGAGTGTATTTTATGGATGGAGCTGACTCTCTGCTGGCCTAAATAACTGGCTGGAGTTGGCCAGGACCTCCTCCGCAATGATATCCAACACGCCAGGAGTAAATTTGTGAGCTCTATCTCCTTCTCCTTCTCCTTCTCCTTCTCCTTCAGCCCTGATGGGTCTTAGCAAAAGAAAAGGAGCAGCAGCAGTTGAGTAGGTTTGCTACACATGATGTTTTGGGTTTTAGTGACAATATGGCCTTAGAAAATTGTACACCAATGTGGCGGAAATTCTGTTAGATGGTTCATACACAACAGATAAAGGATTCCATCAATCATGGATCATTATAACTAAAGCTGGACGGAAAAGGTAGGTACAGACTGCACTTAGTAGTCAATCATCTATGAGAGATATCTCAGGCATGCACAAGGTTTGCCGTGACATCACAAACCAACCATGTCAACATAGGGCATGCCTGAAAGCGGACTGGTAGTGCATTATTGATGGAAGTATCTGTCATCCCTGGCTCTGCTTCCGTCAATAACAAATAGAAAGTCTACAATTAAAACAATAGATATACACCATCTGCCATATAATGTACGCAATCTTGATAAAGTTTTCAGCAACTAATAGGAACATTATAAAAAATAGAACAAACATTTACCATACCTCCATTAATGGAAATAAATCTTAAAGATTAGTCGATAATTATAATTCTAAAAATGTTATTTTTGTTAAGGTACAAATTATTGATTTTACAATTTTGATTCTGCAGAGTTTTGTTTTATAAATGATAGTATTAGCAACACGTTTTATACATGTTTGAATATATATATATAGATATAAATATATATATGAAAACACAAGGTTGCCCTGAGAGAAGCAGCACATGCAGGAACACCACACCACACCGCAGGCGGCAGTGTCAGCGGCAAGGGAAACGCTCATTCAGCAGCCATACGCGTTTCGGGCTATTTGAGCCCTTGTTCACTGGCAAATAGAGGCAGGAAACAGAGGATAATGAAGAACACCCATTTATTCTGTCCGTTAGAGTCCCGCCCAAATGGGCGTACCTGATGGCATGCTGGTTAGTGTAGTCCTTAGTGCTGCCATCGAAGGACTCCAAAAAGTTCTTTAGCCAAGTGGCTCCTTTGTCTGCCTCTAAACAAATGTCACTCCTGGTTAGGTGAAGGGCGTCACCTCCACCGCCAAACCTTGCCAATATCTCTGCGGGCGAGGTCACCTGCATCCTAATGAGCGCTGACAAATTGCAACACTCAGGATCCACACAAGGCGTCGGGGCTTCTCGCGGCCAGGCTATCCGCTAAATTTGAAAACACAAGGTTGCCCTGAGAGAAGCCGCACATGCAGGAACACCACACCACACCACAGGCGGCAGTGTCAGCGGCAAGGGAAACGCTCATTCAGCAGCCATACGCGTTTCGGGCTATTTGAGCCCTTGTTCACTGGCAAATAGAGGCAGGAAACAGAGGATAATGAAGAACACCCATTTATTCTGTCCGTTAGAGTCCCGCCCAAATGGGCGTACCTGATGGCATGCTGGTTAGTGTAGTCCTTAGTGCTGCCATCGAAGGACTCCAAAAAGTTCTTTAGCCAAGTGGCCAGGTGACCTCGCCCGCAGAGATATTGGCAAGGTTTGGCAGCGGAGGTGACGCCCTTCACCTAACCAGGAGTGACATTTGTTTAGAGGCAGACAAAGGAGCCACTTGGCTAAAGAACTTTTTGGAGTCCTTCGATGCCAGCACTAAGGACTACACTAACCAGCATGCCATCAGGTACGCCCATTTGGGCGGGACTCTAACGGACAGAATAAATGGGTGTTCTTCATTATCCTCTGTGTCCTGCCTCTATTTGCCAGTGAACAAGGGCTCAAATAGCCCGAAACGCGTATGGCTGCTGAATGAGCGTTTCCCTTGCCGCTGACACTGCCGCCTGCGGTGTGGTGTGGTGTTCCTGCATGTGCGGCTTCTCTCAGGGCAACCTTGTGTTTTCAAATTTAGCGGATAGCCTGGCCGCGAGAAGCCGCGACGCCTTGTGTGGATCCTGAGTGTTGCAATTTGTCAGCGCTCATTAGGATGCAGGTGACTTCGCCCGCAGAGATATTGGCAAGGTTTGACGGCGGAGGTGACGCCCTTCACCTAACCAGGAGTGACATTTGTTTAGAGGCAGACAAAGGAGCCACTTGGCTAAAGAACGTTTTGGAGTCCTTCGATGGCAGTACTAAGGACTACACTAACCAGCATGCCATCAGGTACGCCCATTTGGGCGGGACTCTAACGGACAGAATAAATGGGTGTTCTTCATTATCCTCTGTTTCCTGCCTCTATTTGCCAGTGAACAAGGGCTCAAATAGCCCGAAACGCGTATGGCTGCTGAATGAGCGTTTCCCTTGCCGCTGACACTGCCGCCTGCGGTGTGGTGTGGTGTTCCTGCATGTGCGGCTTCTCTCAGGGCAACCTTGTGTTTTCAAATTTAGCGGCTAGCCTGGCCGCGAGAAGCCCCAACGCCTTGTGTGGATCCTGAGTGTTGCAATTTGTCAGCGCTCATTAGGATGCAGGTGACCTCGCCCGCAGAGATATTGGCAAGGTTTGGCGGCGGAGGTGACGCCCTTCACCTAACCAGGAGTGACATTTGTTTAGAGGCAGACAAAGGAGCCACTTGGCTAACGAACTTTTTGGAGTCCTTCGATGGCAGCACTAAGGACTACACTAACCAGCATGCCATCAGGTACGCCCATTTGGGCGGGACTCTAACGGACAGAATAAATGGGTGTTCTTCATTATCCTCTGTTTCCTGCCTCTATTTGCCAGTGAACAAGGGCTCAAATAGCCCGAAACGCGTATGGCTGCTGAATGAGCGTTTCCCTTGCCGCTGACACTGCCGCCTGCGGTGTGGTGTGGTGTTCCTGCATGTGCGGCTTCTCTCAGGGCAACCTTGTGTTTTCAAATTTAGCGGCTAGCCTGGCCGCGAGAAGCCCCGACGCCTTGTGTGGATCCTGAGTGTTGCAATTTGTCAGCGCTCATTAGGATGCAGGTGACCTCGCCCGCAGAGATATTGGCAAGGTTTGGCGGCGGAGGTGACGCCCTTCACCTACCAGGAGTGACATTTGTTTAGAGGCAGACAAAGGAGCCACTTGGCTAAATAACTTTTTGGAGTCCTTCGATGGCAGCACTAAGGACTACACTAACCAGCATATCATCAATTGCCCATTTGGGCGGGACTCTAACGGACAGAATAAATGGGTGTTCTTCATTATCCTCTGTTTCCTGCCTCTATTTGCCAGTGAACAAGGGCTCAAATAGCCCAAAACGCGTATGGCTGCTGAATGTGCGTTTCCCTTGCCGCTGACACTGCCGCCTGCGGTGTGGTGTGGTGTTCCTGCATGTGCGGCTTCTCTCAGGGCAACCTTGTGTTTTCAAATTTAGCGGCTAGCCTGGCCACGAGAAGCCCCGACGCCTTGTGTGGATCCTGAGTGTTGCAATTTGTCAGCGCTCATTAGGATGCAGGTGACCTCGCCCGCAGAGATATTGGCAAGATTTGGCGGCGGAGGTGACGCCCTTCACCTACCAGGAGTGACATTTGTTTAGAGGCAGACAAAGGAGCCACTTGGCTAAAGAACTTTTTGGAGTCCTTCGATGGCAGCACTAAGGACTACACTAACCAGCATATCATCAATTGCCCATTTGGGCGGGACTCTAACGGACAGAATAAATGGGTGTTCTTCATTATCCTCTGTTTCCTGCCTCTATTTGCCAGTGAACAAGGGCTCAAATAGCCCGAAACGCGTATGGCTGCTGAATGAGCGTTTCCCTTGCCGCTGACACTGCCGCCTGCGGTGTGGTGTGGTGTTCCTGCATGTGCTGCTTCTCTCAGGGCAACCTTGTGTTTTCATAAATATATATATCTATAATAGAATTTCGGAATTGTTCCATATGTTTTCAGTTTACCTGGGATGCAATAAAAAAAAATTGTAATATGTCCGATGACTGTGTGTGACTATACAACATTGACACATTGGACTTATATGTTGAAGATCTATCTAGCCACCACCCCAAGGAAGAAGGAGGATACTTGTGTGAATAGGTTGTAATTATTGTAGAAGCCTACGTTATGGATTAGGAGTCTGAAAGTGTGGAAAGGGTGAACTACTTACTGTGAGAGAGGTAGTGTTGGTACTTACCAGTCTCTATTCTTCCTGGAATTCTAAAATACGCTCTCTTCCATGAGCATGAGGTTGAGGGGCCTGGAGGGAAAACAACCTGTTGCCCGGGCATCTAGGTATACCCCAAAAGGAAGGGAACAGAGACTCCACTGCAGTTTATTCCATGACCTACGTATGTCCTCCTGCAAACATTTGGTGTTGGAGGCAGCATTCACCTTATCCACAGTTCTGGCCCACATTTCCATTCCCTAGCTCATAGTTGTTAGAACTGTGGCTCAACCCTAATTATCTAATCCATCATGACAATGAACTAATGTTCAGAAAACCTGAGATATCTTCTTCAAGACTTACAAAAAAAAAAGAAAACCAGGTCTGCCACTGGTGCTTTGTGTTCTGAGTGGTAAATGATTTGTGAGGAGTGTATTTTCTGCTTAGATTCAGGAAAGAGCTTAAAACACGGTTATTTTCTGGCCCAATGTGATAAGTTGTATTTCAGTAGGCCTCACTTTCTAGAACTACTCACCAGACATTGATTTTGAAATTAGCACCAAAGCGCCATTGGCATTTGTGCACTTTAGAAGCTTAATCAATGTCAATATTTAGTGTTGTGAGCCACAGGTTTTGTTTATAGGCTAATTCAGATCATGTGTGTGTTGACGGATGCATAGGTCAATGTTCACAGATTTGTCTGCTGTTGGAAAACCTGTCACCAATGTATGTGCCCCATCATGAGGCCTCTATCCCATTCTGGTGGTGGATAACTCTAAATACCATAGCAACGTGACAGAGTGGTGTTCATCGACAGTAGGTTACACCAATGGCTATTCTCCAGCATGACAGATGGCGGTCCGTCAGGCAAAACACTAAGGGCCTTATTTACAAGCCCCTTGCGCCACTTTTGCGTCACTTTTCCCATGTTAAAAGTGATGCAAGGGGCTTGTAAATCTGCCCCTAAGTACATTAGATGGATATTGACCAGCCTGATAGACAGATCAGACGTTCATAACCAAGAAAAGATTGTTCATCTACCAAACTCTAAGTCAGGCACTAAGTACAAAGGTATATATTTGACCCAGGGTTAAGGAACAAAATATATCTGATCAACGGGAAAACTTCAGCAGAAAACAAAGCTTTTCCTTCCAAAACAAAAGGCTTCAGTGGGAGCTTGTCCTCTTGTTATCTGACTTTGAGAGGACTTCAGCAGATACATCCTACAACCTTGCCCTGCTAATGGATTTCAACTTCCATGAGAAAAACTAAGTTAGAAGGTAAACATTTTGACTGGTGTAACATGCTTTGGGTATTCGACCTCCACTCCTTCACAGTCACCCAGAAGTTGCACGTGGGTCCTGGTCAACCGCAAATATTGACTTGGGTTTTACGCTTTGTTTTTTCTTGGTACTTTTCTTTTCTAAAAAGTTAAAAAGCTATCTGCGGTTAACCTTATAAGATTTTAGTAATTTTGGTGTCATTCTCCACTTTTAGAAATTGATTGTGAGAAATTTTGTGTGTTGTATTTTAAATTTTTTATTGTTTGTTTGTACTGCTACACACTTGAAATCCTTTTCAACAGTTAGCAGGCCTGCTGTGGGCTCTAGTCACCAGCGGTGGAACCCATGTTTATTCATTGAACTTGTATGTTGGTCTTCTTACTTGAGAATGACTCATATCCTCCCCAACTAATAACCCATTTTCTGACAGCTTCTCTAAATGGTCTTCAAAACACATCAAAGTATATTCATTGTCACTGGCTCAATATTCTTTAGAATACAGTATTTAGGGCTTAACTAATTTGGCCATTGGAGTAGAATCACAGCATTCTCTGTAAAATATGTTTAAGTTCCTATTCAAGTCTCCTCTTTTTTGTTTATAGAACATTTTGTACTAATTGGCACTTAGTCTACTCACTAACCATTATTTGTTAAGGTTAACACACATCTTGCTAAGTGTCACAAAGTATAGGGATCTACAGGAAATAAAGCTAATAATTATTGGCCTGATGGTTGAAGCATTACCTGACAGGACCCATTTACATCACTGTTGCAGTGAAGCTTTTAAAGGAACATTCATGCAGGAGAATCACATATGTTCACATCTCTGCTGACGCCCACGGCTGAGGTGATGGTGGTGACAGTTGGGTGAGGGAGTCGGCCCATGGTCCACTGCGTAACTTATACATACCAGTTTCATGTGCATGACCATCTCTCTTCAAAGTGGTCTTGCATGAGCAATGGATTCTGACAGGAACTTTGTGGGCTGCTATAACTAGCAATTCTCAAACACCAACTCTGGCTAGACATAAAGAAATGCCTAGATGCTATAGTACAGTGGACTCCAAATTTTTTTGTACTGAAAGCTACTTTTGTTCAATGAAACGCATTCAGAGCTACTAATATTATCAATGTTGTATAAAATGTAAATTCCTTAATATGTATATTATTTCAACCAAGCAAAAGCTTTAGAATGTAATAAGCTGGGCTGCACACAGGTGAGCTACTCAGAGTTGGCTGGAAAGCTACAGTAGCTCACGAGCTACTGGTTGGAGACCCCTGCTATAGAACCAGGAAACTGCAAGGGTGCCTAAAGGAAACGACGGTGGAAACAGAAGAAAAGGACTTCCCCTGTATATTCGCTATATAAAAAGCAAAATCCTGCAAAACAGGGAGAAGTCGAAGGCATGTCAAGAATTGTTGGCAGAGTATGCTCAGACGTGAGTCCCTTGCTCACTTTGCCACTGGATTCAAGCAAGCCTGGCTGAAGACGGCTGAAAAGCCAGAAACCGGTCCTAGGAAGCTTGTTTCCGGTCCAGGGAAGACATGGCTTGGCAGTTCGGGCTGGACTGTTCCCATGAGTTCCCATGAGGCACAGGGTCAGACTGATTTGCATATGGCCATGTCAGAACTGGGGTGGCAGAGTGGGCTAAAGAACAGTGATGAATTAAACCCAGATCAGTTGACTGCGGGTGAGTGCTTGCAATGTTCAACACTCCGTCCATCATTTCCTTTGGTTTTTGCTTTGTTCGCCATAAGTTGGAAGGGTATGCTCAGACGTGAGTCCCTTGCTCACTTTGTCACTGGATTCAAGCAAGCCTGGCTGAAGACGGCTGAAATGCCAGAAACCGGACCTAGGAAGCTTGTTTCCGGTCCAGGGAAGACATGGCTTGGCAGTTCGGGCTGGACTGTTCCCATGAGGCACAGGGTCAGACTGATTTACATATGGCCATGTCAGAACTGGGGTGGCAGAGTGGGCTAAAGAACGGTGATGGATTAAACCCAGATCAGTTGACTGGGGTGAGTGCTTGCAATGTTCAACACTCCGTCCATCATTTCCTTTGGTTTTTGCTTTGTTCGCCATAAGTTGGCAGGGTATGCTCAGACGTGAGTCCCTTGCTCACTTTGCCACTGGATTCAAGAAAGCCTAGCTGAAGACGGCTGAAATGCCAGAAACCGGTACTAGGAAGCTTGTTTCCAGGCCAGGGAAGACATGGCTTGGCAGTTCGGGCTGGACTGTTCCCATGAGGCACAGGGTCAGACTGATTTGCATATGGCCATGTCAGAACTGGGGTGGCAGAGTGGGCTAAAGAACGGTGATAGATTAAACCCAGATCAGTTGACGGGTGCTTGCAATGTTCAACACTCCGTCCATCATTTCCTTTGGTTTTTGCTTTGTTCGCCAGAAGTCGAAGGCATGTCAAGAATTGTGCTGATGGCAATCTTCTCTTTTCTCCAGACAAGGGGGGCTCCACAGGAATGACCTCCAAGGAAGGGAAACAGTACAGGACTGATAGGAAGTGCACTGCCAGGATACTTCTGTACGATAGATGGGCTTGCTTACCCAACCAGCCACATGAAAGGAAGAGAGAGTAGAAGAAGCTGCACCAATCAATCTTGAATTCCTGCAGTTTGTTAGAACAATTAAAAACTTCTAATAACCCCACCAGTGTCCCACAAGTAAATATGGATTGAGTTCCCGTACTGGCAGCAGGCAGCCATGCAGTCACTTTGCAGGACACAGGAGTTAAATCATGTCCAACATGATTGACCAACAAGGCTAGTTGCCTAGAGGATGCCATTTGTCCTGCTAGATATGGGGCAATTGTAGCCTCTTCGGCAGCCAAGCAGGAAGCACCATACAGATAAATGTGAAAAGAGAAGGAAAACAGGATCACAATATGATTATGTGCCCAACCTGGGGCACCACCACCTGCTGCCAGAGCCATTGGGTGGCACTGACACATAACGTGCTACTGAACAAGGAGCTCGTGTCCTGTCTTGCTACAAGGTTCTCCTACTGTGTAGCCTCAGTAGTGCATAATGCTCACAGCCATGACAGGAGCAGACCTATTTCTGTGCCAGTGTGCCCTATTTTGGTTAAAAGACCATTCAAAATAGGAACAGTTTTCACTGATGTTTTTATCAAATGTAGATGAAATATCCACAAGACCCAACATATTTACCCCTAGGTTCATTGGGGCACTCCAACTTCTCAATGTCTCTCTGTACAGTTGTACTCTTTTCCATCTAATGTTGATTATTAATCCTTGCTCAGTGTGCTTTAAAAATCACCATTGCCATTCACGTGGCAAAAATACTTACTGGAAAGAGTGCATGGACCAGTGTTACCTAATCATAATTTAATTAGGATCATATTCATTATTGTCACAGATCCTTTATGCGAAGAAAACAAAATTTGCTGGTAACTTTCCCAAACGTTCCAGATGTAACTCTGCAAGCACCATGTAATGCTGTTTTTAAAGCTAATAAATTTGGCTTGAGTTCTAAACGCTTTTACAGTTGCATATAATCTGATTCACTGTTTATGACTGCAAAAATTACAATATACAAAACCCATTTTATGACCGGAATTCGATAGCGAAACACTGAGAAATGATGACTGGCGCACACAATAAGGGCACCCTCTTCTTCCTCTTTGTGAATGTAAAAAAAAAAAAAGACATTGGCAGTAGGCATGATCCGGGGTACCATTGCTAACTCTTAAACAAACTTTCGGTGGGGGATTTGGGGGAGGGTTAGTTGGGGAGGGAATTTATTTTTAAATGCCACACAATTTTCTTTAATAAAATGGTCTGCATATAAAAATGTTTACTTAAAGGCAATCACAGATATGGTGGTCTGCTCATCCCTTCAGCGGCCAACAATCGGAATGCGTCTCAATTTGCGACCAACTATTAATGAGGTAGGTAGGATTGTGATCCAGCTGGGATTTTACAATCTGACCTATTAATATATAGACCGGTTCGTAAAATTCTTTATTGGTAACAAAAAAAGATTTTTGCGACCAGTATTTTTTACATCAGTCCCATTGTTCACATATTTAGTGGTCATAAGCCCTGTAAATTGTACAATTTGTTTACCCTTAATTTCCCATGAATGATAATTGTCGAAATTCCTCGTGTGCTTTAAAACATTAATATATTGTATCATATGCCCCTAAAATAACCAATGCGATCATGAGTTGGGAATGTGTCACTTTCCCCATATATTTCCGCGAAGGTGAGCTCTAAAGAATAAGTGGGTGGAGGATGAATGTATAGATTTGTGGAGGGAAGGGGGCGGCGGGTACCAGACTCCACAGAAGCCGGAGGCAGGGATTGACTTCTGAAGAAGCAGCGATGGGGTGATCAACTACGAAGACAATGGTTGAGCTCCAACCCAGAAGGGATGTGGAGATGGGTTCTGAAGCCCCCGCCGCATCCATCAGCTACTTAGGAAAATGAAACAGTAGGGGGAGGGAAGGAATATAGGATGGAGGGAAGCAGACACTGAAGGAATAATGGAGGAGCCTCGCTTTCAAAAGAAGAGGCACAGAGCGAGACAAGGGCTTCAGGCTGCCAGCATGGCAGGGACGAGCCGCACAAAAGCAACAGACATAAAGAAGAGACAAGGAGGGAGCGCGAGGGAGGGCTGGGAGCGGCTGATGTCGGAGCTCCTCCTAAAAGGTCCCCTCTTAATTAAGCCCTTGTACTATTTCTTTTTATTTATTGCGTCTGTGAGTCTCCGAGGATTTTAAGTCTCGGGGGAGCCTTCAGGCAGCTAAATATTCTGTTTACTCTTTGAAGGCAGTCATTTTCTGCTCCACATTTCTTCTAGAATTATGCGATCGCTTGCAATGCGCAAGACCGTTATTAATCTGAAAGATATTTATCTCTTAATGATCTCTTTAGAATTGAACGAGGACAACCACAGTGCCGGATTGTCAGCTGCAGGCAACTCTGCAAAATATTTCAATAACGAAATGGCTCTCAGCATGCGTTGTCCTACCTGCTTCGTACTGTACAGCGTTCTGTGGCTTCCTTGCTGCAATCTTGATAAATACACCCATGCACATACTTGTGATTAACCAGCATGCCTTAGCTTCAGGGGGTTTCCCTCAACATCATTTTTGGGGGAATAATGAGGCACATTTCACAGACCTCTTCCTAGAAAACCCTAGGGGCAGATTTACGTTTCCTGGCGTATCCCTGCAAATCAGCAGGGATGCGCCAGGAAACTTGCGACATGCATCTCAATCCTTGCGCCACCACGTATGCGCCGCATTTACAATGCGGTGCATCATGGCGCAAGGAAATGCAGATGCGTGTCGCATCTGCTGCCGTAAGGTTGGCGCAGTGCTGGAGTTGTGTTGCGGGCGCGACGCAACTCCAGCACTGTGCCTACCCTGCCTATGTCTAACATGGTGCGTCAAGCCTTACGCCTGCTTCAAGCAGGCGCAAGGTTTTGACGCAGGGGGGTCGGAAAAGTGACTGAGTGAAATCTTGTAGATTTCACTCAGCCACTTTTCCGAGGCGTTCCTGCGCCGGAACGCCCCCTGCGCCAAAACGCCCATATGAAAACTGACGCAGGTTTCATGTGGCGCAGGGCTTTACAACGTGACGCATCTCCCTAGATGTGTCACGTTGTAAATACCCCGCAGCATGGCACTGGCTTTACGCCGCCGCTGCGTCACAGAAATGACACAACGGCGGCGCAAAAGTGGCGTACGGGGCTTGTAAATCTGCCCCCTAGGTTTACAGGACCGTCTTCAAAACAACTTATGAAATATTCCAGCTTTTCAGAGTCTGGTGAGATATACTAGAGTAATATTTCTATGCAGCATCAAATTATGTATATGCTAAGATGAAAACGTTTGACTGATATAAGCACTGGCTGCATTACATATAAAAACCTGAAACGCGAGAAAAGCAGCGCGGATGTAAAATGACTGCTCTGCATTGTTTAGAACCAGAGGCCCCACACATTTTACACACCAGGCTCTAGAAAACACGTCAGCTCTGCTGGTGGGGGTGCAGGTGCTGAGCAGCAACTTGGCACATCGAACAGAAAGAGTACCTTCATAGTTGTAAAGTTTCTTTTATCCTGAAACATCTGCCTTCCTCCCCCAATGCCCATCTGCACAGAACCCCCTCCAGTGCTTCCACATCCTCTACTATGCATCCCCTCTCTTTATCTTGCTAGAAAGGGCACTATTTAAAGTGAATTCTCATTGCTTTTAGAGCTGCCACAGGGCCATTATGGCATGCATAAAACCTTTAGACTTTGCTGTCGTTTTAGGAGTTAACTTCTTTCCATTTATGACTATGAACTTAAAGCCCCTGGCAGCTGTTGCTTTAAGTTTATTCCCCATTTTCAGCTAATTCAAGCATTTATGATGCCAAACAATACTGAATTATACTTGAAAGGTTCACAAACGAGGGTAGTCAAAAACTGCCAAAAGACCAAGCTGCACGGTATCCACCAGCCAAATAGTGCCAACAGTAGGCTTGAACAGGCATTGGTCCAGCCAATTCTTTGTTGTGCTTAGATCTACATTTTTATGTCTTGCAACAATAATATTTTATGTGGAATTCAGCAGCTAACCAGCCTATTACTCCTATTGTAGCAAATATAAGGAAAAGGTGGCTTGGTAGCTGTTTAGTGGACCAGCGTATATTATTAAAATAGGAGATGTGCACTTAGGACTTGAAATTGCAGCTTTACTTACAGATCATTCATACTCACAAATAAATATCGCTTCATAACTGGCTTTCTTGCTGCAGCAGTCGAAAGTCGAAGCACTGCTGTGATGATTTTCACCATTCCACTGGGTTAAATCTGATAATTTTCCTCTTAGTTCTCTTCCTCTGCCTTGCCGCTCCTATTTCTATGTGTATACGTTTGCAAGACCAGGACCTCCAGCACTGCTTAGTAAGAGAAATGGAAGGAGGTTGGAGACAAGAGAAGGACACAGATGTAGAAAGAATGGTATATCATGAGAGATTAAAGTAAAGGGAGAACGTAGGGTGAGGTAGAAATGGGTACGGAAAGAAGTTTGGCAAAGAGAGAAAGGTGAGGTTACCAGAAAGAAAGATATAGATAGGTAAAAAGAAGACGAGATAAGTAGAGGCAGAGTAGTAGAAAGATAGAAAATGCTTTATAGTACAAAGGTAGAGACAGCCAAAAATAGAAGAGAATTTCGGGGCATATCATCAAGGACCGGCGATAATTATCGCTAAGCGCACTTAGAGCTAGGATAATTATCGCCGGGTAACGTGGAATTTTATTGCTGAGATAGCGTGCTATTAGCAACGCGTATCTCAAAAGTGATAAAATTCCAAGCGCTAACTGCCAAATGTGAGATTATCGCTGGAAATCCAGCGATAATCTCACAAAGTTTGGCGATAGCTTGATGATAGGGCAAGGCATACTTAGCCATGATATCCACCTTACATAGGATATCATGGCTAAGTCAGTCTTGAAGCAGTCGTAAGGAAAGTAGCGATAACCTCTGCCTGTTGCTCTGCAGGTTAGCGTGCCCATTGATAATTGGAGAAATGTCACTTAGCGACATTTCTCCAGTTATGTCAGGGCAGGAACGCCCACTTTGCATCTCATTGGAGATGCAAAGCTGGGCGTTCAGTAAACAGGCGATAATGCAAGGATTCATGTGATAGCGTGACCTTGCTGATTAGGCGATAAAATTATCGCCGCTTTTCGTCCGAAAACAATTTTATATCGCCTCCTTGATGATATGCCCCGCAGAGAGTAGGAGAGGAGCTTTGTACAGCAAGGACTGAATTCAATAGTTGGTCAAATAGAAAGATGTAAATTGTAGTGCGATACAGGCAGAGAGAGGTAGAGGTAGACAGGAAGAGAGATGCAATGTAGAGACAGTGGTGAGGTAAACAGGCAGGGAAAATGAAAACTGAAGTAAAGAGAGACAAGTCAGATAAAGAGAGTCGCGAGGCAGAAAGAACATTAGCGAGAGATGAGTAGAAGGTAGAAAAAGAGATGTGAGCTATAGCGAGAGACAAAATGATATAAATTGACAGAGGTTCCGTAGATAAACAGAGGTGCGGTTGATATAGAGGGAGAGTGAGAGGGTGAACTATGGAGAGAGAATGGTAGAGAAAAAGATGTGAGGTTGAGAGATTTATGAAGAGTGAGGGGTGTGGTAGAGAGGGTGAGATGAAATTGGGAAGGAAGTACAGAGAGAGATAAAATAGGTGTAATGATAGATGGAAAAGTGTGTTAGTGTAGAGAAAGATCAACAATGGAGTAAAGTATTCTCAGATATGAGGCAGAGGGAACAGTAGTAAGCAGAGAGAAAAAATAGGTGTAAGGGGGAAGTAGTGAATGAATGGTGAGTTGAATTGGGAGATAGGCAGTGGGAGAGGGAACTGAGTGACAAAGAGGCAAGGCAGTAAATGATCTGAGGCAGAGATAGTGAGAATATATAGACAGAGGTGACGTACAGAGTGGAGGGATAGAGAGGGGGAGTTATAGAGATTTGGGGGCATATTTACAAGGGCTTTATCTCTAAAAGCCAAAAAAGCAGAGATAAATCTATCACCCTATATACAAGAGGGTGCTAACATGCCTAATCGCATGTTAGCACCCTTTTTCCCAACACCTCCCTTTGCATCTCTAATGAGATGCAAAGTGGGCGTCACTGGGCGTACCCCAGATGGACTACCTTGCAATTATCGCTGATGTTCACATTGCTATGTTTACAAGGCAGCCCACAGGATTTTAGCACATGTTAGTTTTTGGAGAAAACCGCTGTTTTCTCCATAAACTAACGCCTGCTAAAATGCAGACTTACCTATCCCTGACATTGGGGTGGATTATGCTGATACGACCCTGTGGGTCGTATCATCAAGGTTATCGCCACTTTGCAGGGAACATCGCTGAAAAACCAGCGATGTTCCCTGCAAAACAGTGATTTCCCCGCTATCTCTGGAATTTTTATCACCCTGGAGTAAAGCGTTGTTAATAACGCGTTACCAGGGTGAGAAATTCCAAAGATAGCCTGCGATAATATAATTATCGCTAAGCACGGCCAGCGATAATTATCGCTGGCCGTTGTTAATATGCCCCTTGTAGAGATAGAGAAGTGAGTTAAATAGAGATGAGGTCGAGGGAGAAGTGAAGTAAATGGAGGATACATTCAGGGAGGTGAGATGGTAGCAGCTGTGAGGTGCAGAAAGAGAAGGGAGGTGGAGAGGATTGAGGGGGTAGAGAGTGAGAGACATGTAGAGGTAGGCATAGAGAATGGTAGCACAAAGGCATGGTTGTGGATGACAAGTGTAGTGAGGTTGTAAGTACAGATAGATTTAGAGATAGGTAGAGAGTCATTTTAAAGAGAGAAAGGTGAGGTACACTAGAAGAAATGAAAAACGGACAGAATCACAGGACAGAAAAATAGGTGAGGTGGAGAAAAAGAGATAATAATGTGGGGCAGATAGAGGTAGTAAGGGGAAGACAGAAAGGGGGGCTGATAGAGAACTGAGGTGGAAAGAAGGAGGGATTGGCGGAGAAGCGAAGTAAAAAGAAGGACAGAGATAGTATTAGAGATGAGATACAACAAGATAGATAGGATGAGAGATGAAGTAAAGAAATGTGAGGTAGAAAGAGAGTGAAGAGGTAAAGCACCGGGCGAGGCCAAAAAGGCGAGGTAAATAAATTAGAGGGCTGTTGACAGAGAAGGCAGTTTCAAGGAGGTGAAGGGGGTAGACAGAGATGGCAGCGGAAGAGATGGGTGAGGTAGTGAAAATGGAGACACTTTGAAAGGTAGAGAGTGGGGAAGTAGAGGTAGGTAGAGACAGGCCGAGTCTGACATGGAGGTAGGCAGAGTGAGGTTGAGAGAAAGAGATAAAAAAAAAGCGAGAGGGAGAAACAATGTCTTCTGACTGCTTCAATTAACTTTCCAGGGGGCCCTCTTTTCCCAGCCCATTGTGAAAATGAACTGGCAGCTATGCTAACACCTTCCTAAATAAAAATACCGGTGTTAGTTCAACATCTCCCTGAGTGTTACATTTTCCCACAACATAGAGAGCCTCTCTGCTTTTCACTGTTTGGCTAATATAGTTATCCCACATCCTGTTTATCTTTAAATGATACTTACATTTCTGAGATTTTTGTTTCATAATGTATATCTTATTCTTGAAAACACTTTAAATCTAAGTGATTATTATAATAATGGGGCCAATTCGTAGAAAAGGTTTAAATCTGCACCTTTGCATTTCTGCATGGGTAATGATTTGGGGATTTTTCCAATTTGCAAACCTATCCAGGAATATGCCAAGAAATGCACCAAAGAAATGGGTTTCGTGACTTATTCGTGGTGTCATCATTTTTGGGAATAAAGCCTGCGAGTGCGTGCACTAGCGCTAGCGCATGCGTCTTGCTTGCGAGAGTGCTGTTACGTAAAAGGACTTGGAGCCCGCTTGTGGCTGGCCATTTGTTGGGTTGCATGGCACCCTTCTTTACAGCCTCGTAATTCGCCTGTTTCCGTTCCTTACTGTGGAGCGGGGACCAAGCATTGATTGATTCAACTTAATCAGTAGCTATCCACTGCTCCTGATGTGTTAGAGGTACTATTTTGTGTTTTTTCTTTAACTTCTAATGCCTACAAACAGAAGACATGAAACTGGAAAAAACTTGCCCAGCCGGACAAACAATAGTGCAAAGTTTTATTTTCTATAGTTATCTCTTTTATTTTATTTAGCCAAGTCTCCTTTTCTCACTTTGCACTTGTGCTTTGTTTTTGCTCATTGGCACTAACTGTTCTCAAAAGATGGCAATTATCTTGTTCTAAATATTGCAAAACCACATAGTTTCTATTTTATCTGTAATTTCCGAACACAATGCTTTAACACATAATCGTGCAGTTCACTCCAATCCAATCCTTCCTACTCCAATCCAGTCTTTCCCACTCCAATCCACCCAACCTCACCCCCACTAACCCACGCCAACCCAATTTACACCACACACTCCAACTCACCCCACTCCAATCCAATACACTGGACCCCACTCCAATCCACCCCTCACCAATCCAGTCCACCCCACTCCAATCCAATCCACCACAATCCACCAACTGCTATCCAGCCCGCAGGAATCCAGCCCACCTCACTCCAATCCAGTCCACCTCACGCCACTCGAATTCACCTCACTCCAATCCTATCCACCCACTTCAATCCACTCCACTCCAATCCATCCCACACAATCTGAACCACCTCACTCCAATCCACCCACAATTCAAATTCAACCCACTCCATCCCAAATCAACTCAACCTCTTCCACTCCAATCCACCACACTCCAATCCACTCTACTCCAATCCACTCACTCAATTCCATTCAACCCATTCTAGTACAATCTACCCCACTCCAGCCAAACCCACCACAGTCCAGTCCTCCCCACCCCACTCCAATCTACACACTCTAACCCATCCCACTCCAATGCAATCCAGCCCAATCCACCCAACTCCAATCCACCCACTCCAATCAATCCCACTCCAATTCACCGCACTCTAATCCACCCTACTTTGATACAATCCACTCCAATCCAGGCCACTCCAATCCACCTCACTCAAACCAATCCAATCCACCCACTCCAATCCAGTCCATTCCCACCTCACTCCAAACCACCCTACTTCAATCCACCCGACCCCAATCCACCCCACCCCACACCACCCCAATCCAATCCACCCTATTTCAGTCCACCCCACTCTAATCCACCCATTCCAATCCACCCCATTCCATTCCAATCCAATATATCCCATTCAAATCAATCCACCCCACTCCACTTCACTTCAATCCAATCCACTCCACTCCATTCCAACTCCAATCCAATCCACACCACTCAACTCCAATGCACCCCACTCTACTCCAGTCCACCACAATCTACTCCAGTCCACCCACCTCCACTTAATCACCTCCTTCTACCCCAATCCAAATCCACCCCACCCAATCCATCCCACCTGAGATAAATACACCCACTCCAGTCTAATCCACCCCACTCCAGTCCAATCCAATCCACTCCACTCCAAACCAGTCCAATCCAATCCACACCACTCCAATCCATTCCATGCCACTCCAATCCAGTCCACTCTAATCCAATCCACCCCACTCCATTCTAATATACCCCACTTCACTCCAGGCCAGTCCAATCCACCACAATCCACCCACTCCACTATAATCTAATCCACCCCACTTCACACCACTCCACCCCATCCTAACCACATTTTGAAAAGCCAGTGCTGCCATGAAATTTACAATTTTTCCCCCTTGAGTAAATATGTTTCCTTTGGAGAAACCGCTTCACTTACACCCTTCATTAAGTTTGGGAATATTCCATTGCGCCACTCACATGGAGGTATATGTAATAGTAGTGAATTTGAGTGGGACAAGTGAGGGAGGTAGGAAAACGGGGAATAAGTATTAAAAACTGGATGGGAAATTAAGGGAGAGGTTGAGAGAGGGGCGTGCCAAAACAAACACATCCACAATTAGCATGGAAAAGGGTATTGAGAGAGATTCTGTTCACAAGGGCTTTAGCAAATGCTAACAACAAGTAAAACATCTGAGAAGATTTCAAGTTTTGCGATTGCGTTAAAAGAAAGCTGGAGAGATCGGACTGCCTGCAGCTTTGAGTTCTCTCAATAGGAGCATTGTAGAAGATTGCCACACTTAACCTCGGATTCAAGAGGTGTTGGGGCAGATAGGTAATGACAGTATATTCAGTACCATTGACCTCAAGGCTGCCTACTGTCAGGTGCAATTTACTGAAAGAAAGTTAAATTCACAACAACTTTCATAGCTTGATTCGGGGTTTTGAAATATACAAGACTTCCATTTGGGCTCGCTTCAACCGCAAGCGTGTTTTAGAAGCTTATTGATGCTTATTTTGAAGGTTTTCAGGGTGTGTTGTCATTTCAGGATGATATATTTTGATATTTGCAAAAGAACATACACAGCATGATGCCATTCTGAGTAAGAGAGAGGGGTATGATGTATTATTTGTAGCAGTATTGAGTCAAAAGAGGATTTAAGTCAGGCAGTGCAGTCCTCAACCCTTTGGCAAGGTCTCCTTACGCGTGTTCCTAGGCCCAAGCGAATATTATCTCTGATTTGTATGTGAGTTTGCAATGATTACAGGGTCACTTAAGAAACTCTTGAGGAAATATGAACATGAAAAGTTGTATTGGGTGATGGTCAAAAGAGTTTTTTCAGAAGTGAAAGAATCAATTGTGAATGCAAATGCGTTGATAGCTATTTATCTGACCATACATGCAAAGTTATTGTGGATGAGAGCGTGGGTGAGTAAGTTGCAGTTTTGTGCCATAGAATTGGTAAGGAAATTTTGGCACCATTTCTTTCTCACATTTGAAAGGGTTCTCAAAACAACCATAGTGCAATTGAAAGAAAGGTGTATGCTTCTGCATAGGTGGTGCACAAGCTGAAGACATATCTTTGGGGCCATAAATTCAACTTGTGCATTGCCCATAAGCCTTTTTCTTTGTTTTATGGGTGATAGCACATTAGAAAAGACCTCACCACAAATAGTGACACATATATATAGAAACTGCAGAAGTTTGCTTTCGAGATACAATAAATTTCATGAAGCTGTAATATCTGAGCTGACTTTATATAACGGTTATCTATAACGAGTTTAGAGGAAGGTGAGTTTGATGGAATATTTGATGGTCAGTGCATTGTGTAGGTTGATGATGCTACCGAAGAGAGGAGAGGAGTTGGCCTAATGGCTAGGGCACTCGACCTCAAATCCGGGGAACCAGGTTCGAGTCTCGGCAAGGACACGCACCATCCTGTGAGTCTGGGCAAATCACTTAATATCCCCGTGCCTATTAAAAATGAATGTGTCTTTATGTAATGCAACTGTTGCTTGTGTAAAGCGCTCTGATACCCGAAACTTTCTGGTCAAGTTTGCGCTATATAAAAGTCTGTAAAAAATTATTTATTAGTGATTGGCATAAAGAGGCTGGAAAAGTGTAACTTTTCTGAGGAAGGTTTCTATCAGGTTGCTGAGGAGTTTAGTGTGGAGATTAAGATTGTTGTTAGAAGGTGTTTGTATGCTCCTCCAGAAGCACTCATGCAAAGTCTACTCAAATGTGCTCACAAGGGTTATCTTGGGGTTACAGCAACTAAGGAAATTCCTAAAAATCATTACTGATGAACTGGTTTAAATAGATTGGTAGAAGAATATGTGCAAAGAATGCTTGGTTCCTAATGAACATTGGGTGCTGAAGAAGACACCTTTGAATTCTTCTACTATGCCTAATAATCCCTCTGAAAAATTACCATTGATCTTCCTACACCATTTGGATAACTTCCTTCATATTTGAGATATGTGATAGTACTAGAGGATTATTCCTATAAATGTATCCACTACTCTTCTGTTAGTGAGATTAATTCCCCATTCAGAATTATATTATTAAAAAAAAAATATTTGCATTGGAAAACTTGCCAAAGATAATTTTCTCTGGTAATTGGACCAAATTAATTGCAGAAAGAACTGGAAACTTTATGAAGGAGCTGCATTGTATGCATCACAATTGCATGGTCTTTTGAAAGGGCCATTAAGGTTCATTAAAAAAGAAGCGCAGACCATGCTCTCTTCTGGTTTGATTGTTGAGGAGTATGTGAGGTGTAAAGTACGGAGTGATCTTAACGCTCCCCATCTGGCAACTACCGGAACATCCTTTGAGTTACTTGAGGAACATGTGTTTGAGATGGGAACAGTTAAAGCAAATGTAACAAAAGCCAGATTTAGAGTTTGGTGGATGCATATGGACAGGCAAAAACTGTTTATCTGTTCCCTGCAATGGAGGCCCGTCCATCAGATTTAGATAATGGCAGATTGATGGCCGAAAGCCTGTCAACCGTCCATCAACCGTGTCACATTTTACTTCCTCCAATAACAAAGTAATATTCCAAACACGGAGGATGGAGGAAGCAAAGCCAGAACTCCAGCTGCCGTATTTAAAGATAGCTTTCCATCAAAGTAAACATGCGATTGAACCTTGTTAGACATGACATCCTTGGCATGGTTTCCCCCTGGACATTTTGCCTGCACTGCTCCTGTTTTGCTGAAATTGTTTTTGTTGACCTTAGGACTCTGTACACCTTACCACTACTAACCAGTACAAAAGTGCTTGTGGTCACTCCTCTAAATATGTTAAAATTGGCTTCAACACAATTAGAACATTTAATTTACTTACATGTTTCTAGTTATTTGATGCGGTATGTATCCAGGGCCCGTACATGAAATGCTATTAATGAGCCTGCAATAGTTATTGTGCCACCCACTTAACTACTCTTTTTAGGTCTCGCTCTGGAGACATGATGTATCTTCTCTGAGTGGCTTGTTGCACGCCCCTCGCTTGCCATTTGTTCCTGTGTGTGCTTTTTAGGTCTCGCATAGCATTGCAGCGCAATGCGCTGTTCGCATTGCGAGGCATGCAGTATACAGTATAGTGGGGGAAGCTCTGCCCACTTTCCGAGGATCTTTTTCAGTGGCTTAAATTGTAAATCCTGCATTCTCATTGGTTTTTAGCTTGTTAGTCCCTCCTCCTGACAGCCATGTCATCATTTTTATCCTTCCATGGCTATCAGCCCCCTTACTTTAAAAACTCTTTTGTTCCCCTGCCTCCCCCGTTCACTCCCGCAGCTTGTAAATTCTCTGCCCCTCCCCACTCCCCTTCGTATGTTCTTGGATGCCCATACTTTTGTTTACAATGCAATAGGTCTCACGTAAATAAAAGTCCTATTACATTTGTAAATGCTTGTTTTCTCCTGGGATTGGCTGGGTGAGTTCCCACTATATTTTGCCTGACCTGTTCTACCCTGTCCAGAAGACATGCGCATACAAGGTCTTTCCACATTACACACCGGCCAATTGACGGCGGAAGGCAGAGACAGCACAAGCAGCGAAACAGGACAAAGTGAAGCGCGGTGAGTTCCACTCTGTGCACCGATCTTACCTGCTCTGCTCGGTTCGCTGTCCTTGCCGCTGGCCCCACCCTCCAACCCTTCCTGAGCTCGGCCACTTCTTCGGGGTCTGTCTGTGATTGCTTCTACGAGCACAGGATTTACTTTCAAATTCTCTAACCGTACCCCGCTGCAGCCTCAATGTGCCTCTCCGACCTTGATGTCTTAAGCACTGCTCCCTTTAATCATACAGTTAAGGCTTTTTCCTATCGCCAAGCAGCTATCTCCACAGACACCTCACGTACTAAGCACTGGCGTAACGAAAGCTGAGGGGTGCCTCCTGCAAGGTACATGGAGGGGCACCCGTGCCGGGTTTAATCCTGAGCTCTAACGCCCGAGTACTGGGCGGAGGGTGCCCTCTGCAGCTCAGGGGCCCCCCCGCACCGGCGCCAGACTCGAATCCTGTTCCCTGGTACCAAACGGCAGCGTTGGGCCTTTTCTCTCTTAATTAGAATGCCGTATTCTCTCCGGGTGAGATGTGTTATGTCCTTCTTTAGTCAAGACAGTACCAACAGAAGGAGGAGGCATGCTGTTTAGGTCTCGCGACCTGCGTTGCACTGCGCAGGCGAGAGTCCTTTTGTCCGGGATTCAGAAATGGACCCTAGAATCACACACGCTCGTGCGTGTGTTTTCTGTTTTGGGGTCTGTAATTGGGCTTTGAGTGCGTGTTTTGTTTCAACAGAGCATGCAATAGGCAGGCACATTGCTCCGCCCATGGCCTATTGGTGTCTGTTACGCGCACCAAAGCCCATATGTTTTCAATTATCTTGCCCAGACACAGGCGCGATAATTGAAAACATATGCCTCGCAGTGGCGCGCGGGCGCACCAGTCGCGGGCGTGTTTTTTTTTTCCTTCAGTGCCGCTTGTATTTCCTTGCGCGTGGGTTATGTGTTTTCGTTTTTACAAAATATTGGCATGTACCGTCTTCAGCCGTAACGTTATATTGCAGAGCGCCTTCTCGCTCTTCTGAGCGTCCACACCGAGAAGCTGTTCTGAAAACTGCCATATTACCGCTCTCGGAGCAGTGGGCACGAGAGCAGAGCACTGACAAGGAGCGAGCCTAACTCTGTTTTAATGTGCGTCCCATGGTTGCTTGGATACCGTCCGTGACCTGGAAACTGCAAGGTCTGCTTCCGGACACGTTTTGTTGATGTTGCATCAGAATTGGTGAACAAGGGACCAGGATGGAATCTGCTGGACAGCAAAGCGAGTGTCGAGCGCGTTTGAAAATGGGGATGGGGCTTTGGAGTGCTTGAATGGTGTGAATCCAGTGTCACTGGCTGCGAATACCAGGCTCTTTGATGCCTCTTGTACACATAGTATGAAGTGCCACCTGGAATTTACAGGACATCATACCTAAACTGAGGTGCACCAGCACTTTTGAAGGTGCTCTTGGCCCGCTATTGTTTGTAGATCCCAAGATGGAAACCTGAGAACACGGGAGGCTCTCACTCTGTTGCTTAATAATTGATCAGAATGCTTTAGATTGTTATGTTTCTAGTTTTTGCTCCATTTATATACTGGCTGTGATTTTCTCACATTCGTGGGAGATGTGGGACTTTTATTTCCCTTAAAGGATCAATGAGATTTTTCCAAGTGTGAAGCAGTTTCAGAGTTATCACAGAAAGTGCAGCAGGATCTCTGTCTGGAATCACCTCACTGTCCTTTAAATTTAAGACCCCTATCCCACCAATCCTTTCTGGTGAAATGTTCTTTTCTCTCTTGCTGTCCGTTATCTGAAATAATCTGACACATAAGGGCTTCAGCGATGCAGGGACGCTGACTATTTGATGTTAAATAGTTTTTCCCCGAAATTCTTAGGACCAGAGCAATTCCTTGTGATTTTACATGAGAACCATATATTAACAGCGATGCTAGCCCGCATGCTTAGTTGCTATCTTTACTGAGAGATTTACCCAGCATCTCCTTGAATGGGTTCACACCCTAGGCATCTTTCCTTCGGCCTAGACAGGCTTTAGGCAGGGAATAGAATCACTGGACAATGTAGCATATGAGAGAGAGAGAGGATGCTTATTGGCAAAGATGACAAGGCCTTCCTGGTTGACTCGCATGCCCAGTGCATTGTAGGAGAATCTTTTTGGCCTAGATACTTGAGCGGGGACTATAGTCAAAAGCCTAGCGAGGCAGCAGGAGAGTGAGTCGAGATTGTGTCATTGCACTTATCCTCTTTGTGAATTATGCAGGTGACCTATCAGTCTAAGTTGATTCCTCGCTTCTGAAGTTGATCTGACCTAGAACCTATGGTTTTGGCTCTTCAAGGAAGTCTGTACCGACTCTAAACACATAATCTAAAGGGAATTACCTTTCTGTAAATCACATGAAGACCAGGCTGCTTTGGCGTTTGGGGAGCCGAAAACTAGTAGTAGTCAGCCAGTGCAATTTTTTTAATTTTACATTTTATATAGTGTCACTCTACCTGTGAAATTGGGTTAATACACTTTACAATGAACAAACAACAATTTTCTTTACATTTATTCTTAAGGGAATAAAATAAGGGAAGGGAGAATTAATTAAACGATTGTCAAGTACATCATTTGAGTGCAACATCTTCTTCCAAAAAGGTAGGAATGGATAATGAGACGTGTGTGGTTGTGTGTGTGGTTGTGTGTGTGGTTTTGTGTGTGGTTGTGTGTGTAGTTGTGTGTGGTTGTGTGTGTGTGTCTGTGGTTGTGTGGGTTGCTGTGTGTGTGGTTGTGTGTGTGGTTGTGTGGTTGTGTGTGTGGTTGTGTGGTTATGTGTGAGTGTGGTTGGGTGGTTGTGTGTGGTTGTGTGTGTGGTTGTGTATGTGTTGTGTTTGTGGTTGTGTGTGTGGTTGTGTGTGGGTGTGTGATTGTGTGTGTGTGTGGTTGTGTGTGTGTGTTTGTGTGTGTGTTTGTGTGTGTTTGTGTGGTTGTGTGTGTGTGGTTGTATGTGTGGTTGTGTGTGTGGTTGTGTGTGTGGTTGTGTGTGTGTGGTTGTGTGTGTGGTGTGTGTGGTTGTGTGGTTGTGTGTGTGATTATGTGTGTGGTTGTGGTTGTGTGTGTGGTGTGTGTGGTTGTGTGTGTGGTTGGGTGTGGTTGTGTGTGCATGGTTGTGTGTGTGTGGTTGTGTGTGTGTGTGGTTGTGTGTGTGGTTGGTTGTGTGTGTGTGTGTGGTTGTGTGTGTGTGGCTGAGTGTGTGTGGTTGAGTGTGTGTGGTTGTGTATGTGTGTGTGGTTGTGTATGTGTGTGGTTGTGTATGTGTGTGGTTGTGTATGTGTGTGGTTGTGGTTGTGTGTGTGGTTGCGTGTGTGGTTGTGGTGGTTATGTGTGTGGTTGTGGTGGTTGTGTGTGTGGTTGTGTGTGTGTGGTTGTGTGTGTGGTTGTGTGTGTGGTTGTGTGTGGTTGTGTGATTACACATCACATAATTATACTGTATTCAATACAACATAAATACACTCCACATACCACTCAGTACTACATAATTGCACGTCACATAATTACTCTCTGCTTAATGCAAGATAAATACACTCCACACAATACCACTCTGTGCCACATAATAACAGAACACATAATTACACTGTACTCAATGTAACATCAATCAATCAATCAAAGCATTTGTATAGTGCGCTACTCACCCGGAGGGTCTCAAGGCGCTTGGGGGGGGGGAGATCCGCTACTGCTCGAACAGCCAGGTCTTGAGTTGCTTCCTGAAGGAGAGGTGGTCTTGGGTAAGGCGGAGGTGGATGGGGAGGGAGTTCCACGTCTTGGCTGCCAGGTAGGAGAAGGATCTACCTCCCGTTGTGGCTCTTCAGATGCGGGGAACGGCGGTGAGGGCGTGGCTGGTCGATCGTAGCTGGCGGGTGGGAGTGTAGAAGGTCAGGCGGTCGTTGAGGTATCTGGGGCCTTGGTTGTGGAGAGCTTTGTGTGCGTGGGTGAGGAGTCGGAACGTGATTCTCTTGCTGATGGGGAACCAGTGCAGGTCTCTTAGGTGTTCGGAGATGTGGCTGTGTCGGGGGATGTCCAGGATGAGTCGTGCTGAGGCGTTCTGAATGCGCTGGAGTCTTTTCTGAAGTTTGGCTGTGGTTCCGGCGTAGAGGGAGTTGCCGTAGTCCAGTCGGCTGGTGACGAGCGCCCGGGTGACCGTCTTCCTGGTTTCGGTGGGGATCCACCGGAAGATCTTCCGTAGCATGCGTAGGATGTTGAAGCATGACGAGGAGATGGCGTTGACTTGTCTGGTCATCGAGAGGGAGGAGTCCAGGATGAAGCCCAGGTTGCATGCGTGGTCCGTTGGTTTGGGTGCACTGCCCAGGGCAGGGGGGCCACCAGGAGTCATCCCAGGTGGCGGGTGATGATCCCAGGATGAGGACTTCCGTCTTATCTGAGTTCAGTTTCAGGCGGCTGTTCATCATCGGCTACGTCTTTCATCCCTTCGTGTAGGTTGGTTCTGGCGGTTGCGGGGTCGTTGGTGAGGGAGAGGATCAGCTGGGTGTCGTTGGCGTAGGCGATGGCCGCGAGGGGGCTCATGTAGAGGTTGAACAGAGTGGGGCTGAGCGATGATCCTTGTGGTACGCCGCAGATGACTTCGGTGGCTTCTGATCTGAACGGGGGAGGCGTACTCTCTGGGTTATTCCGGCGAGGAAGGAAATGATCCACTCCAGTGCCTTCTCCTGGATTCCGATGTTGCTGAGGCGCTGCACTAGGGTGCAGTGGCAGACCGTGTCGAACGCTGCGGAGAGGTCCAGGAGGATGAGTGCCGCTGTTTCCCCGTTGCCGAGCAGGGTTCGGATGTCGTCGGTGGCTGCGATGAGGGCGGTCTCGGTGCTGTGGTTGGCTCTGAAACCGGACTGCGAGTGGGCGAGGGATCCATTTGTCTCGAGGAAGGCGGCCAGCTGTTTGTTGATGGTCTTTTCGATGACTTTGGCCGGAAAAGGAAGGAGCGAGATGGGGCGGTAGTTTTTGAGGTCGGTGGGGTCCGCTGATGGTTTCTTCAGTAGGGCACTGAGTTCGGCGTGCTTCCAGCTCTCTGGGAAGGTGGCAGTGTCGAAGGAGGCGTTGATGATGTCCCGGAGATGGGGTGCGATGATGGAGTCGGCCTTGTTGAAGACGTGGTGAGGGCAGGGGTCGGTTGGTGATCCGGAGTGGATGGAGTTCATCGTGCGGATGGTGTCTTCGGTGTTGATCGGGGTCCAGGCGCGGAGGGTGGTGGGGGGGGGGCGTTGGTGCGTTCGTAGGGTGCGTCGGCTGTGTGCTGAAACTGTTGTGTATATCTGCGATCTTGCTGTGGAAGAACGAGGCGAGCGAGTTGCAGAGGTCTTGCGATGGGGTGATGTCGTTGTTTCGGGCGCTAGGGTTCGAGAGCTCTTTGACGATGTTGAAGAGTTCCCTGCTGTTGTGGGCGTTGTTGTCTAGTCGTTCCTTGAATGCAGTTTTCTTGGTGGTGTGGATCAGTTGGTGGTGTTTTCGGGTGGCGTGTTTGAGGGTGGTCATGTTGTCTGTTGTCGGGTCTCTGCACCAGGCTTTCTCGAGGGCTCGGCAGTTCTTCTTAGAGCTCTTGAGTTCGTCGGTGAACCAGGATGCTTTTTTGTTGCGGGTCTGACGGGGGGGGGTCTTCAGTGGAGCGAGGTCGTCTGCACAGTTGCTGATCCACATTGTGAGGTTGTTGGCGGCTTGGTTGGGGTTCGCTGAGCTGGCGGGAGGGTTCTGGCTCAGGGATGTGGCGAGCTGGTCGGTGGTGATCTTGTTCCAGCTTCTGCGCGGAACCTGTTGCGGGTGGTGGTGGAGCGTGGTCCTTCTGAAGCTGAAGTGGATGCAGCTGTGGTCTGTCCAGTGGAGTCCAGTGCCGTGGCTGAAGGAGATGTCCTTGCTGGAGGAGAAGACGGGGTCAAGCGTGTGGCCGGCGTAGTGGGTGAGGGTGGTCACCAGTTGCTTGAGTCCGAGGTTTCACTCAAGTTCGTGCTATAACAAAAAAAACAACAATTGCAATGCAATAGGTCTCACATCACTGAATCTTTGAGCTGCTATTGATGTTGCATTATTATTAGCAATGCCAACAGCTCAAACTTTAATAATGCGAGACCTATTGCATAGAAAATATTTGTTTTTCTCTGTGGTTGCCAGCCTATGCATTTCCCACGTGTGTACGTTTGAGGTCCGGTAGTACATATTTCCTTCCTGAGGTTTACAGTTTTCCTGAAGTTTCTTTCAAACGTTTTCATGGAACAGTCAGTTCCGCATCTAATGTGTCACTCCTCCCTTCTGCTGTACTAGCGTGGCATGTTAAAAAAATGTATTCTCTAAAGCACATGAAACCAATAGCAGGTGCTATTGGTTTCTGTGCGTGTTTACACCGTGCTGTACACAACTTTCATTTTGTTTCCTAAAGCAAATTCAAAGTTGATAAAGGGGGTAATTCATTTTTACATTTTTAAATATCACCCATAGCGGTGAATAAACCGAACCATCCAAGTCCTGTTTTTCCTAAATAATGTAGATTAGCAGTTATCAGCCTATATCGAGAACAACCACCTGCTGGATGATACCCAGTTCGGCTTCCGCAAATACCACGGCACGGAAACCGCCCTCATCAAAGCAGCTGACGACATAAGAATCATTCGTGACCAAGGAGGTACTGCTGTATTAGTCCTCCTTGACTTGTCGGCTGCTTTCGACACGGTTGACCACAAGATCTTGGTCGACCGTGTCGAGAGGATGGGCATTCAGTCCACCGCCAGAGACCTTCTGGCCTCGTTCCTGACCAACAGAACTCAGGCGGTTACAATGGGTTCCTTCCAGTCGGCCGACCTGTCGTTACCGTGTGGGGTCCCACAAGGCTCATCCCTGAGCCCGACACTATTTAATATATATGTGTCGGACCTTGCTAGTGTCATCAAAGCATACGGGATGGGCCTGACCTCATACGCAGACGACACTCAGTTGGTTCTGGCCATAAAGGGAGACGGACAGGAAATGGCGGAGAGATTTCAAGATGGGATGATTGCCATAGGTGAGTGGATGGCAAGAAATTGCCTGAAACTCAATTCCGAGAAAACGGAGGTGGTTATCTTCGGCAATCTCTCCCCAGCCTAGTCGGCAACTTGGTTGCCAGCGGCCATGGGCACTCCTCCCTGCCCCACGGCCAAGGTTAGAAACTTGGGTGTCACTTTTGACAACCAGCTCAACTTTATGGCCCATGCGAATAAGGTGGCTGCCAATGCTCACTTTAAGTTGAGAATGGTAGGAAAAATCACTCCTTACTTGCCAGAATCAGCAGCAAAAACACTGGTTTCCTCACTAGTGTTGTCATCTCTGGACTACTGTAACGGTCTGCTGCTCAATGCCCAGAACAGAGTCATAAAAAAACTACAGACAGTGCAGAATGCCGCCGCCCGAGTGCTCTCAAAAAAACCCAGATTTGCTCCCATCTCGGACACGCTTAAACAATACCACTGGTTGTCCATTCACAACCGGGTCAAATTTAAAGCGCTGTGTATTGTCTTTAAATCGCTCCAGGAACTAGGACCCAGATTCCTTAGAGAGCAACTGATCCTCTACATCCCCCCGAGAATGCTCAGATCCACCTCTCTTAAGCAACTGGTGATACAACGCAGTCGAACAACCTCCTGGGGCGATCGCCGCTTTTCAACTGCGGCCCCTAAACTCTGGAACACTCTGCCTATCCACATAAGAACTAGTTCCACTCTCCTTCAGTTCAGAAAAAACCTGAAGACCTGGCTGTTCAATCAGTGATTTCCATCTCCGCATTTCTGTTCCAGGGCGAAACTTCTATGCAATTTCAGCGCCGAGACGCCTAAGGGTAATTGTACGCGCTCTATAAATGGCATTAAATAAATAAATAAATAAATAGATCATGTGCACAGTGAATAACACAACTCTATGAGCATAAGTGGTGCGGCTCCTGGTTGTATTTGAGAGTGCTGACTATGAATACCATCTTGGCATAAAGCAATCCCGGCAGCCTCCACGCCAACATGGCTTGTATGGAAGGGCTATTGGCCCTTGTTTCGTAAGTCTGCTTCATGTCTGTTTCATTGAGGAGGCTCGATGAAGCAGTCTGTAATACAGCTTTTGTTTACGCCAATAAATCAGTTACATTTGCATCTGGGGCTATGATATGAGACATTTCTTAACGTACAATTGTGTAAAGGTCATAAATAAAGCGTGTTAAGTGCTCAAAGTACTCAAAACACTAATTTGCAGAGGATTTATTCCACTTGTGCAAGCGAAAATATTGAATGTCTGTCACACCCAAGTCTGCTCCTCCCTATAGAACTGGTCCCTACTGGCACTTCATAGCGCGACCCACCTTCCTCAGCATAACACGTGTATTCTTTCCCACCCCCAAGATACGCAAATACCTTGTTAATTCTTTCCATCTCCGCATGGTCCCTCTAATCTAAATCCAAGAACAGATTGTAGTTTGCTCTTTATAAACCGCATACATAGAATAAATACATGTATTTATATATACGAGTTCTTTATACCTCCGTTGTGTCGTAAAATGTTCTGATCCCTCACCAGGGCAAACTTTCAGCATCAAGCAATGCTTGTGTTAGGCTGGCCATGTGCATGACGTAGCGTGTAATTGGAACACGCCTGTGTTCACTGATGTATTTAATGTTCTCGAACAACTACCTTTTCATTGCTGATTTCTCTATTTTTGCTTAGAAATTGTGTGCTGTTTCGATGCCTTAAGCCTGCTATAAAGTAACTGGTAATCACTACTTACCCTTGCTCCCTCGTTTAACTTTGCTGTCCTCATAACAAGTCGTGGCATTTGCAGTTTTTTTATTCACAAACTGAAGATGCGGGGTCAGATAGGCTTGCTTAAAGAAGCAAAGAAAACACTGTCCCATATTCAGAAGAATATATTATGCAACATTTTGTTCTGTATGTCATTTAAGTGCACCCACTTGCAAAAAACCTACAAAGGTCCTGATTCACATAGGTAAACTTACACTTTGTGTAAATTTACAGGTTTTTTTTGGCATTCACAAAATACGAGTTTCATTTTTCTAATAGTAATTTCATGACTGCGGAAAATCCGTAGTCGAGGGGGAGAACTCCGCACATTAAATGTTAGGACATGCCTATCTTTTTATGTGCAGAATCTCCGCTGCAATTGTGTACTTTCTGCAGTCGTAAAATCACTATTAGTAAAATTAAACTCATAGTTTGTGAATATATAAAAAGAATAGTAAACTTACAGGCCCTTAATCTTCTAACTCATTTTCCTAACATTTCTCTTTGAGAATATAGCTTAACTCTGTTAAAGCTGCTTGCTTTAATCACAGTATGTGTGGGACCTTCGGCTTGCCAATGTTTCTTTTGGTGATTGTGCTATGTTCTGATGGCTCTCTCATGTTGAATTACACAAAGAAAACATGCAGAGGATGGTGACGATGTACCTGCTATTGTCGTGAGTGGATTAGTTACTAGCCCAAACAGCCAAGGGGCTGGAATGAAGTGGTAAGTCTTATTTTGTGTAGCTTTTCCTAAGTCACTTTCTAAATGAAGCAGGCACATGCTTGACGGATTGTGTAAATTGGTTATTTTTGTAATTGTGCTGTGACTTGTGCTCAGGAGTCGACCCCATGCCGCATTGCGAACACTATCAATGGGCTTCCATGGGAAGCTTGAGTTGTCATGTTCATTGTATTTTAAATGGTTTATGTAGCTGCGCACAGAGCATACGGTTTCTCACCTTGTGCAAAGAGAACATGCAGCAAACACTTATTACTAAGCTGCTATTTGTGTAACTATCTTGGTTAGGGGCCAAAAGATGTACAGCAATCTTCAGAAAGAACAAGTAATACTTGGTGCTTAAGAATCCTACTATTCACCCTTCCATCTACTCTGCTACCTGGTAAAAGGAATGAGAGATCAGGTGCATTGTATTTTTAGTTCGAGCCTCGGCAGCGCACGTGCGGGTCTGTGAGGCATGCTGTATTCAGGCAGGGACTTGAAGCTCTGCCCACTCTCCGCCCATATTTTTCATTGGCTTGTGTCATTGTCCACTGTAAACTGTGGCTGTTCATTGGTCAAAAGGCTTAGTAGTCCCTCCTTACTACTGCCTTGTCTCATTTTGTAAACTCCCATGGCGACACCCCCTGTTACGTATGTTGTTACTCAGTACGCTTTCATTACAGCCTCCAAGCACTATTTTCTCAAATAGCTTTGTCCTACCTGCTGAAGCCAGGACACGCTCTCTCCTAATGCTTTTTAAATTTTTTATAGCACAGTCACTGAAAGCACAATGCAGGCAGCTGCACTGCAAGCTTCTTCCAAACCCAGAACAGGTGAAGTTTGCCTTAGGCCAAGCCCTGCAATCAACCCACCATGCAGCAAAACCCCGCGGAGCATGGCTGTCAGTTATATTCCTTGGGTGTGGACTACAGGGTTAGGCCTACAGCCGATCCCAGCGTTCAAACCACTCTTCTGCCAACAGCGATTGCCTAAGCTCAGCAGTGAGCCTCCAGCTTCACAAAGAGTTATCAATCCGACTACTGGTATCTTAACTTTAATGCAGAACCATCAAACACTGTCTAAGTTTTTAGCCAATCACCAACCTCCCCCAACCTTTACTTTGCCCTTTCTTCTCTTTTACGGATCGGCATGTAGCTCGAAATGCCAAGAGAATGCCAAACATGCTAATTGTCTGCCAGATTTTGATTTGTGTAGAATCGTCGAACTGCAGCAGCATTACAAGGTAATCAAAAGATGCATTTTCAGTGGAAAATGCGACATACACCCATTATTTGCATATTTAAAATAGGGGCCAAAATGCTGACATGTCGAAAGGCATTTTTTCTTGAAACAGAAGGCATCTTCCTGCCTCTCAGTAACTGGTGCTCATGTAAAGTGCACCAAGTTTGCGCTATATAAAACTGAAAAATATGTCTCTTTGAACTTAGATCAAAGGCAGTGGCGGCTTGTACTATTGCAAAGTTAAGGGTTGTTTTTTTAGGGTAAAAATGGAGAGCCCGATAGGGGCCCGTCTCGGCACCTGCTTTTAAAAACTGCCTGTGCTGAGCACCGGCAGGGTCCGGCCCACTTAAAGCCCCAGTCTGATCCATTTCTACCAAAGGCAATTTGCCTCCAATGTACTGTTGATACCAAAATGCACTGGTCTTTATCACAGGTAGTATGACTCACTCCATGACGTTTTCTTGGCTAAGGATAGATTTAGGGCAACAGTCAACTGAACCACACCAGGCGCCCTGACAAACAGTCCAAGCTTACCGAAAACTAGCTTTGGAAAGTACTTTCCATTTGTCAGGAAAGGGACAACACAGGCGAACTTCTGTCAACCCACAAATGCTACGAAGTAGCTCCTAATCACAAGAAAGCTCTATAAAACAAATAAGTAAGTAAATTCTAAAGAAGCAATCTGTGAAATCAATAAACGTATTAAATATTTCCCAAAATCCATTATAAGAATGGGCAGTACATTCTATGATGAACTGTTACTTAAAGTGGCCACTCATTTTATCTGCACATTCTCCCGGGAAAAGGTTTTCAAACTCTTGACTGTACTTACACTAAAAGTATTGAAAACCCAGTAACTCTACTACTTACTTTAATGGTTTTAAGTGAGTCGGATCCGCCTCAGTCTCAAAACCTGGCAGCAGTTAAAAAACAGTAATTACAAAGAGTCCCTATCGTGCGTTGGAATAATATTCTTAACTCTACACAAACCAACACCGATCGGGTGTATAATAATTGTGAAAACTATTAGGGTAATGTAGTACTCAACCCCCAGGAATCAACACACAACATGCACACCGTGGCCCCGGTGTCTCTGGTGCAGGTGTGCCGCAGCCTGGCGCTCTCAGCATGGCTGCAGTCGTCCGTTCTGAGGTGGGTTTACTTTAAATTCCAAACTCACTTGATTTGTTTTTGTGTTATTTTTTTAACATGTGCAGTGTTTTTAACAATGCAGTTCTTTCCAGTACACCTTGACCAGAAAGAGCAGTCCGGAGTTACTGTAGAAGTGACAACGCAGCCACCTCGCATACAGCAAAGTTGTTCTGGTTTTGTTGCTAATATGAGCCCATCTTCCAAGTTTAAATACAATCCCTTCCAGAGTAGACCCCAAGACACATGCTTGTTTTATAAATACCATCTGTACTTTTAGTATATTTTGTATGGACACGTGCACTTTGAACTTTCCTTCCACCGGTATGACACGCAAAAACCGACAGACACCACCTTCTCTAGAATGCCTAGGTACCAAAGCCAACAAACACTGCCTACGTCCAATGGCTGTTGGCACAGAAGCACCAGTAGACACCACTTACATCTGGCAGCCGAGAGATACTGCACATATCAGCAGCCCTGCTGGCGAAAACACTACCAGCCACACCCCGGCAGCCACCACAGACCCCGTAGCCCCACCTCCAAGATTCCATTGTCAGATTCATCGCACAGCACATTGTAACTGCAGACGTTAGTTAGTACCATGCATAATTTAGACGTATTACTGCACGTCAGTGTGTGGCCTAATAAGTGACTGACTGTTGGAGGGAGGACCACCGGGGAGTCAGGGGGCCCACTCCGGGGCACCTTCCTACCGCAAAGTTATAGCCGAGCGCCGCTGA
Source organism: Triturus cristatus (assembly GCF_964204655.1). Taxonomy (NCBI): domain Eukaryota; kingdom Metazoa; phylum Chordata; class Amphibia; order Caudata; family Salamandridae; genus Triturus; species Triturus cristatus. Next base: position 231,699,925 of record NC_140590.1, read on the forward strand.
GAAGCCTCCTAGGAGAGGTCTTTCTCCTATGATCGTACTAGGCCCAGTAACACCACCACACAGGACTCCGTATCAGTTGCTTATCTAGGTACTTTATCAATAGTAGCACATTCGAAATATTTACAGGGGGATCGAGAGATCCAGAAAGAGTCTCAATGTCTTTGTAGGGACAGGGTAGCGGGACAGTCTTAGTACCAGCCTGGTACAGGGAAGCTCTGCGCCAGACCTTGCGTTAGGCTGAAGGTGGCTCCAGGGACCGGAGCGGCAGGTGCTGGTCTCAAAGCAGCTCGGACATGGAGAGCCGCGACGGGGTCTGCAGGGCTCGGGTGGTAGTTCCGCTTGGGTCGAGCCGCGACACAGTCAGCAGGGCTCCGGTGGTAGGTCCGCTTCGGTCGAGCCGCGACGAGGTCAGCCGGGCTCTGATGGCAATTTCAACAAGGTCGGGCCGTGACAGCGTCAGCAGGGCCCCAAGGGTTCGTGAAGGTCTTTAAGCACGGTGGAGCCGCGACGTAGTCAGCAGGGCTCAGAGCGTGGTTCCAGGATGAGTCTTTCTCCGTAGGGTCAGCCGCGATCCGATCAGCAGGGCTCTTGACTCCGGGATACAACTGCTGTCCTGTTGCAGGGTCGCCCCAGATATAGGTCTGGAGCCCTTTGATGTCCATATCCTTGCGCCCGGGGGGGCGTAGAGGCCGGGTCGGGAGCGGCCATATGCTCAGCAGGAGAGGCGCCAGGCCCAGGAGAGCTGTGGGGCGATCGCACCTAGGTGTGGGAGGACGGTTGGGGGTCCCATCGATACTGCCCTCCGCCGGGAGTGGGGAAGTGTTCACGTGGTACCCCCTCTCCAGTTGTTGGTGCCTTGATGTCGGGGCTTGCTGGGGCCGAGGCCGGGTTGAGCGGGGTCACGTAGGCTGGTGCACAGAGTCACGTACAATCCAAAATGGAGGAGCCCCGAGGAGCAGGGGACCTTGTGCGGCTTGGCGAGGGGGAACAGGACCACGCCACGAGGCCGGCTCCAACAAGCGTCCCCCCCAGCTGAAGGCAGGGAGAGTCACCCATCTCCTTGGGGGTTCTCCTCGCCGAGGCGGAAGAATCTGGATAGGCCGTCGGCATTGGCGTGGTCATTGCCGGGCCGGTGCTCTATGGTGAAGTCCATCCCTTGCAGCGAGATGGACCATCGCAACAATTTGGGGTTCTCGCCCCGCATCTGCATTAGCCACCGCAGGGGCCGGTGGTCAGTCTGGACTCAGAAGTGGGTGCCGAAAAGGTAGGGCCGGAGCTTTTTGAGAGCCCATACCACGGCGAAGGCCTCCCGCTCGATGGTGCTCCACCTCTGTTCTCGGGGCAGCAGTCGGCGGCTGATGAAGGCCACAGGTCTGTCGAGGCCCTCGGTGTCCATCTGGGAGAGGACCACCCCAACCCCGTACTCGGAGGCATCTGTCTGAACCACGAATTCCTTGCCGTAGTCAGGGGCCTGTAGTACAGGTGCAGCGCACATTTCTGCCTTGAGGGTTTTAAAAGCAGTCTGACAGCGGGGTGTCCAGTGCACCGTCTTGGGCTGCTTTTTGGAAGTGAGCTCCGTGAGGGGGCCCACAATACTGCCATAGTCTTTGATAAATCGCCGGTAGTAGCCTGTGAGGCCTAAGAAGGCCCGGACAGCTGTTTGGGTGGCGGTGGGCTCCCACGCCTGGATGGCATCGACCTTCAACTGGAGGGGCGCCACCTGGCCACTCCCCACCTGATGGCCCAGATAGGTCACTGATCCTTGACCGATCTGGCACTTGCTGGTCTCAATCGTGAGCCCGGCCCTTTGGAGAGCGGCCAGGACTTCTCTGAGGTGTCCTAGGTGTGCGCCCCAGTGGTTGCTGAAGACTGCAATGTCGTCTAAGTAGGCCGCGCTGAAGGCTTCTAGTCCGGCCAGGACCTTGTTCACCAGTCTCTGAAAGGTCGCTGGGGCGTTCTTCATACCGAAGGGCATCACCCGAAAGTGGTAGTGCCCATCGGGGGTGGAGAAGGCGGATCGTTCCTGGGCGCCGGGGGTGAGCTTGATCTGCCAGTACCCAGCGGTGAGATCAAAAGTGCTTAGGTAGCGGGCGGCCCCTAAGCAGTCGATCAGCTCGTCTGCCCGTGGCAGGGGGTGGGCATCGGTCTTGGTGACTGCGTTTAGGCCCCTGTAGTCCACACAAAATCTGAGTTCCGGGGGGGTGCCGGGGGCGGCGGCCTTCGGCACCAAGACCACAGGGCTGGCCCACGGGCTGTCGGATGGCTCGATGACTCCGAGGGCGAGCATCTTGGAGACCTCCGTTTGTATGCAGGCTCGGACCCGGTCGGGCACTCTGTAGGCGCGGTGTCGCACAAGGGGGCTGTCCCCGGTATCCCCGTCGTGGACGCACCAGGGGGTCACCCCGGGCGTGAGAGAGAAGAGGGCAGCGAAGGGTTGCAGCAGCTGCCGGCAGTCATGGCGCTGTTCTGGGGTCAGGGTGGTGGAGAGTTTGACGCCCTCCAGGGAGCCGTCTTGGTCCGAGGACCCCAGAGGGTCGGGTAGGGGCTCGGAGTCGCTTTCGCCCCCATCGTCGGTAGCCAGCAGCAGGCTTAGTTCGGTTCGGGCAAAGTGGGGCTTGAGCCGGTTGGCGTGTAGGACCCGGAGGGGGTTCCTTGGGGACTCCATGTCGACCAAGTAGGTGACGGGGCTCTTCTTCTCAACCACCTTGAAGGGCCCGGTCCATCTGTCCTGAAGGGCGCAGGGGTCCACGGGCGACATGACCCAGACTTGCTGGCCCGGCTCGAACTCGATGGTCGAGGCATTTTCGTCATACCAGCGTTTCATGTCCTCTTGGCTGGCTTCGAGGTTGGCTTTTGCCAGGGCCCGGAACTTCCGAGTCTGGTTCCGCAAGGTCAAGAGGTACCTGTAGACGTCGGGGGGGGACATCTTGGACGCTCGCCTCCCAGCCCTCCTTGACCAGGCTGAGGGGTCCTCGGACGGGGTGCCCATACAACAGTTCGAAGGGGCTGAAGCCCAGGGATTTCTGTGGAACCTCTCGATAGGCGAACAGGAGGCATGGCAGCAGGACGTCCCATCTCCTCCTCAGGGGCTCTTCCAGGCCCTTGATCATTCCTTTCAAGGTTCTGTTGAACCGCTCGACCAGTCCGTTCCCCTGGGGGTGGTAAGGGGTGGTGAACTTGTAGGTGACCCCACATTGTTGCCAGAGGGATCTCATGTATTTCGAGATGAAGTTCGTACCCCTGTCGCTCACCACTTCTCGGGGGAACCCCACCCTGGAGAAGATGCCCATCAGGGCCCGGCCCATCACTGGAGCTGTCACAGTTCGGAGGGGGATGGCCTCTGGGTATCGGGTGGCGTGGTCGACCAGTACCAGGATGAAGCGGTGGCCCAGGGCGGTTCGGGGGTCGAGGGGCCCCACGATGTCGATCCCTACCCCTTCGAACGGGGTGTGGACGGCTGGAAATGGTTGGAGGGGGGCCTTGACTCGACCCCCAGTCTTCCCGCTGGCTTGGCATGTCTGGCAGGACCGGCAGTGGTGGTCCACGTTTCTCCGCATTCGGGGCCAATAAAAATGGGTCACCAAGCGGCTGTAGGTCTTGTCTCGCCCGAGGTGTCCGGCGAGGGGCACGTCATGCGCCAGGTTCAGGAGGAACTCTCGGAATCGGAGGGGAACCACCAACACACGGCCGGCTCCTAGTTCAGCGACTTTCTGTTCGCTATATAACAAGTCATTGTCCCAATAGATCCAGTGGGTTCCCGTGGGGTCCCCCGTGGCCTGGGCGGCCGCTTGCTGTCGGGCCCCCTCGAGGGACGGGCAGGCCTTCTGTTCTTGTTGGAACTGTTCGTGGGTGGGGCCCCCGTCGTGGCGCCACTGGGCCAGCTCGGGGATCTTGCTGAGGGAGGCGGCCTCGTCGGGGGAGAGTTCGGATGGCCCGGCCTCATCGTCAGGCTCCTCCGTGCCGGAGGAGGGTGGCAGTTCTGGACCCGCAGGCTCGACGGGGGACGCTGCAGCGGCTGGTTGGGCGGTCATGGACCTGGTGGTGGCGCAGGCCCATTCAGGCATCCCTAGCATCCCCAGATGCTCTCGGCGCTCCACCTGGGCCCAGGGGGAGCTCTCCAGGTCGTTCCCCAGGAGGCAGTCCACTGGAGCGTCGTCGCGGACAGTTACTTTCAGGGTGCCTGACACTCCTCCCCACTCGAAGGGGATCCGGGCCATCCGGCACATGCTTTCGGTGTTGTCCGCGGTCCCGACAGGGCATAGGACATGCGGCAGGATCTGTTCGGGGGTCACCAGGTGGCAGCGGACAGCGGTCACACTGGCCCCAGTGTCACGGAGGGCTTCGGCCCGTTGCCCATTGATGGTGACCCACTGCTGGTACTTCTGGGTGTTGCTCGGGATGGGGGTTTGGGGCACCATTTCTCGGGTGCCCAGGCATACGAGTGACATGGCAGCCGGTTCCCACTCGGGGGACCCAACGTCGCGGTTTTCCTCCTCTTCTTCTCCTTCCCCCAGGGCTGCGGCGGCTATTTGTCGGGGAGGGGGCCCAGCGGTCCCGTTTCGTCGGTTCACGGGGCAGGCTGGGTCGCTCGCATAGTGGCCTGTCTGTTGGCAGCTGAAGCAGGTCACTGTTGGTCGGGGTCCAGGCCTGGCGATGGGGGTCTCCCTACGGACCAGGGTCGGGGACATGTGGTTGGCGGCTTGGCCTCGTGGCGGGCTTCGGGGAGGCCCGGCCGGGAATTCTCGACTGCGGTGTGACCCTCCTCCTCCGCCCCGCTGGCGAGGAGGTCCCGTGGTACTCCGTTGGTAGTCCCCCACGGGGTTCCGGGGGACCCGTGTGTTGACCCATCGGTCGGCTTCGGCGGCGAGCTTCCGGGGCTCGGTCAGTTTGCTGTCAAGGAGGTGTTGCCTTAGTTTGACAAAGCAGTTGTTGGCGAGGTGCTCCCAGACAATGAGGTCGAACAGTTCGTTGTACGAGGTGACCTTGCTCCCTCTTATCCACCCTTCAAAGGCTCTGCTGAAGAAGTCCACGTATTCGACCCATGTGGTACCGGGGAGCTTCTTGCAGTCCCGGAAGCGCTGCCGGTACATCTCCGTAGCGGGTGAGTAGGGCCTCTTTCATGTGGTCGTACGAGGTCATCACCGCGTCGGGGAGTTGCAGCAGGGTATCCCGGCACTCGCTGAGGAACCTCCCCCATAGGCCGGCACCCCAATCCTTCCGGGGTACCCGATGGGAGGTCATGGCTACCTCGTATGCTCGGAACCATTGCTGGATGTCGTAGTTTTTATAGTACTCCTTGACGACATCCTTGGGGATATGAACCTTTGGCTCGGTCAGTGGCAAAGCGTCCCGGGATCCAGGGGTGCTGGTCTCCCCCGTTTTGGATTTCAGTTCGAGTTCCTTGAGGCCCCTCTCGTGCTCGAGGGTTAGCCGTTTCTCTTCTAGTTCTCGATGCCGTTTCTTTTCTTCGATTTCCTCCTGCAGCCGTAGTTGCTCCAAGGCCAACTTTTTCTCCGCCAGCAGGAGTTCACCGTCCAGCCGGAGTCGTGCGAGTTCCAATTCGTGTGTCCGGACCCTCTCCCGTTCTCGCATTTCTTCGTGAGATAGGCCGGCTTCCGGGAGGCTTCGTCCCCCATCTGCCGGGGTCATGGTCGGCGGCAGGTTTTCGTCCCGGGCCGAGGTCCCTTCGCCTTGGGGTGGAGTGGCCTCGGATTCTGCCCAGGCTTTCAGGGCTTTCTGCATTTCTTCCTTGGTGCCCAATCCTGTGGTTGGGATCCCTTTGTCCTTGCAGAATTGTTTCAATTCTTTGTGGGTGTATTCTTCCAACCTTTCTTGCTGGAAGGTTGCGGCCACGGTTGTTTCTTGGCTGCTCATGGTTCTCTTTCTTTTTCTGTCTGGTTAGGCAGCGGGTGCGTTACTTGCCTGTACGATTGCGTCTGGCTCGGATCCCGTCACTGGCCACCAAATGTTGGAGAGAGGACCACTGCCTACGTCCAATGGCTGTTGGCACAGAAGCACCAGTAGACACCACTTACATCTGGCAGCCGAGAGATACTGCACATATCAGCAGCCCTGCTGGCGAAAACACTACCAGCCACACCCAGGCAGCCACCACAGACCCCGTGGCCCCACCTCCAAGATTCCATTGTCAGATTCATCGCACAGCACATTGTAACTGCAGACGTTAGTTAGTACCATGCATAATTTAGACGTATTACTGCACGTCAGTGTGTGGCCTAATAAGTGACTGACTGTTGGATGGAGGACCACCGGGGAGTCAGGGGGCCCACTCCGGGGCACCTTCCTACCGCAAAGTTATAGCCGAGCGCCGCTGAGAAGCCTCCTAGGAGAGGTCTTTCTCCTATGATCGTACTAGGCCCAGTAACACCACCACACAGGACTCTGTATCAGTTGCTTATCTAGGTACTTTATCAATAGTAGCACATTCAAAATATTTACAGGGGGATCGAGAGATCCAGAAAGAGTCTCAATGTCTTTGTAGGGACAGGGTAGCGGGACAGTCTTAGTACCAGCCTGGTACGGGGAAGCTCTGCGCCAGACCTTGCGTTAGGCCGAAGGTGGCTCCGGGGACCGGAGCGGCAGGTGCTGGTCTCAAAGCAGCTCGGACGTGGAGAGCCGCGACGGGGTCTGCAGGGCTCGGGTGGTAGTTCCGCTTGGGTCGAGCCGCGACACAGTCAGCAGGGCTCCGGTGGTAGGTCCGCTTCGGTCGAGCCGCGACGAGGTCAGCCGGGCTCTGATGGCAATTTCAACAAGGTCGGGCCGCGACAGCGTCAGCAGGGCCCCAAGGGTTCGTGAAGGTCTTTAAGCACGCTGGAGACGCGACGTAGTCAGCAGGGCTCAGAGTGTGGTTCCAGGATGAGTCTTTCTCCGTAGGGTCAGCCGCGATCCGATCAGCAGGGCTCTTGACTCCGGGATACAACTGCTGTCCTGTTGCAGGGTCGCCCCAGATATAGGTCTGGAGCCCTTTGATGTCCGGATCCTTGCGCCCGGGGGGGCGGAGAGGCCGGGTCGGGAGCGGGCATATGCTCAGCAGGAGAGGCGTCAGGCCCAGGAGAGCTGTGGGGCGATCGCACCTAGGTGTGGGAGGACGGTTGGGGGTCCCATCGATACTGCCCTCCGCCGGGAGTGGGGAAGTGTTCACGTGGTACCCCCTGGCCAGTTGTTGGTGCCTTGATGTCGGGGCTTGCTGGGGCCGAGGCCGGGTTGAGCGGGGTCACGTAGGCTGGTGCGCAGAGTCACGTACAATCCAAAATGGAGGAGCCCCGAGGTGCAGGGGACCTCGTGCGGATTGGCGAGGGGGAACAGGACCACGCCACGAGGCCGGCTCCAACACTGACACATCCCACGTGATTGCCTTTTCCACAGCTGTGCCAGCCTGTGCTGCATGGCTGAATGCTTATAAGGTCCTAAAAGCGAGACCAATTGCATTGCAAATGCTTGTTAAAATTCCTTGCCTTTATGTGGATAATTGCTCATATTTGTCCTTCCTTCCTGTAGGTGGTTCTTCTCATTGGCAACTGGCCCTGTTACTTTTATTATTGCTTGTTTGTTCATTTCTCTTTGTTTCCTTGCACTCCTTTTTCTGTCTGCTTTGGTTCGTTGTTTTGAACAGCTGTTTGCGCATGTTTGTGCGCTTCCCTTTATAACAGCACTGGCACTGGACTGTTATCACAAACAGCAGAATAAGGAAGCATGATTTAAATGCAAAACAATAGCCTGACTTCACATTTTAAGACGAAACATTATTTAGAAGATTCGTCTCGATACCCCCTCCCGCCCTTATCTTGTTGTCTCTTATTTTTGACCCTCTTAAGTCCGATGTCTGTATCCCGCTGTTCCTCATGTTACTGTCCTCTTCCTTCTATTAATGTTCACCTTCTCACATCCACACCAAGTCAGTCATAGATTTTAATATTATGGGGTGATACATATCAGGGATTGGAGATCTGAAGCCGTCATAGGTTTGTGCCAGATGTCTGTGCCCTCCTCCACACACAACTGCTGCCCAACTCCAGCTCCAGCTAGCGGCCTAAGTTACTTGCTGTTTATTACCTTCTTCATAAATCTGTTTTCTGGTAGACAAACAACGTGAGAGCTGAGACAGATTAACCTTTCCAGCAGTGGCGGCTCGCACAGGTAACGCTGTGGGGAGGCAAGGCGGGGGCAGGGCTGAGTGGGGGCGTAGTGGAGCGTGACATACAACGGAAAAGTGGAGAGTAAATAAATAAATTATTAAAAAGCACATACTTTGCGCTCGCAGCATCACCGAGCAAAGTAAGTGTTTTTATTTATTTATTTATTTACTCTCCACTTATCCTCTTCAGAGGGTGTAAGATACTGTAAGTAGATGCAATTTCAGAAAAGAAATGTCATAGACCAGCAGAGCACCACCACCTCAGCATCACTCAGCAGCAGCACAGCACCACTTTAGCACCACAGCATCAGCACAGCACCTCCTCAGCATCAGCACTACCCCAGCATCAGCACAGCATCAATTCAGCACCAGTCAGCGTCACTCATCACCACTACAGTAGCACCACCACAGCACCACCTGAGCTTCACTCAGCAGCACCTGAGCACCACCAAAACCACAGCATTACCTCAGTATCACTCAGCCCCAGCGCAGCAATACCCCAGCACAGCACTACCTCATAATCACTCAGCACAAGGAGAGCACCACTTTAGCACCACCTGAGCACCATCAAAGTACCACAGCAGCATCAATGCATCAGTGCAGAACTACCTCAGCACCATTTCAGCATCAGCGCAGCACCACCTCAGCACCCAGTCGGCATCACTCACCACCACTTCAGCAGCACCACAGCAGCGCCACCTGGGCGTCACTCCGCAGCACCTGAGCACTACCACAACTACCAGCACAACACCACCTCAACATTATTCAGCCCCAGTGCATCACCACCTCAGGACCAGAGAAGCATCACTTCAGCACTAGCACAACACCAGTGCAGCACCACATGACTACCAACACAGCACTACCTCAGCATCCGTGCAGCACCGCTACCTGAGCACTAGCATACCATCACTCAGCACCATCTCAACACAAGCATCTCCTCAGCATCATTCAACACTACCACAGCACCACCTCAGCATCACTCGGCACCACCTGAGCACCATCACAGCATTACCTCAGCACCATCACTCAGTACCACCTCAGCATCACTTCAGTATCACTCAGCACCACCTTCGCACAATAGCACTACCACCTTAGCACTGCATCAGTTTAACTCAGCATGACTTGTGCATCAATGCAGTATCACCTCAGCACCAGTGCAGCTCCACCTCAGCACCAGCCCAGCACCAGTGCAGCACCACCTCACTATCAATACAGCACTACTGTGGCATCAGTACAGCACCACCACCTCCGCATCAGTGCAGCACCACCACCTCAGCGTAGCACCAACACAGCATCACTCAGTGCCACCACAGCATCACTCAGCACTAACTCAGCACCAGTACAGAATCTCCTTAGCATCACTCAACACCAGCACAGCACCACCCCTGTATCAGCAAAGCACCACCTCCTTACCAGTGCACTACCACCAGCAAAGCACAAACTCAGCACCAGCGCAGCTCCATCACAGCATCAGCGTAGCACCAATGCAGCACCACTTCAGCATTAGCGCAGCACCAGCACTGCATCAACTCAGCATCACTCAGCACCACCTCCATATCACCGAGCACCACCTCCACACAAGCACACCACTGCCTCAGCACCATGTCAGTATAACTCAGAATGAGTACAGCATTACCTCAGCACCAGGACAGACAAACTGGAAGACATTGTATATGTTAGTTCTTTTTTTAATGGGGCCGTTCATTTCTACATAATGTTGACTTTGTTATATATAAGGTAAAAAAAAATGCCCATAACACTTTCTTATAACTTTTCAACATGCTGCAAAGCAGCCACACTGCTCTACAACATAGCTTAAACACAGTGGCGAAGCCAATAGCTCTAGCAAAACACTAATAAGGTCCCAAAGGCGAGACCTATTGGCTATGCCAATGCTTGTTAAAATATGTCTAGGGTCTGCCAATGCAGCCTGTGTGCATAGGTAAACTTTCAAATCAAATTGGCAAATGAAACCATTTTCCAGGCCTAGATATTCCTTTGTAATACATATAAGTCATCCCTAGGGTAGGCCCTAAACAGCCCATATGACAAGGTGCATTATATTTAAAAGGTTGGCCATGTACTTTAAGTTTTACATGCCTTGGTAGTGAAAAACACTTACATTCATTTTCCGCTACTTAAATGCTTACCTGTCCCATAACATTGGGTTACTTTATTACATTTTATAAGTGATAACTGTTTGGGAACAAGAAGAAATGTCATGTTTGGTGTCTAAGGAATTATATTTTAAAACCCTGTTTAATGGTCAAATCTTAAAATGCCACTTTTAGAAAGTTGTCATTTTCTTGTCCTAACCATTTGGTGCCTGCAGCCTGTATCCTGGGTCAAATGACTAGCTGTAGTTGGCCTTGTATATTCCTCGCAGACATTATCAGAAAGGGAGGATGGGTGTTGGCAAGATGGGCCATCCTGACAATATGGTAGGGGCAGAGCTGTCACCTATCAAACTTGTACTTCCAAGGAGCTGATTCAGCACTCATGCAAAGAACTTCACACTAGCCTTTTGTGACTTCATAATTCTTGGGACCAGTGCAGGGAGAAAGGAAAATCCAGAGCCAGATGTGGGGGGATGTCTAGAGGTTTCATCCACTTCAAAGCATGGCACCAGGTATAAATATTGGACTATGAGACCCATTCTTAGTATAGGATAGGATGGGATATATATGTTTGTATAGCGCTCGAATGCTACGGCGTCTAGGCGCTGGTGTATGTGTAAAATGGTAAACGCCTGTGTTACCAGGGAGCTAGATCGAGGTGAACAGCCACGTTTTCAGTTTCTTTCTAAAGGACTGTCGGTTTGATTGAAATCTCATGGCCATTGGCATTTTATTCCATAATATTGCCGCACAATTTGATAAAGTTCTGCCGCCCCATCTTGCCCTCCTGATCCTGGCAGTCTGGAGAAGGCCTAAATTGCCAGACCTAAGGGCACGAGCGGGGTATTTGGTAAAAACATTTTTTGAATGTCCTTAGCACCTCCCCCTTAGAGTGCTTTGCGAACCAGGCATATGGCCTTAAATTCTACAGGCGGCTGAACGTGGAGCTAGTGCAGTGATTTAATTCCTACCGAGGTTGATTGTCCTCTAGGTATATTTAGAAGCAACCTTGCTGCGGCATTCTGTAAGGACTGCAATTTTCTCATCTGAGTTTAATCTATGCCCAAAAACAGGGCATTGCAGTAATCTAGTTTAGATAAGAGCCACCACCACCGTCGTTTGTGATTCCTGTGAGATGAAAGGAAAAATCTTTCTCAAGGTTTTTATTAGAAAGAAACAAGAAGAGGTGAGGCTATTTACCTGAGCAAAAAAATGTAACTGGTCATTGAAGATGACTCCGAGATTCCTAACCTTAGGTACCGGGCAAGGGCATTCCCCCGCTCCAACCGGCCACCAGGAATCATTCCATAGGGGTCGGCCCTGGTCAAACTCTATAACCTCTGTTTTATCTGTGTTGATTTTCAGGAAGCTATGGTTCATCCAGGTCATAATCTCAGTGAGACATGCATGAAACCTAACAGCTGTGTCTTCAGGTTGCTTAGATATCGAGATCACAAGCTGAGAGTCGTCTGCATAAGATACCAGGGAAAATCCATGCCTCCTAATGAGTCTTGCCAGGGGAGTGACATAGATGTTAAACATTGTCGGGGATAAAGCCGATCCCTGTGGGACCCCACAAGGAAGATAGAAACTGTTTGACTGCAGAACCTCCCAATACAGACTCTGCTCCCTTCCCTCCAAAAAGGATGAGCGGAGGGTCAGGGCAGTACGCTCGACCCCCACCTCCTTCAGCCGCTGCACTAACACTGTGTGATTCACGGTGCCAAAAGCTGCTGACAGGTCTAAAAGTACAAGGACTGTTCTAACCCCTCCGTCTACTATTCTTCGGATCTTCTCCGTTGCAACAAATCAGGGCTGATTCGGTAGAGTGATATGACTGAAAACCATGCTGTGTGGAGTCCAGAAGATTGTTGGCATCAATGTAGTCAGTCAGCACCTTGTTCACAGACTTCTCCAGAATTGTAGCTACTATCGGTAGGCCAGCAATTGGACAATAGTTCTTTGGTTTAGAGGGGTCTAGGGTCGGCTTTTGAAGAATTGGCCTAATGATTGCTTTTTTCCAGCATGCTGGATAACTACCTGATTCCAAAACTTGATTGACAAGAGGGGTGAGTTTGTCACAGATTTTCTTAGCAGCCATGTGCATAATAGTAGGAGGAGAGGGGTCTTTAGGTGAACTGGATTTTATGGAGACGAGAAGTTTGTGTACCTCATCGTTTGTAATTGTCTGGAAGCAGGATAGTCTGCAATGGGTTGATTCAACCTCATCAGACAATTGACATTGCTTATCCGGAAACATCCGAGTATTCAAGAGGTCTTTGTAGATCACTTGCACCTTATTCTGGAGGTATAGAGCCAGTTTATTGCACATAGCTTGATCTGGTTTGAATGCATTAGCCTACAGTACACTCCTCGACCTGTGGAGGGTAAAGAAGAAGAAGTGCTCTGCTGCCAGAGGACTGCTTTGCTGGCTGAGGCCTGCCTTGAGAAGGAAGACTTGACCTGCTTCCTTTATCCCAGGCTACCTGAAGTGTCCTCACATGTCAGCTGACCAACCTCCTGTTCAAACCTTCAGAGACCTAACTAGCTCCAAGGGCCTTCCTTATACCGCCTAGCTGACCTGCTGCAATTGGACCTGCCTGGACCTACAACTGGACCTGCCTGAGCCCTGCTGGCCTCTGCAGAAGAGATTCCCTGATCCTCAAGAGGCCCATCCCCAGGTCCTGCGCCCTTGTTGACATCAGAGTGAGCTCCACTGAACACAAAAGAGAAATCCTGAAGTTTTGGGCTGTTTGTGACCACAAATTGGGCCATTGGCGCCGTGGACTTCCCACCCGCACTGACTACCAAATTGATGCTCTGGTGAACTCTTTGTTCTACAGCGACTGCCAGTGACAATGGGAGATCTGCACTTTATGCTACAGCATCTACAGCCTGTGGTGACTGCCAACCCACTAGGCTCTTAGCGCTACAGCGGCAACTGTTCGCGATGCCCAGCCTGCTCTTCACGCTACGGCGACGACCATCTGCGTTGCTCATCCTGCTCCTTGCGGCCTCCTCCACATTGAACTGGACTCTTTGCACCAGATTTTGAGACAGCAACTTTTTTAGCAGGACTAGCCTGATCCCAGTACTCGGACGATGCTCCATCACGGTAGGCTTGAACTTATGACTTTTTCCCGGTCTAGCACGACCAGAAAACTGTGAGTGGTACTTTGTGCTTTAGGTACTATACTTACCTTAAATCTTTGAAATTGACTATCTCAGGTTCTACTGATTGGATTTTTATCATTTTGGTTTCTGATAATTTACCAGTTTTTTTTAATTGATGTGGGATTTTTCTTGTTTTGTGTTTTCAATTTACTGTTCAAGTGCTGCATAAATGCTTCACACATTGGTTCTAAGGTAAGTTTCACTGCTTTTGTGCCGAGCTAACAGAGGGTAATTTAGTGTATTTTATGGTTCATCCTGACAAGGATTGTGGCTGCTGCTTGAGAAGGGCTCACACCTCCTCAACCATCAACTCAATGTCTCACAAACACCCCCCTAAGGTGCCAGAAATACAGCAAAAATAGACAAAATCTGCTCATAAAAACCAATAAAACCAGTTGAGCATCATGTCACTGCTACTCCAGGGCCTGAACCTCTATCTGACAGTGCTTGATGAAGAACAATGCAATCCCCCACAAAATAGAAGGCAAGTAAATATATTTTTTACATGTTTTTTCTAGGCACAATGTTAAATAGAAATGCTAATAAATGCAGATTCATAATTTCAAATTTTTAAGAAATGCAAGTTAGTTATTCTCCCCGTCAGTTCTCATTTCTCACATTAGACACCCATATAAAATACTTACCTATGCAATTATTACTACACCTCAAGTAACTATGTAAACTAATATTTAAGTACATATTAAGAAAAAAAGTAAAAACTTTTTTTGTTTCTAAAATAAAAACGTAAACGTTGATATTAAATGACTTAATAACCTCTTCTAGCAAGGACATAGACCAGACCCCCTTAACCTAGGGTGCGCAGTAAACAATTTTTGTATATAAAAAATTAAAATGCATACATAACAGAGAAGCGCAAAGTCAAAATACTATACAGAAAAAAAGATTATGAATTATTATACTTTTTCTAATACATTACAGCAACATGCAAAATTCCTATATGGGGAGCCGTAGAAATGAACTTTTGAAACATAACTAGTGCCAAAAAACACCAATGATAGTCTATGGAAATGTTACACCACAACCGAGATTTTTAGCTGGCTGCTATGGAGCGTGGGTTGGATAAACTGCTACAGAGATCTAGGAAGTGTTAAATGTTTAAGTCACTAGTTTTGAGGGTTTTTTGAGCAGTGTCTCTGGGTCACTTCAATGACTTACCAAACATTAGGGACAATGTTATTGGGCCAGGAGTCACTCCAGGAGAAGTCCACAAGGTCCAGTTGGAACTGGTCAACTGCACCTTCAGTAAAAACGACTTTTATAGATTTGTAGGTCCCTGTAGCCACACAAGAAGTCACTGAACTGACCCTTGGAGCCTTTCTCTTTGTCCTAGGTGCAATAGGGACGAAAACAGATTTTACAATAGTCTTTGCCACACCTGACCTTTACTACACAGCCTTTACTAGGCCTCTCAGGTACGTCCATAGTAACATAGAGCTTGATTAGGATGGCGGGCGGATGAACCCTGTTGCAGACGGGACCGCCCGACAGGCTGTCGCTGGTCCCGCAGTAGGCATTAGGATGCGACCACCACCACGGCGGTCGCAATGCCTATATTTTGCATTGCGGTGGGTGCTGCTGGCTGCAATGCAAAAAAGGGACACGGTACATAGCCCTGCACTACGTGGCAGGCACCATGCGGTGCCTGCCACATGGTGAAGGAATCTGTAGGATCTGTGCCCCCCAGTGCCCACAGTTTAGAGACAGGGTGGAATGGGGGCCCACTACGGGCCACTAAAGTCCCTTTCCACCTGCCTGTTCATGGCGGGTTAACTGCCGTGAACAGGCGGGGGAAAGGGACATCGTAATCCCTACTGCGGTGCCTGGTAGGCACCGCCACCATTGTAGGAAATACAAGGCCCTCCACCGTACCAGCGGGCTCAAGGAGCCTGTTGGATGCTTGGCGATCGGGCTTTCTGACCTCCATCCTTCTGCCCGCCACTATAACATGGAGGGCGGAAAACATGCAAACAATGGTGGTGAGACTGCCACCGACAGGTTATTGGTGGCGGTCTCACCGTCATTATAATCGGCCCCATAGTTTTTTTCCTTTACCACACATTCTTTACTATGCTGTATTTTTGCATGCAGGTAAGTATATTTTTAAAGTAAGATCATTTTTTATGTTATAAAAGAAAGGTATAGAAGTGTGGTTTGAGATAAAGAGAAGTAAGGGGAATTTAAGGATTAAGGCTGGGTAAATTTTACAGAGGTAATGGCCATGCACAGTCTTTCAGCAATAATTTCACTGCAAATGTTCCAGTGATATTATCAATGATGTCATAGAAGATGTCATGAGTGATGTAATATATTGGGTAATTAGCAGTGTATGGTGAGGGTGCAAGTTACAGTTACCTTAGGGTAATGGCTATAGTTAATTGAGATAACTATAACTGGTGAATTTCTGTGGCTTTTAGAGTTTAAAACGTTACATTGTTACTTAACATTTCAAATTATTATAACGTTACTTAACCTTTGTTTTTTTCAATGAACTTCTAGGGTTTATTTAACATCAACGGACCTCCACCCACAGCCTGTGGCAAACCTCTGCATGCAGCCAACCCCCACCCTGTGTAGAGCCTATGGCTGTCTGCGGTGGGGGGTTAGACCACAAGGCCTACCTGTAGTCAGGCCCTGTGGCCAACAAAAGCTGGGAAGGACCTTTAGCCTTGTGCAGTTGGGGTTAGCCACAGGTCCTGGCCTGTGGTCAGGGTCTGTGTCAAACTTTTCCAAGTCAGACAAGCCCACTATGCAGAGGGCTTTTGGCCATGCATGGAGGAGGATTGGCCACAGGGCTTGTCCTGTAGCTACGCCCTGCAGTCAGCCCAATGCAAACAGCCAAACCCATGCAAGGTGAGTGAGCCTTTGCCATACAGCATAGGATTGGCTTTTGGGCCCCGATGACCCCATCCCTGGGGCCAAATATAATTAGACAGGGGAATAGGGCAAGCAGTCCCCTCCGAGCCTCATTAAGCCCCTTGGAACCCACCCCCCAGGGCACTATGAATTTTAAAAGGGAGAGGGACCAAGTGACCACCTCCCGAGCCTCATTGGGCCCTGTGAACATTATCCCCCAGGGTCCTATGAAACCTAGACACCCCCCCACTCCTCAAGCCTTATTAGGATCCCCACCCCCAGGCCCCTATGTACTATAAGTGTAAAGGGGCCACATGGCCCCCTCCCCTGACTTAATTAGGCCCCTTCCTCGAGCCTCAACCTGCCCTGGGGACCCCCAACCCCAGGGCCTTCTTTTTTTAAATGAAGGGGGCCGTGTGACCCCCTCCCTGAGCTTCATTAGGACATTTGCACTTTAAGGGGGAGTGTGCCACATGGCCCCCCTCCTCAAGCCTTATCAGGTCTTGGTGACGTCATCCCCCAGGGCTGATTTTTTTTAATGGGGAAGGGGTGTGTGGCTCCCCTCCTGAGCCTCATCTGGCCCTAGGAATCCCATCCCCAGGGCCTTTTTTAATTGTAGGAAATCACATGGCCCCCTCCTTGAGCCTCAGTAGGCCCTGAGGACCCCATCTCTCATTTTTTTAAAGTAGAGGAAGGCAAGTGGCCGTACTCCCTGAGCCTCATTAGGCCCTGGGGACCCAATTCCCTAGGGCCCTATGTACTTTAAAGGGGGAGTCACAGGACCCCCCTACCCAGGCTTTATTAGTTCCCCTCCTCGAGTATCATCCAGCCAGGAGACCCCATCCCCAGCATCTTTTTTTTTAAATGGGGGGGGTCTGGGTGGCCCCTTCCCAGAGCCTCATTAGACCCTGGGGTGAAGGAGATGGTAACCCATTTTCAAACGGAAAGGGGTCCCCCCAGGGACACCTTCTCCTTTGCTAATGTGAGCACCAACATTTTTTTCTATGAGCAGGCAGTGTTTCCACAGACCAAGGCCTATTCTTAATATATGAAAACGTAGCTTTTCAATTTTCCTTTCTAAATGCATCCCTTTTTCCTTTATGGAACAGCGGCTGCATTTTTTAAAACAAATTCTATAATTTAAAAAGCAATCACAGACATGGTAGTGCACTGACCCCAGCAGGGGATCATCTCTGTGATTACAGATCATTCCCAATGGGTCGTAAATTGCTACCTGCCTCAAGAATAATGATGAGGCAAATCAATTGCGACCCCATTGGTACATTTGATTTTGCGAGTCCTTATTTGACTCACAAAATGAATGGCCCTTCACGATATGAATTAAATATACTTTATAGCATTAATTGTTTTACTTTTTATATTATTTGTTTTTATTTCTAAAATGCATTTTATTGTTTATATTATATTTAGCAAAATGGTTTTTTGAGCTTTTCAACTTGCAATATGTGATTTATTGTCTACATTATTTCATTATTTAATATATTTTTTCTTATTTAATTGTTTGTATTTTTATGATTTTACTCTATAATATAATTTCACTATCTCTCTCTCTCTCTCTCTCTTTATATATATATATATATATATATATAAATATTTTTAAAAAGTAGTGTAAAATAACTATTCTTTTATTTGTCATATATATACAGATACATATATATAACTATGGAATTATATTTAAAATATACAAATTCTATATATTGTAAAGTAAGTACTTATATTAATTATGTTACCAGCAGTGCAATGCCTATAACTATGGTGCAATTGGCAGGAACGTGAATACTATCCACCTGGAGGGAGGTACTTACCGTTGGTGTTCGAATCCCTGCCACGCCCACCATGTGTTTTCCGCCTATCAAAGCGCTCGAGGCATTCTTTTTATCTTTGGACTCCGACAGCACTGTTTGTTTGGGGAAGGCATCCGAAGAAGGAACTATTCCGAAATGCATCATGCCATCTGAATAAATCTGCTGGTCAGAAGCAAGCCTGTGTGTGTGCCTGGTTCTTCAGTGTGAGGGGCCTTGGTTGTGATAATTCGGTGCGTGACCACTATGCACCTTTGGTACCCCACCTACAAGCAGTGCAGCAGAGTCAGTGGTAACTTTGGTGTTTTTCATCGTTTGGAAAGCTGCTGCACCGCCGCTGTCTTTAACATCCAGCAACACTTGTTGGGATCCAATTGGTCCGATACTCCACTCCGGGACTTCCCGAGGAGACAATAGCGGCAGGGTGATGGCTTGTGGGACCAGCAGTGCAATGCCTATAACTATGGTGCAATTGGCAGGAACGTGAATACTATCCACCTGGAGGGAGGTACTTACCGTTGGTGTTCGAATCCCTGCCACGCCCACCATGTGTTTTCCGCCTATCAAAACGCTCGAGGCATTCTTTTTATCTTTGGACTCCGACAGCACTGTTTGTTTGGGGAAGGCATCCGAAGAAGGAACTATTCCGAAATGCATCATGCCATCCGAATAAATCTGCTGGTCAGAAGCAAGCCTGTGTGTGTGCCTGGTTCTTCAGTGTGAGGGGCCTTGGTTGTGATAATTCGGTGCGTGACCACTATGCACCTTTGGTACCCCACCTACAAGCAGTGCAGCAGAGTCAGTGGTAACTTTGGTGTTTTTCATCGTTTGGAAAGCTGCTGCACCGCCGCTGTCTTTAACATCCAGCAACACTTGTTGGGATCCAATTGGTCCGATACTCCACTCCGGGACTTCCCGAGGAGACAATAGCGGCAGGGTGATGGCTTGTGGGACCAGCAGTGCAATGCCTATAACTATGGTGCAATTGGCAGGAACGTGAATACTATCCACCTGGAGGGAGGTACTTACCGTTGGTGTTCGAATCCCTGCCACGCCCACCATGTGTTTTCCGCCTATCAAAGCGCTCGAGGCATTCTTTTTATCTTTGCTGTTTGTTTGGGGAAGGCATCCGAAGAAGGAACTATTCCGAAATGCATCATGCCATCCGAATAAATCTGCTGGTCAGAAGCAAGCCTGTGTGTGTGCCTGGTTCTTCAGTGTGAGGGGCCTTGGTTGTGATAATTCGGTGCGTGACCACTATGCACCTTTGGTACCCCACCTACAAGCAGTGCAGCAGAGTCAGTGGTAACTTTGGTGTTTTTCATCGTTTGGAAAGCTGCTGCACCGCCGCTGTCTTTAACATCCAGCAACACTTGTTGGGATCCAATTGGTCCGATACTCAACTCCGGGACTTCCCGAGGAGACAATAGCGGCAGGGTGATGGCTTGTGGGACCAGCAGTGCAATGCCTATAACTATGGTGCAATTGGCAGGAACGTGAATACTATCCACCTGGAGGGAGGTACTTACCGTTGGTGTTCGAATCCCTGCCACGCCCACCATGTGTTTTCCGCCTATCAAAGCGCTCGAGGCATTCTTTTTATCTTTGGACTCCGACAGCACTGTTTGTTTGGGGAAGGCATCCGAAGAAGGAACTATTCCGAAATGCATCATGCCATCCGAATAAATCTGCTGGTCAGAAGCAAGCCTGTGTGTGTGCCTGGTTCTTCAGTGTGAGGGGCCTTGGTTGTGATAATTCGGTGCGTGACCACTATGCACCTTTGGTACCCCACCTACAAGCAGTGCAGCAGAGTCAGTGGTAACTTTGGTGTTTTTCATCGTTTGGAAAGCTGCTGCACCGCCGCTGTCTTTAACATCCAGCAACACTTGTTGGGATCCAATTGGTCCGATACTCCACTCCGGGACTTCCCGAGGAGACAATAGCGGCAGGGTGATGGCTTGTGGGACCAGCAGTGCAATGCCTATAACTATGGTGCAATTGGCAGGAACGTGAATACTATCCACCTGGAGGGAGGTATTTACCGTTGGTGTTCGAATCCCTGCCACGCCCACCATGTGTTTTCCGCCTATCAAAGCGCTCGAGGCATTCTTTTTATCTTTGGACTCCGACAGCACTGTTTGTTTGGGGAAGGCATCCGAAGAAGGAACTATTCCGAAATGCATCATGCCATCCGAATAAATCTGCTGGTCAGAAGCAAGCCTGTGTGTGTGCCTGGTTCTTCAGTGTGAGGGGCCTTGGTTGTGATAATTCGGTGCGTGACCACTATGCACCTTTGGTACCCCACCTACAAGCAGTGCAGCAGAGTCAGTGGTAACTTTGGTGTTTTTCATCGTTTGGAAAGCTGCTGCACCGCCGCTGTCTTTAACATCCAGCAACACTTGTTGGGATCCAATTGGTCCGATACTCCACTCCGGGACTTCCCGAGGAGACAATAGTGGCAGGGTGATGGCTTGTGGGACCAGCAGTGCAATGCCTATAACTACGGTGCAATTGGCAGGAACGTGAATACTATCCACCTGGAGGGAGGTACTTACCGTTGGTGTTCGAATCCCTGCCACGCCCACCATGTGTTTTCCGCCTATCAAAGCGCTTGAGGCATTCTTTTTATCTTTGGACTCCGACAGCACTGTTTGTTTGGGGAAGGCATCCGAAGAAGGAACTATTCCGAAATGCATCATGCCATCCGAATAAATCTGCTGGTCAGAAGCAAGCCTGTGTGTGTGCCTGGTTCTTCAGTGTGAGGGGCCTTGGTTGTGATAATTCGGTGCGTGACCACTATGCACCTTTGGTACCCCACCTACAAGCAGTGCAGCAGAGTCAGTGGTAACTTTGGTGTTTTTCATCGTTTGGAAAGCTGCTGCACCGCCGCTGTCTTTAACATCCAGCAACACTTGTTGGGATCCAATTGGTCCGATACTCCACTCCGGGACTTCCCGAGGAGACAATAGCGGCAGGGTGATGGCTTGTGGGACCAGCAGTGCAATGCCTATAACTATGGTGCAATTGGCAGGAACGTGAATACTATCCTCCTGGAGGGAGGTACTTACCGTTGGTGTTCGAATCCCTGCCACGCCCACCATGTGTTTTCCGCCTATCAAAGCGCTCGAGGCATTCTTTTTATCTTTGGACTCCGACAGCACTGTTTGTTTGGGGAAGGCATCCGAAGAAGGAACTATTCCGAAATGCATCATGCCATCCGAATAAATCTGCTGGTCAGAAGCAAGCCTGTGTGTGTGCCTGGTTCTTCAGTGTGAGGGGCCTTGGTTGTGATATATATATATATATATATATATATATATATATATATATATATATATATATATATATATATATATATTGATATATATATATATATTGATATTATCTACTGGCGGTCGCCAGTAGATAGTTATAGTTAGGACCCTCTTACCATAGGAAATCCGCAACATTCTATTTTGAATAACTTTGGCGCCGGTCGACGAATCCTCGCAAAATTTTCAAAATAGGTGGGGCGTTGAGCTCCGCTCCCACCCTGAAAGTCTCGGGGGGATTCGTCAAGCGGGGGCTGAGATAAAAGGGGGGTCCCAAAACGCGTTTTTCCCATGCATTTTTCCATAGGACCTTTAGACAGAGCTACAGCCCGAACGGCTGAACAGAATTTAATGAAATTTGGCAGAGAGGTAGTCCTCAGGTCAAGGAAGTGCCTTTTGTAGGTTTGGTGTAAATCTGTTCAGTAGATTCTGAGAAAATAGCCTTTAAATCGATACATATATCTGAGCCAGCTTACGGTGCGCTTACGGTGCGCTTACCGTACGCGTACGGTGAAGTGCGCGAGCGCGATTCTGATTGGCCGTTAGATCTTAGTAAACATTCGAATCGGTCGAAACCAGGAAGCGGCGGCCGCCATTTTCTCTCTCGCACTCTGACAGGGGGTTGAAAAACAAAGTGCAAAAACATGTAAAGGGGCTGTTTAGACAGCTCCCAAGCACCTAGCCATGTCGAGGGAGTCCCCAACAATCCCCCAAGTGAAAAAAGGCAATTTAAATTTTTTTGAAAATTTCGCCGATTACGCTTACCGTACGCGTACGGTAATAAATAATATTAATAAAAAAAAAAAATCGACATTCTCCCCACCCTGTGTGCAAATGGTGCCCGAAGGGCACCATTTGTGCATGGCTTATTACAGCAAAACAAAACATATATTTTACCTGTCACAACGATGCTCATCATATGTCCTCCATGTGCGCACGGTGCGCGAAGCGCATCGTGCGTTCATGGCCCATCTAGCGTAACGTGCGCGCATGGAACGAACTGCGTTAAGTGGGCGCGCACGCCACAAATGGCGTAAAGTAACTTAGCATTTAAAAAAACGTACAAATTCACTGAAAAAACCATAGGTTTCACACACGTTATAGTTAGGAATTAGCATTTAAAAAACCTTGCAAATTCACTGAAAAAACCATAGGTTTCACACATGTTATAGTTAGCTGGACATTTTACTGATAAAAAACCAATGAAATTCCCCCGTTATAGTTACTGTAGGCAACTATAACTCACGCGACCGTAATCCTCTGCTGATGACATATGTGTCTTTATGAAAAAAAAATATTTGTAATATATGTATAGCTAAAATTTAATGGAAGAAGACATGGGCAAATAAGTGTCTAAATACAGTATTAGCATCAGCAGAGGATTACGGTCGCGTGAGTTATAGTTGCCTACAGTAACTATAACGGGGGAATTTCATTGGTGTTTTATCAGTAAAATGTCCAGCTAACTATAACATGTGTGAAACCTATGGTTTTTTCAGTGAATATATATATATCTATACATTACCTACTGGCGGTCGCCAGTAGGTAGTTATAGTTAGGACCCTGTTTCCATAGGAAAACAGCAACATTCTATTTGGAATAACTTTGGCGCCGGTCGACGAATCCTTGCGAAATTTACAAAACTAATGGGGCGCTACGCTCCGCTCCTACCCTGAAAGTCTCGGGGGGATTCGTTAAGTGGGGGCTGAGAAAACAGGGGGGTCCCAAAACGCGTATTTCCCATGCATTTTTCCATAGGACCTTTAGACACAGCTACAGCCCGAACGGCTGAACAGAGTTACTTGAAATTTGGCAGAGAGGTAGTCTACAGGTCAAGGAAGTGCCTTTTGTAGGTCTGGTGTAAATCTGTTCAGTAGTTCCCGAGAAAATAGCATTTAAATCAATATATATATCTGTGGCAGCTTACGGTGCGCTTACCGTGCGCTTACGGTAAGCTTACCGTACGCGTACGGTGCCGTGCGCGAGCGCGATTCTGATTGGCTGTTAGATCTTAGTAAACATTCGAATCGGTCGAAACCAGGAAGCGGCGGCCGCCATTTTCTCTCTCGGACTCTGAGGGGGGGAGGAAAAACAAAGGTTGAAAACATGTAAAGGGGCATGTTAGACAGCTCCTAACCACCTAGCCTTGATTAAGGTGTCCCACAAGAACCCCCAAGGCAAAAAATTCTATTTTTTTTTTTTTCGAAAAAACGCCGATTACGCTTACCTCACGCGTACGGTAAAAATTAATTATAAAAAAAAAATGATCCACATTGTCCCCCCCCCCGTGTGCAAAAGGTGCCCGCAGGGCACCTTTTGTGCATGACATACAACAACAAAGAACAATTAATAGATTACCTTTCACAACGAAGCGCATAATATGTCCTCCGTGTGCGGACGGTGCGCGAAGCGCATCGTGCGTACATGGGCCATCCAGCGTAACGTGGGCAAGCGGTGCGCGTAGCGCACCGCGTGCCCACCGTGCGTGCACGGCACTAACTGCGTAAAGTGGGCGCGCACGGTGCGCACAGATATTACATCACTGTATTTAGACACTTATTTACCCATGTCTTCTTCCATTAATTTTTAGCTATACATATATTACAAATATTTTTTTTTCAGAAAAACACATATGTTATCAGTGATGTAATATCTGACGTCATCAGCAGAGGATTGCGGTCGCGTGAGTTATAGTTGCCTGCACTAACTATAACGGGGGAATTTCATTGGTTTTTCACGACTGAAATGCCCAGCTAACTATAACATGTGTGGAACCTATGGTTTTTTAAGTGAATTTGCAAGGTTTTTTAAATGCTAATTCCTAACTATAACGTGTGTGAAACCTATGGTTTTTTCAGTGAATTTGTACGTTTTTTTAAATGCTAAGTTATGTATTTATTTATTTAATTTTTTTTTTAAAGGTTTTTTACCGTGCGCGTACCGTGCGCGCACGGTGCCCTTCGCGCACCGTGCGCGCGCTGTGGGCTCTCGGTGCGCTTCGCGCACCGAGCACCCACGTTACGTAGTTCGCAGAATTTTTCCGTTTCTACCGTGCGCGTACGCTACGCGCACTCCGCGATTTTTCGTAAAAAACTTTAAAAAACATTTTTGTCCTTGGGGGTCCTTCTGGGACCCCCTGACCAAGGCTAGGGGGTCAGGAACTGTCCAGCCTGCCCCCTTTACACGTTATCCACCTTTGTTTTTCACCCCCTCAGACTGCGAGAGACAAAATGGCGGCCGACACTTCCTGGTTTCGACCGATTTGAATGTTTACTAAGATCTAACAACCAATCAGAATCGCGCACGTGCACGGCGGCGTGCGCGTACGGTAAGCTTACGGTACGCGCTCGGAGCGCGCCCATAGATATATATATTGATTTAAATGCTATTTTCTCAGGAAATACTGAACAGATTTACACGAGACCTTCAAAGGGCACATCCCTGACCTGAGGGCTACCTCTCTGCCAAATTTCAAGTAATTCTGTTCAGCCGTTCGGGCTGTAGCTGCGACTAAAGTCCCTATGGAAAAATCCATGGGGAAAACGCGTTTTGGGACCCCCCATTTTTCTCGGCCCCCGCTTGACGAATCACCTCGAGACTTTCAGGGTAGGAGCTGAGCGGAGCACCCCGTTAGTTTTGAAAATTTCGCGAGGATTCGTCAATCGGCGCCAAAGTTATTCAAAATAGAATTTTGAGATTTCCTATGGAAACTCGGTCCTAACTATAACTATCTACTGGCGACCGCCAGTAGATAATATATATATATATATATATATATATATAGTAACAACCTGATCGTCTTTCCACAAACAGGCACCAACATATATATATA
The DNA here is from genome assembly GCF_964204655.1 of Triturus cristatus. Classification (NCBI taxonomy): domain Eukaryota; kingdom Metazoa; phylum Chordata; class Amphibia; order Caudata; family Salamandridae; genus Triturus; species Triturus cristatus. Next base: position 231,725,211 of record NC_140590.1, read on the forward strand.
TATTTATATATAATTCACTGAAAAAACCATAGGTTTCAGGGGCGTTATAGTTAGCTGGACATTTCCCTCGTACAAAACTCTAGAAATTCCCCTGTTATAGTTAGTTCAGCTAACTATAACTCGCGCCCCGCAATGCACTGCTGATGACGTCACATATTACATCACTCATGACATGGTCAGTGACATCACTGATGACATCACTGATGACATCTCAAATGACATCACTGATGACGTCATCCATGTGATAAATTAGTACATCTTCTCACACCCTAATATAACCTTTGATACACCGACTCAAAATTTCAAAAGGCCATTTTGACAACCATAGATACTCCAATACCAATAACTACACACCCACTCATTGACTTTTAGGTCTACATACATGTCCACTCACTCACCTGTACAGTCACTCATACTTTCAGTCACTCTGTGTATTTATATACCTATATAGACACTCACACACCGCCAATCATCCATTGAGGTACTGACACATCTAGTCAGTCATGCAAATAATTAATCACAGTCCAATTTACTCACCTATACAGTTAAACACACTCAAGTTCACTTACTCATAAAAATACTAACAAATACTAACAAATTCTGTGTCTTCCTGCAGAAAAATAAATAGCACATGACACAGATATCATTGCACTATGGCGCATACAGCCACTCCCAAAATCACACTCTCACATATAGATAGTTATATACTCTTACACACATATACACTGCGTTTCACATATGTAGTTACTGACACATGTACAACTGAGATATACATTCAATCACTAACACACCCATACATACACTCACCCAACCATACAGTCCATCACAGATGCACTCTTAAAACCATGCACCCACTGAATCACCCACTCACACATCTAGTCACAGAGTCACACACACCCTACCCACACAAACACTCAGGCACTCATACAGATACTCAGACAACCAATCAATAACCCATATAGACACTCATATAGCTATTCACAAAACCATGCAGCCACTTATACACCAACACACAGACACATACAGACATTCTGCAGTAAGATACATTTAATGACTCACTTATACAGTCAGTTACGCACCTAGAAAATCATCCATTCACACACATGTACACCCACTTATTTTTCAACAGGCCTTTCCCTATATATATTAAACATAAAACTGTTCAGAAACACATACTCAATGGATGATGTCATCAGTGATGTCATCAGTGATGTCATTTGAGATGTCATCAGTGATGTCATCAGTGATGTCATCAGTGATGTCACTGGCCATGTCATGAGTGATGTAATATGGGATGTCATCAGCAGTGCATTGCGGGGGCGCGAGTTCTAGTTAGCTGAACTAACTATAACAGGGGAATTTCTAGGGTTTTGTATGAGGGAAATGTCCAGCTAACTATAACGCCCCTGAAACCTATGGTTTTTTTCAGTGAATTTCAAAGGTTTTTTTAAATGCTAATTCCTAACTATAATGCCCCTGAAACCTATGGTTTTTTCAGTGAATTTCAAAGGTTTTTTAAATGCCAATTCCTAACTATAACGTGCATGAAACCTATGGTTTTTCCAGTGAATTTCAAAGGTTTTTTAAATGCTAATTCCAATCTATAACTTATCTCTAAAGATATAATGAAAAGAATTCTTTTTTAAAAGTAGGGTGCACATTAGTTTTGTGGAAAAGCATCTTTGTGATTGGTTAAGAAAAAGCAGTTTCAACGTGGAGTACATATCATAGGATAAAATTTGCTCAGCTCAACCACACCTGCTACTTGCATTTGGAAGGCACTGTTCTAACTTAAAACAATCGTGAACTTTTAACCTGCACGTGTTGTTAAATGTTCAAGAAAATGTTACAAAAAAATATCGTTAAGTTTTAAAAAATTGATGAACTTTTAACCTGCACGTGTTGTAGAATGTTCTAGAAAGTGTGTTGATAGAATACGTTGCACTTCTGACTTCTATGTGTTGTTGAATATTTAAAAAAACGGTTCATATGGAAAATTAAAAAGAAACCAATAGAGAAGTTTTGAAACCTAAAAGAATCAAGGAACTATTCTAATTTATTCTTTACATGTATTTATGTGTGCAGCAACAAAATTATAGACACAACAGCACTAGGAAGAGGAAGAAGCAGGGAGTGGGGGGAGATGGGCAGAATGGCACACATGCACAATTAAGTACAACACACATATAGACTAACAATGGCCAAAATGAAACACACCAACAAGGAGCACAAGTCACACAACCCGCCAACATCACACCACTGAACGAGCATAGAAGTGAAAACCATGCTGTATTCATACAGGATGTGTACAAAGGCCAGTCGTTGGTGTTGTGGGATGTCTGTGACCGTGGTCATCATGGATGAGATGCCCAGCATGTGGCACATGGTCGAGTTCACTGTGTGTTATGTTGCCAAACGGCTGCTCCTCCCTCCCACGAGCCCCCACACTTTTGTACGGTGCGCTGTTGTATCTCGTGCACTCGTACGGCACACCATTGAAATGCCTATTTGCGCATGTCCTGCTACATTCCAACTACAACATCACAGTGCCGTTTGGAGGTGGTGCATGCCACTTTACAACATCGACTGCAGCGGCTCTTGTAGCAGGCCACACCAGAACACAGAGACACACTTACCGCACTTCCTGTACACGGACATGTCCGAGACACCCCGTTCCCCTTGCTGAATAGGCACACCCCTGCACTGACCTGTGAACCCCAGACCAGCACACGCCAGTTGTGCATGCAGGATGATGCGTACATAGCTACACATGCAGGCTCACTGCCAACACTGAGGTGACAGCACACTGTGATGTTGCAGGGCTCGTGCCTATCATGCTAAGACAATGACCACAGGGACACACTTACTAAGATGTGGGTTTGGGGGGCATTGGCAGTCCTGGAGTTGTTGAGATGAGTCTTCTGGCCCTCATGGGTATCCCTGTATCATGCTCATTGAATCTATGGAACCTGTGGGTGTTCTGATGTGGCTCTTGGCTGAGTTCCCTTTCATGGTGCAGGTAGTTGTCCTGCTTAACACCAGCAGAAAGCAGGTGTAAAATCCCTGGTGCTAACGTGTCTTATCGCCGGAATTTGTTTTGCATTGCAATTGGTGTGAAAGTTGTGATGTGATTTTGTTTGTGTGCAGAACAATATACGAACTGAGCAGTGTATCTCGTCAAGATCCAGCACCTGACGCACTATTCCCAATCAATATACATACAATGAGATTTCTACATAGATTTTGTGTGTACACTGTGCAGCCAATACCTCAGTGCAATTCAATACAGGATTTTAGTATTTAGAATAAATCGGAAAGGTGCACCTCGTGTCTCTTTGCACGGGAACGGCTACTCTCCATTTCATTATCAGCACTTTAACGGAAGTAAAGTTGAGATAAATCTAACACACTATTCAGAAGTTGGTTCAAACTGCAGATATCACCAGTATTCCAGCGATAAGTGCCCCAAAATGTAACACCATGGTGGACTCCATCAAATAACAGTAATAAGAACAAGAAAGAGTCACACAGCAGTTAAGAGAACAACCAAAAACGTTATAAATGTTTTTTTCAAACTTTATTTTTTAGAATAATAATTATATAAACGATAAACTATTTTCAAACTTTATTTTTTTATTAACATATATATGAACAATAAACTAATAAACAAAATGTAACAACAATAATACAAAACAACAATGCGAAACACTCCTGTGGGGACCATGGATGTCGACGACAGACCTGGAAAATCAGAAAGATTGTTAAAAAAGCAACAACATGGTATTCTCAACAAAATACCACAAGAAACAAATCACAGATATATAAAATGCATACAGCTAACAAAATTTTATAAGTTTAACTTACAAAAACTGTAAATGTTGCCGCTTTAAAATATTTACCGAATCTGAGGAATTTTTTTTCCAGAAGGCACCATGCCCACAACGTTTTTCTTCAGTGGTGAGGAAATGTTTTACTTTTCCCAAGGGGCAAACAAAGACCAATGCCACCTTCGTCACTCACAAGATTTGCCAAAGAGTTCTGTTACGAGGGGATCCTAACAAAAAATACTCGTGCGGCACAGCAAGTATAATGAAACACCTGAGGAGCCTTCATCCAAACAATCTTGCACGAGAAGAATGCAAACAGATGAGAAACACTCCTGTTCTGTATCTGTAAAAAAGAATCACAAAAAAATGTATATTAATAACTTTCAAATGTATACTATTCCATTACTGTACAAACACATTTTATATAAAAACTGACTAAGAAACTATAGCCCTGAACCACAAGTGTGACAATCGTTAAAACACTACATGCATAGTGCATACTACTTTGAAGCAGTTCATGCCCTAAAGCCTACCTCACTAAAAGACTACATGCTAACTGACTAAATGATTACAGTACCATAAGGAGACACACTGGGTGAGTGACAGGGTGTTTGCTAGAAGAGTATGAATACTAACTAGGGAATCGAAGGTGTGAAACACAACTGTGTAGGTGATTAGAGGACTGCATCCATACTGCATAGGCATTTAAAGCAGTCCATGTGCTAAGGCCTGGCTCACTGCATGACTACTTGGGTACTGACTTAATGATTAGAGTACAGCAAGGAGAGTGCCTAGGTGAATTTATAAGTGCTAGGCTTTTCGCACAGGGAATGGATGAGTACTTGGTACTGAATGGGTCACTAGAGGAGTGCAAAGGCAGTGACAAGTGCTGGACTGTATGGATACTGACTAGGAAATTGAAAATGTGAAAGACAAGTGTCTAGGTGGTTAGAAGACTGCGTGCATAGGGGTTTGAAGCAGCCCATGTGCTAAGGCCTGGCTCAGTGTATGAATACTTAGGCACTGACTGAATGATTAGAGTACTGCAAAGATAGTATCTTGGTGAATTTATAAGTGTTTGGGTTTTAGCACAGTGAATGGATTAGTACATGGTGCTGAATGGGTCACTAGAGGACTGTAAAGGGAGTGACAGGGTATTTCCTGGAAGTGTATGGATACTGACTAGGGAATTGAAGGTGTGAAAGACAATTGTGTACGTGGTTAGAGGACTGCATGCATAGTGGATAAGGGTTTGAAGCAGTCCATATACTAAGGCCTGGGTCACTGGATGAGTACTTGGGTACTGACTGAATGATTAGAGTACTGCAAGGAGAGTGCCTGGGTGAATTTATTAGAGTTTGGCGCAGTGAATGGATTAGTACATGATGCTGAATGGGTCACTAGAGTGCAACGGCAGTGACAGGGTGTTTGCTGGAAGTGAACGGATACTGACTGGGGAATTGAAGGTGTGAAAGACAAGTGTATAGGTGGTTAGAGGACTGCATGCATAGTGGATATGGGTTTGAAGAAGTCCATGTGCTAAGACCTGGCTCAGTGCATGAATACTTAGGCAGTGACTGAATCATTAGAGTACTGGAAAGAGAGTGTCTTGGTGAATTTATAAGTGTTTGGGTTTTGGCACAGTGAATGGATTAGTACATGCTGTTGAATGGGTCTCTAGAGGACTGCAAAGGAAGTGACAGGATGTTTCCTGGAAGTGTATGGATACTGACTAGGGAATTGAAGGTGTAAAAGACAAGTGTATAGTATGTTAGAACACTACATGCATCCTGCATAGACATTGAAGCAATCTATTTGGTACTTAGAAACTGACTAAATAATCAGACTACTTCTAGGACAGTGCTTAGGTAAACTTTTAAATTTTCAGTTCTGCCACAATGAACAGAATAGTACATGGTACTGCACCTTAGTGTCAAACCCTGACTCATTTTATCAATGCATAAGCAAAGACTGAATTCTAATGCTACTAAAACTTCACAACATGACAGGTTTTAAAAAAGTTATCTGTCAACAAATACACGATGTTACCAAACGCTTCTCTCACAGTGGTTCCCAAATGCACACACACTCACACTGTGATTCTAGACAACAACCTCTATACCCAGGAGTTTACCAAAAATCATTCACTACTGTGGAAGTGGTAAGAGAACTGCACACAATCTTCGTATTTCAGGACTGCACTTTTGTGTCAAAGCCTGACTCATTTAATCAAAGCATAAGCAAAGACTGGCTTCTAATGCTACTAAAACTTGACAACATGACCGGTTTTAAAACAGTTATCTGTCAGCAAATACACGATGTTACCAAATGCTTCTCTCACAATCCTTACCCAAATGCACACAGACTCACAGTGTGATTTTAGACAAGCAACACTATCCTAGGAGTTTACCAAAACTCATTTACTAGTCTGGAAGAGTTAATGGTACTGCACACAATCTACATATTTAAGTACAGCACATCAGTGTCAAAGCATGACTCACTTAATCAACGCATAAGCAAAGACTGGATTCTAATGCTACTAAAACTTCACAACATGACATGTTTTAAAACAGTTATCTGTCAGCAAATACATGATGTTACCAAATGCTTCTCTCACACTGATCTCAAATACACACTAACTCACAGTGTGATTCTAGACAAGCACCACTATCCCTAGGAGTTTAACAAAACTCATTCACTACAGTGCAAGTGGTAAGGGAACTGCACACAATCTACATATTTCACGACTGCAATTTACTGTCAATGCCTGACTCATTTAATGAAAGCATAAGCCATAACTGTCTTCTAATGCTACTAAAACTTGACAACATGACATGTTTTAAAACAGTTATCTGTCAGCAAATACACGATGTTACCAAACGCTTCTCTCACAGTGGTTCCCAAATGCACACAGACTCACAGTGTGATTCTAGACAAACAACCCTATCCCTAGCAGATTACCAAAACTCATTCACTACAGTGGAAGTGGTAAGGGAACTGCACACAATCTACATATTTCACGACTGCACTTTACTGTCAATGTCTGACTCATTTAATCAACGCATAAGCAATGACTGGCTTCTAATGCTACTAAAACTTGACAACATGACAGGTTTTAAATTAGTTATCTGTCAGCAAATACACGATGTTACCAAACGCTTCTCTCACAGTGGTTCCCAAATGCACACAGACTCACAGTGTGATTCTAGACAACAACCACTATACCTAGGAGTTTACCAAAAATCATTCACTACTGTGGAAGTGATAAGGGAACTGCACACAATCTTCATATTTCAGGACTGCACTTTTGTGTCAAAGCCTGACTTATTTAATCAAAGCATAAGCAAAGACTGGCTTCTAATGCTACTAAAACTTGACAGCATGACCGGGTTTAAAACAGTTATCTGTCAGCAAATACACAATGTTACCAAATGCTTCTCTCACAATCCTTACCCAAATGCACACAGACTCACAGTGTGATTTTAGACAATCAACACTATCCTAGGAGTTTACCAAAACTCATTCACTAGTCTAGAAGAGTTAATGGTACTGAACACAATCTACATATTTAAGTACAGCACATCAGTGTCAAAGCATGACTCATTTAATCAACGCATCAACCAAATGCTTCTCTCACAGTGGTTCCCAAATGCACACAGACTCACTGTGTGATTCTAGACAAACAACACTATCCTTTGCACTATATCAAAACACATCTAGAAGTAGTACTACATTTTAGTATAGAAACATAACAACTCATTTCACAAATTCATAAACAATGACTGGTTTCTAATTCTACCAAAATATAAAAACAGCACAGTTATCTGTCTACAAACACATGAAAAACACAAATGCTTATCACAGAATGGTTTCTACATGCACACACATTGTAGAGAAAAAAAGTACTCCCTACACTTTAGCAGGAGAAATACATTAGTCTGATTAAAATCAAAATAGTCTACATACATCCCCTCACAATTAAATAACTCGTCTTTCAAGTTCTTTTGTAGATTAAGAAGTATATGGATCACTCACCATATTTTCTTTTACAGAATCTCTGCACTGTTCACCTCTCAGCAAAAACAAAGAATGGAAAAGTTTCCCTTTCATTTTCCACACATATACATGTAAACATCAAATCACAATCCTTCACACATAAACTCAAAAGCAAACACACATTTCTATTGGTTAAACATTTCAACCCTTTCCAACTGAAATACATTTCAACCCTTCCCCCAATCTGCCTTCTGCCTGTTACCATAGAAACAGGTCATGGAACACTGCACTGAGCTCACAGGTCACAAGTTCAGCACACAATATTACTAAACAAGACAGGAAGTGTGCTTGACTTTTCAACATATCAGCTTATCATATATAATGTTCCTTACAATCTGTTTTTGTTAACCAATAAGAATCATACATTTAAAAAACAGAAATATACACCCTACCTTTCAGTGTAGAAAGTAGTCATACAACCAATGATTTCTTGTCTTTTTTCAAAAAACATTGCCGTGGATCCGCGCACCCAACGCGTGAGAATCCGTGCACCCAACGCGTTAGGATGCACGCACCGTGCGCGGATTCCGCCATTTTTTTTTTTTTTTTAAAAAGGGGGCTCCAGGGGTCCTTCTGGGACCCCCTAAGCACCTCTACAGGGTCACAGTACTTCCACTCTGCCCCCTTTATATGTTTTACACACTTATTCCCCTTGCTTCTTCCGCCTCGCTTCAACCGAGGCAGAAAATGGCCGCCAACAGTTCCTGGTTTCGAATGTAGAGAGACACTCGACAGCCAATTAGCATTCAGCACGCGATCGGGAGGGTGCACGCTTGGTTCGGGGAGGGTGCGCTTACGGTGCGGGTAGGGTCCGCGGATCCTCCCCGGCCATAGATATCACTAACTTTTTTACCCTAATTTTCTCAGGAACTACTGAACAGATTCACACCATTTATGCAAAAGGCACGAGGCTGAACTGAGGACTACCTCTTTGCCAAATTTGGTGTCATTCCGTTCAGCGGTTCAGGCTGTAGCTGCGACAACAGATCCTATGGGAAATTGCATGGGGAAAAGGCGTTTTGGGACCCCCCTTATTTCTCGGCCCCCGCTTGATGAATCACCACAAAACTTTCAAGGTAGGAGCGGAGCGGAGCTGGCCAAAGGTTTGGAAAATTTTGCGAAGATTCGTCAATCGGCGCCAGACTTATTGGGAATAGAATGTTACGGATTTCCCATGGAAAATAGGTCCTAACTATAACTATCTACTGGCGCCCGCCTGATCCTTCGTCTGCTCGTAGCTTCATCTCAGCCGACCCAGCCACCAAGGAACTACGAATCACTGATATATATATATATATATATATATATATATATATATATATATATATATATATATATATATATATATATATATATATATATATATATATATATATATATTATATATATATATATCACATAAAAGCATTTACAAAACACTCACAATCACTGGATGATGTCATCAGTGATATCATTTGAGATGTCATCAGTGATATCATCAGTGATGTCATTGACCATGTCATGAGTGATGTAATATGTGAGATCATAAGCAGTGCATTGCAAGGGCATAATTTACAGTCATCTCGGGTAACTATAACTGCTAAATTTCACTGGTTTTGTATAAGTAAAATTTTAGACTATAATGTCCCTGTAACCTTTGTTTTTTTCAGCGAATATATATATTGCTCCAAATTTTTGTGTAACACGTGAGGACCCATCTCATGAAATGGATATGTATGGGTGCATGAGTGAGTGTGATGTGATGTGATGTGAAAAGTATTTATAAAGCGCGACGTTAACTGTACAGTTTCTTGGCGCTGAGTGTGACAGTGACTGCATGGGAAAGTGAGTCAATGTCTAAATGGCTGTACGAGTGAGTGACTGGGTGTGTAAATGGCTATAAGGGTGGGTGAGTGGCTGTTTAAGTGAGTGTTTGGTTAAGTGAGTTGGTGTGTAAGTGGCTGTATGGAAGAGTGAGTGTCTGTGGGATTGGCAGTATGGGTGAGTGAGTGAATGTGTGAGGGGTTGTATGGATGGGTATGTAAGTGGTTGGGTGGGTGTGAGAGCGAGTCAGTGAGTGGTTTTATTGGCGAGTGAGTGGCTCTGTTGAGAGGCTGTTTGGATGAGTGAGTGGGTGTGTGAGCAGCTGTTTAGTTTAATAACTGGGTATGTCAGTAGATGTATTGGTGAGTGTGTGGGTTTGTAACTGGCTTCATGTGTGAGTGACTGGTCACATGGTCAGGCTCTATGAGTGAGTGAGTGGGTGTGTGAGTGGCTCTATGGATAGGTGAGTGGTTGTGTAAATACTTGTGTTGGTCTGTGAATGGGTTTGTGAGTGATTGGGTGTGTGAGTTGTCATATGAACGGTCATATGGGGATATGAGTGGTTTTATGGGTGATGCCATCAGTGATGTCATCATTGATGTAAATTGGGATGTCATAGGTGATGTCATTAGTGATGTAAATTGAGATGTCATCAGTGATGTCACTGACCATGTCATGAGTGATGCAATATGTGAGGTCATAAGCAGTGTTATGTTATGTTATGTTATGTTACATACATTTGTAATGCGCACTGCTGCCCCAGCTAAGGGGCGTCCAGGCGCATGGCAGGTAAAAATGCAACACCACAGGAAACACAACAGAAAGGAGGAAAGTGAATTTATTAAAACAAAAAGGTTTTTAAGGCTTTACGAAAGACTAAAAGATCATCTAGCAGTCGCAACTCTACAGGAAGGGAGTTCCAGAGCTCGGCTGCTCTGACCCGGAAAGAACGGCCACCGACCCGACACAGCCTGTATCGGGGAATCACAGTGAGTGCATGACCCATGGATCTCAGGGGCCGAGTAGGCACATACCAAGACAAAAGGTCCGCAAGAATAGGGGGACCTACCCCCCTCAGAATCTTGAACGCCATACACAGCACTTTAAACTGAATTCTGGTCCTGATAGGCAGCCAGTGCAGTGATCTCAATGTGCTGGAGGCAGAACAAGTACGGGGTAGGCCAACAATAGCTCTCGCCGCAGCGTTCTGGACACGTTGGAGGCGGGTAACATCAGCCACATTAGACCCTACCAGAAGAGAGCTGGCATAGTCCAGGCGAGAGAACACTGTAGCCTGGACTATCAGCTGCCTGGTGCGATGGTCAAAGAACTTCAAAACAGGGCGAAGCGACCGTAAGATACCAAAGCAACAGGCCGCGATTTTCTTCGTGTGGCCAACGTAGCTGAGGGAGGGATCCATCCATACTCCTAAGTTCTTTAATTCCGTGACCGGAAGGGGGGCCGGCCCCAGCTCCATAGGCCACCACCTGTCCCCCCATAGCTCCGATCTCTTGCCTACGATCATGATCTCTGTTTTCTTGGCGTTGAGCTGGAGACAGTTGTTCTTCATCCAGCTCGCCACCGCCCTAAGTCCACTCTGAAACCTGGGGGCATCCCGGTCCGCATCCCCGCTGATCGTAACCGCTAGCTGAGTGTCGTCGGCATATGAGACCATAGTCATGCCCCATTGCTTGACGACCTCAGCCAGCGGTCTCACGTAGAGATTAAACAACGTGGGGCTCAGCGAGGATCCTTGCGGCACCCCCTGTTTCAAAGGATGAAATGAAATGAAATGAAATGAAAATTAGATTTATAAAGCGCTACAGCTGCCCTGAGGCGTCCAGGCCCCAGTCCCAATTCCAGGATGGAATTGGGACTGGAACGGTGGGACGGCAACGCTAAAGAAACGATCGTCTAGAAAAGACCGGAACCACTGGAGGGCAGGTCCACCCAGCCCAATCTCCTCCAGGCGATGCAACAGGATAGGATGCGAAACAGTATCAAACGCGGCGCTCAAGTCCAATAAGACGAGCGCTGCTGTCTGTCCCGCATCCATCACCGTGCGAAGGTGTTCAGCCATGGAGAGGAGGGCGGTCTCCGTGCTGTGTCCAGCACGGAACCCATTCTGGGTGGGATCCAAGATGTTAGCATGGATAAGGTGAGCAGAAAGAACTTTGTTGACATGGGCCTCCAACACTTTGGTCGGCCACGGAAGTAAGGAGATGGGCCGGTAGTTTTCAGGTTTATCTGGATCCAGGGACGGCTTCTTCAAAATGGGAGAAACCACTGCCCGCTTCCAGCTAGCGGGTACCGTGCTTGATTCCAACGAGATGTTAATCAAGGAGTGAACCACGGTCCGTCCCACAAACGACTGCTCTCTAAAAAGAGTCGCTGTAAGCGGATCAGCGGGGGACCCTGATTTGACCTGCAGAGCCAGGAGGTCAAACCCCTCTGATGTCAGCGGGGGCAGCACCATAGATGTTGATCGGGGGCTCAACCGGAGGCCCTGTACAAGGGAACGTCCGATAGATGTTTTGGACCTTTTCCAAAAAAAAACGAGCGAGAGCCTCACAGTGAGTGGTGGAACCAGTCGTCGTGATACAGGCACGCTTTGCCAAAAGATCCTTCATCACTTTAAAGATGGTTTTAGAGGGGTTGGAGCTGTTGCCGAATTCAGTAGCGTAGTAAGCTGCCCGAGCTTGGCAAACAGCCCGATGGTATACTTTGACGGAGGCGAGATAAATAGCTTTCTTCCCGCTATCGTACGCCTTCCGCCAAGCCCTCTCTGCTCGCCTACAACTACCCTTGAGAGTACGTAAGGCACCATCGTACCACGGACTGGAGTCCCTGGAGCTGACTTTACAAGCGGTAATTGGGATAAGGGCGTCAAGCGCCTTGGAGATCCAGGAGCAGAACTTCTCGTAACCCGAGTCAACCAGCATCGGAGGTTCTAAAGGCTCCTCGGCGAGGACACGATGTAAGTCCTCCAGCCGTAATTTACTCCATTGCCGCCTTGTAACCAGCTTTGCCGGGGGAACAGTAATCATTCCCGGCAAAGGGGTACAGATGGTAACCAAAGAGTGGTCCGTCCAGCCAAGAGGTGTGATGGCGGAGACAGCAGCGTCTGCCAAATTGGTGAAAAAAGGATCTAAGGTATGGCCGCCTGTATGGGTAGGCTGTCGAACCATTTGCACCAGTTGAAGGGCCTCCAGGTCAGCAAGAATACCGCTAACCGAGGGGGAGGTAAGGTTCTCAAAATGTAAGTTGAGGTCTCCCAAAATCGAGAAATTGGAGCAGCCTACCACCAAGGAACCAACCACGTCGGGGAAGGCCGCTCTAAACGCCACATCACTCCCAGGGGGGCGATAAACCACCATCCCCGAGAGTGTGAAATGTGGGGTGACCGAGATCTTAAACACCGCACTTTCACATCCCGCAATGGTCAAACCAGACCAACTACCAGTGAGGCCAGGTCGCATGGCCAACGCAATACCCCCTCCCCTAGTAGATCGGTTAAGGGTAAAAACCGAAAAATCAGAGGGAAATGCCAAGTTGATAATGGCCACATCGTCATCCTTCAACCACGTCTCGGTGATGGCTACGATGTCCGGGGCCTCTTCCTGTATCAGGTCAAATACGGCCTGATAATGCAGCACCAGAGACCTGGCATTCAGGCTGAAGAATGCTCAGTGCATTAAAGGGCTGTATGTTATAGTTAGCTTAGAGAACAATAACTGCTGAAACTTCACTGGTTTTGCATAAGTGAAATCTGAGTCTAACTATAACGTCCCTGTAACATTTGGGGTTTTTTTCAGTGAATTTCTAAGGTTTTTTCATTCTATATCCTAACTATAACATCCCTGTAACCTGTGTTTTTCCAGTGAATTTCTATGTTTTTTAAAGTTCTATTTCCTAACTATAACGTCCCTGTAGCCTTTGTTTTTTTTTAAGTGAATTTGTACGTTTTTTAAAATTTTATTTCCTAACTGTAACCACTAACCTTTGACACTCTGGGGCATATTCACAAGGAGTTCACGTTTTCTGATGTTCTGGTGACGTTAACTCCTGCACCTTATTTACAAGGCTGCATTAAACCACTTAATGTGGCTTAATGCTGCCTTGTAAATAATGCCACTATTCATGCAGCACTGAGCGTGAAAAGGGTGTGCTATGGTTGTTGTAGTGAGTGTTCAACCACAACACCCATTGCTTTTTTATGCTGCCCCTACAAGGTATGGGGCAGTGCCAAAAATACAACCAGGGAATACCTGGTCTTAAGCAGGCGATACAAGGAAAAATGTTTTATTTCTCCTTGTATTCTGCTCTTTCCATGTGTACTGCATTCTGCAGCACACACAGATAGAGCAAATCACCTGTAATGATTATTTATATGCAGGAAGATGTGCCTTCCTGCACATAAACAATTGCCCCTGCAGCACTGGCACCCTAGCAAAATGGCTGCGCTGGCACTAGGTAGCTTTTTTAGTAACAGTGCTAGGGGTTGTGCAGGGGTGCACTGCATTCTTGTGAATAGGGTGCAACCCTGTGTTTTGAAGCTGTCAGAACATGGCGTTACCAATTTTACTGTAACGTTGTGCTCCATCGGACTCTTATAAATATACCCCTATGTGTGTGAGTGTGTGTGTGAGCGAGTGCATGAGTGTCTTTGTGAGTGTCTGAGTAGGTTTATAAGTGGGTGTGAGAGAGTTTGAATGGGGATGTAAGTGGGTATATGAGTGTCTGATTGGGTCTGTGAGTGGGTGTCTGAGTCTCTGATAGGGGTGGGTTTTAAACTGTACTCTGCGGTGGAGTTTGCAGAGTTTTCCCACTCTGTGGTCCGTGTGGAGTGTGGCAAAAGCTCTGCCAACTGCCGTGGAGCATAGTTTACCGGCATGCTCACCTCTTGACTTCACCCACAAACCAGTAGTATGTCAGGAAGCCACTTTGTAGAGTGGTTGAGAAAGGGTGCAGGTCCTCCAATGAGGTGTCAGCAATCCAGTTGTGAGGAACTTACTTGTGGCAGCAGTAGAGGCCCCAACGACCCTCAGCATCCAAGGGTACTAAATCCGCCAAAAAGTAGTGCACCAGGAGGCCACTTTGAAGAGCGATGAGAAAGGGGGCGGGTGGCCAATTAGGGCTGAGCAATCCTACTGTGGGGTACTTACTTGTGGGTATTATTTAGCCCAGGGGAGATGGTGGGCTCTAGGGCTCATGGAGTCTGCGAGGCCCCCTCATTAATCTTTCTTTAGCCCCGGGGAGCTGATGGTCCCCAGGGCTCAATGAACCTCGGGGGGGAATGTGCCCCTCCTCCTTTTTAAAAGATGTCCCCAGGACCAAGCCCACTCTGGGGCAGTATCCAAAACAAGCGAGGGTGCCTGTGCCTTGTGTTTTGTTTGCTGCGGATTCGTGGTCCCGTCAAGTATTCACTGCAAAAATATTTTTTTTAAAGTGCTTTTTGGCCTGGTCAGGGTCCATCTGGGACCACATGACCAGAACTGAGAGGTCAGGGTATTCCTACCCTGGCCCTTTTTAGGGCTCGTGCCTGCGTTGCAGTGCGCAGCACTGCTCGCGCAGCAAGAGCCCTTTTGTATGGGGTTTTGAAAGCTGACCACACACCCGTGCGTGTGATCAGGCTTTCACCGGCAGGCATTGGCTTTCGCGTGTTTTTCTTTTTAAAAAAGGCACACGATTGGGCAAATGCGGGCGCTTTACCTGCATTTGCAATGCCCATTCCCGACCGTGTCTAGCACGCGGAGCAGCGTGCGTTCGCCTCGCTGCCACGCTCCCTCCACCCGCTCCTCTGTGGTGCATGCGCACCACTGGTTTCAATAATGTTTTTTCTTTGTCTTGTTTTCCAACACTTTACAGAACTGCTACCTATCTCTCTTGTAAAAATCCTTGTGGTGTCTGATTCCATCACTACACTTTTTTTAAACATAATAATATGTAAAGGCATGCGGATAAAATGCATGCTTTCTGCAATGACTGGTCGCCTTGATTCTTTTTCTAGAAAGACGTTATCCTTTTATACAGTGTAAATTTAAAAGGTAGCCCGTTATTATTTATAGCAACAAACACATTTTGCATCTCTTGATTTTTATGAAGACAATCTAGGGTTTCTAAAGAATGTATTATGAAAAAGTGCAATTTTGAACAACTGGTGATGCCCATCAAATTGGCTCACCTGAAACATTGCAATGTGAGCCCAATTATCAGGACTAGTTACAAATATTTACCTTCAGGCGTTCTCGTTACATGTCCTTGGCAATTTGTCCAGCCACCTGCCTTATCGTAAGCACACATTCTATTTAAATAGGAGGTGTAAAGAGGATTGGCAATGCTGCACTGCTTTACGCAAATGGGATTTCTTGATGAAAAGCTTACCAGATCAATAGAGCCGAATGCATTGAGCTCACAGGGGGCTTCTGTAGTTTACTGTGGTCATTTATTTAGAAGAACATATTTGTATTAAATGATAATGCGGCGCTTCGCCTCTGCAAGAAAAAAGTTCTCAAATGAATTAAAGATTTGAAAGCGGAGACTGGAAAAGCTAAAAGAGAGGGACTTAAAATATGCGGCTGCCAACTAACAAAACGATATACAGTACAAAGGAATCTGCCAGTTTGGGGGTATTAAGAATATTAGAAGACCGTAATGTTGAGAGCTCCATTGAAGGCAATGGAGCATCAGCCGGCTGTGAACATTGGTACAGGGCTGATGCTCAGACTATGTGCATCGGGCAGGGGAACTAGAGACCCGGGGCTGTAGAGAAGGAGGCACAGCATGCCCCCCCTTCTGTCCACACCAGTTCTGTCAATGTCGCTGGAGCCTCTGAAGGAGGGGGGAGGGAATTTTCCTCAGCTCTGTCTCTCTCAGCTCTGCCAAACCAAGACAAGCATTTGCAATGCAATAGGTTTCGCATTTATGCGAGTTTGAGCTATTGACATTGTAAATAACAATGCCTTTTATTTTTGTTTTTGTTTTAAAAACATAATTAAAAGGCATTGTCATTTACAATGCCATTAGCTTAAACTCGAGTAGCTGCGAGACCTATTGCATTGCAAATGCTTGTTTCGGCTGAAGTTGAGTCTCAAAATGGCTGCCAACACTTCCTGGTTGAAGTGTTGGCAGGCAATCAGATCTCAGCACTAGACCAAAAGCTACATTTCTGCCAGATTATGTGTAATTCTGTCCAGTGGATTGGGCTGTAGTCATGTCTAAAATACCTATAGAAATTTGAATGAAGAAAACACGTTTTGGGACCTCCCCTTTTTCTCAGCCCTCACTTGCTGAATCACTCCAAAACTTTCAAAACATGGGCTGAACTGACTGTCATACTAGTTTTGAACATTTAGGGGGTCATTAGGATGGCGGGCGGATTGCCCCTGCCGGCCTGGCAGAGGTGATCCAACCGCCATCCCAACCTGATTCATCCCAGCTCTATTATAATGGCGGGGGGTATCGCCGCAGACGCAATGTGCGTCTGCCGCTTTTCCGCCAGTCGGCAATCATTACGATTGCCGGCCGGGCGGACTTGGCCACTAATATGGTGGCAATGCCTTCCAGGCACAGCCATCCATATTAGGATGTGTGCTGAAACTGGCCTTTCCATGGAGGGGTGGGGGTGCCCCCTCCATTCCCATGCACAAGGTGGCACACACCGCATGGTGCCTGCCACGTTGTGCATGGGAATGCATGATAGGGCACTTTGGCATTGTGGCGGGTGCTGCTTGCAGCAGCACCCACCACAATGCCAACAATGCGGAATGCGACCAACAGGGTGGTGGTCGCATCCTAATCAGCCCTCTAGTGAAGATTCTTCAAACAGCACCAAAGTTATTGGCAAAATAAAAAAATGCTTTACCCTCTGGAAGCTGAATAAAAGCAACCCCTGACACGTGTTTCGCTGTCATTACAGCTCTTCAGGGAGGCTTAGCTTTGTCCAGACACAAGGGAATACCCAGTATTCATTTCAGGTTGGCTTGGATGGTATTTTACCAATCCAAAGCTGTAATACTGTGCCTGGAGTGGTAAATGACTTTTGTCATTTAACAGCTCGGCATGGATAGCACTGTGCTATTCCTATGCTTAAAGACTTTGCTGTAGGAATGGCAAAATACTTTGTCCCTTTCTATCTCAGCATGGATAGCACTGGGATACTCCTATGCTTAAAAACTTTGATAGAAAAGCAGACATTTGAGGTGAGGAAATCAAGAGTGTCGCTGGTGTTGAGGGTGCTCTATACAGAAGTTGCCTTACACCTAAACTTGTGAACTACCCAGAGTTCTCTTCTTCCTTTTTGCATAATTTATTTGTCACTCTATGCCTGCAGTGATATATATATATATATGTATATTCACTAAAAAAAAAAGGTTACAGGGACGTTATAGTTAGGAAATAGAATATATATAAATTAGGTTTAAACTTTTCAGTCATTTTGAACGATTAGAGGAAGCTGAAACAGTGTTTGGAAATGCCACAGCTAGTGCTGCAGCAGATGGCAACATTCGTATGGGCAGGGAGACTAACAGTCTCGAAGGATATTTCATCCAGCTGGAAAGAACTTACAAAAAGGAAATTAAAAAATGGTGGGAAACAACATCACTGCAACATTATTTGGATATGGGACACATTCCCAGGAGACACCCAATTTGTACAATGCCTTCAAACGAAAATCCAGACCCAAATTAACTGATGGGATGGGTGGAGTTTACCACACAGTCTGCTAAAGGGATGGTTGAAAAATTGATAAAATATGCAATAAGTGACAGTAAGAAGCTCCTAGAAGAGATACAAAAATAGAAGAAACTATCAAACTAGACACAGATAAAGAAGAAGCAGACCACTTAAGACAACAAATGAAGACACGTCTGGTGGCGTATGAGAATGACATTAAGTTAGGCACACAAAATAAATTTTGACGAGATCAACGAGACCATGAATCCAGCAGAGTACTTACCTGTGCTAAAAAATATGATATCCTATGTAAAACTTTGCAAGAGACAAAAAACCTGAAATCAACAAATATAAGAGACACTTCAGAATCGGAGGTAGACACTGATCGATCTGAACCTGACACAACAAGGAACATTGGGGCATATCAACAACAACCGGTGATAATTATCTCTAAGCGCACTTAGCGCTAGGATAATTATCGCCGGCTAGCGTGAATTTTTATCGCTGAGATAGCGTGCTATTAGCAACGCTTATCTCAATAGCGATAAAAATCCTCACGCTAACAGGCTAACGTGAGATTATCGCTGGAAACCCAGCGATAATCTCACGTTACCTTGTTGATAGGGACAGGCAAACTTAGCCATGATATCCTCCTTCCATAGGATATCATGGCTAAATCGTAAGAAAGTAGCGTTAACCGCGGTTAGCGCTGCTTTTTTTGTCTCTAACAGGGTTAGCGACATTCTTGATAATAGGAGAAATGTCGCTTAGCGACATTTCTCCTATTATTGTACTCTGGAACGCCCCCTTTGCATCTCATTAGAGATGCAAGGGGAAGCGTAGAGTAAAAGGGTGCTAACATGCAAATTTGCATGTTAGCACCCTGTTGTTGATAGGGTGCTAGTTTTATCTCTGCTTTTTTGGCTTTTAAAGCCAAAAAAGCAGAGATAAAGCCATTGTTGATATGCCCCATAGAGATGCAAAGCTCCATTGGGGCTATACATTTTCTACAGGAATATCAGCTCATCAAGGAATCGTGGGGGAAATTCCCTCAGAAAACGCGACAAACAGAACTAACAGGTGGAAAATCAGAAGAGGGGCAAAACGGAGAAAGGCAGTAAAATCAATTGCAAGTCACCAGAACCAAGAAGAGCAGCTATCCCAAATAAAAGAAAATCATCTGACAATTGTTAATCTGTCTTCTCGGACATTAACAGCCATTGATACTGAGATCCTACAAAAGGTGCTTACTTTCTGTCCTACCACAGAAAGGGACTATATTCAAACTAGGATAGATTTGTTCTTATTTGTAAGAAAACTGAACATTAAAAAGATTTGCCTACAATGCCCTTGAATGGGAGAAACAGAAAAAGGAAACGTAAGAAGGCCGACAGATTTGCTAACGAGGAGGGACCTTGAGACGTTACAAACTTTACATGAGCTACAAGAATTACCAACCCCCTCTGGACAGCAGGAGCAGGGTGACAGAATGCAGCTGTTAGAACAAATAGGGATACAGCAAACATGGGGGCAAAGTAAATTCAAAATGAAATCAAGGTATATACCAAAAATCCCCTTCAATGCAATTGACTGCTTCCATGATATGATGATTAAAGATTTGGATAAAATAAAAACAATAAAATCCCAAATTCACCAAACAATATACAATCTATCCAAAGGAGAATGGGAAGCTGTGTTGTAACTAAAGAACGATCCTTCTTTAGTTATCAAACCCTCAGATAAGGGCAGAAACGTGGTCCTTATGGAAAAACATGTGTCAAAAGGAAACACTGCGTTTACCGAGCGACACACAAAGCTACATACCAATTAAGAGGGACCAATATAACAGCAGCATTGCGGCTTTCCATGAAATGTTGAATAACTGGTGGGCCAAAGTCGTCCTAGAAGAAGAGGAGAATCAAGTCCTCAATGTGGAACCACCATTATTACCAACATTTTATTATTTACCTAAAGTTCACAAGAATCAGAGGTGCCCTCCGGGATGCCAGATTTTCTCCTCAAAAGGGAGTCTATTGGAAAAAACATCATTAATTCTTGTTTCCGCTGGTTAACGATCTCAGTTAGTACATTCGCGACAGCACAGATTTCATCCCTGTGATTCAAAATATACAGGGGGAAGATAATTTCATCCTAATGACATCAGACATTACCAGTTTATTTACTTGTATAGCACACCAAGATGGCCTAGTATCGTTTGAATTCTTCCTTAGAAATACACCACTGAGGCTCCATGAACATAATATCATGCTGATGCCATTTGTTTCATTCTGTCTTAACAACAATATTTTCTTATTTTCAGGGCAACTGTATTTACTAACACAAGAGACTGCCATGGGAACGTGGTTCGCCAACAGTTCCGCAAATCTTTTCATGGGCTGGTGGGAGAAGCATGTGGCATGGGGGAACCCAATGAGCATTGGGTAGACAATGTGGCCCTATGGGTCAAGTATAGTGGCGATCTCTTTGTAGTATGGAGAGGAATACAAATAGAGGCGGAAAGATACATTGCTAGTTTGAATAACAATGATTTGAATTTACAATTTACAAGCCATTAAAGCACCATAAAAGTACAAGATCTGGATTTGTTGGTATACATGAAAAATAATCAGTTATGCACAAGATTGTATATAAAGCTCACAGCGCAGGAAACACCACTACATGCATGTAGTCAACATTCATGGAGTCTAGTAGCCAGCATCCCCCATGGGGAGCTATTAAGATTTAAGCAGAATAGCTCCTTGCCAGAAGATTATAAAAAGGCAGAAAAAGATACGCTTAGTCGATTTTAAGAAAGTGGATACGCTAACAAGACATTAAGAGAAGTAGTTAGCAAGGTGAAGGTGAGAGAGAGACAAGAACCACTTATTCCTAAACAGAAGCAAACAGGGGAAGAAGAGTTTGTAAGACTGATAATGAACTTGTTGTTACAATCAAATCAGATCAGGGGGTTAACTGAAAAGCATTGGAATGTTCTGCAGTCCGGTATGATTTTGGGACCCATGTTACCGAGTAGACCCAACATTACACATAGAAAAGGCATGCCCCTCAAAGATCTTTTAGTACATAGTCATGTCATAGACCAGCTGCAGAAAAGTCCAGACGTCACTAGCTTTTACCCCTCCTTGAGATGTAAGGTTGAAGAAAAAGTGTTAAGGTAAAAAACTATGAGATACCAGGGTAAATAAGGCCTAAATTGATTACAAAACTTTTGAACTGTAACTCAAGTTGTGGTATATTGCCTACAATGCCCATGTGGAAAAAAAATATATCGGCAGTACAGTTCATCCTGGCAAAAAACAAGTTTTAGAACATTGACGGGCAATACATTAAAAGTATGTGACATATCCGGTAGCTCGACACTTCGAGGAGGCATATCAGAGCAGAAGCGGTATGTTAAGGTATTTCTGCATTGATCAGGTGCAATATGAAGAAAGAGGAGTGGACAGAGTCAGAATGTTAAGACGCTTTGAATCTAAGTACATTGTAGAATTGGGGACCTCGGCACAATGGGGTCTTAACAGTGAAGAGGAACTGTGGACACACTTAGGGAAATTGAAGGAAGGAAGTAGAGCCATATCAATAGGAATTCTCCTTTTTCTCCAAGATTTCAGAACACTGGGCTAGATAGGATAGTGGCCAGTGTCATATGCCACAATATGAAGCAAATGTCCGGGGTAATCTAGCCAGAGTGCAAGAGGAAGATGTTCAAATTGAAAGGACACCCGAATTAACATAGCCCATTCATGGCACAATTGTTTAATCATTAACGATTTATTGTAGTAAATAAATTTGAGGTATACTTTTTCTTGTGTACTAAGAGTAAAATAATGAAATATGAGAGAAATAATATTAGATCTTTTGAATTGAAATCAATTATTTGAGGACCCTGGGCAAAAAAGTGTATGCAACATATTGTATGCAGGATAATATGAATTTGATAGTTCAAAATGGCCGACAGAAATACAATGAATTTGAAACTGACTAACTGCAGGAAGTCTGTTTTCGATTAATTATATGTAACAGCTGCCCAATAAGAATGAATTGTGTTAAAAGGTGGATGTATAACTATGAACGCTGACATTGACAAAGCCTAGGCAGGTGAAACACCAGACAGCCACTCATACAACCAGTCAATCACCCTTACAGCCAGTCACATAGCCACACACTCACTCTTACAGCTGCTCACACACCCACTCACTCACCCATACAGCCTCTCAGCATAGCCACTCATTCACCCATACACGTACTCACACACCTGTGGAAATTTAGCGTGCAAACTGAACATTATCTGCGCCATCTTGCCTCTCCCCAGCGCCACGCACAGCGAATGCACGGCTGCCATTTTAGGCACCCCACTCTCTCCCCGCTCACTCTCGATCGCCAGCGCTTTCCCCTGGCGCTGCGAGCATCCCCCGCGCGCCGGCCACCCCCGCTCTCTCATACAGGCCATAAACCCTCTCCTTCTGCGCGACCCTGCTACGGAACCACATCCGACCGACATCCCATACATGGTCATGCCTCTCCTTTGATAACCCCCTTCCTCTGCGCCCCATTGTCCGAACTGGTCCCAGGCCATCACCTAGCCCTGCGGATGCAGTTTATTGCCCCTACTGTAAGGGAAACACCCCGCATCAAAGGGATTACAGTAGATCAAAGCCCCTACCCCCTGAGACCCGGCCGGTTGCACACACCCCCGGGAATTAGCGGAATTCCCTGCTGCGCGATAGCCATCTCCCACTGCGGGTAGGGTGGGAACCTCTACTGTAACTATGTGTGGGATCGGATCTGAGCCGGGGCTTTAGGGGATGTTCTTTCATGCATCAAGAGAATCTCAAGAATGTACTATGTGTAATAAAGCAATAAACCGGTGTATAAGAGACCAGGTCTCAGAGATGCGGCTAGAGCACCTCGTGACGATACCTTGCTGTCTGATCTGATGTGTTCTGCTCCGACGGAATAAAACTTTGTTTCCTGCCTTCCAGTCTCCGGCGCCTGCCTCTTTCATTGGTAAATTATCGAGTGGTATGAGAGGCGATTACCGCCGGGCAAATACTTGAAAGATTATCGACTGAAACTGCCGCTACCATTTAACAATTGGCGTCCCAAACGTGGGGCCCATCAGCGACACGTGGATCCAGTGGGAGAGGTCCCGACGACAGAGTGAACGACTGCAACGATCGGGAGAGCTCCTGCCCAATAGACCCTCGTCTGGCAGCCGATCATCCAAACTTCACTGGTTCCGAGCAGACCTCTCTCGAGTGATCTACGGTCCTGACTGGGAACCATCAAGAGTGCCGCGGCAAATACGGAGAGTAGAGGACGATCGGGCGCTGGAGGCGGAAGACGAGAAACTGTCCACGCGGTCCGGGTAAGGTCGTGACACACGACAAATTGCGAAATAATTGATTGATTGTCCGAAACTTTTTGAATACTAGTATTGCTCATTGATTGTGCTCATTGATTGTTCTCTTTGAGATATTCGCTGTCTACAAACGGGGAGGAGTAGAAATACTCTCTCTCTCTCCCTTTGCAGATAGTGAAGGGTAGGTAACGCAGACTTTTGTCCCCGTTGAAACCCGTCGTGCCTATCTTTATCTCCCCACTGATTGATTGTCCGAACATTGATTGTTTTGAAGAATAGTGCTCTTTGAGATATTCTCTGTTTGCAAATAACGTAGAATAGAAATATTCTGTCTAGTCTTTGCAAATAGTGAAGGGTAGGTAATGCTGACTTTTGTCCCCGTTGAAACCCGTCATGCCTATCTTTATCTCCCATTGATTGATTGATTGATTGATTGTCCGAACACTAGTTGTTCGATATTGGTTCTTTGGAGGTATTCTCTGCTTACAAATAACGAAGAATAGAGATATTCTGTCTAGTCTTTGCAAGCAGTGAAAAGATAGGTAGTGCTGACTTTTGTCCCCGTTGAAACCCGTCATGCCTATCTTCTCCCCACTGATTGGTAGTTGGTTCTGCCCGGACCGCTTATTAGAGGTGAACCATCCGGCTCCACTGGAGGGCACCCCTAATAAGGACATGTTCACTAAATATGGACTAGTCGCCGTAGCTTATACCAAGCTATGGCATAAATATACAAAGAAGGACCCCGAGAGTCAGTGGCCACTGATGGGATCCTTCGACGACCATAAGATAGAAGCGCTAGAAGTAGCTCTGCGTAGCAATAAGACGACGCCTACTATGCTTGACAGTATCGGCATGTGGCGCAAAGAAGCAACGCAACGGAAAAAGAGGGAAGAAGTAAAAGCAGAAAAGGAATTACGAAAGGCAGCTCACCTTGCCGCTAGAAGGTTAGAAGAAGACATAAAGGAGAGAAGGGAAACTAAACTAAGACAGGAGCCCGAAACCTCAGGCCAGTACGCTGTTAGGACCCCTTCTTTGCTCTACCCTGAGTTGTCCTCCAAGCAGCGAACGAATGATGAATTACTGTTAGGTCCCCCGATCATTTACATGCCCCCTCCATATGCACCCTCCCAGTCAGTAGTGCAACACCCACAACCCCCGAACACGAGCGAAAGCAGTACAGGGGCCTCGGTCCTCACGGCCTCCGCGCCGGCCGAGCCTCCTGTACTGAACACAACGTCGGCTATAACGTTAGACGACCCAGAGATGAGAAAGAAAGAGTCCACCAGAATGAATCGGCTAGCGAAGGATGAACGAACAGGAATCGACAAGATAGTAAAGGCACTGGTAGGATCCTTTTTGACCTTACAAAAACTAAAGTAACGCTAGGAGTTAGCCCTTTGTGGGACATATGAAACCAAGGGAAGGAGTCAAGCTCACGGTCGAGACGGCCACGAGGTAGCCCGACTCCATTACTCTTGTTACCTAAACATGTCTGCCCTACTGCCCACCCCGCCCAATAAGCATGACAAAATCCCGCACAAACGGAAGCCTGCTGACACCCACCACCGACGTCACCAAACTAGGGCTAGATCGCGCGCAATTGGTCTATGTTATTTTTCCGATTGCACAGTAACCTCCTTGTGCTCGTCATCAAATTGCAAATAGGTACAAACACTCCAACGAAGTAGTATAGTTATAACATTTTAATAACTTATAAGATATAACGAACACACCAACAGGGTAACCAGGTTAAAACACGTATTAAAACAACTATTTACATGACAGTCTGCTGCAACCTCCATCCCAAAGCCTTAACGTCCACGTGACACCGTCCTCGCCTCTCCTTCCTCGAAATTGCAACATTGGCCTGTTTTGGGCGGTTCTTTTAGTTAGCTTTGGGCTATAAAAGCCATGCAAAAATCCATTGACATCAGTGGCGGACGACTGTGCGAATAGGCCGGAGGCTATACGAAGCGCCGAAGTTCTGGCAACCCCAAGGCGGAGCCCGCCACGCTGTGCGGGCCTTTCCGTTTTCTCTTCTTCTTTCTTTAATGAGGGCTGATACCCTGGCGGGGGGGAGGCGACGCAGACGGGCCTCCCCCACCTCCCCAGGTGGAGGCTCACCAGCAGATGAGGACGCCCCAGCCATCTTTTTCATCGGCCTGCTGAATTTCACCCTGGCACGCTGTGCGGATCTTCCCGCTTTCTCTCTTCTTTCTTCAATAAGGGCTGATGCCCTGGCGGGGGGAAGCGATGCGGACGGGCCTCCCCCGCCTCCCCAGGTGGAGGCTCGCCAGCAGATGAGGGCACCCCAACCGCATCTTTCACACGTCAGCCAGCTGAGTTGCGCCCTGCCACTTCATTCGCCGTTCGGCTGAGCCGGCGCCCCTGCACGCGGCCGCCAGGCAACCACCCAAGCACCGGGTTCACCAGGACTGCCGCTAGCACCCGACACGAGGAGTGGGCCCCCGCAGCCAGGTAATCGGGGACCCACCCCGGTGGTGATACCATCCAAACTGCTGTCGTCACTGCTACTGGAATCACCCCGGTGGCAGTACCATCCGAACTGCCGCTGTTACTGCTGCTGGCTCCTCTCCGGTGACTGTACCGAAGAGCTGCTGCTACTGCTGCCCTTGAACTCCGGCGGTCGACTCCTCCGGATCCAGGCCTAAAGCCCACCGTGAGACAATTCTGGACTCGAAAGCTTGTCTGCTTGGGCGTAGGCCCCACCCTTGACAAAATGCTCCCCTCAGCCTTGCAGAATCGGCTGGAGTCATTTGACACTCGACTCCCGCGGACTTCCGGTAAGGACAAAACCACCGCCATTGCTCTTTGCCCCGGACGGCAGCCACCTTGCCTCCGCTTGGTGCAGTGAGGAAGACTGGTTCGAAGCGTCGGCGGAAGAACCCGCCTCCTGCCCCGCCCCAAGAACGAACCATGGCATTTCTACGGGGTCGCAGTGACGCCATGCTGACGCAAAATTGACGCTAACGAAAGTTCTCGAACTACTGAAAGGGATTCTGGTCCAACAGCTAATTCATGGAAAGACTTAGACTGTACTCTGGCCCGACCTCGCCCCAAGATGGCGCCGATGTAGGAGAGGCCTACACACCCTTGTGGCGTCCCAGTCACGTGACATTTGTGTTAAAAAGATATATATATATATATGCGATGCTTCCACACATGATGGTCGGGGAGGGGCGGGAAGGGAACCGATTTTATGCCGTAGTAGCGTTGCTCATGACACTCGACGCCTCCCCACCACGTGGCCAGCCTGAACGGTTGTAGGCCCGTATCTTGTATGCTGACATTGTTTTAAATAAAGGGTCTCTTGAAAGAATTACGGAATCAGTGCCATGACTAATCACATAGGTTGATAGAGATTTCTTCATTTGAATAAATGATTGTTACCCCCAAGCAATAGAAAACAGATAATGCAGTCCCCATTTGCCTGAATCTTTTTGATTAACGGAATTTGTACCCATCACACCTATCTTTTTCCAAGAGTTGTTAAACCATGGTCAACCATAGCTCAGGGTATATGCCGAACGCAAGGTATGGTATCTTGCACCCTAATACACGACCGATTGAGAAATGCATATATGACAAGGGAACCCGAATTTAGGAAATGAAATAAATTAGAGCATCTTTGTCTCGGACAAAGAGAATAATAGGTCTGTGGTATCACCCATTCCTGCGACTAGCTTGGTACGTGGTAAGTAGAACTTTTTCGTGTCTGCGCGCGCTGGGGTACTTTGAATACTGCACATCCCCTCCCCTCTTTTTCCCCTCTATAGGTCACAACGAAGCTCCGACTGAAGAATGAAGTGGACATGGACCGTACCGAGTTCAATATCAGGGAAAATTTAGACAAACAGTGTGAGATAGTGCGTGAAGTGCAGACCACCATTGAGAACATAAGAAACTGTATGGCATGATTGTACGTGTGTGCTATAATTACACGGTATGAATGTGTGTGCAACTCATGCTTAGGTCACTTGGAGAGAGAGCATCACTGTATGATTGAAATGCTCACCATCGATCAAAGGGAGGAGAATACAGGGCCCGACACCCCCTAAAATGAACTACAAAATACTGAAAGTACGCAGCATAGAAAAAGAGGACAGGAAAGGAGAGGTCCCCATACTCAACCTAGCCCTGAGTCTCCGTCTTGCATGCATGTACTGTCACACCCTATCCGGCATTTGTGTGTACGTGATCACTGAATTTATGTCTTTTCCCCGCTCGTGTTTTCTTACATGGAACAGATCCATGCTACTCCATGTTGTGTGTGCACCAAGTGGCCTATTATCTTACCCATGTCTCTCTCGTTTTGTATCGTATGTATGCCAAATAGCCTACTTGACGCACACCTCTCTCTCTCTCTCTCTCTCTCTCTCTCTCTCTCTCTCTCTCTCCCTCTCTCTCTCTCTCTCCCTCTCTCTCTCTCTCTCCCTCTCACTCCCTCCCTCACTAAAAAGCCTTCTTACCCTCTTTTCTGTTTGAATAAATTAACGACACATACCTCCTCGGTAAGTGTATAATTGGCCTGGAGCACGGTGGTGTTCGAACAAATTGACTGAAACAAAACGACCGTACTTTGCCACGTTACTACCTCTCCTTTCTACAAATATTGAGCTTAATTGGCTGAGAAAAGAAGGGACAGGTAAGACGACTGATGTCTCCCAATTTGGCCCTCATCACGGGGACTATATGTCAGTGGTTTCCGTTTTTTCAGAGCTTTAACAACATCATCTCCACCGCCCAGAATTACCCCCGCCCAATTACCCCAAAATAGAATGTCTAAAAGCACCCCGTTCTCCCAAGATAACCCCAGCCCTATACTAGCCGCCTCAGAGTATTTCGAACGATACAGCTGATGACCTTATTCACTAATAAAACATCGCCTAAACTGATAAAGGGTTATCTATTGTCGCCAGCAAAAATAATGCTTAGCTTATGTTCCTCCCCGAAATGGATACTCGTGAACCCGTGACAGTAGCACCTCGCACTTTCTTTTTATAAACTTAGCAGTCCTCGGAAAGAAATATGTAGTAACAAAACTTGTGTTGGGACGAACGAGCCTCTGCCGAAGAAGCCGGTTCGAATTTCTTTTTTTATAGACTAGAAGGTTGACAGATGTCAGGCTTCCTGCAACCAGTATCGGGCGCAGGAATCGGCACCTAGGGGGCCAGACGATGGACAGGGACACCCACAGAAACTTGCACCACAACAATAATTAATAGATTAGTAACGCACACACTAACATCAGAGTTAAAAGACACCAATCATGCAACAACCGATAAAAACATGTCCGCAACTACTCGGTGGTTGGGAGAGAGGATGAAGTATGTAAATGTCTTCCCTGCCAACTCTCTAAGACTTTTGTTTCTTGTACCCATTTAAAGATAACGTGCTGCCATCGGAAGGGAGGGGTCGGACGTGACGCACAGCCTGGCTGCAGACCTTGGAACATCTATGACATCGACCAAGGGGGAGGCTACGAAGCAAAAAGGGCGTGGGACGAGACACCATTTTCAGGATGATAAGCGCGAGGGGCTACATCGAGGCCCCCTGCTCACCGACCAGCGTGCCTGAAGTCTCAACCCGTCGGGCCCGATTGATGGGCCCAGTGCTGGAAGATTCTGCTCCCCTTGGTCCACATTTTTGATCTGATCCCACTCCACCCCCTCTTCCCTCGGCGCCCCGAAGCACGTCACACCCTTCTCTCTCTCACCATCTTTTATATGGATTATGAATCTGACCTACCCACAGAAGAACAAAAGGCAGGTACCCTGTCTCAAAGTACCTATGGTGAACTGTGTTAAGGAACAGGGCTGTGATCGGAGAACAATGAATGATCACACCCTGCAACGTGAGAAATTGGATTTGAGCTGGACCTTAGCTCCACCGCCGGTGCTCAACAGTGCCAACGAAAGAAGAACAACAATGAGAGCTTACCAGTGATAGCTCTTTATAAAAAGGACACTGGAAAGAAGAACCCATGTCAAAGTCGAAAATCCTCTCCCAACCACCTTTTTATACTAACTATCTTCTTATCAAGTTTTCATGGTGTTGCATCAATCACTTCCGACTGTACACTGAGAAGTTAAGGAAATGTAACTTTGTATAGTAACATCCATACAACACCAGCCATGTACACGACTATACTGTAACTCTGTATGTACTACCTCCTCGCCTACTTTATCACCTGTAAGTAACTATAAGCAAATGTGTCAGATTACTCCTGCATGCCCTAAAAACTCTGTATCTTTAAGGAATGTACGAAAGACATTAACGATATTATAGCTGAAGGTTAACGAAGATAAATGACGGCCAGGCAAGCTGGCGAGATATGTTAAAAGGGAGGACTGTGGAAATTTAGCGTGCAAACTGAACATTATCTGCGCCATCTTGCCTCTCCCCAGCGCCACGCACAGCGAATGCACGGCCGCCATTTTAGGCACCCCACTCTCTCCCCGCTCACTCTCGATCGCCAGCGCTTTCCCCTGGCGCTGCGAGCATCCCCTGCGCGCCGGCCACCCCCGCTCTCTCATACAGGCCATAAACCCTCTCCTTCTGGGCGACCCTGCTACGGAACCACATCCGACCGACATCCCATACATGGTCATGCCTCTCCTTTGATAACTCCCTTCCTCTGCGCCCCATTGTCCGAACTGGTCCCAGGCCATCACCTAGCCCTGCGGATGCAGTTTATTGCCCCTACTGTAAGGGAAACACCCCGCATCAAAGGGATTACAGTAGATCAAAGCCCCTACCCCCTGAGACCCGGCCGGTTGCACACACCCCCGGGAATTAGCGGAATTCCCTGCTGCGCGATAGCCATCTCCCACTGCGGGTAGGGTGGGAACCTCTACTGTAACTATGTGTGGGATCGGATCTGAGCCGGGGCTTCAGGGGATGTTCTTTCATGCATCAAGAGAATCTCAAGAATGTACTATGTGTAATAAAGCAATAAACCGGTGTATAAGAGACCAGGTCTCAGAGATGCGGCTAGAGCACCTCGTGACGATACCTTGCTGTCTGATCTGATGTGTTCTGCTCCGACGGAATAAAACTTTGTTTCCTGCCTTCCAGTCTCCGGCGCCTGCCTCTTTCATTGGTAAATTATCGAGTGGTATGAGAGGCGATTACCGCCGGGCAAATACTTGAAAGATTATCGACTGAAACTGCCACTACCATTTAACACACCCACACAACCACTTACATATCCATTCTTACATCCATACATGTTGTCTCTCTGGATTTCAAAGTAATGCCACTAGAGGTGGGGAACCAGCAAGGACCGCGGGCCTTCAGGCTCCCCTCACAGTCCCCAGTTTTTGAAAAGTGGGTGCCCTGGGTGGGACCAAGGCACCCACGCTACAGGCTGGGCCCTGTGGGATGGGGTCCCCAGGGCTGAAATCAGCCCGGAAGGTGGGCTGCGTGGTCCCCATCTATTGTAAAAAAAAAATAATATGAAGAAAGGGACAGGCCCCGGGGATGGGGTACCCAGGGCCGAAATTGGCCTGGGAAGGGTACTGTTCGGCCCCCCTCCCTTAAAATATGAAATAAAAAAAACACAGGGCCCATACATGGCATAGGGAAGTGAGGCCACAGGGCTCCCTTCCTTTATTTTAAAAAAAGAAAAAAAAAAAAGGAAAGGCCAGAACCTTGGAGATGGGGTCCCTGGGGCCAAAATCGGGTCTCCTGAGCTGAATTCCATTCCCTATGGAAAAAAAGAGCCCAGCAACTCGCCGAGGCCCCCCTCCCTTTCTTCACGACACAACAAATGCACCTTCTGTCACGCTGCTGGCTGGGGGATGAAGTCCCCTTGGCTGCTGAGGGTCCTTATGGGCCTACAAGACCTCCTGTTCCCTCCAATAAGCCCCACACAGTGGGATTGCTGAGAGGTGGTGGAGGCCATGCCCCCTTTCTCCACCACTCTCCAAACGCACCTCGTGGCACACTGCTGGTGTGGGGGATGAGGTCCACTTTAGTTCTGAGGCCCTCATGAGGCAAGGGGACTTCTTCCCCCAAGCAGCAGTACGCTAGGAGACGGTTTTGCAGAGCGGTGGAGAAAGGGGGCGTGGCCTCTGACGACCTCTCAGCAATCCAGCTGTGTGGGTCTTACTGGAGTTAACAGGTGGGCTGGTTGGCCCCCAAGAACCCTCAAGAACCAAGGGAACTCCATCACCCAGCTAGTAGTGCGCCAGAA
This sequence comes from Triturus cristatus, assembly GCF_964204655.1. NCBI lineage: Eukaryota > Metazoa > Chordata > Amphibia > Caudata > Salamandridae > Triturus > Triturus cristatus. The sequence continues at coordinate 231,757,177 of NC_140590.1, forward strand.
GGCGCATTTGCAGTGGAGGAGAAAGGGGGCATGGCCTCCAAAGACCAGTACTTCTGTCGGTCCGTTTGCATTGCTGTTTGCACAGCTCTTAGCTGTTAAATGGCTCATGGTCTACCTGTCCACCCCTTTAACTGCTAAACAATTTTTGTGTGGCTGTATTTTATGAGTTTCTTTGTATCTTCAGATATGTGTTGTGTGTGACAGTATATGTGCTCATGTTTACTGCTATGTTTGCCTCTGTGACTGTCTTTGTAAATATGGGACTGTATGTTTTCTGGCATTCGTGCTTGATTATCTGTATGACTGCTGGTCTGTGGGAATGGGTGCCTATGTATCTATTAACCAGTGTGCATGGGTGCTAGTGTGTCTGTTGGCCTGGATGCACATGTTTCTGTGTTTCTATTGCTCAATGTACATGGATGCGTGTGTCTGTGAGTCTGCATATATGTTCACCTGTATACCTCTTAATCTACATGGCAGGGTAACTATAGGTCTCTTGTTCTGTGTGTGCCTAGGTTTATTGCTCTTCCAGCATATCTGAAATGACAGAAATGTATAAAGGGCATAAATACCAAAAGAGGCGTCAATGCGCTACAGCAGGAAGAGCTTGAGTGAGAAAGAAAGACCACAAGGAACTGATATCTATGAAGAGTACTGCCCAGGAATGAAAGAGTGAAGAGTCAAGTCTTCAATACTTTCCGAAAACTGTTATGTTCCTGCAGATCACTTGCGTGAGAGTGAATTCCAAAGTTTTGCTGTGGCCATGGAAAAAGCCCTACCACCCCACCTGGTCTTCCTAAATTTAGACACAATTACAAGTTTGGAGCTAGCCGAGCGAAGATGTCTGGTTGGAGTGTATCTCTGAAACATCTTAGTCAGTGCTCTAGGACAGATATTTAGCACCGCTTCGTGAACAATGCATAAGGCCTTAAAACTAATGCACTTGTTAGCAGGTAGCCAGTGCAATTTGGAGATCTACGCTGAGTCTGTTTGGTATTTGGGAATTTCAAGTATCAGTCTCATGGCAGCGTTTTGAACTAACTGCACTTTAGCAGCTGGTGATTTGTTGATTCCCAAATAAAGTGTGTTGCAGTAGTCTAGCCTAGAAGAAATCAAGGCCAGAACTACCTACTTGCGGGCTTCCAGAGAGAAAAAAAGGGAACACATTCCTCAAGGTACTGATATTCCAGAAACAAGTGGATACCATAGGATAACCTGGAGGTCAAATGATAACTTGTTATCCACTAGTACATCACGATTTTTGGCACAGTCTGCCAGGGTAGGTAAATCCCCCAGTCTTTCTGGCTGCCAGGAATTATTCCAGAGGAGGGCTGGTTGCCAAAAATCAAGAGCTCAGTCTTGTCCCCATTCAGTCTGAGGTAATTGGTAACCATCAAATTTGCTACAGCTTGTATGCAGTTCTTAAAGTAGGCAGCCGTAGTCTCGATGTCCGTGGTGATAGACACAATAATTTGCATGTCATCAGCAATCAAAAGACCGTGTCAAGATTTAACAAAATCAGGCTCAGGGAAGAGCTCTGAGATATCCTGCATGGCATAAGGATGGCATCAGAACTGAATTGGTTCATGACAACTGTCTGGGACTTATCCTTCAAGAAAGAGTCTAACAGATCTAGTGCCAATCCAGAAACTCCTAAAACAAGCAGCCGGTCTGCCAATAAAGCAGGAGAAATGGTATTAAAGGTTGCGGAGAGATCCAATAGGATCTATGCGGCAGCTTGCCCTGCATCAACCAGCATGTGGATATATATTATTGATAGCCGAGATCAGAACAGTTTCTGTCCCATGATTGGTTCTGAAACCAAATGGAGAGGAATCAAGCAGTTCATACTCCAGATAAGTCACCAGTTGAGAATTGAGGTGCTTTGCCAAGATTTTAGATGGCATAGGCAGAATAGAGATAGCTCTATAATATTTCGAATCGTTAGGATCCAGATTCGTTTTTTTTTAGGAGAGGCTTAATGATTGCTCTTTTCTACAATTCAGGGTAGATACCTATTGGAGTCTCCTCCTTTTAATATTGGTGACATGGAGTGGATCAAATATTAAAAGCAGGAGACTCTAAGAGGCTGGTGACAATGTATTCCAGTAAAATCACGACAGCCCCACAAACACCTCCGCTCATCCTGCTTGGCAGTTACAGAGTGCCGCTGATGAGCCAATGAGCCAACATTCCAACAGTCATTGGAATGTTGTAATTGACAACATGAAGGCAGTGGAGGAATAATAGGAAAGGGAATAAAGGGGAGCAAGAGGGGAAAATATTTTAAAATAGAACATAACCTAAATACAACAATACCAGAGCTGATAGATTTATTGATATTAATTGCCAACTGAGGTGAAATCATCTTGGCAGCTAACTGCATGACTTTAGGAGGGAGAGCCCACTTACTGTATGTAGGTGTACTGGTGTTTTTGTTCACAGATGTCATCACAGATGTCTGTTGGCGTCTGCTCTCTGCATGTATTCAAATGTGTGCGATCTTTGTGTGAATGTATATATCTTAAAATTCTGTGCCATCAAACGTCACACACCTCATACCACAAACATCCTCTCGGTTTTGCACTCTCAAAAGCACACAGGAAGTAAATGAACACATTTCAGCCCTACCATGTGTGGTATGGGAGGTGTTGGGGGGCATAGCTTAGCCAGAGGGATTCAGGGAGGTGTGAATCTTACATTTCCCAGGTAAAAAGCAGTGGGCCACAGGGTGAATGGGTGAGGTGGCCAAGACTTGGAATGGACTGTTCCCATGAGGAGTAAAGTCAGTACTGATTTGTATTTGGTGGTTCTGAGGCTGATTTAGAGTTTGGTAGACAGGATTCTCTGTCACAATAGTGAAAGAGTGCCCTGCCCTCTAAAGGCAATGACCATCCACCCGATTCTGAGCAGGGCGCACTGCAACTGTTTTATGCAGACGGAGTAAAATTTTATGTCGGTGTAAAACTTCATCCAACGTACCGAGGTGTGGGAGCGGTTCAATGTAAGTGATCAAACTATCGTCTTATTTAGATTGAAGGGTTGAATGTCTTTTTTATAACTGTATGTCACCACCAGGTATTTATTGGTGGTGAAGAAAAGTAAAAAAAATAGAAAAATGACCCTCACACCATGGGAGAAACCTCTCACAGTGTGAAGGGGTCTTAGTTTTTTTATTTTTCAATAACAAACTCCCTCTTTAGGAGTCTGTTTTTGAAAAATAAAAAAAGTTGGACATTTTTGATGCCCATCCAGCATGTTAGACACAGCTTTCCCCCATACTTTCCCTACATTGCCAGGAACCACCATGACAGCAGTTTCTGCCAATGTATTTGGGATGTGCTTGGGTCCAGCGAACATCTATAAAGTTGTCATGTGAAGTTAGGGCAGGCTATTCGGTTTTTTTGCAGTTTTATATTGCACAAACTCAACCCAAAGGCATTGGAGCACTTTACATGAGCACCAGTTATGTTACCAAGGACACATTCATTTTGGTAGGCACAGGGAGATTACGTGATTTGCCCAGAATCACAGGATGTTGAGCTGATGCCGAGACTCGAACATGGTTCCCCAGCTCCAAAGTCAGCAGCTCTGGCCATTAGGCTACATTTGATGTGAAGTACTCTGTCAACTTAACTGCCTTTACTCTGATTGCCAAACTTTGTCTAGAGAGTCACACTTCAATGGAAAACTATGAGTTGAAATGCTCATACACCATGTGCAAGCATTTGCCCTGTCGCCTTTTGGGTGTTTGTTTGACAGTAGCATGACTGGATACCTGAGATTGGAGCAGCTTTTCAACCTACTACTGCCAATGGTTTTGAATTTCAAAAACTAGTACTTTTGCATACATCTATATGGGTGTAGATTTACTCCTGTTTTGGAAAACTGGTCACCATATACATGTATGTTCTTGATCAAAAAAATGATCTGTGAAATTAGGACGACTAGAAAAACCAACACAGACACTGCAGGCCCGACTCGGGGGCCCCTAGACCCAACTATCAAGCCAAGAATGCCTTTATTTGGGGGGTGCCTCATCCCAAACAACCGCCCCTGGAAGCGCCATGGATATAGAGCACTCCTTCCTGCAGCAATCCCACCCCATTTTCTGCATCAGGTGCCCAATTTTCCTTCTGTAAAAACTCTGCAATATTCTGCCATGTGGGTCCCTGCAATAGAGGAAATGGCATGTCAAGGGTCTAACCCACACCTGCTGGGAAATAACATATGGATGTGGCTTGTAATAGTAAATTAAATGCATCTGTAAGTAATCTAAAATGATTGAGCTCTGACCCTGGAGGGTAATGGAACTCGTGCCCTCACATACCAATCTGGCATCTCATTAACATTTCCACAGCTTACCCTGTGCGCCAGTCATCCGTGCCCCTGCAGCAAACAAACATGTCTGAACGCTGCACGCTCGGCTGGGCTCCCACCGCTTGACATCCTGTCGTGTTCTGAATTTCTACAGATAGATTTCCACTTCGCAGTCCCCGAAAATGCCAGAGTTCAAGCTGCAGCAGGTGCCGGGGGGCTCTCAGCCGTTCTTGCGCCAAGAAAATATATTCATGATGTGTTTATGTGATTTGTATCATACCCTACCTTCCCTTTGTTCGTACCTTCATCAAAGACCGCGCCAAACTGGCCGACCATAAAATAAACAGCGACGGCTGAAAGATTATCACCTTTGCTATCACCACGTGATAATAAAAGCGAGGAACTTGAATCACTGGTGAACGCTTGTGATTTGCAAACTCTTTACATTGCATGAGAAAAGTGGACTGTGGATGAAAACGCCATGAAACTATATCAGTATTGTTATATAGAATTATAGATGAATAACTATCAATTACTGAGTGACGTCACAGGAAACGAGGAGGGCAAGGTCGAGTTGCCTAGGTCACTGAGAACACCGAGGTGAGAAACATCCCCATAATGGATGGCTTCACTTCTATAACTGTGTTATATATAAACTTCTAATACACATTTTCTGATTTCAGTTTGTTCTTTTTTTATTGCTCAAGATATGTGCATTTGAAAAACATATTTTTCTTAAAAGAAGGAATGCCTTCTTTTTGTGTCAATCATAAATTAAAAGCTCCTTTGGTGCCTTTACCATCTAAAATACACTTTGTTACTTAATGTATTTCCTTCTATTTTGACCTCTTTCCTGACAGTGTGACCTATTTTTAATGGCTTAGCTGGTTGTGGCCTGAGGGAGACACGGTAAGGATCTGTACAATCTTTCACAGTGTGTGCCTTTTAAATGCAGCATTCGGCAGCGTTGTTAATTCCTTGATAACTTCCTTCTTTGGCAGCCAACAGACCAGTGAGTGACGCAGTGGAACTGTAGTACGTCACCAATGTGGTGTATGCTGGTGTTGTGACGCACTTGCAGTGTGTTTTTAGAGAACACTGTTCACAATACTGAAATGGTATTAGAAGTATATGTAAGATTAGGATAACCACATGTGTGGTTGGCAAATCACAAAGAAAACCAGGAAATGTTAGTGACCACGACCTAAATATAAGGTCTCTGAGTCACTAAAAACGGTTGGAGTCTGTGGTACTAATTTGGTTACAATTCTGGATGCACAAGTTGCACAGCGGCGGGCTGGGGACAGGCACGCGTTTGTGATCCCCTGTGTAGGAAGAGGAAGCCTTGCAAACTGGCCTTTCGCGGGAGGTCTCTAAGTAACCTGCCTCATGACTATTCATAAGGCAGGTGGGTAATGGTGACCCCCTGTGAATGGAAATGGAAGCGGTGGAGCGATCCTGCAGGGGCCACCAGACCTCCATCCAGGGCCGGACTCGGAACGCAGACCGGACCTGGCAATCAAGTGAGACGGGCTGCAGGGGGTGGGGGCGGATGGGGGCATTCTAGTGGGAAACACTGCGGCTGCTTTTGGTACAGAGGGCCGACATTGCATCACTGCTGCAAAACCAGCACCCGGTCCCTGCACCAAAAACGGCCCCACCGGTCCAAAAACGGCCCCACCCTTCTGGCTCACCAGCAAAACGCCCGGTGACGGCCATGGCCAGTCCGGCCCTGCTTCCATCCCTGCAATCCAATTCACTTTAAAAAACAGAAGCTCGTGCCTCTTAATGTGACGTGCAGCTAAAAACATGTTTGGGAAAGGGAGCATGCTCTAGACCTCTGCCAGCTCGCTGAGAGGTACAATTCTCAAAGGAGAAAAAGTTGTTTACTTGACAAATCCATACATAATGTCTTAAAAAATCCCATAAGCAGCAGCCAGCTCGATATTTAATTAACACAATTATTCTCTAACACAGGCAATAAACAACTTCATAAGAAAGTAAGTGGCAAAAACATGAATAGTACTTTAATATCCAATAGTGAATATATAGTATCTTAGTAACACCAATAGTAACAGTATCCACAAAAGGGGGTTTCCGGTGACCATGCCTTGTAGTTCTGCAACGTGACAGGCAGCCAGGCGGCAAAGCAGAGAATAGAGGGACCCCTAGAGTCTTGGCTCAATGTCAGGTTTTTTGCTTTCCCACAGCAAAGCCCTGGCAGCCCTCTCCCACTTAAATGAGCCCTCTCCCACTTAAATGAGCTCTCGCCCACTTAAATGAGCCCTCTCCCACTTAAATGAACTCGCTTCCACTTAACTTAGCCTGCTCCCACTTAAATGAGCTCTCTCCCGCTTAAATGAGCTCTCTCCCGCTTAAATGAGCCCTCTCCCACTTAAAGCACGGACCCTCTCAAAGTTTGCGTCACTGTCCTACTAGTCAGGAGCAGGGCCAGACTCGCCGTAGTGGGCATCAGGCTAAAAGGGAGGGGGGCGGTTTTGCAGCAGTGGGGGCTGTTTTTATTTTAGTGGAAGCCGATTCTGGCCCCCACTAACAAATGCAGCAGTGCTTAACGCTCGTACCCCCTGCGGGGGGTTGGCATGGCTGGACAGGGAGAAGAAACCATCCCTGGCGATTCAGTTGGACCGGCCCGTGGGGGATGGGGATGCTAGTGAGAATCACTGCTGATGCTTTTGTTACAGTGAGCCGATATAGCTGCACTGCTGCAATACCGACCCCCAGTAACAAAAATGGCCCTCACCACTCAAAAACTGGCTCCCACCCTTCCAACCCACTGGGAAAATGCCGGGTGCCTGCTACGGCCAGTCTGGCTCTGGTGGGGGGGCTGGTCCTACAACATTGCCAGGGCTGCTTTGGGGTCCCACTCCGGCCCTGGTCAGAAGCGTCCCAGCCCAGACCTCTCTTGGACAAACTGAAGCAACACACGGAGCTCAAATGCAGGTGTGACCTGGAAGATTGCTTCCACCGGGTACAGATTTTTTTCTAAAAAAGCATAATAACCACATGGCATTGCATGAGAGCACTTGGGGCAAACAGGATCTCTTCCCAAAATGGACTATTTTTGCAGCAGGTGTTTTCATTTTCCAACAGCACGTGAGCAATTTCCACTATTACACTGCTCAAGGCAGATTTTATAAAAAGATCAGGGGCCACATTACACCAACTGTCCCGGGGGCGTAACAGGGGCACTTTGGTATTACAGAAGGGGCTGCAGGTGCTTTTTCGGCCCCTCTGTAATACTGAAATCACTGGCGCACATACAGCACAAGTGCTTTCTCAAGAGGGCGTTCCCTCATTTGCATGGGGTGTGCCCCATGCAAATGAGGGAATCTCTTTGCCTGTGCGCCTGCGCCATATTAAGGAGAAGGGCGCAGAGGCAAATAAGCTCTCAGGAGGCACACTAACAGTGCGCCACTTAAAATGTGGCCCACTGTCAGTGCACCCCCTGATAACAGTCCTCTGGAGGGGGAGAAAGGGGGTCCTATGGAGTCCCAGACATCCCTCTGCAGGTGGGTGCAGTCACTCATTGCTCATGCCTGCAAGGGTTCTCTAATTCCCTTAAAAAGTACAGGCAGGTTGCCCCCTGCACAGTGAAACATGGTGCAGCTACTTCAAAGCCGCTCCATATTTTTCACTTGAATGCGCTGTGCCTAGGGCAGCACGAGTTTACGGCTCCCCGGGGGGCAGAGCATTCTATGTAATAGGGCACACATTCTCTGTTTGTGCCCAGTGCACCTGTTTCAAGGTGAGATAGGGGGCAAACAGGGAACGTGGACCCTTTACATAATAGGGCCTCTGTAAAGGGCGCACGTTTTCTAGTTGTGCCCTGGAGTACCTTAAAACAGGTGCCAGGGCCCTATTTTGTAAAGGGCACACTTTCTCAGTTTGCACCCGGAGCACCTTAAAACAGGTGTGCCAGGCGCAAACTGGGAAAGTGCTCTTATTACATGGAATGCGCTTCTCCTAGGGCGGCTGCGGACTCGTGCTGCCCGCAGTGCAGCGTATTCCTGTGAAAAATGGAGCGGTGGATTTGAAGCCGCTCTGTGTTTCTTTGTGCAGGCAGCAACCCGCCTACACTTTGATGGGGATTTCTGGGGGATACATGGGATCTCTTTTCGCCCCTCCAGAGGGCTGCAATCAGTGGGCGCACTGACGTTGTGCCACATTTTAGGTGGCACACTCTCAGTGCACCTACTAAGAGCTTCTTGGCCCCTGCCCCTGTGTCTGTAATAGGGCGCGGGCGCAAAGGCAAAGGGACTTCCTCATTTGCATGGGGCACACCCCCATGCAAATGAGGGAACGCCCCCTGAAGATAGCGCTGGCGCTTTAAGTGCGCCAGCGATTTTGTTATTACAGAAGGGGCTGCACCAGCGTCTGCTGTACCCTTCAGTAATACAAAAGCACCTCAAGGAGGACAAAGCAGGTGCAAACGCCAGTTGCCCGCTCAGGCACTTATGCCAATACGTCCCCTAGGATTGCTCTTATTTAGCTTACAAGTGGCTACAAGCTGAATGTGGGGCTTGAGCCAGTCATGGCTTTTTCTCCAGCTACATGTTTTTTTCTGGGGCTTGTAATTTACAAATTCACTCTGCTAACTTTGGTTCAACAATTATCCACGTCGCCTGCAAAGTTCCAGTGATGAATGTCAAACATTATACATGTTTACTAGGCAATTGTTACAGTTACCAAAGTGAAGATTACACCTGACAGCACTTGTGGCAACGGAGCCGTGCACGGTGAGAAATAAAATACCCCAACTGGATGTGTACAGGGTACGTCAAGCCACGACTCCCTACGAAGACACGTCAACGACTTAAATGTTTTATATGAATGTGGAATCATGAGGACCCTTGCAATTTCCTTATAATGTGCCATTGGGGGTGCTTCATCCCAGCCATAACACTCCACCTTGACTCATGCATAGTTAATAAGGTGCAATCACGAGGCTGGGTTTGCAAGACCTGGAAACAGAGCTGCGGTTCTTGGAAATCATGATAAAGCCACATGGAAGCAGAAGGCTAGTAAAGGGTTGTTTTTATGAAATGAGTCTCTGTTATTGAAACTAATCACGGTTAATCTCTCTCTCAAGAAATGGGCCTGCGACGTCATGCATCCTCGCGGGGTCGCTGTGAACAGGCAGGACAGGATATCCCTCGAACTTTGTAAGGAAGCTAATACAGAAACATCGACCTGCACATATATTGACTTCAAAATAATGACCACCATTGTATCATCAAGGTAAGTGTGCATAACTCCAGATTTACTTCTCTTACAGGTCAATATTTCAAAATGTGATCATGGCGGTTCCTGTCAATGCAATCCTCTGTTTGGTGCAGGGCTGCGTCAGCATGATGCCATTCTGCACCAAACAGTATTCTGTTTTTGTTTTTGCAAAAAGTCAATTCTGAAACTAGATTTTCTTTTTGAAAATAAATAAAGAAATGCTCCCCTCAACATAGCAGTCAGGTCTCACCTTCCATGGTGCGGGCAGCATTATTTTTTCTTCACTGTCCCTCTCCCCCATGGTTTGCCCAACGGTGATGGACAGTAAAAAAAAAAAAGCTACATGTCCGCATATCCTGATTGGACTACTGGCCACAGCCAAACTGAAGATCTGATCGCATTAGAATTGGGAGGGTGGACCTGCCTGTTGGCGGTATGGAGACTAACGACCTCCCTATTGTGATGTTGGTATCTATACTCTGCTGTAGCAGTGATGGAATACTGATACCACCAACATATAAAGGAGGCCATTAGTCTCCATAAAAAGTCACCAATGAAAAGCAACAGATGCTTCCAGATACTTTATGATAGCCAAAGTAAGAGCAATCTATTGCACCCAGAGCTTGTTCCTCACCACTCATGCGTGCACAGATTTCATAAGGCAGGCTTGCAGGGATCTGTCAGACAATTCAGTCCCCAATTTTGGAGCAAGGTGATCCTATCCTAAATTATTTGTGGATATTAGCAAGGATCACAGCAATCTCTTGTTGAAAGGCCTTATTCAGAACTCAAGATGATTCTATTCACTGATCCACTGTTTAGTTGCATTTAGGGGAATCTCTAATGTTGGATAGTAAAATTCTCAAGCTTATAAACTAATCAATGGAAAATGTAACTTTGCAACCGTGCCGGGCCAATAATAAAAAATGTTTAACAGAACCTTTCACAAGTTTATTTTGCTGTCCAATAAATCCTGTGTTTTATTTACTATTAAGCAAAGGTGATAGCTGAGAAGGTGCATCTGGAAAAATTATCTCTACTTCTTTAAAGGGGGTGAATTGAGACTCACCACCCACTTGGTTTGGTTCTAAGTAATATTGAAAACATAATGAGGTTCTGTTGCAATTATTTATTAAGAACGTCCAGCTAACACTTCCAACCAGTTTCTAAGCGAGTGATGCTAGACTGGCCCTTGCGACCATCTACAAATGCAACGATGGAGCTCTTCAGACGACAGCAGACCTCCAGTTGCGTTGTAATTTGTGTATAGTGTGGGTGGAGTGCTAAGATTGGATGGTGCAGTTAGAACAAAAACAACCCGTGAGATCATTTTGGAAAGTGTGAAATGAACAGTGATGTAAACTCAGGTTTTCCCAATACTATACTAAATAAGGAAGCATGGCGAAGCAAGTTTGCCAAGATGTTGGGTGACAACCTAGAAGAGAGGTTGACGTAAAACCTTAGAGGTTTACAGGGGAAGTTATTGAGAAATTGGGGTTCAGAAGGTTGCTTTTTAAATTCAAGAGTAGAAGAGAAGAAAGTAAATTCTACACAACAGAGTAGAGTCTGTCTCTACCAAGTTGGTTAGACTAAAGGAAACTGGACTGGTACTGCACTGAACCCATACAATGTAAGTGATGAGGATATCACTTTGCAAGAAGTGTAAAAGGAATTTCCTGCTGGATTTTTCTGGGAAAATTGATAAATTAGGCAATTTTAAAGAAAGAGTTGTATTGAAACCTGACACAAAATAATGTGTACACAAGGTGAAGACGATTCCCATGTCTATCAGTTAAGAAGTTACATAAGATCTGAAGATGTTGCAAGAAGCAGCAGTAAAATAACCCGTGGAATTATTGGAGTGGCTAACAGCAATGGTAGTGGTAAGACATGCCAATGAAAAAGCAACACGATGGGTCAACCTTACGAACCTTAAAAAGGTTAAAAAAGATAGCAAGTGGCCGCTACCGAAAATCATCAAACCTCTGTCTATGACCAACGCTATTAAATGGTTTTGAAGAATAGATCTGACCACCACATATCATCAGGTTTTGTTAAATGCTAAAAGCAAAAAGTTAATGACTTTCACCACACACATAGGATATTATCAATTTTGAGAGTACCATGTGATTTAGCGTTCGCGGGAAATATATCAAACTCTAAAGTGTATACTTTTTATTGAGGTCAAAAATGTGTATTTTTCTAAGATGCTATACATATACTGGAGAGGACTAAATCTGAACGTGACACCAAACTGAGGGAGCTTCTGAAGATTTTGCGTTGGAGTGGTTTAACAGGAGAGTTTAGTAAATGCAAATCTGCAGGCCCTCCAAAAAGCAAGGGTGAGATCAGGGTTTTTCTGTGCCTAATGGAATTCTATACACAATTTGTAAACAATTGTGCAGACAAAACACATGCTATTAGACAACTACCGAAAAGCAGGGTGAAGTCTGGGAGGACGTTAGAGTGCCAAGAAGCATTTCATAAACTTAGATATTACCGATGTGCCACATTTTCAAGGCTTCACTCCGAATAGTATAAGTGTTGCTACTACTGGTGCGAGTGGCAAGGGATTAGGGGTTGTGCTTACTCAAAGAGAGAATACTGCTAAGGATGTTGTTTTTGCCTCTCGGTTGCTAACACCTATGGAAGATACATATTTTATATTAGAGATAGAATCTGTTGTTTGCAGCACATTTACCAGTATGTATGGGAAGATCCTGTGGTTCTTGTTTTGCCTTAATATTAAAATTACTTTTTACTGCACGTGAATATTCTTGGGTTATACATAATTTGTATGTATGCATTTTTACATTACTCGTCTTCTATGAAGGAGGGAGATATGTATTGCATTGGACGTCGAGTTTCACATTTGGGGCAGTTGCAGAGAGGGCTTTGATGGAGCAGCACCTCTGGAAGGGCTGTCAATAAAGAAACTTTATACTTCTACAAGTATGTGGTGTGTGGTGGATCGCAAGACCTCCATCCCTGCATTCTCTTTCAAAATGGGCCGGCAGCATGACACACCATTTAAAGTGATACATGGGGAGGAGGGGCTGTTGCTAAAGAAAATGCCCCTTTTTCAAACCATGCAACTCTCTGCTTCATCAGTGCTGACAGATGTAGCCTAAAGAATGGAGTGGAGTTCTTCAGGGACGGCTTTTATTTCACCAGTGGTTATCACTTGCGCGAGGTTCTTGGTAACATTCAGTTAATTGTAACCACTGGAGTTGTTGCACAGCATTAATAGATTTCCTTGTTTGGGATCTAGAAGTAGGGGGGCTGAGTGCTGTCTGTAAAAAGGTTCTAACAAACTGCTTTGTTTTCTGGAGTGCTTCATCCTTTATAAGTATTTTCTGTGTAACCAGCCAGGAAGGCAGCAGTACAAAAGGGGGTGGTGATGGACAGAGCATCAGAACCAATCAAACACTCACGGTCCACGGATGCTTGTTTCCGGTCCAGGGAAGACATGGCTTGGCAGTTCGGGCTGGACTGTTCCCATCAGACTGATTTGCATATGGCCATGTCTGAACTGGGGTGGCAGAGTGGGCTAAAGAACGGTGATGGATCAAACCCAGATCTGTTGACTGGGTGTGAGTGTTTGATTGGTTCTGATGCTCCGTCCATCACCACCCCCTTTTGTACCAGCCAGGAAGACCAGATTCCTAGGTGCTACAGCTTTTCAACTGCTCACTGTTTATATTGTACTGTTTTTTATTGCAAGATATCAAATGCAGGCAGAACTGCAGCATTCAATTCTGTTCTGTGTTATTGCTTCCTCAGGGTTGCCGTGTAACTATTAAAGAGCTCGAACAGTTGCAGATGTGCGACTTTCCCAGGGCCTACGGAAGCTCTGAGATTAGGAAACAATGTAAGCGTTACAATCAGTTCATTCTCTTTTCTTCTTCACAATTCTGACAGCGAGAAAACAGCTGGGCCCCCAGAGAATCTCAATAAGCACAGGTCTGCCGTGCCACATAAATCCAAATTTAACTTCAGTTACTGGGCGCGAGAAATAGCATGAAAAAAATATATCAGACAAAGAGAAAAGACTGAGAATGTATTGGGATGATAAAAATAGATCAGTGTGAGATGACTGGGACAGTGTAGTGATGGATAGTGGTGTCGAGTTGTGTGTCAGTATGAGGTTGCACATTAATTATGTTTTGCCGCAATAATTTTTCTCTTAAAAAGGTGATTGAGGGTGAGTGGTATCTTGTAGTCACACAATCGGAATGAATGACTACAAGAAGTCACACTTAATTAATTCACTGGTTAAGAGAGTAAGCCATTTCCACAGGAAAATTCCTGAGGCAAAACACTTACTGCCACATGTACGACCATTTTTAGCAGTCGCAAAAAGATATTTGGGCCGTTGTAGCTGGTATATCCAACCTATTTTGCAAATCAGTAACCTTATACCAACTCGCAAAATAGGGTTTGTTAGTCACTATTAGGAAGGGGCCTGCCAATGACGTCCCTTCCTATTAGCGAGTCGCAAGGCCATGCACAATTGTTTTGCAACCAGAATGTGGCCGCAAAACAATCACAGTTTACCACCTACTTCAAGAAGCTGGTAAGCCAGTCACAAACAGGAAGGAGTCCCCAGGGACCCCTTCCCTTTTGTAACTGTCATCCAAAAAGTTTTTTAAGACAAGTCAGTGGACCACTGCCTGCTCTTAAAAAATGAAACAGAAACGTTGAATGTTTTTTTCTTTTTAAATGCATCACATTTTCTTTTAAGGAAAACGGGCTGCATTTAAAAATAACCTGCTTTATTTAAAAAGCAGTCACAGACATGATGGCCTGCTCATTCCGGTGAGTGACGGCCATTCTCAATGCGTCGCAAATTGCAACATGCCTCATGAATATTAATGAGGTAGGTCCCTTGCGACCCATTTGGGAATCACAAACAATGACTGAGACACTGTTGTACATTTCATTTTGCCACTCGCAAACTGCGAGTCGCTAAAGATCGCAATTTGCAAGTCACAAAATGAAGTGGTCGTCCATGTGCCCCGCAGAGAGTAACTTTCCGTTGTAACTCTTTTTTGTGTGCTTTGTTTTCTGTCCTCATAATTGTATGTTTGACTTCAGACACATAAGACATATGCTAATCCATTCGCTGTTTACCCTTTTGGTCACACAACATCTGCCGAACCATGTCAACAATATTATTATGGGAGATGGTAATGCAATAATATCTAATTACCATCATATCAATTTTTTCTTCTTCTTTTAACTCTGTCAGGATAGCCCTGAATAAACTGAAGATGAGGCAATTTTTAGATTCCTATTTATAATATCTCATGCTCCCAGTTGATGATAGAGCCCATCAAAATACTACTTTGTACTTTAGGTGTGGGAAAAGCCCAGTGATGAAGCATGTCATGCACTGGGGGTGAGGGTTCTTTTTTCTAACTGAGGGATCTCTGTCATCTGAGTTGGACCACAACTCTTTTATATGTATCCTGTGCTTGATTTCAATGTGTATACTATATATTGGAAATGGCCTTTTTTGCAGAGTTACCCAAAACTTTTTGCCTTCATCCTATTCTTTTTCTGTCCATCTGTCTGTTGGCTGAAGGACTCTGAACACTTTACCACTGCTAACCAGTGCTAAAGTGCATGCGCTTCTTCCCTAAACCATGGTGACATTGGTGTATACCTTATTGGCATATTAAGTTAACTTGTACGTCCCTTCTAAAGTGGCATACCCTATACCCAGGGCCTTTAATCTAGATGTTACTAGGGGGCTGTCAGCGCTGTCTGTGCCACCCACACAAGTAGCCTTTCAAACCCGTCTCAGGCCCGTTTACTGGCACTTTGACTTGCCATTTAAAACCACTTGCCAAGCTATTATACTTCCCTTTTTTTATACATAGGCCACCCCTAAGGTAGGCCCTAGATTGTTCTAAGGGCAGGGTGCTGTGTAAGTGAAAGGTAGGTCATGTAATTTTAAGTTTCACATATCATGGTAGGGACAAACTAATAAATTAGTTTTTCACTACAGTGAGGCCTACTCCTCTCATAGACTAACATTGAGAATTCCTTAAAACACTTAAAAGCTGTAATTCCTGGTTAGAAAGGAGTAGGTAAATCATGTTTCATATCTTTGGAATGGTAATGATAAATCATCTTTAGTAGTAAAGTTGGATTTGAGATTACTATTTTAGAAATGCCACTTTTAGAAAGAGTTTTTTAACTTGGAGGGGTTGGGCCAATGCTAACACCCAAACTAGACCACAACAATAGTTTAGAACAAAAAGTTGTTTGGGCGTGCGTTTTGAATTACTGCATTTAAAAACCACTTTAAATGCAGTAACTCAAAATGCACGCCCAAACAACTTTTTGTTCTAAACATTTAGAAAGAGGTATTTTTTATGCTTCTAACTTTGCTCTGTGTGCCTGCAGCCTGCCTCCAACACAAGACTGGGGTGGGTGATAGTTACACTTTATGCATTCCCTCTAGACAGCCACAAACACAGGAAGGATGGGTGTGACAGTGGACTCCTCTGCATTTGTATGCATTATAATAGCCTTCCTGGGCAGGAAGGGGAAGAGGGAGTTCACACTTACATCTGAATAAGCTGTGTCCTGTCCCCACACAAAGGACTGATTATCCAGTTCCCCTACAGAAAGCCTGGCAGACAGGACTGAGATGCAAGGGGACTTACGCACTTTAAGGAGCTGCTTTGAAGTCACCCCCGATTTCTAAGGCACATTTGGGTATAAGTACTGGGGCTCTGATCCTACCAAATCAGTACACTGCTGGACTTGGGAAAATTCTGCTGGAGCAAAGACTGCTGTGCTGTAAGGTTTGCCACTTTGCCTTGACAGTCTGTTGTAAGGAACTACTTTGCTGAGCTGCCTTGCTGCCTGCTGATTTCTGCCCTGCTGAGGATTAGGACTGGACCCATCTCACTTGAACCCAGAGTGACTCCAAGGGCTTGCTGGCTTGCCTGCTGTTTTCTGAAGTCTCATGGACACAAAAGACTTCCTGCAGTTCTGCTGGTGCTGCTAAACTCTGCCATCTGTGAATCCTACCCTTGCCTGAGGTGCCCCCGTCCAATCCTGAGCCTCAAAAGTAGGCTCTGCAGGCAATTTCATACAAAACCGATGCATTGTCACCACTGCACTGGTTGGAACCAACGCATTGCCCTTTAACGCAGATACAGAGGCTGTTCGACAACAGTGGTTCTACAGTCTGCCCGGCCCACCACCAACACTCTATGCAGCTTGATGACGACGCATTGCCTGTATTTCAATGGAGCTTGATGACGACATAGTGACCCGACCGCATGGAAAAGATTGACGCATTGAGCCCTCAGCACCAACGCTTTGCTTCATTCAAGGTACTGTTTCAGCGGGACCTCTATGAGTCTTGTAACAGGCCTGCCATACCACGGTTGGCCTGAACTTTGGATTCACCGCGGTCCCTCACAACCTCAAGTAATCTGCTAGCTCTTTTAACTCCTAAGCACTGTTTTGCATTTGTTGTATTAAAATCCATATCTCAACTTATACTGATTGGATTTTTGTCGTTTTGGTGTTGCTTTACTCAGATAAATGTTCTCAATTTTTCTATACTTGTGTTACTCTGTCTGTGTGTTGCACAAATACTTTTCACATTGCTTTTAAGTTAAGCCTGCCTGCTCTATACAAAGCTACCAGAGGGAAAGCACAGGTTAATTTATAGAGTGTATCTAGCTTACTCTGGCTAGGCTTGTGGTCCCTACTTGGACAGGGTGCAAACCTCTGCCAACTAGAGACCCAATTTCTAACACTGTACTTGAGACTTAACAAGTGATCATCTTTATACATGGCTAAGTGAGTCTGCAATGTATTCAAAGCAGAGTGTTCATAGTCTTTACCAAAAATGGATCAGGTGCTCATTTACAGGAACTGGATAATTTGCCAGCAGAATAAGGATTGTTCATCATCTATGACTTTAGTCAGTTGAAAACATGCCCTCCCTACCCCCACTCTAAAAATGGTTCCAGCACCATTGTTAGCTTGAACATTAAAAGAGGCATGCCCCTTTCTAGAACCTGCAACTTCCAATTTGCGCATTGCTACTTGCAATGATAATTTATAATCACAATGTGCATTGTGCTTTCGAATCCTGATACTTTGTGCTGCCCCAGCTTTGCATACTCTGGGCTTGGTTCCCAAAGTGCACTTTGTAGTGACTTTTATAGTACTACAGTAATACTATAAAACTTAACACAAAGTGCTATTCACAAGCTACACTTTTGTAGCATCTGTTATGTTGTCAAAGCGATTATTTAGGCACACATATACCCTGAGGTGTCTTGGTGCTGTCTGCTCCTGAGCAGGAAGAAGCCTAGTTGTTAAAGAGACAAATTTTGAGATCTTATACTTTTGTACGTTTACTACTTTTCATTATTCACAAAGTGCCCTTTTGTAGTAACTTACAATTTTGTAGTAAGTACTGCACTACACATGGCTAACCACTGGTACTGCAATACCCTCACATAGAACATAATGGATGTAGGGACTTACTATAAAAGTGTAAGTCAATACAAATATGGGTATGTTGTTTTATTGTGCAAGTTACAAAATTGTGGGGTAACATTTGAAGAGATTAGTAATGCTTTTTTAGTGGTACTAATTTGGCTTAATTGTCCAACATTGTTTTCAATTTCCTCTGATTTTTCAGATTTTCTGGAACAGTTTTTAAATGAAAATGGTAGGATTTTATGGTGTCAAATGACTGTCGATGACTTCATTGGGATACATTTGGACATTTCTTTTTTTTGCATTTTTGGGGTTTCTTACTTTTCATTTTTGACATTTCTGTAGATGGATTTTTGCTAGGTAGAGGTGGATCATGAACTTCAGCTGCGCAACTATAATTAAAATATTTATTTTTCTTTTTGATGGAAAATGATATATTTTAATATGCATATGTGTTTTGGTTTTATTACAATTGAAAAGTTATATTTTGTATGTGTAGGCTTTAATTCTTGAGCTGGTTTGTATATTTTTATGTTATATATTTTTTGTTCTTCCACAAATATATTAAAATGAATATTTTGTATTTATCAGTATTATTTTCTACTTTATTAACCCTTTGCATGCGTCATACTGCAGGGAGCCATCCGATGAACAGTGCTTGTGTGCGTCAGACGGCTCTCGGCCGTCCGCACACATAGCACTTGAAATCCCTCTGGTGCGGGCACCAAAGGGATTTCTTTGAGCCCTAAACAGCCTCAGGAGCGGGGGAAGGGCTTTCCTAGCTCACGGGGCTGTTCTGCTTGAGCAGATTGGCACATTTCAGTTTCACTTTCTATGTGCTCATTCGGCTATCTCAGCCCCCGGGCACATAGAAAGACAGGAGAGGTATCATTGGAAAGGGGGGAATCTCCCTTTCCAATGGCACCCCTCCCTAGTGGATCCCTGCTTGGGGATTGCCCTGTATGGGCAGAAAGTACACTAGGCACCAGGGATTTTTTATTTATTTTATTTATTTATTTATGGGATTTTTAATGCGCAACTAATACCCTAGGGTGTCTAGGCGCAATGAGATGCTCTAGGATACACAAAAATTGAGGACAGGAACTTATTGATTAAATAGCCAAGTTTTCAGAGCCTTACGGAAGGCAATGAGTGTTGGTGCTGTTTTAATATACAAGGGGAGTGTGTTCCACAGTATGGGGGTCGCTACCAGGAAGCGTCTATCTCCCCATGTGGCCGTTCTTGTTCGGGGAACATGCAATAGGTGGCTTGCTGCTGATCTTAGATTCTTTCCAGGTATGTACACCTGAAAAGCTTCCTTTAAGAACTTTGGTCCAGTCTGATGAGTGGCCTTGTAGGCGATGCAGAGAGCCTTGAATTTAATTCTGCTCTCCACTCTTAGCCAATGTAGATGGCGTATGGCTGCTGAAGTAGAGTGTCGCCAAGGAATATTAAGCAGAATTCGTGCTGCCACATTTTGCACGGACTGCAGTTTGTTCAGGATGTATTTGTGAGTGCTAAGGAAGAGGGCGTTTCCATAGTCCAGCTTCGAAAATACTAAGGTGGTAATCAGTGTTTTCCCTGCCGAAGCGGGTAGGTATGGCATGAGTTTTTTTATTTTCTTCAGCACGAAGAATGCAGCAGAGACCACCTTGTTGACATGATAACCAAAAGATAGCCTGTTATCAAAGATCACTCCCAAATTCCTAACCTTGACAGCTGGAATCGGGGGGGAGCCCATCTGACTGGGCCACCAAGTTGGGGACCATTCGGGGGAGATCTTACCGAAAGTCATAACTTCGGTTTTCTCTGCATTAAGTTTCAGGCAGTTACTGTGCATCCATGATTGTACATCCAGTAACCCCTCCTGAAACTTAGCTGCTACCACTGGACCATTCTTATGCACCGCCAGCACAAGCTGGGTGTCATCCGCGTAGGTAGTTAATCGCATCCCATGTGATTTAATAACCCTCGCCAAGTCCGCAACATAGATATTAAAAAGCGTGGGACTTAGCGAGGATCCTTGAGGGACTCCACAAGGCAGTTCAGAAGTGGGCGAGTAGTAGTTGCCCAGTTTGACTGCCTGTTTGCGATTAACAAGGAAGGAGGCTATAAGGTCTTTAGCCAGATGACTAATTCCAAGGGCTGCGACACGGTCGACCAAGATGACGTGGTCGACCGTGTCAAAAGCAGCTGACAGGTCCAATAAGATGAGCACTGCAGCACCTCCCGAATCCATGATCTCTCGAATTTCATCCGAGGCCTTTATTAATGCTGTCTCAGTTCCGTGTCCCTTCCGGAACCCGAACTGAGTGTCATCTAAGAGCTTATGTTGTTCAATAAACTCAGAGAGCTGTTTATTCATTATTGCCTCCACTATTTTGGCAGGAAATGGAAGGCAGGCAATTGGCCTGTAGTTGGAAGTGATGGTAGGGTCTAAAGATGGCTTCTTAATCAGGGGTTTAACAATAGCCTTCTTCCAGGTCTGTGGATAGACACCTGTCCTAAAGATGGAGTTGCATATGTTGGTCAGCGGCTGGGTAACCACATTGTGTAGTTGGTTCATTATGGTCGGAGGACATGGGTCCAACGGAGAGCCTGATTTAATTTTGCCAACAAGTGCGTTGACCTGTTCTTCGGTAGCTGACTGAAACTGAGTAAAGGAAGGGTGCTTCAGTGCTGGTTGAATAGTTAAATCAGTGGTTCTTCCTACCGGCTCTTTAGAAAAAGTGGAGTAAATATCCATTACTTTAATAGTAAAAAATGTGGCTAGGGCGGTACAGAATTCCTGCGAGTTCTCTATTGTGGAGCCAGCTGGAGGACTAGACAGAGAGTTCACCACCTGAAATAACATCCTAGCTGAGTTCTGGGCGTGCTCAATACGACCAGTGAAGAAAAGATTCTTTTGTGTGGTGATAGCTTTCTTATATATAGCCAGAGCACTTTTGTATTCTTGCTTAGCCAATGGACTATAGTGCTTTCTCCAGCGCCTTTCTAAATTTCTGCAGAACTGACGCTGAAGTCGCAGCTCTTCTGTATACCACTGGGCAGATGGAGTGGTTCTATTGGGGCGATAAGTTTTTCCAGGAGCAACTTCGTTCGCTGCTTTTAAGATCCATTCCTGAAATTTAATGGACATAGTTTCAGTATTGTCTCCGCTTTCTGGAGCAGATGACAGCAAGAGATTTGAGAGATGTGGTATGTCTGCGTTTTTCCACATCCGCGCCCCCACTGGTGCCCTATCTTTGGTCTGAGGGGGTTTGAGTGGTAGCATCCGGATCCTAAAAATAATGGCTTGGTGGTCAGACCAGATCAAAGGTAGTGTTGCTACCAACTCAATGCCATGGTCATTCGTAAACAGGCCATCCAGCGTGTGTCCGGCTTCATGCGTGGGGCCCTTCACCAGCTGCTGCAGTCCTATTGCCTGCATATCAGTGATAAGTTGGAGTGTATCTTTGTTTTCCAAGTTTTCCAGAGGAAAATTAAAATCCCCAAGAATTGTATAAGTCGGGGATTCTATTGCTGATTCCATAATTTCAATGAGTGCAGCTAGAAATTTGGTTCGAGCTCCAGGTGGCCTGTACACCAGGGTTCCTTTAAACGCCTGTTTGTGTGTAAGATTGATAGTAAATGCGAGAGCTTCGCAATTGGTACTTAGAATGGGCTCAAATTTAGCGCGATAAGTGTCCCTATGAATGATGGCTAAGCCTCCACCTCGCCCCAAGGCTCTATCTTGTCTAGCTACACTGTAACCTTCAGGAGTAGCTTGAACAAAGTCAGGGCCAGATGCATCATCTCCCCATGATTCTGTGATGAATAAGATGTCCAGTTCATGATTAATAATGCTCTCCCTGATGTCCAGACTATGTTTGGGGAGAGAGCGTGAATTAATGAGTGCAGCTCTAGTATACTGTGTCGCTAAGCGAGGAGCGCTGGCAGTTATGAAGGGGTGGTCTATAGTATTTGTCACAGACAGGGGAGGTGGCAGAGTATAAGAGCAACCTGCACATGATATGGGTGTGGATAATGAGTGTTTTAATAACGGAAGTACTTGACAAGACATACCCAGTCCTGTGTTCCATTCCTGCAGCTGTGTGGAAGTATAGCGTAGGGTGGAAGCTGTATGTAGGATACCAGCAGGACCAGGGGGAGTGGCCCTGGGCCCGGATCTGGCTCGGACGGGCGCAGACGGGCTTGTCTTAGGCGTATGTAGGGGTCGGGGCTGCCCAAAATGGGCCTGCCAATGCCCCCACTCCCCCCAACAAAAATTCCACAGTCTTACCACCCCCCCAGGAGGCAGAGGAGGGCATTAGTCCCTGATCTGCCTCTCGGAGGGGGCAGAAAGCCCACTAGGCTCCAGGGATTGGTTTTTCTTTTCACGTAGGGAGGTGCCAAAATGGGCACCCGATTTGCCCCTCGGGCACTAGGCACCAGGGATTTTTTTTATGTGTGTAGGGGTGGGGGCTGCCCAAAATGGGCATGTCAATGCCCCCACCCCCCAAAAAAATCCACGTTCTTTACCCTCCCAGAAGGAAGATGGGGGCAATAGCCCGTGGTTTGTCTCAGAGAGGGGAGGGGCAGAAAGCCCACTAGGCACCAGGGATTGTTTTTTTTATATGTAAGGGTGGAGGCTGCCCCAGTTGGGCATGCAAATGCCCCCACACCCCAAAAGAAATTACCAGAGTCTTTCTGCCTCTCCAGGCAGATGGGGGCAAAAGCCCACTAGGCAACAAGGATTATGGTTTTTATTATACATAAGAATGGGGGCTGCCCAGAATGGGCATGCCACGGCCCCCACCCTCTCATAAAAATTAGCCACAGTCTTTCTGCCTCCTCTGGGAGTTGCATGGGGCAATAGTCCCTGATCTGCCCCGGGGGGGGGGCAGAAAGCCAACAAGGAACCAGGGATATGTTTATGGGTATGCCAGTGAGAAGCCCCATAGGCAAGGCTCACACACTCTTTTTAGGCACACATTTTGGCTGTTTCAGTGATATTTGTTGTCTCATCTGCACCCAAGCGGGGGCAGAAAACCATTAAAAACCAGGGAGAGTTTGTGTGTGTGTAAACTGGAGCTTGGCTGACAGTCTGCATGTACTGACATTTGGTTGGCATTTTGCTGGTGGAGTGTGTGGACCTGCACTTGGCTAATGGTGTGGGTGGACTTGTGCTTGATGATGGTGTGTGTAGATTGGTGCTTGCCTGGTGGTGTGCATGGAGTGGTGCTTGCCTGGTGGTGTACGTGGAATGGTACTTGGCTGGCTGTGTGCATGAGTGGTGCTTAGCTGCAGGGGCGGGCCGGTCTATTACGAGTGGGTTACAGTGGGGATCTGCACTGACCGGCTATACTTTTACTTAATTTGTTGACTCTGTACAATGCCATATTTTGTTGCTAGCGATTGTTGTATGCTTTTTTTAAACGGTCACCTTCACCTTCACCTGCTGTGCTCTGTCCTGATTGGTCAGGCTCAGCTAATTTGTGACGAGTCAGGGAGAAGCACGTTGTGCCCCCCAGGCACTTAATGAATGCCTCAGCGCAGACAAGCTGTATGTTACGAGTGGGTTAGAGTGGGGATCTGCACTGACTGGCTATACTTTTACTTAATTTGATGTTGACTCTGTGCGCTGTCATTTTGTGTTGCTAGCGATTGTTTATGCTTTTTTAAAATGCTCACCTTCATCGGCTGTGCTCCATCCTAATTGGAAAGGGCTCAGCCTATCAGTGACAAGCCTGGATGGAGCCAATTGTGCCCCCTAGGCACTTAATACACACCAAAGCGTGGAAGTGCAGTATGTTATGAATGGTTTAGAGTGGGGATCTCCACTGACCGGCTATACCTTTACTTAATTTGATATTGACTCTGTACGCTGCCATTTTTTGTTGCTAGCGATTGTTTTATGCTTTTTTAAAATGCTCACCTTAATCGGCTGTGCTCTGCCCTGATTGGTCAGGCTCAGCTATTCAGTGACGAGCCCGGG
The DNA here is from genome assembly GCF_964204655.1 of Triturus cristatus. Taxonomy (NCBI): domain Eukaryota; kingdom Metazoa; phylum Chordata; class Amphibia; order Caudata; family Salamandridae; genus Triturus; species Triturus cristatus. Next base: position 231,781,199 of record NC_140590.1, read on the forward strand.
TGGAGCAAGTTGTGCCCCCTAGGCACTTAATGCACACCACAGCGTGGACGCGCAGTGGTTGCACCTAAGGCAAGCCTGTCTGCTCCTGGACGGCGCCAGGGGCCAGTCACACTGCCCCTCTCCCCATAGGTTGTCCTACTCATGGGAGGCCCTTCTTGCTTTGCTCCATTATGTCCCCTCCTATAGGAATCATTGTTGGCCCCAAACCACCTGACCTTCTCTATGCAACGCATGTCAGTTTAGGGTCAGCACCAGCTCTCTAACCCCTAATCCCCCTATCACACAAAAGATTACAAAATCTGCAGTTTAAACTGCCATTCCCTGGACAAGCACCATGCTGAGGTGTTCAACCTACTCTACGAAGGGTCTCCAGATATTCTATTTCTCATGGACATCTGGCTCTTCCAGGACTCCGCTCCGATTCCGGCCTTAACTCAGTCTGCTGGCTACGCCATGCACCAGCGGAACAAAACAGTAGGGAGAGGTGGAGGCACTGCAGTAATTTATAAAGAAGTCTACTCTAGCAGTTATACTCCGCAGGCTATTCCTGACTGTGAAACTGGACTTTTTAAAATTGCAATGACGGATAACTTCACAATCTCAGGGCTACTAACCTATCGCCCACCAGGCCCATCAAAAAGCATCTAGAGAATCCTTGGTTAATGTTGCTACCTCACTGGCACTAAAAGCAGCTAACTTTAACATTATTGGCAACCTCAATCTTCATTTGGAATCTCACTTGGACCCTGAAATTAACTACTTCTTAAGAGACATGGCAGCCTGTCAACTGCTTCAATGAGTCTCAGGCCCTACTCATTCAGCTGGGCACCTTCTTGACCCCGTCTTTTAAAACATTTTGTTGTTAGTGGAGCTGGCCCCACTTCCTATATAATGAACTGACCATTCCCTAGTTTCCCTATTCTTAAACCTTCCAGGCTCTAAATCTCAGCCGAATCACAACCCCTTGCACAAAAAACATCCACGGCATAAACTGGACCTGGATACCTTCTGGTCGGCACTCATCACTCAGGGGCCCGACTGCCCACCATTATAGAGGAAGCTAATAGCTGCTTCTTGAGCTGGGTCAACCAAGCACTGGACAGGTGCATTCTTGCCAAACAGACCTGTCCAAAACAATCGCGAGCCAACCCCTGGTTCAATAAGTCCCTGACTCTAGCCAGGAAGAATTGTAAGGTCCTAGAACAAGGCTGGAGAAGACAGTACAAACCTGCAGGCAAATCAAGGTATAGAGATGCGATTAAGCCCAGAATGCCACGGCCCGGACCCTCTTCGCACTCCCCAAACACTACCATGCGTCTGGCCTTCTGCACTGGCTGCCCTGGCTGCCTATAGAGCAAAAAATCCTTTTCAAGGCTCTCTGTATCTCTTTGCCCCGTGATTTTGAATGATCTGTGTCTCCCCTATGTTCCAAGTCTCGTAACATCACATAACATAACATATCTGGCCATAGCGGGCACCGGGCATTTCCCCAGTGGGCAGGAGGGGTGGGGACTGGTGTTCTGGCCGTCAGGCCGTTTTTTTCACTGAAGGCCAGTTTTGCAGCTGTGCTGCAATATTGGCCCCAAGTAACAACACAAACAGTAGCGGTGCCTTTTACTAGCATGCCCCCCAGTGCTGGTCGAGCAGAAATCTGTCAGGGCTGGTTGCTGTTCCCAGTCCGCCCTGCTGGTCTGGCGGAGTGTGGGGATAGCGCTTGGCTGGCAGAGTATATGGGTGGCGCTTGGCAGGCGGTGTGCGTGGACAGTGCTTGGCTGGCGGAGTGTGTGGATGGTGCTTGGGTGGCAGTGTGCCTGGATGTCGCTTGGCTGTTGGTGTGCGTGGATGGTGGTGTGCGTGTACTGACTCTTGGCTGGCGGTGAGACTTGCATGGATCCCCCAGCGTTTTCTTACCCAGAATCCCCTGCAAACCTCAAATTTATGTACAGAATCTCATTTCCCTCACATTTCTGTGTGGATAGGCTGTAGGATCACCGCACAAATTTCCTATCACCCAGCATGCCCCTTGGTGTCCCGAGAAACAATGATACCTCACTTGTGTGGATGCCCAAAGTAGCGTCAGGCTAAAAAGGTATAAATAAACTGTCCTTTCAGACCAGTTATGGGCACCCCTCAATCTCTACAGGTTTTTGGCCCTTCCATGTCATAGGCACTTGGCCCAACCACACAAGTAAGGTATCAATTTATTGGGAGACTGAGGTTAACGGTGAGTGGTAGGAAATGTGTGCAGTGCAATGATCCCACAACTTTCCCACACAGATATTAGAGGAAAATTTGACTTTTTATCTAAATTTGAGGTTTACTGCGGATTCTTGTAAGGAAAAGGAGGAGGGATCAATGCAAGCCATGCCTTCCTGGACTCCCACGAGGGTCTAGTTTTTAGAAATGTCTGGGTTTTTTAGGTTCCCCTAGGTGTCTGCAAACCCGGGACCAAAACGCAGGTGCCCTCCTATATATCACAAAACAACCTGGTTTTTCAAGGGGGTCACCTGTGTTTTTGGTCCCGGGCTCAGAGGCCATCTAGGGAAACCCACCAATCCCAGACATTTCTGAAATCTAGAAACCCAGGGGAGTCCAGGGAGGTGTTGTTTGTGTGGTAGGACAATTCTGCTGGTATGGTGATTCTAGATGAAACGTGAGGAAAATGTGTTATTTTTTAGCTAAATTTGAGGTTTGCAGGGGATTCTGGGTAGGAAGACATTGGAGGATGCACGCAAGTCATATCTCCCTGGACACCCCATTGTGTCTAGTTTTCAGAAATGTCTGTGTTTGGTAGATTTCCCTAGATGGCTGCTGAGCCTGGGGCCAAAAACCCAGGTTACCCCCCTTGCAAAACCAGATCGTTTTGTGATAGTTAATTTTGATGTCTCCACAATAGGGTTTGCGCCCTTCCCTGCCGCAGGCACTTGGCCCACCCACACAAGTGAGGTTTCATTTTTATTGGGAGACTTTGGGGAATGCAGGAAGTTTGAGGATCCATGCACATTACAGAACTTTCCATCACAGAAATATGAGGAAAACATGATTATTTTACAATGTTTGAGGTTTGCAAGGCATTCTTGGTAACAGAACCTGGTGAAAGCCACATAAGTCACCCCATCCTGGATTCCCCTGAGTGTCTAGGTTTAAAAAATGTGTATGTTTGTTAGGTTTCCCTAGGTGCCAGCTGAGCTAGGGTTCAAAATTCACAGCTAGGCACTTGGCAAAAAAAGGGTCAGTTTTCACTGGAAAAATGTGATGTGTCTACCTCGCGTTTTGGCAGTTCCTGTCACGGGCACTAGGCCTACACACACAAGTGAGGTACCATTTTTATTGGGAGACTTTGGGGAATGCAGGGCGCATGGAGGTTTGTGGATCCACACAGATAACAGAACTTTCCATCACAGAAATTTGAGGAAAATTGGTATTTTTGACAAAGTTTGAGGTTTGCAAGGGATTCTGGGTAACAGAACCTGGTAGAGCCACACAATTCACCCCCTCCTGGATTACCCTGGGTGTCTAGGTTTAAAAAATGTATAGGTTTGCTGTGTTTCCCTAGGTGCTGGCTGTGCTAGGGTTCAAAATCCACAGCTAGACACATTGCAAAAAAAGGGTCAGTTTTTACTGGAAAAATGTGATGTGTCAACGTTGAGTTTTGGTCTGCTTCCTGTCAAGGGCACTAGGCCTACCCACACAAGTGAGGTACAATTTTTATCAAGAGAGTTCAGGGAATGCTGGGTGGGTGGAAGTTTGTGGATCCACACAGATTCCAGAACTTTCCATCACAGAAATCTGAGGATTTTTTTTTTTTTTTACAAAGTTTGAGGTTTGCAAAGGATTCTGAGTAACAGAACCCGGTGAGAGCCACATAAGTCATCCCATCCTGGCTTTTCCAGAGTGTCTAGTTTTAAAAAATGTATAGGTTTGCTAGGTTTCCCTAGGTGCCGGCTGAGCTAGGGTTCGAAATCCAGAGCTAGGCACATTGCGCATTTCACTGGAAAAATGTGATGTGTCCACATTGTGTTTTGGGCAATTAACTGTCGCGGGCAGTAGGCCTACCCACACAAGTTAGGTATCATTTTTATTGAGATACTTTGGGGAATACTGGGTGGATGGAAGTTTGTGAATCCACACAGATTCCAGAACTTTCCATCACAGAAAGTTTAGGAAAATGTGTAGTTTTGTTTTACAAAGTTTGAGGTTTTCAAGGGATTCTGGGTAACAGAATGTGGTAAGAGCCACACAAGTCACCCCATCCTAAATTCCCCTGAATGTCTAGTTTAAAAAAAGTTTTTTGCTGGGTTTCTCTACGTGCTGGCTGGGCTAAAGTTCAACATCCACACCTAGGCACATTGCAAAAAAAGGATCAGTTTTCATTGGGAAAATGGGATGTGTCCACGTTGCGTTTTGGGCCGTTTCCTGTTGCAGGCACTAGGCCTACCCACACAACTGAAGTACCATTTTAATTGGGAGACTTTGAGGAATGCGGATGTGTGGAGGTTTGTGGATCCACGCAGATTCTATAACTTTCCATCACAGAAATTTGAGGAAAATGTGTTTTTTTGACAAAGTTTGATGTTTGCAAGGCATTCTGGGTAACATAACCTAGAGAGGGCCAGATGAGTTACCCCATTCTGGATTCCCCTGGGTGTCTAGTTTTCAAAAATGTATAGTTTTGCTAGTTTTCCCTAGGTGCCGACTGAGCTAGGATTCAAAATCCACAGCTATACACTTTGCAAAAAAAGGGTCAGTTTTCACTGGAAAATTTTATATTTTACCAAATGAATTGCTGTATACCAGGTACACAATGAAAACACATTGCAAGGCACAGCTCAGTTATTGGCTCTGGGTACCTCGGGTTCTTGGTGAACCTACAGGTCCTATAAATCACCACAACCAGAAGGGTCCAGCGGACATAACATTATATTGCTTTAAAAAATCTGCAATAGTTAGAAGTTACAGGTGAAAATGTTGGCACAAACAGCTGTTTTTTCAACTCTATTTCAATATTTTTTGATTCCAACTGTTAGTTTCTATAGGAAAACCTTGAAGGAACTACACAAATGACCCCTTCCTTGCTAAATTCAGAATTATGTTTACTTTTCGGAAATGTATAGCTTTCCGGGATCCATTATTTCTTTCACACCCATTTCTACCACTGACTGGAACAAGGTTGAAAGCACAAACAATAGTCAAAGTATGCTATGTCCCAGTAAAATTCCAAAACAGTGTAGAAAATGTTGGTTTTCTGGCAAATGTCTGCCTGTCACTGAAGTCTGGGAAGATGGTGATTTCAGAACCACAAATCCTTTGTTGATACCATTTGCAGGGAAAAAAACAAACGCTTTCTTCTGCAGCACTTTTTCCCAACCCCCCCCCCCCCCCCACAATTTTTTTTGCTGTATTTTGGCTAATTTCTGGGTCCCCTCCAGGGGAATCCACAAATCATGTGTATCTTTAAAATCCTCAGGATGTTGAAAGGAAAGGATGCAAATTTGGCATGGATACCTTATGTGGACAAAAAGTTACAGGGGCTAACCGCGAACTTCCCCCTAATTGCTCAAAAATGGCTTAGCATGAGGGTGGGAGGGGGAGGGGGGACGGCAGGCCTAGCAGCGAAAGAGTTAATATACTTTTACTATAGATGGATTTGTAAAATTAATTCTTCTAATATTTACTTAAAATAGTTTATGCAATAGTGGAATTAGGGTACATTCTATTTTAGTTTTTACGATATTGGTATGTAAATGGTAATAGAGATTTAGGTATCATTCCTAGGTAGTGAGCATCTTTGTTATTTACAAAGAGTCTGACTTTGAATTGTAGCATTTCATACCGTTCCCTGTTTTGTTTTGTTACGTTAGGTTTGATTTGGTTTACTAACTGTTCTATCCTTAGTTGTTGGCAACTTTGTTCTTTTTGTAGGGCCTCTATGAAGTTGTAGAATGTCAGTTAGGTTTTACCTTCTGTGGCCTGGAAGACATCATGTCCAAAGTGGTGTAGTCTTCCAAACCCAGGGCCATATGTACAAGCCCCTATCGCCACCACAACATCACTTTTACCGACGTTTTGGTGGGAACAGGGGATGCGCCTTATGTACAAGGCAGCGTTAAGCCACTTAACGTGGCTTAACGCTGACTTGTACATAAGGCTCTCTTTCACGCTATGGTTAGCATGAATGGGGTGTGCAGTGGGTGTTGTGATGGGCGTTTCACCACAACATCCATTGTATTTGACGCTGCCCCCTATGTACAAGGGTGGCATACAAAGGAGGCATCGCCAAAATTAAGACCAGGAAAACCCTGGTCTTAAGTAGACGAAACAAGAAGAAATGCATTATTTCTCCTCGTTTTGCTTTTTCCATATGTGCTGCCTTGTGCAGCGCACAGGGAAAAAGCAAAATGCCATGGTTTGCTTATATACAGGAAGGTGTCCCTTCCTGTACATAAACCTTTAAAAAATTGCCAGTTTTGTCACTTTCATGTGTGCTACATAAATCAGCACACATGAAAGTGACAGAATGGCATTTTAGGATTGTTTATGTGCAGAACGGGACACCTTCCTACACATAAACAATCCTCCCCTGCGTGCAGACACCCTTGCAGTCTGGTGCAAGGGTCCCTGCGTTGGCGCTAAGTTGCTAAACTTAGCGCCATCGCAGGGGGTAACACAAGGCTGTCCAACCATCTTGTAAATATGGTGCAGCCTTGCGTTTCAGAAGTTGCGGGGCATGTCGATAAGCCAAGGAGGCTAACGACACGGTCCGCCACTTCCTTGCACATATCCACCCAAGTGTTTTCAAATAAATTAGTCCATTAGTGGACTCAGTTTTTGCTCCTTTCTTTTGGTAAAATTAGCATGTGGTAGTGGTTATCCTAATTTTAGTTATAGGATATTGCAACTAGTGGTTGCTTCATTTAAATCTTGTGGCATGTGCTTATATATCTCTGTGCTACATTTTTGGGGTGGTTGTGCTCCCTGACGTTAATTACAATATTGTTTTCATTGTAGCCTCCCATAACCAGGCCTGGACTGGGAACTGAAATCAGTCCTGGCAAATTTCGCCAAACCAGCCTCCATCCGGCGTGTTGCGAGAGAGCGCAGCGAACGAGCCTGACCACTACCAGGGGGGTTTCCGGGGGTTTCTCCCCCAAGAAAAGTTTGGAAAATGACAGACCAAAATGATGCATTTTACAGCACATTTTTCATTACATATTTAATTGTATCAACTTTCAAAGCACAGTAAAAAGTAGATGATGACCTTAAAGAGCACCAGGTTACCCACCCAGTCATATGTGTACCCATAAACATTCTTACAGAGAACACCAAAAATAGACACGAGTAGTGAATCAGAGAGAACAAAGTAAAAGTGAGACCAGCCCCATATGGTGTGTAGCGAGCAAGTGCAGTAAGCAACCACTACTAGGGGGAGTTTGGGGGGTTCTCCCCCAAGAAAACTTTGGAGACAGAAAGGCCAAAACAATGCATTTTAACACATTTTTTATGACATATTAGATTGTATTAACTTTTAAAGCATAGTAAATGATTACCTTATGGAGCACCAGGATACCCAGTCATAAGTCACAGACATTCCTACAGAGAACACTAAAAAATGAAATGTCGAGCACGAAACATGAATTTAAATGTCACCAATTTATTCTTAATATAAAATAGTATAAAGACATTTAAAAACGCACTTAACTTCAAACAATTGTGCAATAAGACAATGTGCAAACATTACATGATTTTTATATCCTGAGGGCAGAAACTGGAAATGTCACACATAAGCATCTGATAACTAGCACCTAGGGCACAGAGGCCAGAAACTATGGAAACGTCACACCCAGGCCTGGTCACACCTGGCCAGAAAGCATGGAAACGTTACACATAAGCACCCAGGCCAGTAATCATGGAAATGTCACACATGGGCCTCCAGGTCACTGAGGAAACTATGGAAATAGCACACATAAGCACCCAGGCCAGAAAGCATGGAAATATCAGACATAAGCACCCAGGTCAGAAAGCATGGAAACATCACACATAAGCAGCCAGATAGCATGGAAATGTCTCAAACTGCACCCTGGCCAGAAAGAATGAAAAATTCACATAAAGGCACCCAGGCCAGTGGCACTGGAACACTTTTCAAAGTGTGGGTGTTGCCATCAATGTTGCTTGTAAATCACTGAAGTCATGGGATTGTGAAAAATTCATGAATCACACAAAGAACAAGGGTAGCAATTGAGTCTCGCCTATTCTGGGACATATAAAACTTAAAAGTATATGCCAAACCATTTAAATACACTGCACTCTGCATACTGCACCCTGCCTTGTGGACAGGGCTAGCACTAGTGGTGACATGTAAATAAGCACCTGAGTGGGGCAAGGGTTTGAATTCCAGGGGCCCAGTATTTAATCCCTTTGAAAAGGAGTACGAATAGTAAACTCTGACATGAAGAAGGCAGAGCCGGCTTTAGCGCTGGTGGCGCCAGGGGCAACAGTCTTTTTTGGCACACCCCATCATCTCCTTCTCCATGGAATCCCTCGCCAATACCCTCCAACAGTGCCCTTTTTCTCTGCTTGGCACTCTCATAGGCATTTAATTAGTTTTTCATAGCGCTACTCATACCAGGCAGTGTAGGTTGTGTGAACACTTTACAACACACACACATTATATATGGAAACAATGAATTATACGTGGGTAAAATCAGTCTATAGGAAATAATACAAAAGACAATGTGAATTGCGGGGTGGAGGAATCACATATCATCCATACTAATAGGCAGTACATTTGAAGAATGTGTGTTCTGGAGAAGCACAAACTCAGGATTTAAAATGTACCTCAGTGGTTGGGGTTGGCATTACTATTAAGAATATATTTCTACCGAGGTGGGCGTGGCTAGCCAGCCAACATGGCAGTCGCGAGTCTGTAGAGCTCCAGCCGATATCCCCATATTATCCGGCAAAAAGATCCTGAAGAGGTGCCCTTTGTGCTGAAAACGTCTGGGACCGGTGAGATACCGAGGAGAGGCGCCGGGGAGGCCCGGCGGAGTGATCATCCCACAGGCGTGATCGCAGCCGTGGCCCACGGAGGTCGAGGGGCCTAGAACGAGTGTAGAGGCGGTGCGCAGCAGGGGGCTGCAGCTGGTGCTCGCGGCTGCACTCTTGCCGATAGCTGCTGGGCACGAAAGTGACAGCTCCAGCAGGAAGGAGACCTCCGTGACCGGCAGACGCACAGCGGATTCCCGAGGCTGACTGCCAGAAGGACGGGACCCTCTGGGGGCAGTTGAAAGTGATCCGCAGTGCCTGGAGGTGGCGGTGGCACCGAATCGTGTTGGAGCGCTGACCTGCCCAGAAGCGCATCAACCCGCGCGACCGAGGTGAGGAGTGCGGGCAAGGTGAGGTGAGCAGTGGCGGGGGACGAGTGACAGTGGCCTGGGCTGAAGAGACAGTCAGTATCGGACGCGGAGCCCTGCCACCAGTGGAGAGTTGCGGGCTCCGGACGGAACCCTACTGCTGGTCGCGAATCTGGGCAGGGCGCGAAGAGAACTGTGCTGGCGGAGCAGCCCACAGCAATCACCACCCCCGGTGGGGGATGCTGTAACCCCAGGAGAGAGGCAAGGAATCACGGGGTAGAGGATCACCCTGTAGCTGCGGCCCAGACCCTCGGAAGGACCTGCAGAAGTGGCTTTGAATGGACACACGCGCCCTGGGACAAATAAAGTGGCAGCGACCAGGCCGGACGGGCGCCATTTTATAAATCACAATCGCTGCTGCCAATACTGCGGACACGTTACGGTGTGGTGCTGCAGCACAGGACAGGCCCTCTGGGACACCGCCAAGACCCACCAGGGAGGAAGCGGGTTGACAGCGGCCTCCAAGCAGTAGTAGCGGACACAACACGGTGCAAACGGGGTGCCCTACTGCCCGGGGGTGGCAGGTCCCCTGCGGAGTCTACTGCTGGGGTTGGCTCTGTGCGGGCGCAGCAGATCTTCATGGTGGGTGCAAGTCCTGACAATCACTAGCCATGGTGGTGTTTACAGGGGAGACGCAGCACCCTTGGAGTCCGCATGGCAGCACGGACCGGCAGCCACGTGGAGAGGTGGGTGACCGCGGAGCACCACGAATGACCTGAGGCGTAACTGAAGGAAGCACCGGCCCTAGGCAGGGGCTGTTGAGACCCACTGGGGCGGTGAGGGTCACCCGCCCAGTCTGGCAGATTGGGGTAGTTAGCCACTGGCCCAGACATACAATCCCGGGGGAGACACACAACCACTGGCCGGATGCCCACTGTTCAGCGGTAGCCCAGACCATTGGGGACCCCTGCCACAGCGACATTGAGTGGCCCTGAGACTGAAGAGGTGGTGGCAGACGGGTCAGGCAAGCGCCAGCTTGCGGTCCGCAATCACCGCTGTGACTGTGATGTGGTGAGTGCCTGGAGCATAAGGCGGAACCTCCGGTGCCCTCTGTGATGCTTCTGGGGTACAGCCGGGTGGAAAGTGGCGAACTACGCAGTAGTGAGGGAATGGACATAACACAGGAACCCATTGGGGATACCCTCACCGGCCACCGCACGTGGTGCGCGGGCGCTCCCCTGCTGTGGTGCACTCAGGGACACAAGGCTTACCTGCCGCGGGAACTGCTCCGGAACTCAGATGACACCCACAGGGAAAAACAACCGCAGAATACAAACCTCGCCAGGTAACACGAACAGTACACAAATGGGGGTGAACCTGGAGGCCCATAGGCCAAGGCCAGTGACCCGCCGACAGCCAAGAACATCCACGGGAAGGGCTGCTCATGGATGCCAACAGCGCAGCAGCTAGTAATGGGCTGGCTCCGAGACAAGCCGCTGCAGGGACCACCGCGCACAGGAAGCCTAGATACCGCACATGGGAGGCAAGGAGCAGAAATGGAATCGCAAGCGGTGGCTTTAGTGGCTAAAATGGATTCGGTGCTTTCTGCAGTGGAAAAGATTGGTGAGACCGTGGAACAGACCAAGACGTCCCTGGAATCAAGGATCGACAAAGTCACCTCTGACTTCACACTCCTCCATGCAGACCACAGCAAACTGGCTGAGAAGGTTGTAGTCCACGACCAAACTCTTCAGGAACTTCAGCCTGTCGCCCGGAACCACGCGTCAGCGCTACGGGATATAATGGACCGTAGGCATGCACTCGAAGACAGGGCAAAAGATGCAGAAGGGCGCTCCCAGCGCAACAATGTGCGCGTGGTGGGCCTTCCAGAGGAGGAAGAGGGCATAAATCCGGAACAGTATGTTGAGCGCTGGCTACGAGACCTGTTGCCTCAGGAGGCATTGTCGCCACAATTCGTAGTGGAGAGGGCACACCGGGTGCCGGCGCAGAAGCCCCAACCGGGCGCCAGACCCCACCCATTCCTCTTTAAACTCCTCAACTACAGAGACAGAGAAGTGGTGCTACGTGAAACCCGGAAGTTGGGGGACCTCAAAGTGGACCGTAGTCAAGTCATGTTCTTTCCAGACTACACCGCACTTGTGCTGTGGTGCAGAAGTAATTACACAGCAGTAAAGCATCAACTCCGGGAACTGGAGCTGCCCTACTCTTTGCTGTTCCCCGCCAGGCTGCGAGTGGTGACAAAAGAGGGGACCCACTTCTTTGACTCCCCCGCGGAGGCGTGGGACTGGCTGGAGGAGTCAGGAAGGTGGACAGGAGCTCGCCCTCCGGGTCCAGCGGACTGCGGCTTGACAGCAAGGAGAACTCGGTGGCGTAGGCGACGTGGGACACCCCAGGCAGCAAGGTCAAGTCAAGCAGCGCCAAGTCCAGAGAAAATCAGGATGGAGCGACAAGACGTCTTAGAGACGGTGGCAACTCTCGGAACTGCACAGAGTAGTGACCACGGAGATGTCTTCATGTGTGACACATCAGGAACTAGCGGCCCATCATCCCCATCTACTGCAATATCGGAAGACATGAACCTGCTAAGGGTAACCCCACAGACTGCAGATGGCATCATATGATCCCATAAAGCTTCACTGGACTCACTAATAGTCAACCTACGCAAGTAGTACTTTGTTCACTTGTTTCTTTACACATATTGTTTATGCGCGCCACATTGCAAGGGTGCCACTAGGCTGTGAGGGGGGGCGCGCACTGCCTCGCAGGGCGGTTGTGGACTGCTGTTCGATAGCGCGACTGCATAAGGCGCCGCGCTGGGATAGCAGGGAGATAGTGACACTCCGCTGTGCCCCGCACTAGACCTGTGCGCTGCCCTAGACGTTCGACACGACGCATCTCCTAAACACACTGGGAACAATAGGGGGAGACAGTAAGGACAAGACACCTCTAGCGCGTGCACCCACCAGGCACTATACTGGACTAGTTTGTAATTTAAATATGTTACAGAAGTTTGGACGGACACCCCCCCATGGGATACACCCTGATGTTATGTGATGTTATGTGATGTTGTTTGCAGTTATGTTGTTCCCATTGCAGCGAAGCGACTCAACCCCCCCCACCATGACACCCGCCCACAGGGGCAATTCCCTGACCATGGTGCCTGCTCACTGGTGCGACCCCCGCGCATATCGCTGCGATTGACTAACCAGCTTAGCGATGACACGTACTAACATCACAACATGGAATGTACACGGTATGCACACACCCACGAGGTGCTATTCTATCTTTTCCTACCTCCAGCGGCACTCAGTGGGTATCGCTCTTTTATAAGAGACACACATGACACAGGCGGAGCTTGACAGGCTTCGCAGATGTTGGAGAGGGCAAATATATGGCACTACCTCTTCAGCACACGCGCGAGGTACACTGATCTGGGTGCGGGCGGGCACTCCATTTATCTGTGAAGAGGTGGTAACAGACCGGGAGGGTAGGTACACCTTTGTGTGTGGGAAGTTAAACGGTCAAACGATACTGCTGGGGTCGATATATGCCCCTAATATAGACCAGCCGTCATTCCTAACACAACTGTCACAGGTCCTGATCCCCTATATGGGGCTCCCTTGGCTACTGGGCGGGTACTTTAATATGGTGCTAGATGTTCATTTGGACAGATCCTTTCCCCCTCTCCGCACGACAATGGCGGTGTCAAATGCGCAGGCGCTCGGGGACTGGCTCTCGAACTGGGCACTACAAGACCTGTGGCTCATCCTCCACCCGACTGAATTAATCTACTCCTATTACTCAGCAGACCATGATCTGCTTGTCTGGCTGGACAGCCTGGTGGGATCCCAGTCTTTGCTCCAGCTCGTTTCGAAATCAGAATATCTAGGGCGGACACACTTCGATCATAACCCACTATAGTTCCAGATCAGTTGGGAAGCAGACCGCCCTCCTGTGCCCACATGGCGACTCCAGACGAGCGCCCTGGAGGACATGGAATTCCGCTCATCCCCAGGGATGGCTATTCTAACGTACTTTGATATTAACGAAGGGACGGCAAGCAACGCGCTAGTAGAATAGGATGCCCACAAAGTGGCGGGCAGGGGACACTGTCTGGGAGCCACGTGGAACATACGTAAGACGCTATCAACCTCCCTCGCACACTTAGAAGCTGAGCTGTTACAGTATGAACGTGAAGGAGAAGGGGGGGCAGACATTCATGTCGGCTGGAGCAACTCCGCGCCCAGCACGCGGACCTCCTGGAGCGTCTGAGATGCCACAACTATACGGTACACACAGCTCGAACACACATCAGAGCGGACCGCCTACTAGTCTGGCCGCTACGGCAGGAGGGCAGTTGTGCCCCGATAGGAGCAATCCGCACGGCGGAGGGGACTCTGGTGTACACGCAACGCGAGATCCACCGAGTTCTAACCGACCACTACGCACAATTCTACAGAGCTAGAGGAAATGGCCCCAGGCATGTGCTGGAGAGATTCTTGGACTCTATCCAACTACCCATGGCTTCGGAGGAACACAAGGAGGCACTCAACGAGCCCCTCTTCTTAGAAGAGATTGGGGAGGCGATCAAATCCATGGCATCTGGGAAAACGCTAGGGTCGGATGGTCTGCCTGCTGAATATTACAAAGCATACCGCGAGTCCCTGATGCCATTCCTCCACACGCTATACAGCACGGCACTAGCGGAGGGCACACTACCCCCTTCGACGCGGGAGGTGTACCTGGTCTCCCTGCTAAAACCCGACAGAGACTCCACAGCCTTAGGATCATATAGACCCTTGGCGATGCTCAAAGTAGACTACAAGATCCTCGCCAAAGTACTGGCAGAAAGGTTTTTTTTTTTTTTTTTTTTTTTAAAGCTTTATTGAAATTTGTAAAATCAAACGATACATAAATGTCAGCTGTGCAATCATCGATAACAAAACATAGAGGTACAGCAAAACATCTCCAGCTCCCTTGCAATACATGTATATTATGAGTGGCATCCAACAGCAGAACCCCCTTGCTCATTCCCTCATCTGTACTAGTCCAATCTGAAACAGAGGAGATTGGCAGCGCCCAGTCATGCCCATGGTCTCCAGCCACCCCCTCCCTCCACGCGCGTTCCGTCACCCATGTGCATATCATGCCAACCACCCCCCCCCCCCAACAAACACCCCATGGGACACATCATTCCGGTCCGACCCCGACCACCCCAGACCCCCAGCGCCCGTGTCATCTCGCCTACCCTACTCCCGTTGGAACTATGCCGGAATGCGTGGGCGAGGCGGGGGAGCCGGGGAGGCCCGCAATGTACGATTTGTAAGGGCCCCAGATATCTTTAGGACGCGCCGTCGCGGGGAGGAGACCGGAGTAGAGTTCGCTATTCGTGCTGCAAAATGCCATGGCAGTGAGCCACGATTGGACCGTAGGGGCCCGTCTAACCCCCCAGCGCCTGGCGATTTCTCGTTTAGCAAGGAGTAGACCCATAGCGGCCAACCCGCGAACTTTTTTGGGGAAGTTTACTGTGTAGCCCAATAACGCCACTTCTGGAGTGGGAACAAGTGTAAGCTCTAACATGTCTCCCAAGACCTTGTAGACTTGTGCCCAGAATGTTTGCAGTCTCGGACAGGTCCAGGACAAGTGTGCGAAGTCTGCATGTGGTGCTGCGCACTTCCAACAAAGGTGAGGTCGTGCAGGGTCAATGGAATGGAGTCTGTCTGGGGTCACGTACCAACGGCGGAGGAATTTATAGTGAAGAAGTTTGTGACGACTGTTCAGAGACACCGTAGCAGTAACCTTACAGCAGGCCGTCCATTGTTCATCCGTGATAGGCCTACCCAGGTCCGTCTCCCACTCCACCCGCGCCCGGTCCTCCGCACAAGGGAGCAAAGCCGCACAAGCCTTGTACAGCCTCGAGACTATATGGGCCCCTGTCTCTCCGTCAATAATAATGGTAAGGGGTTCAAAGGAAGTAGGCTCAAGGGGGAAACCCTCAATGGCCGCTTTGGCCGCGCAATAGAGTCGGCGCAGAACAAATCTGTCCATGAATGTAGCCTCACTAAAGCGCGCCTCTTCCGACGCCGAGAATATGTGCCCTTCCGGGTATAAATCTCCCATCCTGGTGAGGTTAAATTTACTCAACGTGCGCTGCACAATCGCCTCGTCCGTGCCCGGCAGCAGTCCCGGGTTGCGAATAGGTAGCGAGGAGGAATATAGGCGGGTGTGAGCTAAATAGCTCAAAAGTTTCTTCCAGGCCCAGCTCGTAGTGGACACTGTTTGGATATCTACCGGATTCCTGGGGATACCCTTGGGCAAAACGGCAGCCAACTGTCCTGGGAGCACAAAGTCTGCCTCAGGGCGCAAAAACGGGATTCGAGCGTCCGGATGGTACCAGGCATACGCATGTGCGCACTGCGCGACCAGATAGTATAGGTACTGATCAGGTATGCCGAGGCCTCCCCTATCTTGCGGGAGTGTGAGAGTCTTCCAACGAATCCGGGGGTGTTTCCCGCCCCAGACCGGACGGATCAGGAGGGACCTCAAGGTGGAGAAGAAAGACCGAGTGAGGGGAACAGGGATATTGTTAAAAAGATACAAAAATTTAGGGAGCACAATCATTTTTACAATGGCTATTCTGGCCGACATGGAGAGCGGGAGGCGCAGCCACCCCTCCACCTGCGTCTCCAACCGCGCCACCGCGCGCCCATAGTTGAGGCGGATGATTTCGTCTGTGCTCAAATGGATCTGAATGCCTAAGTAGCGTACTGAGTCCGAGCACCACTCCAATGGGAACTCGCACTGCCACGGGGAGGTGCCACTAGTCAATGGGAATATAATGGATTTGTGCCAGTTGATTCCCAGTCCCGAGTGGCCACCAAAGCGTAGTATCTCACGAATCAGGGGGGCAAGATTGACCTGTGGTTCCCTTACATACAGGATAGTGTCGTCTGCGTACAGGGAGGCCAACAACGGGCCCGTTCTAAACTGGAGACCACTGTGGAGGTGCCACTCCTGGAAATGCCGAATCAGGGGGTCCATGGCTAAAATGAACAAGAGCGGGTAAAGCGGACAGCCCTGGCATGTGCCGCGTGTTAGGGAGAAAGGGCGGGATAACGTACCGTTGATACGTAGACGTGCCGTGGGGCGGCTATAGAGGAGACGAACCGTGGCCAGAAAATTCGCCGGCATGCCCATGCGTTCCATAACCGCAAGAAAGAATGGCTATTCTAAGGAATCAAACGCCATCTCGGTGTCGAGTAGAATTGCAGCCGCAGGTGTGGCTGGGTTGATTCTGTGCAAAACAGTGAATAACGTACGCAAGTTCAGCGACGTCGAGCGACGGGGGACAAAGCCCGATTGCATGGGCGAGATAATGAACTCCATCAGTTGGGAGAGCCTGTTGGCCACTATTTTGGCTAAAATCTTATAGTCGGTATTTAAGAGGGAAAGGGGCCTATACGACCCACACAGCAATGGGTCCTTGTTTGGCTTCGGGAGCAGGACAACGACCGCCTCTCGTAGAGTAGCCGGGAGCGATCCACGCTCCAACGCCTCCGCATAGACCTCAATGAGCCTAGGTGCCAGCAGATCAGAGAAGGCCTTGTACAAGTCCCCGGAGAAGCCGTCAAGACCCGGAGCGGAAGAGCTCCGGAGCACTTTAATCGCTCCCCGTACCTCCGTCACTGTTATGGGTTCCGCCATAAATTCCTGCATGCCCCTATCCAGAAACACAAGCGCGATCTCAGACAGGTAGGCGTCCCGAGCGGCAGAGGAGTCACCCATTTTGGAGGTATATAACTCAGTATAATAGGCCAGGAATTCATCCCGAATCTCAGCGGGCTGTGCGCGGAGCGTGCCATCTGCCCCCCGCACCTCGGCTATCAGGGACCTGCTATACGGCGGTCTCACGACCTGTGCGAGCGTGCGCCCCGGCCTATCCCCCTCCCCATACCGCCGAGCCACGTGGTATTTCCCAAGATACAGGATCTCCTTATCCGCAGCCTCCCGAAAATCTGACAGGAGGCTCAAGCGCTGAGCGAATATCGCGTCGGAGGGCGACCGTCGCGCCTCTACATCAACCGCATCCAGCTGTGCCTCTAAGCGCGTGATTGTCGAGCGTAGTGTCCGCAGGACCCCAGCCTGTTTAGCAATGCAAACCCCTCTGATATAGGCCTTGAACCCCTCCCACAGGACAGCCCAGGAGTCCACCGAGCCAGTGTTGAGCGCAAAATAGTCTTCTATGGCCTCATTCACCTCATGGACAAAGAGATCATCCAGGAGCGCCTTGCCGGGAAAACGCCACTGCCGCTCAAACCCCTCCGGGCGAGGGACGTCCAAGCCCAGCACCACCGGCGAATGGTCAGAATAGGTTCTGGGGAGGGTTCCTGACGTGCGATACCAGAGGGACAGGGAGGGGGACATGAGCCAGTAGTCAATCCTGGTCCAGGTGTTGCCCAGAGAAGTGTGTGTAGGCCGTGGTGCCTGGGTTGCGCCTGCGCCATACATCAGTGAGGGAGAAACGAGTGCATAGATCCAGGAGCGCGCGCCTCGCCCTAGGCTTTGTGTCAGCGGCCCCTGAGGTGCTATCCAGCCCCACATTCAGCAGTAAGTTGAGGTCGCCGCCGAGCAGGATGGCCGCGGGCGCAAGGGAGGCCAACTGGGCAGCAAGCGCATGGAAAAAATCTGGGGAGTCCGTGTTAGGAGCGTATACACATACCAGAGCGACCACATGCCCCATCAGCACTCCCCTCACAATGCAATAGCGTCCGTCCCTGTCCCCAAGGAATGTCTGGCAGTGGAACGGGATTCTTTTATGAACTAAGATCGCTGTGCCCCTGGCATAGTTGCTGAAGTTGGAAAAGTAGCGATGGGCGCCCCAGGAAGCTGCAAAACCAGTATTCCCCGATGCGTGTAAGTGTGTCTCTTGAAGAAAGGCGATGTCAACCCTGTGTCGATTCAAGTAATGTAGTATTTGTTTGCATTTACGCTGATTATTGAGGCCACGGACATTCCAAGACATAAGGGAGAGATGGGCGGGAGTCACATTTAGACCTATCTGAGCCATCGATGCCAAACTGTACATAAGAATAGCAGGAGCGAAGCAACATTTCTGTGTACCAAAGAGAACAATGCGCACAAAGCAATATCATGACAATCAAACTTAAACATTCCCCCCCCTCCCCCCACCCAGCCAAACCACGCAAACGTGAGGCAATCCCCAACCTGGAAGCAAGAAACAGAGCTCTAAATAATAATACCCAATGTACATCACAAAAAAAAGACAGAGCTGCATAGCCCAGAAATATACCCAACGGTTTCAACCAGAGGGGGGTGACGACGATCCGCATACAACCCAGCGCTGCATGACAAAAAAATATGCATAAGGTGTACAAAAAAGTCCTCCAATTAACCAGAGTCAACGTTAGCAGAGTTAGAGCCGGGGCGCCATCTCAACTGACATCGGAGGTCGCAAGCAAATCCTGGCTGTGCGCGGAGCCACCGCGAGGGGAGGAACGTCCATCCTCGGCATCCCTCGGCGGGCTCCGACGCGGCTTATAGTTGCGACAGAATTCCTGCACCGCCGTGGGGGTATCAAAGAGCCTAGTGCGGCCCTCGACGTCGACCCGCAGCCGAGCCGGGAAGAGCATTCCATACCTGAGGCCCAAATTTCGCAGCGCGGCCTTTGCACCCGCATATTTCCGCCTGGCCTCTTGGACAGTGGCCGTGAAATCGGGGTAGAAGGAAAGTCTTGAGCCCTGCCAATGGATCTCACCCTTTTCTCGGGCGAGGCGCAGGGCAGTGTCACGGTCCCGAAAGTTCATGATCCGGGCGATGAGCGGTCGCGGCGGTAACCCCGGGTTAGGCCGCGGTCCCAAGGAGCGGTGAGCCCTCTCAATCACGAAGCCCGGGGTGAAAGCCTCTCGCCCAAAAATGTCAGTAAGCAACTGTTCCACAAAGACATCAAGTCTACCCGTGGCCGTGGTTTCCGGAACCCCGGTGATCCGCACGTTGTTGCGCCGACTGCGCGATTCCAAATCTTCGTTCTTGATGGCCACTTCTTTCAAGATACGCTCAAGCCTGTCCACTCGCTTAGACTCCTGCACAGTTCTGTCCTCTAGGGTAGAGACCCGGGCCTCCTCCTCTCCCAGACGCTGGTCGTGAGCCTGGATCTTAGCCCCCATGGTCTCCAACGTCCTGTCCAAGGCGTCGAAGCGGCCATCCAAGGCCCTGAAGCCAGCTCGCATTTCCTGAAGCCATTCCGGGGACTGGGCACCAGACAGAGGGCCGCCAGACGCCCCCTCGGCCGGGCCCGACATGGCAGGGCGATCTTCCGCGGGCCGCTCCGAGAGTTTCTCGAATGGCAGTGTCTTCTGTTTAGGGTCTTTGCGACCCATGCCACCAACTGTCCGAGGGCCACCAGCCCGCCGGCTGCAGAGTGAGGGCGGCTCAGCTATGTCGGAGCAGTAGGCCGGCAGGACCGTTCAGCCTGTGGACAAGCCACCCAGGCCACCCAGGCGTCGCAGTGTTCACCGCAGGCAGCCGCCGGCCCGACCACGTCTCGCCGCCGGTCCGGGGGATCACCAAGCGTAGCAGGCAGGGTCCAGAATGTATTGGAGGGGAGCCGTAGCAAGGCAGACCACGGCTGAGCTTCAGCGAGGCGAGGTCTGGCGTGGTAGGACAGCTCGACCAGGCCGCAGCACCCAGGTCGTGTCCAGGGAGGGCCCGCGGAGAGAGGCGGAGACAGCCCGAGCGCCAAACCAGCGCAGCGTCCAGCCCGCCCCCCCACGCCGCCAGCGGGCCACCCCGCAGTCCCCCCCCGGTCCCCGGATCGCACGACCAGGGGCCCCAGGGATTGGACGCGTGTAAGGAACCGCCCGGCGCGCCCGGCCAAGTCCGGGCGTCCGGCACCCCCCAGCCCACCGCGGTGCAGGGTGGACTGCAGACACCCGCCAGTCCGCCCCCCGGAGCTCAACGCCCTCCCCCACGCCCCGTCCCCGGGTACCTGGTTCACTGGCAGCCTCCGGTCTCGCACTCCCGGTCATACGGCCTGCATCCGTCCGCCATCTTGGGCCCCAGGGTGAGACCTCCTCAGCCGGTCCCGAGCGTCCCAATCATCGTCGCGGCGTGCTCCGGAGGTTCTGGGTCTGCAGCGGCGACGCCAGGGGCACCGCGCCCGCGGCAGGAGGGGAGGAAAGGAGCTTCAGCGCCGGGCTGGCAGCGGAGCTTCAGAGCCGCGCGGCCATCTTAGCTCGCGGCTTGGCCACGCCCCCTACTGGCAGAAAGGTTGGCGCTGATGGTCCCCCACTTAGTTCACGCTGACCAAAATGGGTTTGTCCCCGCAAGGTGCATGTCACTGGACCTGCGGAGATATTTCCGGGTGGCAACCGAAGCCGCGTGAGAATGGCCCGGGCCGGATGTCTCATCCTCAACCTAGAAAAATCATTTGACTGCTTAGAATGGGGCTATCTGTCGGTGGTGCTGCTGAGATACGGGTTGGACATGGGGTTCCTCCAAATGGTCGATTTACTGTACAAAAACCCCACAGTCTGAGTACGGTTGGGCCCATACGTCTCCAATGCCATACTGGTGAGTCGAGGCACCAGGCAAGGGTGCCCCTTGTCCCCGCTACTCTTCGCGCTGGTGATTGAGCCCCTGGCCGTGGCTATGTGTGCGACACTGGGGGATGGCATACCGCTGGGGGACGCGGTCCATCAAGTGTCGCTCTACGCAGATGACCTGTTGGTGTATGTGAAAGATAAAGAAAATATACCTGGCCAGCTAGCCCTACTGCTGCAGACCTTCGCCACCATTTCAGGGCTCCGAGTAAACGCAGGTAAATCCTGTCTTTACGCATTTGGTGAGGGAAATCTTGACCCGGGCTACACCCTTAGTGGCACACGAGTACAGTGGAAGGAGGGTACCTTCCGCTACTTGGGGATACAGATCTACCGCACACCAGCGGACTTGTTTGACGGGAACTTGGGGAGTGCAGTAACGGCGATTCGATCGCAGGTGCGCTTCTGGAACACACTCCCGCTGACAAACACGGGCAGGGTAGCGCTTACCAAAATGGTCATGCTCTCTCGACTCCTGTATTATTTCGTCAATTTACCCCTGTTTATTCCGGCGGCCTTCTTTACCACCCTCACTAAACTGTTAAGATACTTTATCTGGGGCATCGCTCGGCATAGGCTGGCACTAGCAAAGTCATATTTGCCGACGAATCAGGGAGGCCTGGTTGCACCTTGTTTCGAACACTATTACTGTGCCGCCCAGCTGCAATGGGTTGTCCGCTGGCTAGCGGACAGGGGTAGAGAGGACACAGCCACACTAGTGCCGCCATACTCGCTGGAGCAAATAACTAGACTCTTTCACCCTGCCGCTACTGTCACGCCCCCGACGCCGCTCCTCTTAGCAGTGGCATACAAATGTTATCGTAGGGCTCTATATCTCACCAAAACTGTCATCCCTTACGCACCTGCAATATCACTGGAAGGATCCCCCAGCAGAGAAGGGGTGCTCACAGCTCCTAAACTCGCAGAATGGCGGGAGGCTGATATCCACACTCTCGGGGATTTATACCGGGATGGTGCGCTCATACCACACGAGTCCCTGGTGGAGGAAGAGGGGCTCCCACCTGGGCTGTTTTTAGCACACCGCTCTCTAATACCGAAACTGACCGTCACATGGGGGGATATGACCATGGAGCCCAGCCAACACCTAACCATACAGTATTTACTCGTTATGGGGAGAGGCAGACACCTCGTTTGCTGGTTTGCGGCATTGTTGCGGGGACCCATGGCCTTCAACCTAGACCCACTCCGCCGCAAATGGGAACTGGATCTGGGGCGACAGCTGGCGGATAAGGAATGGGAAAGGATACTAAAAAGTCCTGTGTGTATACCCAGAAACATGCGATTCCGCCAAATCCAGTTCTTCATAGTCCATAGGGCATATCTTACACCCAAGCTAATTACCAGGTACTTTCACCTCAAAGATGCGATGTGCCCCAGGTGTAGTGAGCAGGGGGAAGGATTGCTACATATGTTATGGAGTTGCCCTATGCTAGGTACATACTGGCGCACAATCAGCAGGCTGTTGCGGGGTTGCACAGGCCGCACCATACCTACGGAAAAGGTGACGTCCTGGTTCCTAGATCTGGGACTAGTGGTTGCGAAACGCCTCCTAACAAAGAGGTGGAAGACACAGGACCTGCCACACACGCGGCCCTGAGCTATTCACTTCAGGCATGGGCTAAGGCAGAGGGAATTGCCATTAGAAGGGAGGAAACACTGGGGCTGAGGAAGGAACCTATAGCAGCTCACTGGGAGCAGATACTTTGTGCGCTTCAGCAGATGGAGAGGGAGGGACCAGTGGAGACACACCTTCCACCAGTGCACCGATGTGATATTCCAGTAAAGCTTTACCCTTGGTCGAATTCCTGTACACGTGTAGTCACCGCTAATGCACAGTCACAATCACGAAATACAACAAGCATTGGCATAGACAATAGGTCTCGCATTTGGAATCTTATAAGTGTTTAGCCATGCAACAGTTGATGTTGTTGCACCAAGGATATTGTGCTGCATAACTAAATACTTATAAGGTCCCAAAAGCGAGACCTATTGGCTATGCCAATGCTTGTTTTACATTGTTAGCCAATTACCCCTTAATGTTGTGAAGTCTGGAAATCTACCCTCTGGAGCAGAAGCCTAAAACAGGTACCCGTGTCGGAAGAGCTTGCGCTCCCTCCTGCCTTTCTCCGTCTTTACCATTACTAGAAAGAATAAAATATTCAAGACTTACGGTACTTTACCCCCGACCGCCGAACCTCTCTCCCAGGACCCCAGACTGTGTTCAAAGCTAGGAAGCTGCTGTCCGGGAGCAGTGAAGTCCGAATTTAGCGATGGGTAGGGGGTGCCACAGGGAGCACCGAGGGAGGAAGAGAGACAGAGGGAGAGAGGGAGGGAGAGCGACAGAGAGAGGCCAGGGGGCTGTGGCAGAGGAGAAAGGGAAGAGGGACAAAGAAAAATGGGCACAGAAAGAGAGGGGGTGAAGGGAGAGAGGAATGTGGGAAAGGGGGTGGTAGCTCCCAGGGATATAGGATAGAAGAAGCACTGAGAGGGCAGAGGTGAAGGAAGTAGGAGGCATGGAGTGGTAGCAGGAAGGAAAGACTGTGAAGTGAGAGAGTTAGGTAGGGGTGGGAGAGGGAGGATGAGAGACTGAGTTAGTGGTGAGATAGGGAAAGAGACAGTGAGAAAGGGGCGAGAGGGAGAGAGAGGGAAATGTGAGACAGGGAGAGATGTAGGAGTGAGAGGGAAGAGAAGAAAGAGGGAGGGATAATAGAGGTAACACGTGGTGCAGGGGTGCTACAGCAGAGGAGAGGACGTGCAGGGAGAGACAGTAGGGGAAGGGAGTGAGCGCAGAGGAGAAAAGGGCAAGAGGAGAGGCAGTAGTAGAGAGAAGGGGAGCAGATGATAGGGAGGGGGGATAACGGAGAGTTAGAAGAAAGAAGGATAGATGATAGAGATATATAGTTTGGGGGTAGTTGAGGGTGGGCATGAGGAAGAGCAGAACATGGGGGAGTGATAGAGAAGAGAGGGGGGCGAGGAGAGCAGGAGTGAAGAGGGGGTCAGGAGAAGGATACATAAGAGAGATGTAGAAGAGAAAGAGGAGGGAAGAAAAAACTGTGTATATGGGAAAGAGGAGGTCAGTGGAGAGGTGAAAAGAGAGTCAGAAGGAATCCTTGGCAACAAAGCGCCGCCCCGCCACACTGTAGCAGAGAGGGAATTGGACGAGAGCAGAGCAAATCAACAAGCACACCAGGTGCTTGTTGATTTGCCCATCCTCGTCGCCATAAATGTAGTGGGCTGGCCCCACTTGTGCAGGATGTACAAGTAGACGCTGTAGACGTGGCCAGGTAGGAGTAGATGAAGTTTATTGAGATCTTAGGTGTAGAAGTAGTAAACCCAGAACAGGCCCCACAATAGGCCCCAACATAGGCCCTGCTATCCTGGCTGATGACGGCTGATAGCCAGAAACCGGTCCTAGGATGCTTGATTCCGGTCCAGGGAAGACATGGCTTGGCAGTTCGGGCTGGACTGTTCCCATGAGGCACAGGGTCAAGACTGATTTGCATATGGCCATGTCTAAACTGGGTTGGTGTAGTGGGCAAAAGAACGATGGATTTAACCCAGATCTCTTGACTGGGGGAGAATGTCTGCATTGTCAGCATTCCGTCCATCATTTGTTTGTTGTAACCCAACATAGGCCCCAGCATAAGCCCCACCAGGAGCAGCCTCCTAGCTGCTCATCCCATCTTCCCAACTGTCTCAGTCCCACACAGTATACAAGCATTCCACCCACACTAACATTCTACGCGGAACACTGACACTGGCTGAGCAGCTAGGTACAGAATGAAGGGAACATAATAACATGACCTGAGGATACTACACAACGTTAGGCTAGCCAAGAACCATAAGGCGATAAAAAACCTTGCGGTCTTCTGCACTGTGTAGTAAAATGTTCAACTGCACTGGGTTGATTAGCAGTCCCTCTGGGTGTTTTGATGGCCAGAGCTGCACCACAAACAATGCATTTATTTAGTACTGTTAAATCCAGCAGCAACGACCAATGCTGTGTAGCTGATTACCCTTTTCAACGCCAGGATAACCATATGCACACACGGAGCCATTCTGGCTCTGTACACTCGAGCAATCATTTCTAATGCAGGCTCAAATACCGTAATGCAAACCATGTAATATGGTCCAATACCGAGATTTGTGTTACTATATTTGATGCTGCTCCCGGAGGAGCAACCATTACCCCAAGCATCATCACTAAGCACACAATGATAATATGCGGTCTACATCTTAGACAACTGTGATGGTAGGGTGAGCTCTTTGAGAAGGGGAATGGATGAGGTTTAAAACAAAAGCAGTGGCATCACCTCACACAAAAGGAAGCACACATGCATCCAAGTTACCGTGAAATATTACGTTTACTTGCCTTTGTAAATGAAGAAAAAGGAGCCCAATACAGAGTAGCACACTGTGGTAGCAGAACGGACTCAGCAGACCAGGAAGGGGAGATTCGGTAGCGAGAGTGGCAGCCATTTCAATCATCGCGATCATGAGGGATGCGCGCGCAGCAGCGCACGTGCTTGTGCGCGTTCTAGCAAGCTGTCTCTCGGCATGCTGTGGCGGGGGCGGGGAAGCGCACGTGCACGCGCCAGTGGGCTGAAGCGCTTCCCAAAAGTGGATTGCATGGCGGCACGATGCACGTGATTGTGGGCGTGCTCGCCATGCAATCCACTTTTGGGAGCCCCTTACTGGAGTCTTGCATCGCGATTGCTACGCAATAGCTAGGCGAGACCTAAAAAGGACACCGGGGAGGGATGTGGGGAAGGGGTGAGGGAGTTCAATGTATATATACCATTTTATGCTGCTACTGTTATAGTTCCTTTGTTCTTACGTAAACCATCTGTTCAAATGCCCAAGGTGAATGTCCGGGACAGAACCCTACACACTGTCATGATGTTAACGCACTGCTACCGAACTGTAACTTCAGTGTCTGCAACACGACTTTCAGATCCAAGTTAACCTCGCTCCTGCGCGAGCACTCCTCTTACCAATTAAGGTACAATCAGTTTGCCTGTGAATCCAATGTTGCTACGAATCCAGATGTTGGCTATCAGCCTCATGCATGACTGTACGTTTACATATAAGTTGCCTGTCATGACTATGTGGAAACTAAAATCAATAAAAACAGATTTGAAAAAATAAAAAATAAAACATTTCTACCCAAACAAACCTTTTTCAGCAGCATTTGGAGGATGAAAAACTGGGGGAAAAATAATGTTCTAACCTATAGCATGCAGTTTGCCTGCAGCTCTTTGATGACAGTTTATTGGTCATTGTGCTATATTAGGATTGTATTTTAGGAACTGCTGGTTACAAAAACATCTCTGTGGCAAAAGCAGTAACCCACTGAGCTATGCACATAAAATACAGTTATGTGATTTGCATGGTACATTTTCTTTGCAGCTGACATATTAACCCTCTGTGCTACTTTATGATGAGTCAAAACTGTCACTAGCCCAAACTCTGATCTCTCTCCAGCAGGAACATTAACCACCAGAGTTAACTTGGCATTTTTATTGCTGCCTGAAAACTGCTGGACACTCTACACACAAGGTGCTCTTAAACCCATAAGTTATTTCTTTGCACAGCGCCCCCGAGGTCAGCATCAGGTGCGGCTGCACCAGTCACAGTCAGTGCTCCCCAAAGAGGTTGGTACCTGAGGCACAGGGGCAAGGGAAGGAAGTTGGAGGGTGTGATGAGGTGGGCATAGTAACATTCACACTGCTTTGGTGACAATGGCCTTGGCACAGCAATGTTTATGGGGACCCTACTTCAAACAAGGATACCTGGATATGGGCCCATCTTACTATTGCTTAATCGCCTCCTCATCATTACCTTGGCTACAGTCTGCACCGCTGTTGTGTGAGTCAAAGGCCGTAATTCTCAAAAACCCTCACAAGAGATGAGGCTGTGAAGAGGCTGTACCTCTGTTAACGGCATGGTTGGTGCAATATTAGGTTAATGACTGGACTTTACCTTGCAACAAACCTTCACTTTTGCCCGTTTAAGCCTTACTTACAAGAATGCTGATTGTCTGGTAATTGCACTTACCAGCAGAAATCAAATCAATCCCCAGATGATGGGCATAGCCGGCAGGTCGCACTTGTATATTTAATGCCGCATAACGATGCAATTGATGTGAACCACAGGTTCCTGCGGTGCACATCAATTGCATCGTTATGCTGCATTAAATATGCGAGTGCGAGGACAATAATCTGATGCCTGGATGTGAGGGATGACCATCACAGACACAGGGTCTCTCTGGTGACTTCACGTGACTCATTGATCGGGTCTGGTCGGGTCCCTTGGTCAGGAGGAGTTGTTGTGAATAGGTGCCGAAAGTGAAAGTGCTTGCCTGCCCAGTAATTTAATAGCGTTACAACAAACAAATGATGGACGGAATGCTGACAATGCATACATTCTCCCCCAGTCAAGAGATCTGGGTTAAATCCATCGTTCTTTTGCCCACTACACCACCCCAGTTTAGACATGACCATATGCAAATCAGTCTTGACCCTGTGCCTCATGGGTACAGTCCAGCCCGAACTGCCAAGCCATGTCTTCCCTGGACCGGAATCAAGCATCCTAGGACCGGTTTCTGGCTATCAGCCGTCATCAGCCAGGATAGCTTGACTCCAGTGGCGAAGTGAGCACGGGTCCCACGTCTGGGAATACCCATCCCACTTAGGGCGAAAAGCGTTACAACAAACAAATGATGGACGGAATGCTGACAATGCATACATTCTCCCCCAGTCAAGAGATCTGGGTTAAATCCATCGTTCTTTTGCCCACTACACCACCCCAGTTTAGACATGACCATATGCAAATCAGTCTTGACCCTGTGCCTCATGGGTACAGTCCAGCCCGAACTGCCAAGCCATGTCTTCCCTGGACCGGAATCAAGCATCCTAGGACCGGTTTCTGGCTATCAGCCGTCATCAGCCAGGATAGCTTGACTCCAGTGGCATAGTGAGCACGGGTCCCACGTCTGGGAATACCCATCCCACTTAGGGCGAAAAGCGTTACAACAAACAAATGATGGACGGAATGCTGACAATGCATACATTCTCCCCCAGTCAAGAGATCTGGGTTAAATCCATCGTTCTTTTGCCCACTACACCACCCCAGTTTAGACATGACCATATGCAAATCAGTCTTGACCCTGTGCCTCATGGGTACAGTCCAGCCCGAACTGCCAAGCCATGTCTTCCCTGGACCGGAATCAAGCATCCTAGGACCGGTTTCTGGCTATCAGCCGTCATCAGCCAGGATAGCTTGACTCCAGTGGCGTAGTGAGCACGGGTCCCACGTCTGGGAATACCCATCCCACTTAGGGCGAAAAGCGTTACAACAAACAAATGATGGACGGAATGCTGACAATGCATACATACAGATCTCTTGACTGGGGGAGAATGTATGCATTGTCAGCATTCCGTCCATCATTTGTTTGTTGTAGCGCTTTTCGCCCTAAGTGGGATGGGTATTCCCAGACGTGGGGCCCGTGCTCACTACCCACTGGAGTCAAGCTATCCTGGCTGATGACGGCTGATAGCCAGAAACCGGTCCTAGGATGCTTGATTCCGGTCCAGGGAAGACATGGCTTGGCAGTTCGGGCTGGACTGTTCCCATGAGGCACAGGGTCAAGACTGATTTGCATATGGCCATGTCTAAACTGGGGTGGTGTAGTGGGTAAAAGAACAATGGATTTAACCCAGATCTCTTGACTGGGGGAGAATGTATGCATTGTCAGCATTCCGTCCATCAATTGTTTGTTGTAGCGCTTTTCGCCCTAAGTGGGATGCGTATTCCCAGACGTGGGACCCGTGCTCACTACCCACTGGAGTCAAGCTATCCTGGCTGATGACGGCTGATAGCCAGAAACCGGTCCTAGGATGCTTGATTCCGGTCCAGGGAAGACATGGCTTGGCAGTTCGGGCTGGACTGTTCCCATGAGGCACAGGGTCAAGACTGATTTGCATATGGCCATGTCTAAACTGGGGTGGTGTAGTGGGCAAAAGAACGATGGATTTAACCCAGATCTCTTGACTGGGGGAGAATGTATGCATTGTCAGCATTCCGTCCATCATCTGTTTGTTGTAGCGGTTTTCTCCCTAAGTGGGATGGGTATTCCCAGACGTGGGACCCGTGCTCACTACCCACTGGAGTCAAGCTATCCTGGCTGATGACGGCTGATAGCCAGAAACCGGTCCTAGGATGCTTGATTGTGGTCCAGGGAAGACATGGCTTGGCAGTTCGGGCTGGACTGTTCCCATGAGGCACAGGGTCAAGACTGATTTGCATATGGCCATGTCTAAACTGGGGTGGTGTAGTGGGCAAAAGAACGATGGATTTAACCCAGATCTCTTGACTGGGGGAGAATGTATGCATTGTCAGCATTCCGTCGATCATTTGTTTGTTGTAGCGCTTTTCGCCCTAAGTGGGATGGGTATTCCCAGACGTGGGACCCGTGCTCACTACCCACTGGAGTCAAGCTATCCTGGCTGATGACGGCTGATAGCCAGAAACCGGTCCTAGGATGCTTGATTCCGGTCCAGGGAAGACATGGCTTGGCAGTTCGGGCTGGACTGTTCCCATGAGGCACAGGGTCAAGACTGATTTGCATATGGCCATGTCTAAACTGGGGTGGTGTAGTGGGCAAAAGAACGATGGATTTAACCCAGATCTCTTGACTGGGGGAGAATGTATGCATTGTCAGCATTCCGTCCATCATTTGTTTGTTGTAGCAGTAATTTAATAGTGCGTGTGCGCAGGCAGCAGAGACTCCAGGATGGTGACTGACTGTGGCCGGCGCTCTAGGGAGGGGATGATCGGGGGGTGAGTGACTGTGTGCCCCAGTGGACAAGACAGTGTAACCAAACTTCAGGGGGGGGCATGCAAAGCAAATGGAGCCCCCCCTATCAGGCCACCTCGCTCCTCAGGCTCTCACTCACAAGTTATCACCCAAACTGGCCTGGCATTGGCAAACGGTCGTCTCCACTGCTGCGTAGCGCAGAACCGGGGCTGGGGCCTGTATTAATTTACCAGTTAACTTCTAGGCCCTTGTAGGCAGGGCTGGACTGGCCCTAGCGGGCACCGGGCAATCCCCGGTGCGTCGCACGGGTGGGGGCCGGTTTTGGGCCCCTGGGGGCCGTTTTCGTTACAGGGCCGTCTTTTTGCAAAATCGGCCCTGTAACAAAATCGGCCGAAAACCGCCCTGGCAAAAAGCTCGGCGGCACCCCCCCTCCCCGCCACCCCCACCCCCCAGGTGACAATCATCATGATTACAATTTTTGATTTGTCATCCACGGTGCGCAAGCCTCCTCGCTCCGCTGAGGACTCACACAAGTGGAAGAGCAGCAGCAATCCCAGGCAGAATCGGGCCGGGGCCTATACTATACACATTTGCTTTTAATCCAGGCCCGGCCCATCCCGTCCTCGTGGTAGACTGTGAGCTGTGCACGGCTAACTAACAGTTGTGATAAAGTCCCTTAGGGGCATATTATCAAGAGAGGTGATAAAATTATCGCCGCTTTAGCGGCAGAAAGCTGCCTCTAAAACGGCGATAATGGGCTTGATAATATGCTCTATGGAATTCCAATTGAAGCCCAGGTTAGATGTCCTTCACATTTAACATGGGCTTCAATTGGAATTCCATAGAGCATATTATCAAGCCCATTATCGTCGTTTTCTGCCGCTAAAGCGGCGATAATTGTATCGCCTGTCTTGATAATATGCTCCTTAATTCTGTACAGGCAGTGCTTGAAATGGAAAAAAAGAAGTGCAGGTATTCTGTACCTGAGTACCTGCTTGTTTCTGAGAAGTGCCGGTACTCTCCAATTAAAAGTATAGCATTTCTCTTGAGAAGTGCCGGTACTCTCCCTATCAAAATGAAAAAAAAGTGCAGGTAGTCGGTACGGACAGTACCGGCCCATTTAAAGCACTGCGTATAGGTGGGTGGTTGGAAGGGCGGCGGCGCTACCTTCCTTCTGAGTCGAGTGCAGGGTCTCCGCGGGCCTTGAAGTGAGGCCCTCGGCTCAGTCCTCCGGCCTCGTCCGCTTTGTACCAGGGCCAATATTTGCCTCTTCAGTTTGATCTGGGCCCATGGAGACACAGAGGCAGACTGCGGACGTTGTGTTAAGCAAGCATTGATACCTCCCAGGATGTGGGCGCACAGGGACCATGAGAGAAGGGAAAAGTTACTTAAGAATCCTAGCTAAGTCTGGGAAGGAGGGCAGCCGCCACACCCAAGAAACAACAGTGATTTTTGTAGGCTTAACAACCCCTCCAACATCCAACCTTATGTCAAATTAAATATTGTGCAAATCAGTTCAGCTGTTTTATTAAAATGCCGGTGGTGACGAGCACACCTCTCCTGCACACACATAGGCCTCTCTCTCACACCCGCACATCTCTCTCACATACACGCCTCAATCATACACACCCATACACTTCTCATACACACACCTGTCTTGCGCACGCACACACTCCGCTCTCGCACATACACAACACTCTCGCACACACACTTACCACTCTCTCGCAAACACACTTACCACTCTCTCCCACACACATACTGCTCTCTCACACACATACCACTCTCGCGCACATACATACAACTCCCTCGCATACAAACCTTTCTCGCACAAACATGTTTTCTCTTGCACACAAGCCTCTGGCTCTATTTCTCTCTCACACACTCTCTCTCCCCTTTTCTGAAGCACAGTCGCTGCTAAACCCAGTAAGTTATATGTATAAGAGTGTATAATGTTCACTGCTCTTTTAATAATAATTGTCGCTGTGAGACTGCAGTCACATCTCTATGGAGGTGACAATGGGGATATTCAGTTTCTGGAAAGCCTTTTTCCGAGAAATCAGCGTGTAATAATGCCTACGTGGGATAAGGGTCAGTGCTCCGCAGGTCACAGTGAGGCCACGGGTTTGAATCCACCATCCCCCCAACATGTTATTTTAAATGTAACAAATCTTTATGTTGTGCAAATAATTTGTGCCTTAAGAACCATTCCGCGTTTAGAACATTTCCAAACTCACTGCAAGCCCCAGGGCTTTAGGTGTGCCGGGTCTCACTGGTGCTGAGCACCGGCAGTTTTTTACAGGGGGCCTCGAAATGGGTCTCTATCGGGCTCTGTTTTGTGCCCTGGCACAGCCGGTCTAGTTTTTTTCCGGACTGCAGTGACAGCAGGCACATAGATTTTCGCTGCTCACATTGCTCACTTCTCACTTGTGGAGAAGTTAGGGCATGACGTCATACCAGGTGAGCGTTGTAGGGGAAGGAAGGGGCATATTTACAAGCTGGTGATAAAAAATTATCGCCGCTTTTGCGGCTGTTTTCGACCGAAAAGCGGCCATAATTTTATCGCCTAATTAGCAATGCCACGCTAACGCGTGAAACCTTGCTTTAGAGTGGCGATTCCTAACGCCCAGCTTTGCATCTCTAATGAGATGCAAAGTGAACGTTCCTGACCTAACATGACAGGAGAAATGTCGCTAAGCGACATTTCTCCTATCATCAAGCCTCACGCTATGAAGCATAGCGGCAGGAAAAGTAGCGATAACCCCAGTTATCGCTACTTTCCTTACGCCTGTTTCAGGACTGACTTAGCCATGATATCCAATGAAAGGTGGATATCATGGCTAAGTTTGTGAGTCCCTATCAGCAAAAGGGTTACTTTATAAAGTTGACTGGAGTGGCCATCTTGGAATAGTGGCCTCCATGGCCCTATATAGAGAGCCTTGGCTTAGGGCATACTTTGAACAAAATACAGTAAAAAGCAGGCCTTCAGTTGTGTATTACACACACTTCATCGTAGAATTGACGTAACTTTGTTGTGTTACTGCCTCCAATTGGGAAAAGCACCTCTCGGCGTCATGTTGGTATCCTTCGCTTAGTGGGATCATTTATTAATGACAATGGCGGCAGCCATCTTTAAGTGATAGACTTCGATAATATCTGCCCCAAAAAAAGTGACCCATGGTCTGATATAAATCGAATACGGTTATTTCAGGTATTTGTAGGCGTATTGTACACCCCTTTCAATGCAAAAAAAATCGGGGGAGGGGTGGAATGTGGGGGGAGAGAGAGCATGTAAAGAAATAGAGAGAATGAGGAAGCAGCTGCTGTTTAACAAGTTATTTCTTTATAATTTATCTCTGTTTTATTAATTCTTCCAATAGTTTCCCTAACCTTATACCAAACATAACTGATCATGTATTTCAACCCAGACTGGTTCTAACAGAGTACCTCCTTTGACTGATATAAATAATAGTGGAGGATGCACCTAAAAAATGTGCATGATAAATAATTCAGGGAAACCATCAACGAGTAACTGGTGACTAGGTTTTTGAGCTCCAACAGTCCTTTGTTTCAAATTTACAGTATAACAGACATTTATTCTGATGGGTTTTTTTCTATACAAATGCTTGTTCCACTGATGGAGACTTAACATAATTAATCTTAACTAAGTAATTATCAACCCATAACTCGTTTGGAAGGTACCAAGTTCATTTTATAAATAGCACAGAGTTTACCTTTTGCTCAACATAGGTAACTTTACTACACCCATTAAGGATATCAGATATCTATTTGGCGATCATGTGCCTATGGTCAGGTTAAAAAGTGATGAAACTCGTTATCAGTATTATGACCACAGGCAAGAGCTCGCATTCTACAAATCCATTTAGCTTCATTCTTCCTTAGGGTGAGCTCCCTATCTCCCCCTCTTTTGCTAGCCACTACATGCTTAGTTTCATGAAACTAAAATGCAGAATCAGATGGATGAATTTGTATATAATGCTCTGCCACAGGGTACCATGTGTCTCCACTTGCTATTGCTCTGTGATGCTCTTGGATCCTAAGCTTTAAACAGCGTGTTGTGCTCCCTACGTAGATCATTCCGCAGGCCCATGCTAGAACATAGATCACAAACATAGTATTGCAGTTGATAAACTCATTGATTTTGTACTGTTTCAGGCTGTTGTAGGCAAATTTCTTTGTTTTGTTTTTAACAAATTGTCATATACTACACGAGTCACAGGTAGAAAAAACATTTGGTTTTGTGGGTAACCATGTTCCAACCGCCCGAGCTGATGTTACATAGCTCGCACATAACTTATCCTTTAATGTTAACCCTTTTATGTAGGTAACTGAGGGGTTCTGTTATGGTATGTTATGTTATAGGGGTATTTGTTAAGCGCACGGCTACTCCATGGAGTGTCCCGGCGCTGGTCTGACCCCTGGACAGAAAAGCTAACAGCTGAAACAAAACCGTACTATTGCTGGAAAAGCCAGGTCTTTAAACCTCTCCTGAAGCTGAGGAGGTCACATTCTTTTCTGAGGAAGAAAGGAAGACTGTTCCATAATTTTGCAGCTACCACTTGAAAAGAGCGGCCATCTTTATAAGAGCGGCGAAATTTAGGCACAATTATCAGCTGTTGAGATGATGAACGCAGTGTTCTAGAAGGTTTATAGGGCTGGATTTTATTTCTAATATACGGGGCTCCAATAATGTTCAGGGCCTTAAAAGTTAAGACCAAGGATTTAAAACAAATCCTTTGACGTACTGGTAACCAGTGCAGGGTATTCAGATGAGAAGACATGTGAGCTCTGGGTCCAACCAAGAGTATGGCCCTTGCTGCTGCATTTTGTACTACCTGCAAACGGTTTAGTAGGTAGTTCAGAAGGCCCAGATACAACACATTTACGTAGTCCAGCCTAGATATAATCAAGGCCTGTATCACAGTTTTCCTATGCGAAATAGGAAGAAGAGGAAGGAAATTCCTCATCATCTTTAATAGTCCAAAACAGGTGCCTGCAGTTGATTGAACCTGGGACTTCATGGTCATGTCGGAGTCAATCTTTACTCCCAAATTTTTTATGGTGGAGACTGGTTTCTCGGGTGGAGAAAGATTTTTAGGCCACCATTGGCGCCACTCGTCATCCGGAGTATGCCCAAAAAAGATAATTTCCGATTTATCTGAATTGCAGAGCAACTGGTTTTAGTTAAACACCTTGGTAAGGCAGACATTAACTTCATTGCCATTAAACACCTCATCCTTCTCACAGGTGAATAGCAATTGTGTATCGTCTGCGTATGATATAATTTTTGCCCCATAATGTTCGGCTAAAAAAGCAAGAGGGGCCATATATATGTTGAACAGGGTCGGACTTAAAACAGAACCCTGAGGGACCCCTACATTCAGAGATTGAATAGGGCTTGAAAAAGGAGGAGCCCAAACTGTTTGCTGTCGGTTGTCCAGAAAGGAAGACAACCATCTGAGCATCATGCCCCCTATGCCACTCTCCTTCAATCTTTGAAGGAGGCGGTCATGTGGCACGGTGTCAAAGGCCGCTGACAGGTCTAATAATATCAGCACCGCCTTTCCTCCTTTATCTAGGGTACTTTTGATTGTCTCTGCAATTTCTAGTAGAGCGGTTTCTGTACTGTAGTTTGCTCTAGGATGGAGTACCTGGTTACCCTCAATAAAAATCAGTAACGATAGTATTCACATATTTCTCCATCACTTTGGAGAAAAAAGGTAGGAGCGATATAGGTCGGTAATTGCTGGCTTCCAAGGGATCTGCTAGTGTTTTTTTTTAAAGAGGAAGAATTTTCCAATGCTTCCAGTTTATGGGCAACCTTCCTTCGGACAGACAGAGATTGAGCGTCCTATTTACTGCTGGATTAATTACTTCAGCAATTGATACCAACATTTTTGCTGGACAAGGGTTGGAAGGAGATCCGGATTTTAGGGCTCTCATAATTTTAATTGAAGTGGCCATGGGCATGGACAAAAACTCCACAAGGGTATTCTCACCGGGGGGGCTTGTATGTGGAGATCTAAACATGCTGCTGATCGCATCCTGGCATGGACTACTGAAAGAGTCCTGAATTATTTGAATTTTCCTATAAAAGTATTGTGCAATTTCATTTGTCCATGTATCCGTAGGGGAAAAATAATTTTTAGAGGCAATCGGGACGGTAAAATCCTTAACAATCTTGAACAATTCTTTAGCACGGTTATTTGCTTGTTCAATTTTGCTAGCCAAAAACTGTTAGCTTATCTGTAAGTTCAAAATTCTTTCTCCAGCGGCGCTCTAAATTTTTACATGCCCTTTTCCTTTTCCTTAAGGACTCATTGAACCACGGTGCCGAGCTTCGGCCTTGTATGGCCACTCGTATTTTAGTGAGGGCTAGCTGCATACTACACTCATAGAGCCAGTTTTCCAGAGCAGACACATCTTGCTCTAAATTATCATTAACTGGTATGGGAAGTTGGCTAAGCATAGCGGTTACAACCTCAGATGTTATTTGGTTAAAAGATCTGAAACTTTCCGGACTATTTTTATAATAAGACTGAGATTTGGTCGGAACCTTTCCAATTATAAAAGTTAACAGAAAATGGTCTGACCGGGGAACAATTGGTTCTAATTCAGTAGTCGAGAACATTTGATCTAAAGTATGGCCTTTTTCATGTGTAGGGACCAATTGGCATTTGCGACCTTAGTTATTTTAATCCCCCAAATTTGCCAGTGAGGCCAGCCGGAATCCCTGTGCGGGAGGACTGGGACGGCAGACAGATTTGTGGAAGCCCCTCCCAATTTAGCCTATTTGGTAATACCCCATGCCAGCCGCGTGGTCGGTTTTGGCAAGGCTATTGACATGCAATCTGCCCAATATGGGTGAAGCATAACGAGGCATCTGGGAGACATCAATTGATAGTCTAACATTTGGAGAGGAGTTGGTGAGGTCACCTATTAGCACCCCTTTTCCACCAACCATCTCAAGGGGGCACTCATTGGTGGCTTGCCCCGAAGCACTCGAGCCGACTCTGCCAAGCAGGGAGTCGTTTGAGGGGGACATTTTATCCATGGAAGCCGTGGCGTTGCCTATCATTGAGGTGGCTACTGCCTCTGCTAATGCCCCTCTTGTAAGTGATTTAGTAATGGGGTGGGGAGGGGCCGACAGTGTGTCCCTGAAGGTAGTTAGCTGGAATATAGCGGGCCTTGCACGGAACATAAGCATACCAGATTGGAATGTATTTATAGAATCGTTTGGGATTTGCTTGTTCCAGGAAACCTGGTGTTTGGAACCACAACACAAGATGGGTTATACTACCTATTTTGTCCCTGCCACACGACCAAGTGGAGGGAAGGGGCGCCCTTCGGGAGGGTTGCTAATCTGGGTAACCATCTCCCTGCGGTACCCCATTAAATGTATGGCTACTAAGTCACCTGACCTCCAGAGGCGAACAGTGAGAGGGCCAGGTGGAGGGAGAGTGCTTGAAATCTTCAATATTTATGTCAGAGGCACACGGGGTGGCTCGTCTACTTTGCCCTCAAATGGCATTGACGAGGAACTCAGAAACAGTAGCGCTGATTCCTTCCTCATGCTAGCTGGGGACTTCAACTGTACATTTGAACCCCTTGCTATGGATGATGTGCTAGGCACCAGAGATGATGATGTAAGGAGAGGTATCCCACCGTTACAAATCATGCCAATTAGAAGATGGACTCAAAGTGCCATCGACCTTAATGCCCTCTGCTTGGAGCATGGCCTTAGAGCAACTAATGGCAGGTCTAACTCAGACCAAATGGGGGCCCACACGTTCAACAGAGTAGGGCATTCCTCACGGATTGACTATACCTGTAAATAGAGGGGTACGCCAGGGATGTGTCTTAGCCCCCACTCTGTTTTCACTGTATGTCAATGGAGTGGTGGAGCACCTGCTGCAACATCCTGCAGACGCACCATCCCTGGCTGGTAGAAGAATACCTACCCTCCTATTTGCAGATGATACACTCCTGATCTCTAAAACCCCGGTAGGCCTGCAGAGTCTGCTAACTAGCTTTAAATCCTTTTGTGACGCAAGAGGGTTAGTTATAAATACAGGGAAAACCAAGTACTTGGTCCTTAATCCACCGAAAAAGATAGCTAAACCACCGACCCTAGATTCTGTTTCCCTCGAGAGGGTTACGGAGTTCGATTACCTCGGTATTCGTCTCTGTGACTCTATGAGTTGGAAATGCCACCATCAAAAGATGTTGCTGACCCATAAGAGGGTGGTGGGTGCCCTTCTTAAGGAACAACGTGCCTCAACCCTCAAACCCATTGCGCCTATACTAGACATTTACAGGGCAAGGGGTGCTAGTGCAGCACTTTATGGGGCCAAACTCTGGGGGGTACATAATGTGGACCAGCTATCCCACTCAGAAAGTAAATTCCATAAAGATCTAATGGGGCTCCCCTATAGCACCCCAACCCTTCCATTGCTCCTAGATATAGGCACTCGGTCAATTAGTGACCAGGCTAGGCTCCGTCCTCTCCTCTTATGGGCGCAAATCTGGAGAGTCCCAGAAATGTCTAGCTTCGCGGATGGCTTAACCGATGTGTTGGGGCTGCCAGGCTGGTCCAAGATCTGTTGGTTGAGCGAAGTAAAGCGTCTTCTCGCCAATCTTGGCCTTGGTGACGCTTGGAACAATAGAACTGCCCCCCCAAAGTCTGACCTGAGGAAGATATATTGGAGTTGGGTAGCGGACTGTAGAAGTAGTAATGCCAACTTGTGCAGGACCACCTTGGAATTCCTTTTGGTAAAGGAAGTGTCCTTTTGCGAACCATATTTGGATGTTATTATAAACCGCAGGGACAGGGCTCTATACTTCCAATTCAGGATAGGTCTACTTCCCGTTGGGGAATTGACTTCTAGGTGGAAGGCCCCGGTACAAGCAATTTCTTCCTGCCCATTCTGTGAGAATAGGAAAGAGACAGTCCCCCATTTGTTGTTTGAATTCCCGGCCTATGTAGTCCCCCGTAGCAGATGGTTAAAGCCACTCTGTAGAGAACTTGGAACAAGACATTACAAGGAGGCCCTACGTATATTGAAAAACGACCCACGGCCCCTCTTTGCTTGTGGCTTAGCAAAGTTCCAAACAATAGGCAGGGGAACAATTGGTTCTAATTCAGTAGTCGAGAAAATTTGATCTAAAGTATGGCCTTTTTCATGTGTAGGGAGCGCTACATATGGAGCCAAGTTAAAAATACTTAATAGTTTGCAGAGTTTCATGGTGTCTGAATCAGTCGTTTGATCAAAATGAATATTGAAATCTCCAAAAATCATGCACTGTCTCTGTTTGGACATAATAAGCATGACAACGTGGCCAATCGATTCCAAGAACCTTCCTGCTGCTGGCCCAGGGGGACGGTAAATCAAGGCCCCAGCAAAAGATTGGTGGGCTGACACCATCCGATAAAAACCCAGTCCCTCTGCTCCTTCCGGTTCTGTCATTGGTATTAATTGGCAGGCAAGTGGATGCTTATATATGACCGCAACTCCCCCCCTCTGCCGCTAGATCTATCCTTTCTTAGTATCTTATAGTTTGGAGGGAGCGCACAGGCAATAGTAGGGTTGGAACCCTCATTGAGCCACGTTTCTGTTAGAAACATTACATCAGGCTGTGTCTCTGAGAGGAGGTGAAAAAGCTGAAGTTTGTGCTTCTTCATAGATCTCACATTTAGAAGAATAGCTTTCAATTTTCCCCCTTCCCCTCAGCCCCTATCAACTCAAAAGTCTGCTCTGTCTTGCCTCGGTGGTCACCACAATCCGACTGAAAATAAAAGTTCCGATTACACGCTTTACAAACCAGTGACTCGGATTCTACTGATATACAGTGTTGGGAGCATTGGTAAATACCTCTATCCAACATCAACAGTCGGTCCCTGCTATATACTAGTGTACGGTTATAAGTATCAGGGTTACCTAGTAGTGTCAGTCAGTCAGTCAAAGTACTTTATTTCGATAAATAAATATCATAAAAAGACATAGGAACAATACAATGCACATTCATAAAAAGACATTATTTCATTAGACAACTTAATCATTAAAAATATTAAAATATTAAAAAAGAGGTCAGTCACATAAAACCATCTATTTACATCCATCTAAAAATTACATTTACATGCATGAATCCCCCAAGAAACAAGATCCAGATGACAGTGTTAATAAAACCGTTATGGGATGATAATTATCTAATTATTGGGTGACTTGCTTTTCTTAATCCTAATAGCCCCCACCAGGAAACTAGCTACATGATACATAATCCTGGGGGTTTGTAAAAGCTGTAAAAAAAGGATAGCAGGCTTGACTTGAATGAACCCCGCCTCCCTTAAAATAGGAAGCAAGTATTTCTTTCTTGGGCCAGTGTAAAAGTCACAGAACATCAAGAAATGTGTGGTATCCTGAATCGAAAAATTATCGCATTTACACGGACTGGCGTTTTCTGGGATACACCAGGATGGGAAGTGACCAAGTATTAGGTGAATCATATTAAACCTGAAACGAGTTAAAAGGAACCGGTGAAAAGGAAGATTTACTGTAGTTAAATAAGGTTCGGTACCTATGTGGGTACTCAAAATGATGCTACCCCGAACCAAGGGTTTCTCCAGTTCAACTCTTTCTCTTTCTAAGCTTAATAACTCGCCCATCATCCTCTTGATAAGACCAATGTCTTTCGCAGTGATATTTTCCGGGGCTGAAAAAAGTTCCGCTCTCCCCAATTTAACAAGACAATTTTTAATATAGGCTAGCCACGGTATTTTTGTGGCTCTGTCCAACTGCAAACAGTCTTTTAAAATAATGTGATTGAGGGGAATTTCTTGATTCAACCATATTTTTAACCAGGCCACGACCGGAGCTACTCTAATCAGGTCTGAAATGTAGCCCATTCCCAGTTCTGTATGGACAATATATGTTGGCGAAGACTGCGGTACAGAGAGTATCGATCTCAAAAATTTATTTTCGGTAGTCTGTATACTATCAGAATTGCAATTGCCCCATATAGCACTTCCATATGTGGCGACAGCAAGACATTTTGCCTTATAGATTTTGAGTAGCGACGCTATTGGCCTAGCACCTAGTTTTTTACCAAGTCCCTGTAGGGCTGAAGATGATCTTGCTAGGGCAATATTTCTGGTTTTTATCTGGGGGCCCCAAGTACCTCTTTCATCAAATGTAATCCCCAGGTAAGGAAAAGTAGCTACCTTGCACAGCTCTTGCTTCCCACAGACAAATGTCTTTGCGATCTTACTCTTTTTATTCTTGCCCATTATCATGATTTGGGACTTTTTAGCATTAATCTTTAAGTCCAATGATCCCATAAATTTCTCAAATACATCCAATAATCTTTGTAAACCCACCCCAGTGCGTGAGAGCAAGACAGCATCATCGGCATATAAGAGAACTGGAATCCCAAGATCTCCTACGCGTGGGATGTCTAAGGTTGCATCTTTGAGAATAGGGTCCAGGGCGTTTATGTAAATGGTAAATAATAGCGGCGCCAGGATGCACCCCTGCCGCACGCCCCTATCCGACTTAAAGTGACTTGTACAGCGCCCTTCTGAGGTTACTCTGATCGAGGTTGTTAAGTCAGTATGTAGATCTGCTAGTAGATTAACAAGGGCCCTATCTAGACCAATATCTAGCAGAATTTCCCATAGTTTAGAGCGATTTACCAGGTCAAATGCTGACGAGAGGTCCATGAACGCCAGGTACATAGAACCCTCTTTAGCCCTTGTATATTTTTCAACTAGTAAATACAAATTAAGCCCTTGGTCTATTGTGCTTCTTTTTGGTCTAAAACCATACTGGGCATTTGACAATACCCCTTTCTCCGTAAGCCACTCATTCAATTTTATTAAAATAACCCGTCCCAATATTTTCACTGATGTATCAATCAGGGAAATAGGTCTGTAACAAGAGGGATCTTGTCTATTACCCTTTTTAAAAACAGGAATAATGATGGATTTTTTCCAGGAATCTGGGATTCTTGCATTAGAGAGAGCATTAAAAACATTACATAAAATTTTTGCCCAAAATTTCGGCTCACTTTTATAGACATCCCCAGGCACCCCATCAGGTCCTGGGGCTTTATTTTTTTGAGTTAGATCTATCGCCCTTTCAACATCTACTATATCAAAGGTGACAACAGTGTCGCCAATAGAGGGTGCCCCTACATCAATTTCCTGGATCCCATCATTTGCAGCCACACTCATTGTTGCTGAATATATCTGGCTAAAATATTTGATCCAGTCTTCATCTGGGATATTTGCCTCCAAGGGGCTATTAGAATCATCACAGAGAAATGGCTGATTTATTATTTTCCAGAATAAGCTGCTATTTTTTAACGTTTCTGGTTCAAGGAGTTGAGTCAGCACATTTTCTTTCAAGACCCTCTTCCTTTCTGAGATGGTTTTTTTATACGCAGCCCTTGCACTGATTATATCAGCACGAATCGTAGGGGTCGCTTTAAGAGCCTTTAATAAGACTCCATGTGCTTTCGTGCATTCCTTGTCAAACCATCTTTTTCCCATCGCGGGTTTCTGACTTGATTTGTTCTGAAGACCCTGGTTCAATTCCTTACAGATGTTTTCAAAAGCCATTAGGGTATCTGTAGGTTGTGTACTGCTCTCCAAACATATTTTGA
This sequence comes from Triturus cristatus, assembly GCF_964204655.1. NCBI lineage: Eukaryota > Metazoa > Chordata > Amphibia > Caudata > Salamandridae > Triturus > Triturus cristatus. The sequence goes on from NC_140590.1 coordinate 231,823,705, forward strand.
CTTCTTCTTCTACTTTGGTCAACACATCTCGTAAAAAAATGTCCGGCACAATTTTAGACCATTTCAACCGTCGATTCTGGTCTTTAGCCTTCAGATTTACAGGCCCTCTATTTTTTGCTCTATTAAGTGAGATTAAATCCGTTTGCATTACTGCTAGTACAACGGGATTGTGATCACTAAAAACTGAAACCTCTGTATAATAATTTAACACATTATGCAACAAAAAAGAAGAAACAAAAATATAATCAATTATACTAACTGTATCCTTAGCCTTAAAAGTAGGGGCTCTATGTATTCCCTTCCCACACCCGGATTCGTATAGGTTCCATCTAGCCAAAAAGATTTCCAAAAGCTCCCCAGACCTGGTATGTTCTAGATGAACCAGTGAGGAAAGAGGGGGGCCTTCATCCTCTTGGCTAATACAGGGGAGGGTACACGGATGTATATTAAAGTCCCCTAATAGTATTAATTCGAAAGAATTTACATTAGCACTATAGACCGACAAAAATTTATCCAAAACTTCCAGGTTTTGGCTAGTACACTCCTTAGCGTGTGTATTATAAAAATTTACAAATAAAATCCTGACCTTTTCAATGGTTAATAATTCAACAACCAAGCAATTTTCAGAGCCCGACATACACTGTGATAGGGTCCCTTTCAAATCCAGTTTAAATAAACTCAGCAAACCCCCCTTAGCCCTCCCTGCCACACTGCACGTTGCTGGGACAAAAAAATGGGAATAGCCCTCCAAGGCAAAGCTGTTCGATATATCCCAAGTCTCTTGGAGGGCAATGATGTCAAAAGATTTTAAAGAGGTTATCCAATCATCAATCCCACTTTTGTTTTTTATGCCGGCGATGTTCCATGTGGCAATTTTAAGGGATAAAACTGTTGGCTGAACCGACTTCACTGGTGTTTCAGACAGTCAGTCGTTTTCCTCCAGGGATGATAAAGCAGAAAAACGATTATGGAGGGATAAAGTATTACCAAGCTGGCTGTTTGGAAACTGCTGGACCTGCATGTCCCCCCTGTTTTGATTGGAAGATCTATTCATATTAGCCACAGAACCAACTTGCCCCCTCCCAAAACCAGGATACCTCTGCTGTACAGACAAATAGTGTTGAGAATTGTCCAAATGATTATAAAAGAAACCCAGAGGTCTAACACGTACCGAGTTTTCCACGGTTGGCAGAACGGCAGCCCTGAGGAGGACTGTTGCCACATGTTGGGGATATTTGAAGTTTATGATAATACAGTCCCCTCTTGTATTCTTCCTGCCGCTGCCAATCCAGCTAACTCGACGGGTGAATAATATGTCTTCTGCAAGGGCACACGGAAAACCACAATTCCTGTTCAACCAAGCCAGCGTTTTGTGTTTTAGGTCAACATATGTTTCTTGCCTTGAGTCGGACAGACAACTATCAATCTCCGGAACATTAGTTAAAACAAGCGTATATGGCACGCATTCCGGAGGGAGGTTTACACATTCACTCCACCTCGGTCTATTTCTCCCACCTAATTCAGTCCCACCTGCTATATTCTGCTTGTTATTGGTATTTTGGGCATATTGTGTTTGTACTGGTGCCTGTGCATTCGCAATACCCAATGATGGCATACACGTTGGTTGGGTAGTCAATGAATTAATGACTGAAGGCGCCTTAGCATTCGCCCCAATGTCCTTATCATATACCTTTGGCCCCTCCAAGTGATGTGCCTCTGGACCCCCTGTGCCCCCTAAACTAGATCCCATCACCCCCAATGGACGAGGTTGTGGTATTGACCCCTTTTGAGACTGGGTAATATAGGAATTTAAAGCACCTTCCAAACTAGCGACTTTTTGGGTCACGCTATCTAGCTTTTCTACCAGTGGGGAAATCAATGCCTGTAGTTTAGACTCCAGTAAGTTTGTCAAGAGAATAATCTGGGAAGGGAGCAGATTGTTTCCCTCGACATTATTTATTAGCTCAGGGGCATCTTCTCCACTAGCAGGGGATGTGCTTGCCTTTTTAGGCTTCCGGGACATTACTCTTCTAACCGGTGCCTTCCTACATGCACGTACCCTTCTCCGTAATGGAGACTGAGGTGGTGTAGGTCTTAGAGGGGATGTCGCACCTGGACTTAATATAAGGTCATGGACAATGTCCTGTTCAGCCTCTATTCTCTCCTTATTTATTTCTGTATCAGAATCCATTAACAAACAACGATTAGGCAATGATGTAGACTGAGTACATGCCCTAGTAGGTGAAGATTCTGGGCTAGTCCTTGTTAATGATAGTCTCCTATCTTTGTTAATCTTACTGACAACCTTAACGAGATAATTATCCATTGTCCTTACTTCAGTATGTGTGACTTGTTTACCGGGCCTCACTTTAGACATTAGCAAGCTTTACAGTTCAATCAGGTTAAGGTCACACAGCCAATCACAATATGAATTACAGCCTTGATCAGGACATGAACATAAACAACTGAGAAAACAGACTCTTACTGTGTGTCCTGAATTACACGAAGCAAGTAGTAGTGATTCGGCAGCATAGCTGGTGCTGGTCGTATCGGGGTCCCGGACGGGCGCAGACGGGCTTGCCTTGGCTGCGCGTGCCTGCTGCGCGCTCGCGCAGCGTCTCTCTTTATACATTCCAGATTGGAACACTAGACCACACCCCGCTCCAAAATGGCGACCGGGGGTGTCGAGTCACAAAGCACGATTAAATCCCACCAGCTCCCTTAGATTCCCAGCTACTTTCTGAATTCCCCAGCACAAGTAAAAAATATTTTTAAAACAAGAAAGACCTAAAAGCAGATTCACATAAAACAGATTTTAAAATGTTCAGCAACAATCTTTACATCGGGTAAGTATTAAATGTGCAAAAGACGCAATTTCAGGCAAAAGACGGGGCAGAGAGCAACAGCAACTCTGTCCAGGGTCGAGGCCCGCTCGCGCAGCTTCTCTCTTTATACGTTCCAGATTGGAACACTAGGCGGCACCCCGCTCCAAAATGGCGACCGGGGGTGTTGAGTCACAAAGCACGATTAATTCTCACCAGCTCCCTTAGATTCCCACCTACTTTCAGAATTCCCCAGCACAGGTAAGAAATATTTTAAAAACAAAAAAGACCTAAAAGCAGATTCACTTAAAACAGATTTTAAAATGTTCAGCAACAATCTTTACATCGGGTATGTATTAAATGTGCAAAAGACGCAATTTCAGGCAAAAGACGGGGGCAGAGAGCAACAGCAACTCTGTCCAGGGCCCAGGGTTCTGTGTCAATACTTTTTGCAAATTCGGATCTTCGAGCAGGATATGCCAGTTCTTCCCTAAGATTTTTAGATTGTATTGCTATATTTTGTAGATCTAGTGATAACTCTCAGCTTCTCATCATATGCTGTCCTTTTATTGCTACTATCTCTAACCTCAAGTGTTGCGTCTCTGTTCAGCTGAGCACTCTTGCTTCTGCATTTTTTACTTCCCTCATTTTGTAACTTCTTTTGAGGAACCTGAGCACGGGTGTCTGTAACACTAGCCTGAAAGGAAGTGGGCTCATAGCAATTTCTCCTTGCTCTTACCATCTCCCCATAGGGGATGTTCCTTATAACTGAGCATGCACAGGGGTGTAACACAGGCCCCTGCGGACCCCGCGGTACGGGGTGGCCCCGAGCTGCAGGGGGCCCCCTCAGCACCGTACTCAGGCCTGAGAGCTCCATCTTAAATACTGAGTGGTGGCCCCTTCATGCACCTTGAAGGGGACCCCCTAAACTTTTGGGGCAAGTGAGCATGCGTGGGCACTTATAGCGTGTAGCACCCCATTGCATGCCGTCCCCTTCCGAAACAGCGTGCTCTGGACCATTCCATCTCTCACATAGAAGTGGAGATCAAAAAAATCTATATCCTCCTTGTGATAATTCATGGTCAGTCTTACATTGTATAGGTTGTTATTTAGAAACATGAAATATTACTGAAGCACTTCCCTGGACCCTGACCACAGGCAGAGGATATTATCGATGTACCTCCCCCAGAACACTATATATTGTGTCCAGGGAAGGCACCTCTACTCCAGGCGTGCTCCCTCTCATAACACCCCATAAAGAGGCAGGCATACGAGGAAGCAAACCCTCCTGCGAATTTATGGAGCCCTCCTGGGGCCCGTATTCCATGAATGTCTGGAGAATCCCTGAAAAGCATTGCTAGGAGTTACATTGTGAGTACAAATAGGGGTGGAGAGGGAACAGCCCTGTCTGGTACCTCTGACCCTACCAAATCAGTACATCGTGATTGTGAACTTCATGGACAGGTGGCTATCGCCGGCATCAAGGGAGACTGACAGTTTTTCGTCCTGATTGTCGCCTACCTGCCAGAGTATGTGGGCAAGTGTACAGAGGTATGCTTCTTATGCTCAGTGTGCGATAAGGCCTACCTGGTCACTGTGAACAAGGGAATGGAGGACCAGTTTAATTCAATTTGCCATAATGTAAGAGCAATATGGGTCTATCACTAGTACAATGGAAAGGGTCTTTCCCTGATTTTAAAATGAAGGCCATTTTGGTAGTGGAGTTTTGAGATAAAATGGTGGGATTAGGGTGAGCCTCTCCAGATTCATTAATCAGTTTATTCAATCCTGCAGGCTAGCCGTCAACGCCTCCCTGGTGACTTACAGTATGGAAGGCTGTTTTTTACCCCCTTAATTTCTTCCTCTTTAATGTCTGTCTACAAGTCCTTGTGTTGTGCTTGGGAAAGTTTAGGTCAGAAAGTCCTCTATTGCCTGGGGCAACTTCTCAACATTTGAAGCATTTAAAGTCTGTTAATAGTCTTGGAAAGTATCCTTGATGTCTGTTGCATATATGAAAATGTTGTTATTGGAGCCTGTGATAGCAGTGATTGCATGGTTGGCTTCCTGCTCCCGGAGCTGCATGGCTAGCATCCTTGCTCCCCTCTCTTATAGTGCCTTTGAGTCTACACAAGGCCGTTTCTGCTTTAGTGAGGTAGAGAGACTTCATTGTCCATTAGGGAGACATTGAGTTTTGGGAGGAGAGTATTGCCACAGTATGTTCTAGGTGGGCAGACTGGTTCACATTCTTTCTTTCCTGGGCTGCGGCGTGCCGCCACAGATATCCCCTCACATGGGCTCTTCAAACAGTCCAAAGAGTGCTCAGGGAGGTGACCAACCCCTCATTATCGTCTAACTAGTGCTGTAGGAAGGATCTCAGCCACTGTTTATCGTGAGGGAGATTCTTAAGAAAATTAGAACAGCATCGTGGCCAGAGATCCCAGGCGGTCTGATGCTTGTGTCTGCCAGCTCACCCAATAGGTTTGTGGACATACAAAAGTAGTCCATTTGTGTTCACAATCCATGTACAAAAGAGGTGAATGTGTAATGTGGATGTGTAATCTTTAGCAGTGGAGTTCAGCAGTTTCCATTGACCTGCATGTGTCTATCAGGGGGCGCGCAGTCATTATATTTCCTAGACCCCAGTGTCCACTGCCGGACAGATAAGCGAATGGTCTGACTTGTCCAGGTATTTCTCCATCACAAGGTTCCCGTCACCACTATCAGAACCTGTGTCAGTATATGATGGCAATATGTTTGTAATGAATATTATTTTGGCAATATTTTTGTGATATCTTTCATGATATCCTGTCATGTAATCATGCAGGTATCCTCCAGATACGATGATAGAGTCTCAGAGTTAAGAGGAATCTCTTCAAGTGGTTCAACATATACATTTGAAAGGAGTTGGAAATAGGATTGAGCCCGGCAGAACCCTTTGAAGGCTGACCTTGCTAGATAGGGGCTCGCTATTTTATCCTCTTGAAACGGTTCCTTGCTTCAAAGATCAGGAGAGAACCCATTGATGGGTTTTCTGTTCTTATAACCCCAGTACAGACTGAAGTCTCCAGTAAAGATGTTGGTATCGGAGATCCTTATTTAACTTGTGATAGTCTTTGATGAATGTGCGATTTTGGCAGAGGGTCAATAGATTACACTCAGCTTGAAATTGGAGGCTTTCTGAGCGTAGATTTCAAGTGATCGACATTCGACTGAAAGTAAACGGTGGGACAAGTTCTGCCTCTTAGCTCGCGAAAATCCACTACTCTCATGTATGTCTTCAAAATCATATCTCATAATCGAGTAGTCTGAGGGGAGGAGGAAGTCTAAAATGAGCCATGTTTCAGTCATAATCAGAACACCAAGATTACAGAACAAAACCATGTCTGAAATCTCAAAGCAATGTTTAACTACAGAAACGCAGCAGTTATGCAGTAAGGACTGCAGTGAGGAGCAAGTGACTTGAAAACAACATATAGGTTCAATAGGCATTTGAAAGAGATTCACAGACCCTTCTTCTCTTTATGTAAAATATGAACAGGGAAGTCTGTGGTCCAGGACAGTGGAAAAGAAGAAGCTTTCTTCTGATTGGTTCGGACTTGCTTGGAGGCTGTATTTAATTTGTCATAGCTTTAGACAAGTTCACAAAGATCATCAGCCCTCAAAGAGAATTTCACTCTTTTGAGTCTGAGGTTATGGTTGCTCTGAGTGAATAACTCTCCTCACCCATCATCTTTCGCGGTAGGGTGGTGACCTGATTGCAAACCGCATTTAAGGCTGGATGAAGAGCTTGACACATGGGTCAATGCCTGTGCTAAGATGTGAGGTTTCATAGCTGAAATAGAGTGGATAGAAAATCAGAGGAGGGAGATGTGTGGGGTGCAGGGGAAGAAGCTTGAGCTGTCTTTTTAATTGAGCTAAGTTTACCTATTGGTTGCAGAGGACTTGACGTTTAAGAAGGCGGTAATTGCTTGGAATTAGTAGGAACCTTGAGAGAGGGTCCGCAAATATCATAGGAGAGAAGCATTTAGAACGGAATAAGGTGGAGGGAATGGACAAGAGGGAGGTAGGCAGAGGGCACAGGGGTTGAGTGAGTGTTTGGGGAGAAGAGAAAACAGCTAGCAGCAGTCAAAGTGGCTAGGGTGTTTGGTACAGGAAGAAAAAAGTGTGTTGGGGAGTTGACAAGAAGATTGAGAGTGTTTTGACGAGGTGTGTAAAGGGGAAGAGGGTATCAGAGTCTTTGGCAAGTGGGCTGCTAGGGTTATTGAAGGAAGGAGAGGATGCTACACTCGGTGTAGTTTGAAGGTGTGTCGGGTATCGGGAGTGGACACTGTTGAGGATAAAGGTAAGAAGTGACATGGCTGGTGGAAAGAGGATTGGGAGGGGTAGCATTCAGGGGTGACCACAAAGGAGTTTCATGGCTATTACTGCTATATGTGGTATTAAAGAAATTAGGAAAGGGTAGGAAAGAGGTAGCAGATGGGGTAGCAGCATATGGACTGAGAGCTTGGAAAATTCAATCGAACAGGACCATACTCCCATGATGAACCATGATTTTGCCACTGTTTAAAATGGAGATAGAAAGGTTCCCTCAGATAAGTGTGAAACCTTATGTTTTCAACCATACAGGATGTTAGTCAACAATGCTCTATGCAGGTTTAGTTCAGTTTCAGGCATAGGACGGTGTTGTGACTTAAAAGTAGGAGGTCAGTGTTGAGGGTCCCCTTATGAGTGCACACCATTGGTCAGTGAGCACTGTTTCTACAAACTATCTCATAATAATGTGTTTGAAGCATTATATAGCATATTTTGATATATTTGGGGAATAGGCGATCTTAATGCAGTTGCCTGCTAATTTTAATAAGTATTTTGAGAGAGTGGTGGAATCTGGGTGGGTTTGGAGTATATTTACGGGCAGACAGGGTGTTTTTTCTTAATTGATCTCAGGCCCTTGAGAAGCTTCTTCAACATACTTCAGATTTCTTACTCCAGTGTGAGATCATGTGCCCAGGACTTTAAGTTGTTCCAGTGATTTGTTTTCCTATTACACAAAGGTTTCTAAAAGGGGCGCATTTTCTGTTTCTATGACAACTCTGTTTTTGGATTTGCTGAATGTTGTATTATTCTTAGTGCATTGCCCCACACAGAGGGGAAGACATACAAAGATTTGACACAACCTACCACAGCAAGACAACTTGCTGAGCTGCGCTGCATCAAATGGAGAGGGCAGGGAAGTGCCATATCTGCTAAGATATGGCACATTCCTACTCTCGCTCTGCGCAGGTGCACTGAGTGCAGCTGAGCACCAATAAAGACATCCTTGTGCCATGGTGCAAGGGTGCCTGCGTTACAAGCAGGATTATTACCTGTAACCCTTCCTGCACAAAACCAGTCCTCTGAAGCATTTTTGTCTTTTTATGTGTGCTGCAGAATGGCCGGGTGTAGAAAGAAGAAATAATGAGGAGAAATAAAGATATTTCTCCTTGATATGCCTCATTTAGGAAGATGTACCATTTTGACGCATTCCCAGGTTTAATAGTGTAAGTAAATCTGGGAATGTGCCAAAATCCATGGTTGGATGCATGGGAACACCCATGATCCGCCCTGGGAATGTCTTCCCAGGGAAAAGTAACGTAAGGCAGCAACTTGTGCTGCCTTGCGCTACTCCAGATTTTCTAAACCACGCAGCGTCACATGAGATGGGTTTACATGGCTTAGTAAATCTCATTGAAGCCTTGCATGACCTGGCGGCGCCTTGTGTGACCCAGTGGCAATGGATGGGCTTCATAAATCTGGGCCAGACTGTTTACATTGCAGGAATCTCTGGCACAGTTGGTCTAAAGACACCTACTGACGGGGTACTCAGACACATCAGGGTGAGGTTGTGCCATTTAAGCCACTTTATGTACTTAAATAGCTATGATTGTCAAAAAAGCGTTGTTTCTTGCCAGTTATAGGTATTTCTAATTTAAAAAGATTCCTCATTTTCTTTAGGAAGGATAGACTAGTTCAGAGGTCCTCGTGAGGCAATTAAGGCCCATATTCACAATATATGTTGAATAACTGAGGTTAAGGTCCTTTTTTTCTCTTCTTGTACTTTAAGTCCTGCTTATATTGTCATGAATGCTTAACGGTGACAATCATGAGGAAGTAGGCCTCATTTTTCTTTCTCTTCGTGTGGTTTAAGAACCAGGAAAGGCAGCCATAAGCCCAAGGAGTGAGACCTCTCAACTTGGTCGCCATTGACCAGGACTCACAGTGGGATGTCTGGGAGTGGAAAGCTCCAAGCTTAGACTATACCAGCAGCTCACCTGCTGCATTCAGCTGATGTTTACCCACTCCATGTGAGGAACTTCGATATTCGATTGTGATCGTATCGACCCGCCATTTTGTGCTCCGCCGCCATCTTGTGTTACCCTCACTCAGGCAGCACGACGGTCGAAGTCTTTTTCTGCATTTTCTGCAAGCTTCGTGTCAAAATTAACCTTCTGCCTCTATTTGCAAAGCTGGTGTTAGGTTTGGCCGAGTACACTAATCCCTGTCTGGTTTTTCTAATCCCCGTCTCAACTATCTGTTGGTTCACACTATTCTCCTTTGACTTTATCTTATCATCTGGCCTTCGCTGTCCTCTGCTAGCATTCTCTCGTTTCACAACTGTCCTCCAATACACACAAACGTATCTCGCCACCTGCAAGTTAGTCGTAGATCCGTTAATGAATTAGTTTGAAGGAGGGGTGACAAACACAGTTGAAGGAAAGGCTTCTTCGAGTCATCTGACACTTGTTTTTAAACTTTTTCTAGTGGTTCTGTCCTGTTTTCCAACTTTCCTTATTGGCTCTTTCTTATGTACTCTGGGTGTATATTTGGTTAATGTATATCTTACATATATGCTATAAAAGGTTGTACGCCACGGAGTGAAGTGGCAGTCTCCTAAGAACCTACCTTGTGTACTTCTGGGATAATTGTACTAGCTGCAGCTAATAAATCTGATCTTTTACGCCGACAGAGTGTCCCCGTGTCTCTGTGTAGCTAAGCAGGAGAACCCAGGAGATTAAGGCGTACCCTGCGCCGCCAGGTCCAAAAGGTTCTGGTTCTTCACATGTAATCATTGGAGATGGTGGAATATGATGTCCATTTACGTGTGGTGATGGAGAGGGTAGATCTGTAAAGGGATCTAGGATAGATGGCCTGAAAAGGAGAGGGATTTTTACAGATTGTGATCCTGGGCCACAGGAAACTCATAGAGAGGCATCCATCCTGGCGGCCAAATTCCATGAACATGTGTCTGGCAATGTAGATGTTACAGAAGAGCAGTGCCTCATTTGTGCTGGTGTTTTCCGGTGCTCGGAACCGGCACTTATTCTTAAACACCTACACCTATTAATGAAATTCCACCACATCGTGGTGCTGCGTGTGTACTCATGAGGCAAGGTTCATTAGTGGAGGATTTAGCTGTTTAATTTATATTTAGAAAATGATAAAACTAAGACTTAAACCTGAAGTTTAAAGTGACATGTGGGCTTCACCAACCGCAGTTGACCTACGAGAAATACCTTGGGCCCTGGAACTTAATTTTTTGCAAATTAAGCACTGCAGAGGAGGCAGAGCGGGAGGCCCTTGCCAGGTGAACATGGAGGTGGTCTTGGTCATTCCGAGGTCCAGGTCGGGCTTAGATAGAAAGCAACTCCCAAGAAGTCACAAGAAACACCCATAAAAGAAAGAAATACAAAGGCGCACAATAATAATAAATAAAATGCAATTCTCATCTCAAAACTACTCATGTCCTTCAATCCCAGAAAACAACTACTAAGTGACAGTAAAGAACAGTGCAACAATGGTCAAAAAAATGACCGATTTGCACCAAAAGGGAGCTCCTGCGCGGAATCAACTAGTCACGATAACGTAGCCTTGAGCAAATGAGTCCTAATCACGGCACCACGGCACCATTAGCGATTCCCTAAACCTCACACTACGAACATTATTAAAAGATTTCAAAAGCCATTAAAGATGTGTGCTTGTTCTCATCTGAACTGCCTCTGCAGTCTCTTTGTAGTCCTTGTTTCTATTTTCTGATTTGAGACCAGAATCACGTATCTCTGCTTCATCCGAGGTGCTAAAATAAAACATGTTAAAGTCCTGAGAGATTTCAAGGCTTCCTTCAGGAGTCTTGTGCCCATCAGTGGTATGTGAGAGATACAGGTTTGATTGCAGAGATACATAAGCATGTTTATTCCAGAGGGAAAGGGTGGAATGAGTATGTGTAGAGCACTGTATTGTTACACACAACGATTGAACATTCATGGAGACGCAAGTATTTCAAAATTTCTAGCAAAATGAATTTTCCAAGTAGAGGCCAATTAATGAATTGACGTTCACACTCCACTCCGTACTGTACCCCAAATGTGGTTTCCTCTACCAGGGGCTACGGAGTAAAAATCTCCACAAATCACTTGATGTACCAATTCACTTTTGAGACATCTCTACATATCTGCATCCTGCTATAAGTGTTCATTTGTGTGTGAGAGTGCATGTTGCTCTGCATGTGTGGGTACTTCTATATCTTTTGACTGTGTGCATGTGTTTAAGTTGGGACATGGGTGAAAATATGTCTGTTTTACTATGTACATGAGAGTCTGTATACCAATGCATCTATGTGCATGTGAGCCTTCATCCATGTCTGTCTGTGTGCAAGGCTGGAAAGGTTGGCACCTCTATGTCTTTTGTTCTATATGCTTGGGAGTCATTATGTCTGTTCGCATGTGTAACTGTACGCAAACACACACTTTTCACCATCTGTCCCAGCACAGCAAATATGTTGTAACCCTATTAGATTCAATGGGTTGACCAAAGACTTGTTATAAAGTTACAAGCTTTATTGTAGGTTCAACGAGCCACCGCTCCTCACTTCCAGTGCCTCCGAGGTCCCAACTGTCACAGAGTAGAATTCATTGACATCAGATTACCATAACAACAATAGAGAATATTCAGCTCACCTAAACAAGCATTGCTAGGCATAACATAATATCTCTTTTTGAAATAAACAAGAAACAAAACATAGTTTCCTAAGAATTCTAATAAAACATATAATAACAATACAAAGTTTCCTAAGCATAATAAAAAAACATATAATATCCCTTTTTGAAAATAATAAAAAAAATAAAAAAAATAAGAACCAACCATTACAATAGTTCAAGAGACTACAGCAAACCTGTACAGAAAAAAATAGTTAACAATTACAAATCGTATTGCTCCCATCACCGCAGTTTCCACGTCAGTTGTTTAACTCGTGTGGACTTTCTTGGCCCAAAACAAGACACATTGCTTTCACAACGATCACTCCGTTGCACGGTAGACAAACCATCGGAATCAGCATCCACCAATTTTCTAGAACTAACGTTCGTAGAAAGAGATGTGTCACTTGCGGATTGAACCTTGACAATCTTGCTCAAGTTCCACCAGTGACCACTTTTGACCATAACTGCCCCTCCACACACTTTTTCCACACAAACAGGTTCACCAAAGTTCTTACCGCCTTTACTGACAAACCGTGTACTTTTAATCCGAACCAGATCCCCAGGACTAAGCCCAACCAATTTGACAGATTTTTTTACATTATATCTGTCAGCCATCTTCTTCTGAGCGTCCTTCACTCGTAACTCCAAAGCATCATTATCAATGTTACACGACACCTTGTTAGCCACAGTCCTCAACAACCAAGCAGGATACAACACAGAGGTAGGAATTCTCCCTTTTAAGGATACAAATGGTGCAATTTTAGTAAGAGAGCGAGGTGTCGTGCGATAGAACCACAACATAGATCTAACCGCACCTTCAATATCAAGACAATTTTGTTTTGCCCATTTGATACAATCCCCCACAACCCTGTTCATTCTTTCCACCAGCCCATTGGTTTGGGGATGTCCGACTGAACTCTTCAAATGTTTCACCCCCGACTCCTTCAAGAAATCTTCCATGTCCTGACTTACAAATTGCACACCATTGTCAGACACAATGGCTTCCGGAAACCCTTCCCTCATGAATATTTCTTTGAGGAACAAGATAGCATTGTTAGACGTGGGTGAAGCACAAAACTTTACCTCCGGCCACTTACTATGGAAATCCATTAAAACAAAAGCAAAACGAAGATTATACGGAAGAGAATTGAAGGGACCAACAAGATCAATTCCCACTTTCAACCACGGTTTCATGGGATAAGCAATAGGTTGAAGTGGAGGAGTAACAACCCTCAGCTTCTTTTCCGCACCACTACACACACCACACAGCTTAACGCTTTCTTCAATGTCCTTATCCATAGAAGGCCACCAATAATGTAACCTAAGGCGCCTTTTCGTCATGGTTGCCCCCAGATGACCATCATGCGCACAATCAATAAGCTTGGAACAAATGCCAGAAGGAGGTACACACCTACCATCCCTCATAATCACACCATCTTCAATAGACAGCTCCTCAGAGATTTTCCAAAAGGGTTGAATTTCCTGGCTCACACATTTTTCTCGTGGCCATCCCTTTACAATGAACTCTTTCACCCTGTCCAGACACCGATCAGCTTTCACCGCCACACTCCATTCCATCTCACTGCAAGCCTTGTTATCCACTGCATCAACCACCGCAATAAAACAATCCTCTTTGTCCTCATCCAAATCTAAAGGGTCATCATCACCCACCGGTAGTCTAGACCTGACATTCTGTTTTCCAGGTATATGTTTTGTGACAAAGTTATACTGTAACAACTTTGTGGTCAACTGCGCAATTCTAGGAGTAGCATATTTTACTCGCTCACCCCCTAAAATATAGACCAACGGTTTATGGTCAGTGTGAATCTGAAATTTCCTGCCCCATATGTACGTTCTAAACTTCTCACATGCCCAAAAGCATGCTAACAGTTCCTTCTCTATCACGGAATAATTGACCTCAGCATCCCTTAGAAGCCTGGAAGCATAACTGATAGTGACCTCATCACTACCCACAACTTGCGTAAGAACTGCCCCCAAACCATAGTTGCTGGCATCCACAGTAATGATACAATGTACCATTGGATTATATGCCCTCAAAGACTTCGCATTCGTCATTTCAGCCTTGACTAACTCGAAAGTTTCTTGACATAAATCATCCCACACAAACATAACATTTGATCTCAACATATTGGATAGCGCTTTCATTTTATTGGCATACCCTGGAATAAAGCGCGAATAAAATTCACATAAACCCAAAAACGAACGCAACTCGTCCTTGTTCTTGGGACAAGGACACTCCACAACTGCTTTAACCAACCCAGGCCTCGGACTCACGCCCACACCAGAGACCAAGTGTCCTAAAAACTCTATCTCCTTCTTTCAGAATTCACATTTGCTTTTTTTAACAACAATCCCTTTTTCTTCAAAAATGCTTAGGACAGATCTAAGGACCTTGTCATGTTCATCCAAATGCTTGCTGAATATCAGCACATCATCTTGAAAAATTACCACTCCTTTCACATCTTGCAACACAGACTGCATAAGACTTTGGAAAACAGACGCTGCAGAAGCTAGCCCAAAAGGCATTCTACAAAATTGAAATGACCCAAAGGGTGAATTAAACGCCGTGTAATGCCGAGAGTCCACATCCAACAACACCTGATGGTATGCCGACGCTAGGTCAATTTTCGAGAACCATTCAGCCCCTCTCAGTTCCTCTAATAAATCTCCAATTTTAGGTAGGGGATGTGCATCCACCCAAATTTCCTTGTTGAGACTCCTCAAATCTACACATAAACGAATCTCGCCGTTGCGTTTACGTGCGACCACCAATGGACTAAGCCATAAGCTAGATTCTACTGGCTCTATAATACCAGATTTTTCCAATCTGTCCAACTCTGCCTTAAGATCAGCTCTAAGACTGAATGGTACTGACCTCACCTTGTGCTTGACTGGAATGGCATCATTCTTAATCTTAATTTTGTGTCTGAAGCCTTTAATTTTTCCTAGAGAATCAGAGAATACACCCGGAAATTCACTTTCCAACCTGTCAGATCCCACAAAATCCTGCACAACCAACACCTGTTCACTCGTTCCTGGTTTCAAAACCATACCAAACAGGCCTTGGTGAAACCACCCAAGAATGTTTAGACCACGAACAGCCACATAGATTTTACCTTGGATTCTACGACCTTAAACTCCAGCACATCCTCAATGAATCCCTCCAAATCTATCTTGCGTCCTTCGTAGGATACAGGTGCTCTATCTGGTGGAAACAGCGGTCTCTCACCCCATGACTTTCTAAACAGATCATAAGTAATCATAGTGATACGTGCCCCTGAATCCACCAACAACTTCAAAGTCACTTCACCCACTTTTATGTCCTCATATGGATCAACACAATCTGCCGGATCCCCAGAAACAATACTCTCATCAGTAACCGTCACAATCATATCTTGAAACTCTTGCACTATATCATTCTCACTCAGACACTCATCTTTGACTACACTATTCACTTTCTCATTTTTTAGAAAATTTTATTGACACACCTTAGCTAGGTGCCCCAATCTGCCATACTTATGACACTTTGCATTTCTCCCAGGACAAAATCTGTTGTCCTTGCCATGCGGAGAATACCCACATCGGTAACACATATTTGTTTTCTTGAAAAATCCCTTCTCTTGATTTTTAACTTTTCTAACCGTATTTCCCACAGCACTCGTAGTTGCTACAACATTTACAGAATCTTTTGGAGCTGAACAAATATTTAACTCCTTGATAGAGTTTTGTGCCAACTCCACACTCTTTGCCACTTTTATTATTTCCTCCAGACTAGGTTTCCCCATAGTGAGTAATTTTTGTTGTATTTGTCTATCTGCACAATGCGCGATAAACTGATCTCTAACCAACTGGTCTCTGTATTCACCAAAATCACACTCCGCACACAATTTTCTCAATGCACTCAGATACGTATCAACGTTTTCTCCTTGCAACTGTGCTCTTTTGAAGAATTTGTGTCTTAACACAACCAAACTGGGCTGAACATCAAACTTAATAACTAGTTTCTTCACTGCTTCTTGATATTCATCAATAACCTCGCCCTCAGCTAATACTAACACAGGAAGATGTTTGTAAACTTCTCTTCCCTCAAAACCTAGTGAATTTAAGAGCAGAAACTTCTTCCTTTCCGCTCCATAACGAGAAGCTCCAATGGCCCCCACATATGTCTCAAAAGCATCAAACCATTGCCTCCACTGTATTGGTGGTGTGCCAGGACTTTCTAGGAACGGAGGAGGCGGATTTCCAGCTTGCATAATGCGGTCCACAAATTTTCCTTGCTACCCAATGCTAATTATGACCAGCTTGATGAACCACCAACACCACCCCCACACAATTCCCTGTAAATGTAGTGACCAACACTAACAAAATATTAAACATAACATGTCACCTCACTATTCAAACCCTCAAAAAAATAATTTTCCAGCTTGAATGTCACAAAGTCACTATGGCCACAGCAGAAGCTACGCCCCTCATACAGGTCAAATGTTAAACCAACACCGGAGTCTTATCGATGGATCAACACGCTGTTAAAAAATTAGAGTTCCCTCGATGGATCAACCCGCTGCAAAAGTTAGAGTACCCTCGAACAGGACGACAATAAAAATGACAAAAACAAAAATACCATAGTCTTTGCTAGTAGACAGCTCGACACGCACCACCTTTGACAGCAAAAACTCCCACACGCATGATCAGCTCGTAACGCGTTGTGAAGTAATTCTTTTCCGGGATTGACACCACACCGAAGATTTCACTTCCTCACACGGAAGCCGACGTGCTGACGCCACTGATAGCTGCGTCGCTGCGAAGACGTCTGCAGACGTGATAGGCTGCTGCCCCACCAAGCTTCCACCAATACGGTACGCACTGTTCTAATGCGTCATCATTCTACCGCTGCGCTCGCCGGGGAAACAACTCCTGATGCTGTAACACCTCCTGGACTGCCCGATCTGCACCAACTCTTCGCGAGCAGGTACTCCTTACTCCTTCTTAGCTTCCATTAGCAAGGACAGGTGTTAACACCTAGGTTGTCTTCACTTGCCGCATATACGTCCCACTGAGCGTGAAATCTCTTTCCAAACCCTCAGAACAGGGCGGTATTTTCTTCGATTCTGCGACCCTGCCAAAGCGTCTTTTCACATCATCCTTCGGCTGCACATTTCCGTCTCAATTCCACATGTGACACAGCAGCACTGCAGTGAGTCGTTTCTTCTGTCCCAAAACGCTCTTTTTCGCGTGTCACTGCACCGATTCTGTGATGCGCTTCGCTTTTGCTTCACCATTGCGATGGCTCGCCCACTCGTCGCCAAAAATTATGTTGTAACCCTATTAGATTCAATGGGTTGACCAAAGACTTGTTATAAAGTTACAAGCTTTATTGTAGGTTCAACGAGCCACCGCTCCTCACTTCCAGTGCCTCCGAGGTCCCAACTGTCACAGAGTAGAATTCATTGACATTAGATTACCTTAACAACAATAGAGAATATTCAGCTCACCTAAACAAGCATTGCAGCAAATACTTCTGAACACTGTGTGCTTGGTTGAGTTCACATCATTTGACACCCAGTCGTGCTCTGAATTTCAAATGACAAATTTCCATTGCACAGAATCTGGAAAGGTAAACATTGAAACTGCTACAGCTGTTGAGGGGCTATCAGTGGGAAAAGAACATGCGCTTAGTCTTATGGTATTTGTGTGAGTCCTATAAAACACTACAGGGGCTTATTTATGAGCCCTTGCGTCACTTTTGCGCCACCAGTGCATCACTTTTTGTGACGCACCAGCAGAGCAAAATATGAGCCTTATTGCACCATATTTACAAAGTGACGCATCTAGGTAGATGCGTCACTTTGTAAACCCCTGCGCCACATTATACCTGCGCCAGGTATATTGTAAGCTGGGGGGCGTTCTGACGCAATAAAGGGTCGCAGAAGTGACGCAGTGAAATCTATAAGATTTCACTGCGCCACTTCTAGGACACAAATGCGTCAATATCTTACGCCTGCCGCATGGAAGGCATAAGACTAACGCAGGCACATTTTACATGGCACTTGCCCGTGTGTAATGACCCATTGCTGGAGTTGCGTCACTTTTGTGACACACTCCAGCAATGCGTCATTTTTGCGCCTACAGATACGTCAGAAATACTGACGTATCTGAAAATCCTTGCGACATGATGCGTCATACTGTAAATATGACGCATAATTGGTGTCGCAAGGAGGGCGCAATGGAAAGTGACGCATCACTGCTTTCACGCAGCGATGCGTCACTTCTCATAAATGAGGCCCCACATACCTTTTATTGGCCCCCTCACTAATGCACCTAGATAGTATAAGGCCCTATTTAAAACCAATAGCTATTTGTTGAAGGATTTCAGTGTAATTTCACATAGGAATAAATCCTAGACATCTGAACATCGGAACTAATGGTGAAAACTTTCAAATTGTAACATCAGTATGAAAATAGTTCAAAAATAGGACGTAGAGCAAAAAGTGAGTTAATCATCAATATATAATAATGATAACTAATCCCATCTATAATAAGCAAACATAGGCAAATCACAATGAAACTAAAATGATATGGTCATAACTTGAAGACCAGGACTCTGATTCAAAAACACATTAACATCGGAAGTGTGTAGTTTACGCCTATGCATGGCTATCATTTACCAGCGTTTTACAAACTCACATGCCTTTCTGCCTTACTCGTGCATAATGTACTCATGTAATAAACAAGATATACAACAGTGCATCACTTTTATTTACCGTACATGTGTGCATTGTTTGCTTTGTATAAAATAGGAATGGCTGGGCTCGGGAAATGTTTGGATTTTCACACTTATCTCCTGATTTACTTTTCCTATTTCAATTACATAATGTATCCCTTGAACGTCAGGTTTTCTGCACATACTCTGTGATTTATGGGAAATGTGGCACACTTTCTTCCACTTACTGCAGCACCAGCCAGGGCCAGGCTGCAGTGGCACCCAAAATCAACCTTGCAAACAAGTTCAAACCAGACCCTCACTGCAGGATGATATAAGTGGAAGTGGGCCATGGGGAGGGCAGTGCACCCTGCTCTGACAGCTCCCTTTCTTGAAGCGCACTGGAAAAACACCAGCATTACAGAATGGCCCTGGTCGCTTTGGTTGTATGTTGGATTTGAAGAGGCATGTGGTGTATGTGTTGCAACCTGTTTGCCAATAACTAAAGAGTTATTACTGTAGCTGGGGGATTTGGGTGCCTGGTGAGTGCAGGCAGGGAGACTACAGGAAATAGCAGCATAAAAGGCTATAAAACAAATCAGAAAAATCTTCAACTCATATTTGGGGATCAGGAGTTCACACAAGAGCAGTCCTGGTGGCTTGAACACACCACCAGGAGCCCAACAAGGAAAACCCCACGCAATCCAGTCCCATGGGGCCATAGGTACTAAAGAAATAGGTTGTTGCTTGTGGAGCATTGCTTGTGTATTGTGGGTGCCTTGGAGCTAGGGACGCCAAGAGTGGGGGGGAAGGCCTCGTAAGTGGGATCTTGAATTCACCCCTGAGAAGTCCGTGTGGCTGTAGGTCCCCCCGGGGGACAAGTGGTACATCCTGATCCATTTAAATGTTCGAGGTGTGCAACAGCTGATCAACCCATACCTGCCCGGTGTGGCCCTGTGATGGGGGGGAAGGGAGGGGGTACTCGGGTGAGTTAAGGGCTTTAGAGCGTTCTGTCTCCGTCCCCACACACCAGAGCGGAAGAGCGCAAGACCGCTTACTTCCCCTGGCCGTGAAGCGGCGTTCCTGACTCTCAGGGCGAGAAATAGACCATGAGGCCAGGAGACTGCTGCGTGCTCATCCTCGAATGTGGGGGTTGGGGCATCTGCAGAGTCAGCACCCCCGCATGGCATACAAGGCCATAGGGTGCACCAAAGGTTCCTCTTTGTAGTGTGAAATAGGTCCCAAGAGAGATGGAGGGCTCGCTACCCCGAGAGGCAGGACTAAATAAAAGGCGTATTTGACAGCACGTTTGATTTTGGGGTCCAATAACTCTTAATGCTGTGGGACCCTTAGACACGTATTTTTCACAAATACCAGTACTCACTATAATTACAGCTAGCAACTGAAAAAGAAGCGAGCACACCAAAACGGAATTCACAAAAACTTCACAGGCAGACATATTTCACTCACATCCAATGAAAAGAATACATAAACCTCCAACCTGTAATCATGAGAGGGATTTGCAAGGCCTGGCAATGGAACTGTGGTGCCTGTAAATCCCAATAAAACTACCTAGAAGCCGAAGCAAAGAACACACAAAACGAAGGTCTACACACGTACAATAAACTCCAGGCTTGTAAAGTTTTATATTTATGAAAGTCATATCCGCGTTTCAAAAAGTTTATTTGTATTCCAATAAGTGGATCTGGGACCTTATCCAGCAGGCACGCTAAATCTTTTATGTTAGTGGTATTTGAATTTGTTTGTAGTACATTTTCTAGTGCCTGACAAATTGCATAATTTCATGATGATGTATTGTTGCTGTTGATAAGGTTTGCACAGTTCTGGGCAGAAAACTGTGACATGGTGAAATATTGGGTAATTCGGTACAAGAGGTACATTAGAACATGTTAAATGAAGAGTGCAACAGTTATATTCAGTAACATTTGTCAAGTTTTAAGTTGATTAAAGCTTTAGATCTACAAAGAGATTAATAGCAAAACGTCATACGCATTTCATCAATCAATTCATATAAACATTTTCAGCACCCCTGTTGATTTCAAGACCCATTTCGACTCTTAAAACATATTTAAGAAGGATTTTTTATTTTTTATTACATAAAATCTGTTGATTTACAGGATAGTACAAGAACTGAACCGCTGCTTTTGCTGTTTTGGGCCCATTTTTGAACAAAGCGGTTTTAGAAAATGATGTCTGCGCGATTTTGGAGCAGGACACACAAATAAAACATGCTGTGACATTTGTACATCATCATTACATAAAGTGCATAATCTGTCCTCCCATTTTACATGCCACCAAGCATCCATAACACCAGTGACGTTATGAAACGTGAGCCTGTGAGAAAGTGCCATCTTTCTTGCACGGTATGCCTCCACGTTTTCCTGAATTGCTGATGTACTTTGACTGAGTGTGCTCTGGGCTCCTGAAAAACAGGTGCCCAGGGCCTGTGTTCCTTCCCTAAAACTGCATTGAAGCCTAAACCCAATTGGCATCTCTGGCCACATGTCAGCCCCTGGTAAATGGTACCAAAGGTACCCAGGGCACTGTGACCAGAGAAGGCCCCTAAGGGTTGCAGCACTTATTGTGTCACCCTTAGAGGCCCTGTACCCTGATACACACACACTGCCTTTGCAGGCTGAGTGTCTGGGTGCAGAACAAAACACAGAGACGACATGGCACACATCCCTGTGTGCCATACCCACAAGCCACTGCCCTGGCATACATCAGTCACCCCTCTAGCTGGGTGCCCTATGCCAGTGGTGAGGTTACAGGTGCATGAGCCCTGTACCCCTACAGTGCAAAGGTCATTTCCTGGGCCCTGTAAATGCAGTGTTGCCATTAAGAGTATATGGTGCTGGGAGGTCGACATTACGAACTCCACAGCACCATGATGGCTGCACTGAATACTGGGAAGTTTGGTATTAAAAGTCTCAGCGCATTAAACCCACACTGATGCCAGTGTGGGATTTAAGGTGAAAATGCACGACAGAGGGCATCTTAGAGATGCCCACTGAAACTAACCAACAACCAGAGTCCTGACTGAGAGGCTGCCTAGGCTGCCACCGTGCAGGCATGTTGCTGGAACCCTGGGTAGAGAGCCATCCGCTCTCGTGGGCCTGCCACAATGCACATCCTGGGGCGAGGTGCTAGGCCTCCTCCCCCAGGATGGGCAGGGGAAGCTTCAAAGGCATGCCGCCTTTGTGAGCTACTCCAGGCCACTTGCTGGAGTCAGCAATTGGCCCCCACCGGTTCTGACCCCCACTCTGGCGGAAAGATCGGCGGGAAAACCCACGTGAGGAAAGGGGGTGTGCCAGCCTCTGCCAACCCCACCCCTCAGGTGGGGGAGGCGAGGTGAAGCACAACTCCGGTCTCTCGCCATCTTGAGGATGGGAAGCCCTACCCAATCAGGACTAGGCTCCTGCCCCCCTCCCACTGGAAAGTGGCAGGATAGGGGGTGTACCCACCCCAGGGAAGGGACCCATTTGTCCCTGACCTGTACCTACCTGTAACACCCCTAAATGTAGTATTTAGGGGCACCCTGAACCTTCCTTCCTCAGATCCCGATTCAGAAACAAGAAGAAGAACAAGAAGAAAGAAGACCTGCCGTGCAGCTGCTAACAAGAGGATGACACCAACTGACTTGGCCCCAGCCCTTCAAGCCTGTTGACCCTCGAACCTGCTCCTGCTAAATCCCGGCATCTCCTGTGGTGAGCAACTTCAAAAACCCCAGAGGACCTGACTGCCTTGCTCATCCAAAGACTGTGACTCCCACGAGCAGTGGTTCTGCTCAAACAGCAACAACCCCTGGTGCCAGCCAGGAACCGTGAATCCAGCACTCTCTGCACCCGCCGAGCCCGGCCTGTGCCTGAGTGAACAAAGACCACGAGGACGTCCTCCCGGTGACTGTGACCCAGAATCCAGCTCCCAAGGACCCTCCTTGATGCTCCTTATGATGCCTGCAGCCTCAACTCCAGGCACCCCATCAACCGCGACCAGCAGAGGATAAGATTTTCTGATGCCAAAAGACACTCCTGCACCCGGCGCCCTGCTGCCCCCTGTACCCAACTCCTGGGTACCTACCTAACCTACAGTTTCCCAACTTACCTCTCGAAGTAGTGGTCGCACCTGAAGAATCTCCGTCCCCGAGCTTGCAGCCTTTGTTCATCTTACAGCTTTTCCATCTAAATACATTGAGCGCCCGACGGCTCAAAAGCACCCTACACCCAGCCGCCCGAGTGCCCCTGGAAGTGCAGCATCTGTTCTATTCTACTTCCCAACTTGACCTGTGTAAGTGACCAGGAGCCCTGCTCCCACAGCCGCGTGGCCTGCCTGCTAGCAGCCATCAGCCAAAGGCCCCCTGCCCGCCATAGGCTAACATTGGGCCTACTCTCTGTACACCCGGCTGCCCCTGTGCAGCTGATGGTGTAACTACTGTACCTATCTGATAGGCCTGGGCTAAAATTCCGTTCCGCTAGCGGAAATTGCGATAATTTGACATTTTCGCGTTCCGCATCCGCATTTTACCGGAAATTTTTTGCTTGCTCGCGCTGTAAAATAATACATTTGCGCGTTCGCGCGATCGCCTTACCTGAATCCCCGCGTTCGCCGACAAGTTTTCCCGATCCGGTCGCGTTCTCCACGAGATGTTTGCGCTGTCTCGCAACAGTTCGCGCCCGCAGTAAGTCATTCGTCGCGCGATCACATCTTTCCGCTCGCGATCATGCACCGCGAGACAAGTGAAACCAAGATGGCCGCGCCCGGGCGGGAAAAAACTTCCGCATCTTTGCGATATTTCCGCGTGTTTGCTGAGATTTTTAAAATTTTCGCGATAATTTGCGAAAGTGAATTTCGCAAATTCCGCCCACCCCTACTATCTGACCCTCGGATACCCCTGAGTCTATCCCCAGAACCTTAACTCTGCCAGTAGAGTACTTACCTAAAAGCCGATAACCTACATTTTCTCCATAGGGTAACATTGACAGGTTTCACTTGGAAATTCTTTTAAGTTTTGAGTTTTGAAACTTTGAAATATTCACTAAAAATCCCCTGATCAACGAAAACAAAACTACTCACCTTTTACAAGGAGAGATCCCAGTGCTGGATCTTGGTGCCCAGCACTGACCCTGAAAAGTAATTACAACTGCGATTTTCCGATAACCAAACATTCCTCCATAGGATAACATTGCCTGGTTTTTGCCTGAAATTCTTCTGTGTCGATTTCTTTCAACTGTTTACAGGAGATGCACCAGGCCTGAATCCAGGATCCAGCCCTGAGTAAGAAAAACCTATGCAAAGTAATTGTGTTTACTTAAAGATTCCCATTGAGCTCAATGTTATAATTGTGTTTAACTTGTGTTGCCTATTGCAACAACTGTAACTATTGCATTTAAAAGTCTATTGCTTATTGAAAGTAGTCAGCTAGAGCATCTCATTCTGAGAAAGTATATTTATAACTACTTGTGGTTCTAAAATAAAACAACAGTATATTTTTATATACAAAATTAATTGGCCTAGTGTTCCGTTCTTGAATGTGTGAGACCATTTGCTGACTGAGTGTGTACAACAAATGCTTTACATTGTCCTCTGATACTGTCTTACTGCTCAACCAAGCTACCACTTTAGAGAGTAAGGTTATATCTAACTTTAACCTCTGCCAAACCTCTGGGGACTGTTGGACTCTGTACACACTGTACACACTGAACCTCACTTTGGTGCAGTATATACAGAGACACGTTCTTACATTGGTGGCATCGGTAGGATGCAAACTTGCATTTGTTGGACTACTTGGTTACCATCTGATCACATGACAGAAATCTTAAATTGCCTTTAGAATTTTTCTAAATTGGACTTTCCAAAATACGAAAAGTCTTCTCAGGGCCTTGCTTAAGTCCCCTTAGAATTTTAGAGAAATAAAAGTCACTGTAGTCAAGGGTAGAGGGTTAGAACTGTCTGGTTAGAATGTCTCAAAAGAACCCAGCTACTAGTGAAGGTAATACCATGCAGGACCTGGTTGAGGAGCTCGACCTCACACCTTACTTACACTTGTCTTTCAAGGAATTGAGGTCCTTATGCAAACTAAACAATATAAAAATGGGCCTGCATCCAACCAAACAAGGGCTCCAGGAGCTCCTGGCTGAGTATGCTCTGGACCACCCCTCTGAACATGGTGATGACCAATCAGAAGGGGAAAGGGAGGAGGAGGAGGGGGATAGTGGCCCCCATCCAATAATCCCTAGGGAGGAAAGGAATCCCATACCCTTAACTCCAAGAATCAACCTCTGGGGACCTAGAGACCACATAGGTGGACCAGGTCCCAGAGAAAACACTGGGGAACTCCCCAGTGAAGAGGACAGCTTTCTAGCAAAGCTGGCCTAGAGATTAGAACTAGAGTCCAGACTCCTGGCTCTAGAGAAAGAAAGGAAGGAGATGGGTTTAGCACCCATCAATGGTGACAGCAATATAACTAATAAGGATAAAGAGCAGTCTTATGATCCTAAAATCCCCAAAGGTGATGACATCACCAAATGGTTCACAGCCTTTGAGAGGGCTTGTGACATGAGAAAAGTTCCCACAGGAGTGCCCCCATCTCTGGGGGGCACTCCTGTGGGAACTGTTCTCTGGTAACTGCAGAAACAGGCTTCTGACCCTCTCTGGGACAGATGCCGGGTCCTATGACCTCATGAAGAAGACTCTGATTGAGGGATTTGGGCACACCACTGAGGAGTATAGAATTAGATTCAAGGGGGCTCACAAAACCCAGACCCAGTCCTAGATTGATTTTGTAGACTACTCAGTAAAGACACTGGATGGTTGGTTAACTGGACACAATGTGCATGATTTTACTGGACTTTATTTGTTTATGGAGGAACATATACTAAGTAATTGCATAAATGAAAAGTTACATCAGTATTTGGTAGACCTAGGTCTAATTTCTCCCCAAGAATTGGGAAAGAAAGCAGACCACTGGGTCAAGACTAGGGTGACAAGGACAACCACTGGGGGTGACCAGAAGAAGGTGGTTACAAAACCTCCCTAGGGGAAAGGTGGTGATAATCTCCAAGATAAAAAGTCTGAGTCTTCTAAAGGGCCCCAAAAACCTCCTACAGGGGGGTGGGTCCCAAACTACTCCCTATGTGCCTCAGCCCTATGGGGGAAGAACTTTGATCCTTTAAAGGCCTGGTGTAACAACTGTAAGAAGTTGGGACACTTAACTGTAGATACATCCTACCCCCACAACAAGGCCCCTAAGGCAACCAGTACAGCTACACCTGGGGTAGCAAGTCTACAGATGGGATCAACAGTGTGCCCAGAGTAAATCAGGAAGCACACTGAAGCAGTTATAGTTTCAGAAGTTGAGTTTGCCACTGTAGCTGTGTGGCCACCCAACTTAAAGAAGTACTTGCAATACCCCTGGGTTAATGGAACTAGAATAGAAGCTCTGAGGGATACAGGTGCCAGTGTCACTATGGTGAGAGACACACTGGTTTCCCCTGAGCAATACTTGATTGGGAAAACGTACCCAGTCACCAGTGCTGACAGTGTTACCACTAATCATCCAATGGCTATGGTGACAGTAGGCTGGGGGGGTTTACTGGCCTGAAACAGGTAGTGGTCTCTCAAAAGTTACCAGCTACATGTCTGCTTGGCAATGACCTGGAAGCCTCAGCCTGGGCTGAAGTTGAGTTGAAAACCCATGCAGCCAAGCTGGGTATCCCTGAATTGGTGTGTGCGCAAACAAGAGCACAGAGCAAGAGGAAGGGTGAAAAAGTCGGATTGAAGCCTGAAAGTATGGCCCAACCCACCAAGAGAAAAGGTAAGAAGACTGGGGGACCAGCTTCTGTACAGCAAACCACTCAGGACCCCTCTCCTCAGGGAGAGGACTTGGACACCCCAGAGGGAACTGAGCCTATGAAGCTTGACCCTTACCAGGTTGAACTCCTGGGCCCAGGGGGACCCACTAGGGAAGAGCTGTGCCAGGGTCAGCAATACTGTCCCACTCTTGAAAGCCTGAGGCAGCAAACTGTTTCAGAAGCACAGGGAGATGTCAGCGGTACCCACAGAGTTTATTGGGAAGAGGGATTACTGTATGCTGAGGCAAGAAACCCCACTCCTGGAGCCACCAGGAGGGTGGTAGTGCTATAGAAGTACAGGGAGTTCCTCCTAACTTTGGCTCATAACATCCCCCTAGCTGGAATTCTGGGGCAAACCAAAGCTTGGGAAAGGCTAGTTAGTCACTTTTACTGGCCCCAGATGTACCAAAAGGTGAAATGTAAATGTATTTGTACTTATATAGCACACTTCTACCCAGGGTTCTCGCAGCGCTGTATTCAAACCGCTGTGGAACCCTTCCTGGTTTTCCTGTGATATGTCCATTCCTGGGCACCCCCAAGGTGAAGCCAGGCATCCTAGCACTGTGGGGGCCGTTGTGGGGATTAAGCAAGCTATTGCCCAGAGTTGCACAGTGGGACCCATGATTAGAATAGGCACCGAGGCGAGAATTATCAGGTCCGGGGAAATTGAATCCAAGAGCCGCCGAGACAGGAATTGAACCCTCGTCCCGGGCCACATCTCTGCATCAGGGTCTGCCGCTCTAACCATTGAGCCACACTTCTCCACAAGGAGTTTGTCAGCTCCTTGGGTTACCTGTCAGTCAGTGGCAAGACAGGTGGCCACCCAAAGGCCCCCTGATACCACTGCCTGTGGTGGGGATCCCCTTTGAAAGGGTAGGTGTGGACATAGTGGGTCCATTTGAACCTCCCACAGCCTCAGGGAACAAATTCATTCTAGTGGTAGTAGACCATGCCACTAGGTACCCTGAAGCAATTCCACTTAGGATTACTACAGCTCCTGCAGTAGCCACGGCCCTCTTGGGTGTCTTCACCAGGGTAGGGTTTCCTAAGGAGGTGGTTTCAGGCAGAGGTTCCAACATCATGTCTGCTTACCTGAAACACATGTGGAAGGAGTGTGGAGTGCAGTACAAGTTTACTACACCATATCAACCACAAACAAATGGCCTTGTTGAGAGTTTCAACAAGGCATTGAAGGCATGATCATGTGACTCCCTGAAAACTCAAGAGGAGATGGGATGTCCTGTTGCAATGTCTGCTTTTCGCTTACAGAGAAGTGCCACAGAAGGGAGTAGGTTTCTCACCCTTTGAGCTTCTGTTTGGCCATCCTGTGGCTGGGAGAGGCCTCTCCAAGAACCCAAAAAAGATATTGTGGACTATGTGCTTGGCCTAAGGTCCAGAATGGCTGAGTACATGGAAAAGGCACCCAAGAATCTTGAGGCCAGCCAGGAGATTCAGAAGCACTGGTATGACCAAAAAGTTGCACTGGTTGAATTTCAACCTGGGCAACAGGTGTGGGCTTTGGAGCCAGTGGCACCAAGGGCACTCCAAGATAGATGGAGTGGCCCTTACCCTATCCTAGAGAAAAAGAGTGAGGTCACTTACTTAGTTGACCTGGGCACAAGCAGGACACCCAAAAGGGTTATCCATGTGAACCGCCTTAAGCTCTACAATGACAGTGCTGACATCACCATGCTGATGGTGACTGATGAGGAACAGGAAGCAGAGAGTAAACCTCTCCCTGATCTCCTCTCCTACGGCCCAAAAGATGGGTCAGTAGATTGAGTTGTCTTTTCAGACACCCTCTCTGCCCAACAGCAGACTGACTGCAAGCAAGTCTTGCAACAGTATGCTAGCCTCTTTTCCCTGGCCCCTGGTCTGACCAACTGGTGTACTCATGATGTGGACACTGGTGAAAGTGCACTCGTCAAAAACAAGATCTATCGACAGTCAGACCAAGTCAAGGAAAGCATCAGAGCTGAAGTCAGGAGTTAGGGGTTATTGAACACTCTGAGAGCCCCTGGGCCAGCCCAGTGGTTCTAGTCCCCAAACCTCACCCACAGGGTGGAAAGAGAGAAAGGAGGTTCTGTGTGGACTATAGAGGGCTCAACTCTGTCACCAAGACAGATGCTCACCCCATTCCAAGAGCAGATGAATTGATAGACAAATTAGGGGCAGCCAAATTTCTCAGTACCTTTGACTCAACTGCAGGGTACTGGCAGATTGGCAAGGCCCCAGGAGCAAAAGAGAAAACAGCATTCTCCACACCTGATGGGCACTATCAGTTCACTGTGATGCCCTTAGGGTTAAAGAATGCCTCTGCCACCTTCCAGAGGTTGGTGAACCAAGTCCTGGCTGGGTTGGAGTCCTTTAGTGCAGCTTATCTTGATGATATTGCTGTCTTCAGTTCCACCTGGCAGGATCACCTGATCCACCTTGAGAAGGTTTTAAAAGCCCTGAAAACTGCAGGCATAACTATCATGGCATCCAAATGCCAGACTGGGCAGGTCACTGTGGTGTACTTGGGCCACCTTGTTGGTGGAGGCCAGGTACAGCCCTTGCAGCCCAAGATCCAGGCCATCCTGGACTGGGCAGCTCCAACAACCCAGACCCAAGTCAGGGCATTCCTTGGCTTGACTGGGTACTACAGGAGGTTTGTGAAGGGATATGGGCCCAGTGTGACTTCCCTCACAGAACTCACCTCCAAGAAAATGCCCAAGAAGGTTAACTGGACAGTTAGTTGCCAAAAGGCCTTTGACACCCTGAAAGAAACAATGTGCTCAGAACCAATTCTAAAAGCTCCAGATTATGCCAAGCAGTTCATAGTGCAGACTGATGCCTCTGAGCTAGGGATAGGAGCGGTCCAACGATGAAGGCCAAGACCAACCTGTTGCTTTTATAAGCAGAAGGCTTCTCCCCAGAGAGCAACGTTGGAGTGCCATTGAGAGGGTGGCCTTTGCTGTGGTTTGGTCGCTGAAGAAGTTGAGGCCATACTTATTTGGTACTCACTTCCTGGTTCAAACTGACCACAGACCTCTCAGATGGCTAATGCAAATGAAAGGAGAGAATCCAAAACTGCTACAGGGAATGTACTTTGAAGTGGAACACAGACCTGGGACTGCCCATGCCAATGCCAATGCAGATGGACTTTCCAGGTTCTTCCACTTAGACAATGAAGACTCCATAGGGCAAGGTTAGTCTCATCATCTTTCGTTTGGGAGGGGGGGTTGTGTGAGAAAGTGCCATCTTTCTTGCACGGTATGCCCCATGATTTGCTGAATTGCTGATGTACTTTGACTGAGTGTGCCCTGGGCTCCTGCCAATCAGATGCTCAGGGCCTGTGTTCCTTCCCTAAAACTGCATTGAAGCCTAAACCCAATTGGCATCTCTGGCCACATGTCAGCCCCTGGTAAATGGTACCAAAGGTACCCAGGGCACTGTGACCAGAGAAGGCCCCTAAGGGTTGCAGCACTGATTGTGCCACCCTTAGAGGCCCTGTACCCTGACACACACACACACTGCCTTTGCAGGCTGAGTGTCTGGGTGCAGAACAAAACACAGAGACGACATGGCACACATCCCTGTGTGCCATGCCCAAAAGCCACTGCCCTGGCATACATCAGTCACCCCTCTAGCTGGGTGCCCTATGCCAGTGGTGAGGGTAAAGGTGCATGAGCCCTGTACCCCTACAGTGCCCAGGTCCATTCCTGGGCCCTGTAAATGCAGTGTTGCAATTAAGAGTATATGGTGCTGGGAGGTCGACATTACGAACTCCACAGCACCATGATGGCTGCACTGAATACTGGGAAGTTTGGTATTAAAAGTCTCAGCGCATTAAACCCACACTGATGTCAGTGTGGGATTTAAGGTGAAAATGCACGACAGAGGGCATCTTAGAGATGCCCACTGAAACTAACCAACAACCAGCGTCCTGACTGAGAGGCTGCCTAGGCTGCCACCGTGCAGGCATGTTGCTGGAACCCTGGGTAGAGAGCCATCCGCTCTCGTGGGCCTGCCACAATGCACATCCTGGGGCGAGGTGCTAGGCCTCCTCCCCCAGGATGGGCAGGGGAAGCTTCAAAGGCATGCCGCCTTTGTGAGCTACTCCAGGCCACTTGCTGTACTCAGTAATTGGCCCCCACCGGTTCTGACCCCCACTCTGGCGGAAAGATCGGTGGGAAAACCCACGTGAGGAAAGGGGGTTTGCCAGCCTCTGCCAAACCCAGCCCTCAGGTGGGGGAGGCGAGGTGAAGCACAACTCCGGGCTCTCGCCATCTTGAGGATGGGAAGCCCTACCCAATCAGGACAAGGCTCCTGCACCCCTCCCACTGGAAAATGGCAGGATAGGGGGTTTACCCACCCCAGGGAAGGGACCCATTTGTCCCTGACCTGTACCCACCTGTGACACCCCTAAATGTAGTATATAGGGGCACCCTGAACCTTCCTTCCTCAGATCCCGATTCAGAAACAAGAAGAAGAACAAGAAGAAAGAAGACCTGCCGTGCAGCTGCTAACAAGAGGACGACACCAACTGACTTGGCCCCAGCCCTTCAGGCCTGTCGACCCTCGAACCTGCTCCTGCTAAATCCCGGCGTCTCCTTTGGTCA
Organism: Triturus cristatus; assembly: GCF_964204655.1. Classification (NCBI taxonomy): domain Eukaryota; kingdom Metazoa; phylum Chordata; class Amphibia; order Caudata; family Salamandridae; genus Triturus; species Triturus cristatus. Next base: position 231,854,734 of record NC_140590.1, read on the forward strand.
GCAACTTCAAAAACCCCAGAGGACCCGACTGCCTGGCTCATCCAAAGACTGTGACTCCCACGAGCAATGGTTCTGCCCAAACAGCAACAACCCCCGGTGCCAGCCAGGAACCATGAATCCAGCACTCTCTGCACCCGCCGAGCCTGGCCAGTGCCTGAGTGATCAAACACGACGAGGACGTCCTCCCGGCGACTGTGACCCAGAATCCAGCACCCAAGGACCCTCCTCGAAGCTCCTTACGATGCCTGCAGCCTCATCTCCAGGGACCCCCACCAACTGTGACCAGCAGAGGGTAAGATTTCCCGATGCCAAAAGACACCCCTGCACCCGGCACCCTGCTGCCCCCTGTGCCCAACTCCTGGGTGCCTACCTAACCTACAGTTTCCCAACTTACCTCTCGAAGTGGTGGTCGCACCTGAAGAATCTCCGTCCCAGAGCTTGCAGCCTTTGTTCATCTAACCGCTTTTTCGCTGAAATACATTGAGCGCCCGACGGCTCAAAAGCACCCTACACCCAGCCGCCCGAATGTCCCTGGAAGTGCAGAATCTGTTCTATTCTACTTCCCCACTTGACCTGTGTAAGTGACCAGACGCCCAGCTCCCACAGCCGTGTGGCCTGCCTGCTAGCAGTCATCAACCAATGGCCCCCTGCCCGCCATAGGCTAACATTGGGCCTACTCTCTCTGCACCCGGCTGCCCCAGTGCTGTTGAGGGTGTAACTACTGTACCTATCTGACCCTGGGATACCCCTGAGTCTATCCCCAGAACCTTAACTCTGCCAGTAGAGTACTTACCTGAAAGCTGATAACCTACATTTTCTCCATAGGGTAACATTGACTGGTTTCACATGGAAATTCTTCTAAGTGTCGAGTTTTGAAACTTTGAAATATTCACTAAATTCCCCCGATCAACGAAAACGAAAACGAAAACGAAACTACTCACCTGTTACCAGGAGAGATCCCAGTGCTGGATCTTGGTGCCCAGAACTGACCCTGAAAAGTAATTACAACTGCGATTTTCCGATAACCAAACTTTCCTCCATAGGATAACATTGCCTGGTTTTTGCCAGAAATTCCTGTGTGTCGATTTTTGAAACATACAAATATTCCTTAAAAATCGCCTGTGTAACAAAAACGATTTCTTTCAACTGTTTACAGGAGATGCACCAGGGCTGAATCCAGGATCCAGCCCTGAGTAAGAAAAACCTATGCAAAGTAATTGATATTGCGTTTACTTAAAGATTCCCATTGAGCTCAATGTTATAATTGTGTTTAACTTGTGTTGTCTATTGCAACAACTGTAACTATTGCATTTAAAAGTCAATTGCTTATTGAGAGTATTCAACTAGAGCATCTCATTCTGAGAAAGTATATTTATAACTACTTATATTTTTATATACAAAACTAATTGGCCTAGAGGTCATTTCTTGAGTGTGTGAGACCATTTGCTGACTGAGTGTGTACAACAAATGCTTTACACTGTCCTCTGATACTGTCTTACTGCTCGACCAAGCTACCACTTTAGAGAGTAAGGTTATATCTAACTTTAACCTCTGCCAAACCTCTGGGGACTGTTGGACTCTGTGCGCACTGAACCTTACTTTGGTGCAGTATATACAGAGACATTTTCTTACAGAGCCCCCCCTGCACCCTTCCTGCACATACCCTCACACTCCAGACCCAGCCCGGAGCTTTGAAGCCAGGGGACTGCCAGTACTGAAGGGGGGCCCTGGAGCGCGGGCCCCCACTGCACCTCGCAGGCTGCGGGTCCTTTTGTTACACAAGTAAGAGGCAAACAGTTTAGCCTGCACAATAATTTGCATCTATGAACTCTGTTATCTAAGATCCAGGTTAAATAAGGTTAAAAAGTACCTCAACTTGACAGTGCCGAACTACTTCACATACCCACTGCTTCTTACCACAGAGTCTGATCTCATTTTCCATAGAGCTATTATTCTTAATACTTTCAAATTACCTTTAAGTTGGGAATAGCTCATATTTTGTAAGACTTCTTTATTAAGGCTAAAGATCTTAAGAGCAAAGCGTTATTAAAGTTCCATCCTGTCTTGAAGATGTAAAACATTCTGTGACTAATAACTTCCTGAGGGTGCCCTCATTTGAATGTACCAGGAGATGCCCCAGCGAATTACAGCTGCCAATCCCCTTATGAGTGTGCGAATGAAACCCATTTCTAATCGTAGTGCCTCTATTGGTGCCACTGTATTTAGGGAGCAAATAGAGTGCTATCTCTTCCCCTCGACCCTATGCATAAATGGCTAACGATCTACTGTACTGTCTCTTTGGCGTATAGCAGGGTCAGAGGAATTTTCATTTTATAGAACGTTAAAAGAGGGTTAAAATGCCTTCGACCTGTTGCGTCATAAAGTGCTTTGAGTGCATTTGCATGGGTCACCACCCTATTCATCAAATGTGAAATATGCTCACTATCAGTTAAAATGGCAGTGAACATTTTCCCTAGGGAGGGGTACGTTTTGACTGCTTCCTATGCAATACTGCCTCGTCACCAACTGTATTTCATGGTTGCACGACTTCCCCTTGCACGAAACTTCATAATCTTACTTTTATTTATAGTCAACTTTAAAAAATGAGTTTTGGCATAGGAAGATAGAAACTCTTACAATTCTGTAATCCTTTTGGTGTCAGCTTTATTAAGACAATCTTGTCCACATATAATAACATGCCCAAAGCATGTAAACCCAATTTCAGAGTGTCCCCACCAACCTTGCCTATCAATTCTGCGAGACATAACAAAAAAATAAGAGGATCCAATATGATAATTGTTTTAAACCATTCCTGGTGTCTATTTTTGATGTAATGCCATGCTTGCCTCCAAGAATTACATGACACCATGCAGAAGTGTGTATAACAATGACAAGCTTCAGTTCAGCAAACCCTCTGCGATGCCAATCACCCTAAGTAACATTTGTCAGTATGTGGGATGAAAATATCACTCACCCAATGAGTTGTAATACTCAAGGATCCTGGGGTATGCTATTGGGGCTGGATTCATGCCAGTGCACAACTGCTAGACATGTCAGACCTAGAGTGTTGTTCGCCCAAGCATTTTGCCTCCGCCCTTCCTATTTTTCTGAATTTGTTCTCATTGGCCTTAGGACTCCGTGTGCTTTACCACTGCTAACCAGTGCTAAAGTGCTTTTGCTCACTCCCTAAAACATGGATAAAATGTATTACACCAGATTGGCATATTTAATCTAATTATAAATTCCTAGTAAAGTGGTATATCTTAACCCAAGGTCTGTGAATAAATGCTACAAGTGGATCTGTTGTGGATATTGTGCTGTCCACCTAAGTAGCCCTTGAAAACATGTCTCAGGCCTGCCATTCCAGCCTGCCAGCAGTTTTAAACAGCCAATTTGACTTGACAAAATACCCAATTTGCCAGCCTAAAACTCCCCTTTTAATTTATATGTCACCACCAAGGTAGTCCCTAAATAGCGCATAGGGCAGGGTGCATTATATTGAAAACATTGGACGTGTATTTTTAAGTTTTACAAGTGCCGGTAGTGGGAAATGCACAAGTCGGTTTTTCAATACTGTGAAGTCTACCTCTCCCATAGGATAACATTGAGTTACCGTATTACATTTAATAAGAGCTAACGTTTGATTGGGATCAGGCAGAAAAGCCATGTTTGGTGTCTGAGGAATTGTAATTCAAAATCATGTTTAATCGTAAATTCGTATTTTAAGTCACAATTCTAAAAATTCCACTTTCAGTGCATTGGCTTTTATTTGCCATAACCTATATGGCGTCTGCATTCTAGGTCACATGACTAGATGAGAGTGGTGGTTGGCCTTTGTATATTCCTACCAGACAGCCACAGGATAGAGAAACTAGGTGTGCCTTAATGGGCCAATTTAGCCAGGATGGTGGGGGGGGGAGAGCTGTGAGCAGCCTTAATTGCACTTCAATAGACTGTGCTGCAACCATACACAAATAACTTCATCCTAGCATTTTTTGCCTTTAGTCGGGCTGGAGTCAGGGCAGAGAGGCAGGAAATTCCAGACACTTCTGTTGGGATAGGCCTCCAGAATTTTCTCCCACCTCAAAGTGGGCACTAGGTATATAAAGTGAACCCTCAGCCCCACTTTTCAATTCACTTTCTGGACATGTAGAATGACTCTGAGAAGACTGCCTACTGCTGTGGCATTCTGCACACTTCAGAAGCCTGCTTTGCAGCACCAAAAAGGACTGCTCTGCTGCCCGAATCCTGATGTGAATCTCCAGAGTTCTGCCCTGCTACTTGAGCCCTGCACTTCATCTTAAACCCAGGAATTCCAGAGTGACTCCAAGGAATGGTTGGCTACCCTCTTGATCAGAGCATCAGGGACAGCAAAGGCTCCAACCATTTTGATCCCACACCTGAACCCTGCCTAAGCGAGTCCTGGCCCTCCAAGTTGTGCCTCTCCAGTCCTGGACCCTTGGAAGTGGCACTTAATGTGCCTAGACAGCCCAGATATGAAACAAAAGTGCTTGGAGAACTCAAAATGACACTCAAACCTACCTGCTTGTCGGTCTGCTCAAGGTGCATCGCCGGTTAGCCCGATTTCGCAGTTGCGCTAACAACATTCCTCTCAGGAGCAGCAAATCCTGTTCAGTGGCTCCGCACAGAAGGGGTATCCAGCCTCGAAAAGCCCTTGTCAGCAATAGCCTGCAGCTTTGTCTCATGGGAGATGTTCAACTTCTAAAAAAAAGGATGAGTCCAAGCCTGCAGCTTTGTCTCACGGGAGATGTTCGACTTCCAAAAAAAAGAATGAGTCCAAGAATAGGACTCTTCACCGCAACTTCATCCAGTGGCTCCTTGGCAATCACACTTCCTCCGCAAACATAGTCAGCTGCCTTTCCCCACAGAACTTTGCCTTTATCAGGCATTTTGCCTTGAAATTTCTTCTAGGTCGGAAGTTAAGCGGAAACCGGGCCACTCCACTTTGTGTAGCCCAACCATACTCCATTGCGGCTGGCCATAGCTTTTGACTTTGCCCTGGTCTTGCACCATCCATGTTCATGGATAGTGCTTTGATCTTTTAGGCACCAGTTTTTACTATAAACTTTAAAAATATAAAGCTCTGGTTCTGCTCATTGGATTTTTGTCACTTTGTTGTCATTTTTTAAAAATGTGCTAAAGTTTTCAAAATTGGTGTGGGATTTTTCTTGGGTTGTGTTTTCACTTTATTACTATTTGTGTGTTGTGTAAATAGTTTACACATTGCCTTTAAGTTAAGCCTGACTGCTTTTGTGCCAAGCTACAAGAGGGTTGAGCACAGGTTAATTTAGTGACTATTTGTGGTTCACCCTGACAGTGATTGTGGCTTTTTCTTGAGAAGGGCTCACAAGCCCCTCAGCCAACAACCCAATTTCTTGCATTTATAGAGGAATCCAGTACATGTATTTATGAAGTGACAGATGGTGTTCTTGCATAACTCTAAAATCCCAGATAAATAATTTGACACCAGAGGTGACCTCCTTTTCAATTCTCCTTAGTTTCTGATTGGCTATTTTTCTCCCTTTACCAAATGTAAGTTTTTTTCCATCTCCTTTTTGTATACAATGGAGATGGAGCTGTTCAACATTGGCAACCTCAGCATGGCTCAGCTGCAGAGGCTCTGCAAGAAGAGGGGATTGAATATAGGCAAGAGGGCCACAATGGTGGACCTCCGTTGGACCTGGCTCTTTTTGCAGGTTTATCCCCCAACTTTTTGCCTTTTATCTCCTATTTGTATGACCTTGCCTTTGCTGGCTATAAGACTCTGGGCACTCCATCACTGCTGATCAGTGCTGAAGTGTATATGCTCTCTGTGTAAATTATGATGATGATTGGTTATCCATGATTGGCATATTTGATTTACTGGAAAATCCCTATTAAAGTGCACTGTATATGCCCAGGACCTGTAAATCAAATGCTACTAGTGGCCTGCAGCACTGATTGTGCCACCCACACAAGTAGCCCTTCAAATGTGTCTTAGACCTGCCACTGCATTGTCTGTGCACAATGTTTTTAATTGCCATGTCGATCTGGCCAGTGCACCCACATGCCAAGCCCTAACCTTCACTTTTCTTACATGTAAGGCACCCCTAAGGTAGGCCCAAGTCACCCCAATAGACAGGATGCAGTGTATGTGAAAGGTAGGACATATACTGGTGTGTTTTACATGTCTTGATAGTGAAGTTCGGCAAATTAAAAATTCCGCTATTGCAAGGACCAGTTCTCCCATAGGCTAACATGGGAGCTGCCTTGTAACATTTTTTCAAGTGTAGCTTTCCATCGGGGACAGCTGGAGAGTTGGAGTTTAGACTCTCTGAACTCAGAATTTAATAACACACCTTTTAGTAAAGGTGGTTTTTAAATTGTGTGTTTGAAAATTCCACTTTTAGAAAGTGGGCATTTTCTTGTTTAACCATCCTGTGTGCCTCTGCCTGTTTGTAAATTGACCATATGGTTTTGAAATGGCAGGAGCTGGGGGTGTGCATTCACTCTAGGCAGCCGCAAAGGGGGATGAGGTACGTCCTGAATTTCCTGGGTGACTCATAGCCAGGCTGAATAGACCTTTCTGCATTTAGAGTGGTGGGAGGAGTTTTCACTAGCACCTGAATAGGCTGTGATTGCTCTGCACAATGCTGTCTCCACCTCCTGTAGTGAAGCTGGACCAGGGAGGACGGAACTGTGTTTTACTGAGCTCAGACACTCTTGAAACAAAGACTACAAAGAGAAAATGTGGTATAAGTAGTAGACCTTAAACTCAGAATTTTGGATTACTCTGAACTAGGGAACCTGACAGAAAGAGGAGCTGGAAGAGCTGTGTGAGGAGTGCTGCCCCTTGATGTGTGAGGGATAGGTTGGCCTACAGTTTTGCTTCTGTCTTGGGCAAAAAAATGATTAGGACTGTTCTTTCTGCATTCTAACTTTCTCCAAAGGCTTGGTGCAGAGCTTTTCTCATGTTGGGAGTCTAAGGGAAATCAAAGGCTTCAAAAGATCATTGCTGGATCAAAAGGCACCTGCCAGGAAGAATAGCTGCCCTTTGATGTGTGTGGGGTGGATTGGCCTGCAGTTGTAGGTTCTGTCTGGAGAAGTAGAAGGACTGGACTGTGTTTCGCTTATAAGAAGCATATAGCGAGCGCTGAATTTCTTAATAGAGTCCTAGAAGCGCTTTTTCCTTGGGCATCCCTAGTGCGTGGTGAGCTCTGCTGATATCCCTGAAAAACAGCTGTGGTCCAGGGCTAGTGATCACTCAAGCTTGTGGGAAATTCTCAAGTAGCTCGTAGTGAGCCCTGTGGCCTCACGAAGCCTGGGGGTTGCTGTTCTGCAGGGTCTCAAATAAGTGGGAGCTGAGCCGTGTGCAACATTTTCCCAGGATTTCCCCTGAGTGGCCCCCCCAAGCAAGGGGTAGGCGACGGACCGTTTAAGCAGGAGCGAGGTGCCATTCCGGGACATCTCTTTTTGCCAGTGATTGTACTGACCCTCGGTGCATTCCCCCTTTCAGGAAGGGAGAGGCAGCGACCTGCCTACCAAAGGGTCCATGATGTTTGATCCAGCTGGGGTTTGAGGGGGACTCGGAAGGCTTCAGACTCGCCCGACTATGGGGGATTCACTCTACTGCAGGCAGCTGCACCCCACGCTCGTGGGCAGCTGTGTTGAGGCACCAAGAGCATGGGTGGGCCCAGCGAGGTCTCTCCCAGATCACCCAGATTGGTGCCCTTCCCTCAGGAGCTCAGAGGCAGGACCTGGGGGCCCTGTTGTGAGCTCATACCTTGTGGCATTTTCCTTGTTGGCATTATGGTGAAAAGTCTCGACGGAGGTCCCCCAAGTGAGGAAAATCTTGGACATTACCATATTCACTGTAGTGGGTGTGCAGGTGCCCTGTAACCTACGCTTGGTGATCACATTACCGCATAACTTGTAAAAGAGGCGCAGATACGCTAAATATATGTGATATATGTGAAGCCAACTTTTCCTCAGGAGATGGTGAGGTTGTGGTGATTCCTATATGGCCCACAGCTAACTGCTTCATATTTATGCCCTGATGTTTTGATGTATGTCATTTCATGCCTTGCAGTGAAATGGTAGCGAGTATTATTTCGGAATCTACACATTAGGTACAGTTGTGCAACTTATAAGTACTTTCTTTTTTGCACTAACTGTGATGTTTTGACAATTGCCTAATGGGCAAAGTGTTATTGTGATATAAATGGTGGATTTGTGTCATTTGTCGTTTTGGCTCTTGTTTGGTTTAGATAAAGATACATTGGGGCATATTTACTATAAAGTGGCTAAGCGTGTTGTTATGCCAAGAAACCTAATGACACGCTTTGTCACTTTAGAAATGCAGGGCTACACCATATTTACTAGAATATGATGCAGTTATGCATTTCCCCCTGCGCTGGCACTAACTTTAACTGCCTAGCTCCAACGTAGGCACCCGTGCACCATAGTACAAGGGTGCCTGTGTTAAGGGGAAGATTGTTTATTTGCAGGAAGGTCCCCCTTCCTGCACATAAACAATCCTTAAATGCTGTTTTGTAACTTCTATGTGTGTAGCTTAATGCAGCACACATAGAAGTTGCAAAACAGCAGTTTTTTTTAAAATGATTGTTTATGTTATGTGCAGGAAAGAGGACCTTCCTGCGCATACACAATTATAGCAAATTTGCTGTTTCTAAGCAAAAACGAGGAGAAATAAAGCATTTCTCTTAATTTTGCCTGTTTAAGATCAGGTTTTCCCTGGTCTTAATTTTGGCGCTGTCTCCTATTTACCCATTGCCCGCCCCTTTCACGCTAAATACAGTGTGAAAAGGTGCCTTATTTACAAGGCACCATTAAGCCACATTAAGTGGCTTTACACTGCCTTGTAAATAAGGCAAGGCCCTTATCTCCACCACAATGTCACTGAAAGTGTGGCGATAGGGGCTTGTAAATATGCCACTTTATTTTTCTAGACTGGTGTGGTGTCTATTTGTATTGTTTTCATTATTTTACAATGCGTTTGGGTATAAATACTTTACAAATTGCCTTTGGGATAAGCCTGTCTGCTCATGCCGAGCCACAAAGGGGGTGAGCAGGGGTTATCTATAGTGTGTAACTCCCGACAAGGTGCATACCTCTGCCAACGAGAGACCCCCATCTCTAACAACCTCCATACAGCCTCTGTGATCAAGAGGATGCAGTCCACGGCAGAGGAGCCAGAGGATGAAAACCCTGATGTTAGACTTGTGATCCTTTGGGTGGCCTCCCTTCAAACTCTTTGCCTTTCCCATTTTTTTGCTGATTTTTTTTGCTTCCCTTAATAATCTGTACACTTTACCACTGCTAACTAGTGCTAAAGTGCATGTACCCACTCCTTAAAACGTGATAACATTGCATTATCCAGAATTGATGTATTTAATTTACTTGTAAGTCCTTAGTAAAGTGGTACTACATGTACCAAGGCCTGTAAATTAAATGCTACAAGTGGGTCTGAAGCATCAATTATGCCACCCACTCAAGTAGCCCTTTAAAACATGCACCAGGCCTGCTATTACAGCATGTGCATGTGCAGATTTAAACTGTCATTTTGACCTGGCAAAATAAACCATTTGGTTGGTCCAACCCTTCCTTTTTAACACAAATAAGTCACCTCTAGGGTAGGCCCTGGACAGTCCAGAGGGCAGGGTGCACATTTAAAAGGATGGACGTGTATTGCTAAGTTTTACTTGTCGTGGTAGTGAAAATCTCTTAAATACATTTTTCACTACTGCAATGCGTACCTCTCTCATAGGCTAACATTGGAGTTAGCTTATTGGATCTAATAAGTGATAATTTCCAAATCGGAGCAGGTAAACAGTTTAAATTTGGTGTCTTTAAAACTGTAATGAAAAAACTTCTCTCAAGGTACAGTCGGAATTACAATTTTGAAAACGGCACTTTAACAAAGTTGACATTTTCTTGCCTTAGCCATTCAGTACCTGTAGCCTGTCTCGGGGTCACATGACTGAGTGTAGCTGTCAGTTGGGCTTTCTGTATTCCTCCTAGACAGCCACATAAATTAGATAGCTTCGGTGTGCCTTGATGTTCCATCACTGGGAGGATGGGAGGGCGGAGCCGGGCATAGTCCTAACTACACTTGAATAGACTGTGTCCTACCTCCACACATAGGGCTGCATAACCCCTGTAGTTAGTCTGAAGCTAGGGTAGGGAAGACAGAAAGCCTGTGCACTTCAAAATGGATTTCTTGAAGCTTCTCCCACCTTCCAGTGGGAGGGCACTAGGCATAAATATGGGAAGAAGGACTGCTGTGCTGCTAAATGGACTGTCACTCTGCTGGGCTGCTGCCCTGCTGGGCTACTGCATTGCTGTACTGCTGCCTTGCTGAACTGTTGCCTGCTGCCCTCTTGCCTGGGTGAGAATGACTGGACATGCATCTGATTGAACCCAGGACTCCAAAGTGACTCTATGGGCTAGTTGGCTGGCATCCTGACTAGAGCCTCAGGGACAGAACACTCAGCCACCTTGAACTCAGCACCTGGACTCAGTTACTCTGCAAACTGGTTCCACCCCAGTCCTGGGCACTTGACGGTGGGCCTCAAGGTACCCTGCCAGCCCATTTGTGGATCCAGCAGAACCAATGCATCTCCTCTGCTCCGTCGTGCAACTCCGAGCAGAACTGACATGTTGCCTCTGCTGTGAGGGTTCTCCTGATGCAAGGACTCCACATCGACCTTGCTGCCTGCTTCAAAATCACTGCCTGATGCAGACCCTTTCATCACAAATATGTCATTAATGGCAGCCTCATCGCTGACACAGGTTCCTGCATCGAAGCCTCACAGCTCCTCCGAACCGGTGCATTGCGTCAACTGTGCGATACATCCTTGATGTCAGACTTCACATCGCAAACCCTCTTCGATGGTATCCTCGATAATGACGCAGGACCTCATATCACTGCTCCACAGAACCTCTGAAATGACTCATCGCTGGGCTGCATGCCACATCCACAGTGCAGGACCTCGCAATGCCCTGCAACCAGGACATAAGATACTGTTGTTGAGCATGCCTAAATGCATACCTGTAGCCAGCCCAGGCTCCATGAGGGCAGCCTGAACTTATGACTTTGTCCCGGTCTGGCGCAACCAGATAGCTTCAGTTGGTGATTTGTGCTTTTTGGCACTGACGTGTTTAATGTTTAAACCTGCATATCTCCAGTTCTGCTGATTGAGTTTTTGCTGTTATGTTCTTGTTTTATTTATTAAAAATTACTCAATTTCTCTAAACTGGTGTGGGATCATTTTGCCATATGTTTTCACTGTGTTACTGTGTGAATTATTGCCTCTAAGTTAAGCCTGACTGCTCTGTGCAAGCTATCCGGGGGCTGAACAGAAGTTAATTTACTTGCTTGTGACTTTACCCTGACATAGATTGTGTTTTTTGCTTGAGTAGGGTTTTATCCCCCTCAACCAGCAACCCAAATTATTATACCTGAGAAAGATGTAGAATTAGAGGAGTAGGAGGGTCTGGCCATAGACCTTGAGCTGCAAATTCCTTCAGAGAAGGACAATTTGCCAACAGGAGAGGAGCTCTCTGCTGAAGCAAGGAGTAGTGTGCCCACCCACAGCCTGTCACCTGAAAAATTGGCAGACAGGAGGGCTGAAAAGAAGTTCCGGTTGCAGCGAGCCAAACTTCAAATGGATGAGAAGCTCTCTCTAGAAGAAAAGAGGCTTGCCCAGGGTGCATTGTAATTAACAAGTTGAACATGTACTTTTAGGTAGTGAGAAATGACATTTAATAAGTGCTAACGTTTGTTTGGGAGCAGGAAGGAAAGTCATGTTTGAAGTCTGAGGTGTCTGGGGAACTGTAATTTAAAATCCTCTTTAATTGTAAAGTTGGACTTTAAGTCACAATTCTAAAAATGCCACTTTTAGAAAGTTGGCTTTTTTCTTCCCCAACCATTTGGTGTCCACAGCCTGTTTCTGGGTCACATAACTCGTATGAGCTGCAGTTGGCCTTTGTATAGTCCTCCAAGACAGCCACGCAAGAGACTAGGGGTGCCGGAATGGTCCATCTCAGGAAGGATGGGAGCGGAGCTGTGAGCAGCCCCACTTGAAATTTAATAGTCTGCCTCACACGCAAATATACAAACATTCACCTGATCCTTTTGTGCTTGCAGTCACACTGGAGTCAGGGCAGAGAGGCTTGAAATTCTAGACACTTTATTGGGGGAAAGCCTTCTAAAATTTCTCCGACTTCAAAGTGAGCACCAGGTATAAAAAGGGGACCCTCAGACCCACTCTTCAGTTCAATTTCTGGAGCTGTGGAAAGAATCTCAGAATTCTGATTACTGCTGTGGTCCGCTGTGTACTTTATAAGACTATTTTCTGCCCCAAGAAGGTTTGCTCTTCTACCTAAGCCTGTTCATAGTCACCAAAGGTCTACCCTGCTGCTTGAGCCTTGCAATTAATTTTGAACTCAGGATTTCCAGAGTGACTCGCAGGGATCATTGGCTGCCCTCCTGATCAGAGCCTTAGGGACAGAAAAGAACCTATCTCTGTAGTCTAACTGCACAAAACCCTGCCATGTTGTGAATTTCCTAGCAGTTAATGTTAATCTTTCCAGACATTCTAAATATATATTTTTCTGAGGTATAGAGAAAATACACTGTCTGAAATCATCAAACCTTGATGCCCAGTGTGCCAGTGGGTGTGGTGGATTTACTGTCTGAAATATTTAGCCTGCATCTAGAAATCTAGACAAACATGATTATAAATTGGTGGATGTTCTCTCAAAGGAAGAAGACTCAGGGTTGGGGATAAAAAAAGTGATCTGGTCAGGATAGATTCATAGACCATTTCAAAGGTTGTAAGCTAAAAAAAATAAGAAACTGCCCTTTACAGGTCTCTCCTAAAAGAATCTTGTGTTACCAATACAGTCCTACATACGTATGTGCTGCTGCCATGTATTTACATATTGCGAGTCAGTGGGATGTCCTTAAAGTCATGGCCATTTATGGAAGGTTGCATGGCGCTTTGAGCAGGCATGCCCACAATTTGCTGCTGCTGTCTACCACCACTTGCTACACCCATCACCATTGTTCATGCTTTAGGCTTTTTCAGTGCTGGTGGAATGGCATTATAACCATTAGTGAAATCAATAGCATAATCTGGTCATCTGTTACGAAGAATAACTATTCTAAGATAGCAGATGTGCATCTATCTGCATGTCGATCTGCCATCTTGTAATGCTTAAAAAAAAAATAAGATATTCCAACACACGATGCATGCTTGTATGTATGGCGTTAATCTTGCAATGCTTTTTTCAAAATACATAGGAAAATGCATTACAATATGGCCATCAGCCATCTCAGGGAAAAAGAAAAGGTTTAGCAAAGATCAGAGATGGTATGAAAGGCGAGGCCTGGTGGGTTTACCAAAGCTTGTTAGGTTTGGCTTCATTAATGCCATGAAGAGGCAAATAAACATGCCAAAGTCTAATGAAGGTAATGTGGCAAGGGACAGAAGAGTGTTTGCTGGCTCTGGAACTGGTTTCACTATCAATATCATTCTTCAGGAATTCATTTTTGATTTGCCTGTCACAGTGTGCTGTGTTCATTGGGTTGATACTGGCGGAAAGGAAATCCAGGCCTGCCAAAAATCATTTGAGTCAGGCAGTACATTGCCTGACTACAACAACATTCTTCCCTCAAGCCTTTATTTTCTTTTACATGTATCTTTACACTGATTTATTACAAGGCACTTAAATGGACATTTTTCAGAATTTAACATTTTTTTGTTCAGAACATGGTACACAAAAATGTAACAACAGCAAAAGAAAATGTCCATGTGTCTTAAACTGAAAATTGAATTATGTTTTCAGAAAAGAAACGTCAAATGTTGCTCAGATTAAATGTGTTTTTTAAATGATTGTGCATACGCGTACGCTGACGATGCGGTTTTAATTGCTAGGACAGGGGCAGCTCTCCAAAGCCTTATATCTTCGTACGCCTCATTCATGGCTTCACTAGACCTCAGAGTGGACAAATCTAAATCATTCGTCATTATAGCTGGAGCTCCCAGAGGCGCGAACGCGCTGCATTTCCATCTAGCCTCAAAGAAAATAGAGGTGGTTGACTCCTTCCCATACCTGGGAATCCTGTTTGATAACAGGCAATCCTGGAATCAACTGGTGGCAGCAAGGGTCCTGGGCATGGAAAGAGGTCTCCAAGCCATAAAAGGGTTTGCTAAAAAACTAGGAGCCAGCCCTTTGGACACAATCAAAAAAATCTACCAAGCAAAAACAAAGGCGGCAGCAACCTATGGGGCCGGAGTCTGTGGAATGGCCCAGATCGCCCAACTGCAGAAAGTGGAAGTCACCTTTTTTAAGTCGAGGGTCTTATTACCCCCCTCAGCCTCTAATTATATTTTACACCTTGAACTGGGTCTTCCATACTTGCTTGACTCTATTAAATTCATCCTGCTGTGGCTCTTGATTTGGCAAAGGGACACTGTTAACCTAACTCAATGCATAATTGGCAATTCCCTGGCGATTCCCTGAGGCTCGAGGGTCATAGCAGGATTGGTTGGCTTAGATACGTGGAGGCGGAATTAAATGCAATAGGCCAGGGAGAACTATTTAGGGATCCAACATCTTGTAGTAAAGCTGATAACAATGAAATGGGGGTGCGCCAGGTAATGAAGTCTAGAAGCCAACCATTAGTGTCAACAGAGTTCATTATTTCAAAATCATATGCCCAATCAACGATACGAAAAGATCAGCCAACGCGTTTCAATCCCTCAAGGGGAACTTCATGATGGCTGAAATAATACAATATACAGTGTAACATGAATATACATATAAAGACAACCTCATGTTGGATGCAGGTGTACAAACTAGTAACGTCTAGTGTCACAAACATTAGGTCATCCGACCAAGCTAGATCCCTGAATTTCGACAGTATGTCCTTGCTGTCTTGGATAAAGGAAGGTAAGTCATGTACATGTTTTTGCTGTTTTAAGTCAATGAACTCAGAGAGTTTTTCTGTCGGTGAGCCCACCCCAGAAATAATAGGTCTAGCCGGAAGAAAGCCTCTTTTCTTGTGCACCTTGGAAAGGACGTAGATGCATGGAAACCTTGGATACTAGTTTGTACACCTGCATACAACATGAGTTTGGACTTATGGCCTCAAGGTTCTACCTTGATAGAGAAGGGGCCGACTGCTATGAGCACAATAAGATGATCCTGGAAATGATGGAGCTGGTTCTTACAAAGAACTATTTCCTACATGATGGAACCTGGTACCACCAAAAGAGGGGTACAGCGATGGGCTCCAGGCTTGCTCCCTGATATGCGTGCCTCTTCATGGGGTGGTAAGAGAGGAAGCATGCCTTGAATAGATGTACCTCCCCCTGGACCGAACACATCGTGTTTTCGGGGAGGTATATCGATTATATTATTGCTTGTGGTCGGGGACGGAGTCCTCTCTCCTGGAGTACTTTCAATATCTTAATGCCAACCCCTATATCGTGAGAATGACTATAGAATACCACATAGAGAGAATCAACTTTCTTGATTTACACTTCTACGTCAGGGATGGCATAGTAAAGAGCACGCTTTATCGCAAAGAGACTGCCTGTAATGCAGTGCAGCATGCAAGCAGTGCACATGCTAGCTCGGTTATCAAGAATATCCCCTATGGGGAGATGGTCCACGTTAGACGGAATTGTAGTGAGGAGGACAACTTTGAAAGGAACATTCTGAATGTCAAAAGGAGGTTCTTGGCTAGAGGATATAACAGGGGGGCCCTTGCCACAGCAGAGAAAAGAGTACAGACACTCACGAGAGAGAACACCTTGACAGATAGCAGAAGGACTGACAACAAGGGGGACTCTGCTTGTATTAGATTTGTTACGCAATACACCACATGCAGCGATGCAATTTTCAGATTACTTAAAAGAAACTAGCATTTACTGGAGGAAATCCCTAGTCTCCAAGGTGCGATCAGAAGGAACCCAACAGTCACATACAGAAGAGGTACCACACTTAGAAACGAGCTTTGCCCGAGCTATGTCACAACTGAAAATAATAAGGGGGTGACGTGGCTACCAGCTAAACCTAAAGGTTTCTATACATGCAGCTCCTGCAACATCTGTAACTTTGGGGTTAACAAGATTAAGAACTTTTGTTATAATGGGTCAGTTAATTACCAAATCACTAAATTTATTAACTGCAATACGACCTTTGTGGTTTACATGATAGACTGCCCTTGCAATAACATATATATGTGGGTAGCACAAAGAGAAGTCTAAAACTACGAATTCAGGAACATAGAAGGGCAATCATTAAGGGCGACTTAAGAAACCTGATGACTGAACATTATGGCACCTGTCACCAGGACGATGTGAGCTTCTGGTTCCATGGTATTGACCATGTGGAAGTGGGAACCAGAGGTGGTGACAGAAAGCTTTGCTTGAAGCAAAGTGAACCGAAATGGATTTGCAAATTCAGGGGCATCAGTCAAGGATTCAACACTGACAATGAAATGCATTACTTTTTGGGAAATGGGTAATCAGTGACTCATGACATGAAACAACTTGTCCTCCTCATGATGTATCATTTGATTATTTACCATAAGTAAGACTCATGCCATGAAACAACTTGTCTTCCTCACGGAGGGAGAAAAAGAATTGCATATCTTCACATTTTCATGATGTATCATTTGTCTACTTACCATAAGTTTAAGCCAGTATGCTGCCATCCCTCACTTTCAGAATGAGTCACCGGGATGAGCACGTATGATTTCTCCTTCTATGCATTATTACCCTGTCTATTTATGTTATTGAAGGCCGGAATAATATAGCCCCCTAACTTTTAGAATTTGCCAATTTGGATGGGCACTTATGACTTCCCTTGTTACGATTCATGCGCAGTTTTAATTTCGCCTAACATATGGTAACATATTACTGGCATTGGAAAGGGCCGCTTGGCAACATATATACTGAGTTGCCATGGTTGTCACACCACACCCTCATTTAAGGTAATATACTGCAGGCATTTGGTAATAGTCGCTGTTCACTACATACCATTTGAGTTGTTATTAAGGAACCCCCACATTGATGGTAATATACTGCTTGTATTGACAAGGTCGCGATGCATTACATACCACCCTATCAGTTCAGTTAAAAGTCACCCGTTTTGAACCTAACATCACTCACGCATTTGGACCCACTGTTGGCGCCACGGTGGCATTGCCATAATCGCTCCACCATATAACTCGCTAGTGTAGTTACATGTCATTTCTATTGATAATAACTATCTGTATGCATTTGGAATAGCCTCCGTAGGCGGGATTTTGGCCAATGGGAGGTCTCTTCTCTTTTATCCACTTATTTCGGGCATACCCTTAGAGGTTTTAAACAATACGATCCACATGTAATAAAGTGAGGGGTGAACTAGCATTATGGCACTTTTAACCCTCTTATACACTTGGCCATATAAATATACATTGCCTATGTATTTTATAATACCTGAATTTCTTATCTGTTGGGTGATCGCTGCCACTTTTAAAGGGTATATTGCGAAACATTTTAGTTCTTGTGCTTCTATGGGACACGGGGTCTCCATACATGGAGTCATTTACAGCGTTTGGATATCCCAGTTACCTATTTCAAAATGGTGGCTGCTTTTACTCTTCATTTTTATCCATCCTTACGGACACAAAGCCTGCTGACTTCGTCTTTTAGCCGATTGGCTGTTATCGGCCTTAGGGGGAGGGGCCTAAGATATTTGTACGGTCGACGGGATGGACGCTTTCACTTATGGAGAAACGACCGGACGAACGCAGGTTACGGTAAGGCGATTGTGGTTTTTTTTCTTGGGTTAAAGGACTTTTAGGCACTTAGGGGATTAATACAAGCATCCAGACCTCTGCTCATCACAAGAGAACAGTCTGTCAGCTAGTGGAGCATTCGGGAATTGAACTCTGAGCCATAAGCACAGGTTACGAGCATTATTGGAGCTACTGCCATAAGCACAGGTTACGAGTATTATTGTAGCCAATGCCTGACTGGGGCCGTGCGGGATGTGTAGTGGCGGAGTGCTTCTTTGTTATCTTGCTTAGTGATTTGATGATACTAGAGGTTTCAAATATTGGGTATGGTGCTGTCTTCCCTTTCACTGTACAACATGCAGGATGTGTGATGACGGAGTGCCTCTGTGTTATCTTGTTAAGTGAATTGAGGATACTGTTGGCTTTAAATATTGGGTATGGTGCTGTCTTCCCTTACATTGTGCAACATTTTACAGTAACGCACATAATATTCATATTTATAAAGTGCCTGATTACAGAGCGGCTCCCTTTAGGAGGAAATCATACACAGCGCACTCTTAAATGGGTGGGTCAGTCTGTTATAAAATGGTTTGTCGCAATTGACCATAGCATACCATCGCGATATATAGCTAGTAAAGATGAGATTAGGCCTTTACCGCTACCGGCACAGCCCCCTTTTTCAATCACTTTGGATTTGTGATGGCCACTTGGGTTTAGAATTTTCTCCTCTTGCACATTGTTATGTGGTGTTTTGTCACCTATTGCCATGATTTTGCCCTCACAATAGCCTTTCTATACTCCTCAGGTAATTACATGCAGGACTTATCATACCTGTAAGAAACTCCGGATTGTTCCAGTACAATATACTGGACTTGAATATTGCTATT
Source organism: Triturus cristatus (assembly GCF_964204655.1). Lineage (NCBI taxonomy): Eukaryota > Metazoa > Chordata > Amphibia > Caudata > Salamandridae > Triturus > Triturus cristatus. The sequence goes on from NC_140590.1 coordinate 231,873,442, forward strand.
TTACATGGAATTTTGATTACTGCCACGGTTAAGCTAAAAGGTAGCATTTGCTATTGGAGCCTTCATATGCGAATTGAAATATTGTGTGAAGGTACGCTCTATCTTTTGAACTTGTGGCCCATGCTGTTCTAACTCATTTGAGACCCTCTATTCCGATGCATGCTATGTGGCCATTGCTGCTCAATCTACTATGCTCAATCTACTAGAAACCCTCGGGTCACACACACGCTATATTTGCTTCTCTCTACATATGGGAGTGGTTTCTGGGATTCTTTTAACACAATATAGCCAAGCACACACATTTCAGCCTAGTTTATGTACACTTCAGGTGTCCCTTAGTACTCTCTGGGACCATCATGCAATGTAACGGTTAATTGTTTTACCATATATAAATATACGAAATCCTCTTACAATAATGGGTTACAACACGCCCTGTGCATGCCCCTCTTGTGTTTATACTTAAGGTAGAGTTTTTTCCCTAACATGTATATTTCCCAAAGAAGAAACAATTATTTGTTTTATGTTAATATGTTTTGGTTTTGTCATGTAGTGAGTGTTTTCTTAAAACTACGTTTTTAATGTTAAAATGAGTGTAGTCCTGTCACTGTAGTCCTGTGTCATGTTTTTTAAAAAAAGAGAGAGTTGCTTTTATGTATGTGTTTGTCTTTATATGTATATTCATGTTACACTGTATATTGTATTATTGCAGCCCTGCTGAAGTTCCCTGTGAGGGAATGAAACACGTTGGCTGAGCTTTTCGTATCGTTGATTGGGCATATGATTTTGAAATAAAGAACTCTGTTGACACTACTGGTTTGCTTCTAGACTTCATTACCTGGCGCACGCCCATTTCATTGTTATCAGCCTTGGATCTGGAGCACAGTGGCGTCGTGCAGAGGCCACGTTGGGAATAGTTGCTCAGGAACTTTACATATTGGAACTAGCGTGAGGTGCAGAACTTGGGGTCCGCCGTTGCTATTCTTAACATTTGTCTTGTAGTAAGGCATCTAAGCGGAAAATAACTGAACTTTATTTATTGAAGGCTAACCATGATCGTAGGGAAAACAACGGGCACTTTCTGGCGCTTACAGTTTCGATCAAATTCCGCCAAGTCCTAGGGAAGGTTATTTCTACCTTATCTAATCCCCTGGATGTGTGGGTTCCCAGAGAGGAAGTTCAAGCATGCAGACCTATAATAACTCACCCCAGTCCGATTTACACCTGGCACTGTTTTGCAAGTTTTATGTTACTGAAAGAGAAAGGTTCCTCCTACCAACCTTAAGGCATCAAAACTTCACGCAATGCAGAGTGACACTGCATTTTTTAAAAGCTCTTCCTAACCCCTATGTTTGTTTTATGGTACCATCCTTTCTGTGGGCTTGTTGGAGAAATAGAAGGGTGAGTGGCTTGGCGCTCTGAATTCTTTTTTAAATTGTAGTATTCATGGATCAAACAGTGTATGTGATTTTGGTTTAAATGAGGTACCTAAAAAGTTTAACACGTTTTTGTTAATGCTTTCTGGCTTTTATATAATCTGTTTTTATCACGGACTATTTAATGAAATTGAGCTTTTATGATCTGTTTGTACATAGATCGAGTAAAGATTTGAATGAATGATTCTGCATGTGTAGGTAGCAAGTCAAGGTTGACACCTTCAAAATATGTGACTCTGTCAAAAGTCCTGAACTCTATATCAACCAGTACTCTCCTAATGCACATACCTTTGTGCTTACCTAATACAGTGCACGCACATCTCAGTTGTGGTACACGACATAGTGCTCGCCTGAACCCCATCACCAAATTCTCCTTTCAGGTGCTCTACCAATGGTTACCTGGTGGACATCAAGGGTTGTCCCTCATTCTCTTTATGCACATCTGTTCGTCTGTAAGCATGATGTGTGTATGCTTGTTGGACTGTGTGCATGGGTGTCAATATTTTCTTAGGCATTAACATCTTTTACGTATAGGTGTGTTTTTCAGGGTGCAAATGTGCATGCTCAGTATGTGTACATGAACGTACATGCCAGGTTTCAGGATGTCTTGGTGTCAGGTTTGGAGCAGATATAATGAGACCACAGAACTAAAGCTTGCAATCCCAGTTGTTCACTTGTTTCAACTGAGATACAAACCAATGATATCTCAATCAGTAATCGGAGGAAAGGGAAGACCCCAGAGACACAGGTCATCAATAGCAAATTACCAACTCTGGACCTTCATAGAACCACCGCTCTATAATCTTAAGAGGACACCAGAAATATAGAATAATTTTAGAATAGAGCTCCTCTTTAAGATTTGTTCATCACAGAGGATACATACATCAGGAGTTTGCAGCCTATCTTTCTAGTTGCTGGTGTAGGTCATATGAATGGAATGTATGGAATCTAAACCAGGAACCTAGGAAGCTGAGTAGGGCATGAGAGTAAATGGTGGCAGAGCAGAAAAATACTCAGTCAGATAAAATACCAGACAGGGCACTGCAGAGATGAGGATGCCAGCACTGACATTCAAATAGCTACTCAAGGGTATAAAAATACAATGGGCCGATTCACAAAGGTAAACTGAGAGGAAAGTCTAACCATACGACTTTCGGTATTCACAAATGGCATTTACGAGTAGTAAAGTTAGACTTTTGTCTCAGAGTAACTTAAGTTTTGGTCTTAAGTCAAACTGAGTGCAAACTTAAGTTAAACTGAGACACAAATCTAACATTACTACTCGTAAATGCCCCTTGTGAATGCCGAAAGTTGTAACGTTATACTTTTGTCTCAGTTTACATTTGTGAATCGGGCCCAGGATCCGCGAAGCAGCAGGAAAGAAGGTTCGGGCAAAGGCAACTATCATGGAGGAAAACCAAAATGTGTGCGGAACGCAAGACTCGGTGACAAATAAATGTGTAAGAGGAAAGCTGAAATTACAATGGACATTGCAAGGCACCTACCTGGTGCATGTGCTGTGTTTAGATACTGATGTTACCTTTATTGACTGGGAAATCCCTCCTTGACCTAGAAGTGTAACCTCTAATGCACAGCAATGACGTTTTCTACTGAGTTTGTGACATCCGATGCAATTGTGCGGATGGAGTGGGCTTTTCTAATTCATTAGTTTGCCTGGACTAGGTGTCTGCTTTGTATTATCCGTTTCTAGGTGACTAGATATCTGAAACGGGAGGCTAGATGGAAATGCAGCGAAAGCGCTGCATTTCCATCTAGCCTCAAAGAAAATAGAGGTGGTTGACTCCTTCCCATACCTGGGAATCCTGTTTGATAACAGGCAATCCTGGAATCAACTGGTGGCAGCAAGGGTCCTGGGCATGGAAAGAGGTCTCCAAGTCATAAAAGGGTTTGCTAAAAAACTAGGAGCTAGCCCTTTGGACACAATCAAAAAAATCTACCAAGCAAAAACAAAGGCGGCAACAACCTATGGGGCCGGAGTCTGTGGAATGGCCCAGATCGCCCAACTGCAGAAAGTGGAAGTCACCTTTTTTAAGTCGAGGGTCTTATTACCCCCCTCAGCCTCTAATTATATTTTACACCTTGAACTGGGACTTCCATACTTGCTTGACTCTATTAAATTCATCCTGCTGTGGCTCTTGATTTGGCAAAGGGACACTGTTAACCTAACTCAATGCATAATTGGCAATTCCCTTGCGATTCCCTGAGGCTCGAGGGTCATAGCAGGATTGGTTGGCTTAGATACGTGGAGGCGGAATTAAATGCAATAGGCCAGGGAGAACTATTTAGGGACCCAACATCTTGTAGTAAAGCTGATAACAATGAAATGGGGGTGCGCCAGGTATTGAAGTCTAGAAGCCAACCATTAGTGTCAACAGAGTTCATTATTTCAAAATCATATGCCCAATCAACGATACGAAAAGATCAGCCAACGCGTTTCAATCCCTCAAGGGGAACTTCATCATGGCTGAAATACAATATACAGTGTAACATGAATATACATATAAAGACAACCTCATGTTGGATGCAGGTGTACAAACTAGTAACGTCTAGTGTCACAAACATTAGGTCATCCGACCAAGCCAGATCCCTGAATTTCGACAGTATGTCCTCGCTGTCTTGGATAAAGGAAGGTAAGTCATGTACATGTTTTTCCTGTTTTAAGTCAATGAACTCAGAGAGTTTTTCTGTCGGTGAGCCCACCCCAGAAATAATAGGTCTAGCCAGAAGAAAGCCTCCTTTCTTGTGCACCTTGGAAAGGACGTAGATGCATGGAAACCTTGGATACTAGTTTGTACACCTGCATACAACATGAGTTTGGACTTATGGCCTCAAGGTTCTACCTTGATAGAGAAGGGGCCAACTGCTATGAGCACAATAAGATGATCCTGGAAATGATGGAGCTGGTTCTTACAAAGAACTATTTCCTACATGATGGAACCTGGTACCACCAAAAGAGGGGTACAGCGATGGGCTCCAGGCTTGCTCCCTGATATGCGTGCCTCTTCATGGGGTGGTAAGAGAGGAAGCATGCCTTGAATAGATGTACCTCCCCCTGGACCGAACACATCGTGTTTTCGGGGAGGTATATCGATTATATTATTGCTTGTGGTCGGGGACGGAGTCCTCTCTCCTGGAGTACTTTCAATATCTTAATGCCAACCCCTATAACGTGAGAATGACTATAGAATACCACAGAGAGAGAATCAACTTTCTTGATTTACACTTCTACGTCAGGGATGGCATAGTAAAGAGCACGCTTTATCGCAAAGAGACTGCCTATAATGCAGTGCAGCATGCCAGCAGTGCACATGCTAGCTCGGTTATCAAGAATATCCCCTATGGGGAGATGGTCCACGTTAGACGGAATTGTAGTGAGGAGGACAACTTTGAAAGGAACATTCTGAATGTCAAAAGGAGGTTCTTGGCTAGAGGATATAACAGGGGGGCCCTTGCCACAGCAGAGAAAAGAGTACAGACACTCACGAGAGAGAACACCTTGCCAGATAGCAGAAGGACTGACAACAAGGGGGACTCTGCTTGTATTAGATTTGTTACGCAATACACCACACGCAGCGATGCAATTTTCAGATTACTTAAAAGAAACTGGCATTTACTGGAGGAAATCCCTAGTCTCCAAGGTGCGATCAGAAGGAAACCAACAGTCACATACAGAAGAGGTACCACACTTAGAAACGAGCTTTGCCCGAGCTATGTCACAACTGAAAATAATAAGGGGGTGACGTGGCTACCAGCTAGACCTAAAGGTTTCTATACATGCAGCTCCTGCAACATCTGTAACTTTGGGGTTAACAAGATTAAGAACTTTTGTTATAATGGGTCAGTCAATTACCAAATCACGAAATTTATTAACTGCAATACGACCTTTGTGGTTTACATGATAGACTGCCCTTGCAATAACATATATATGTGGGTAGCACAAAGAGAAGTCTAAATCTAGGGGCATCAGTCAAGGATTCAACACTGACAATGAAATGCATTATTTATTGGGAAATGGGTAATCATTGATTCATGACATGAAACAACTTGTCCTCCTCATGATGTATCATTTGATTATTTACCATAAGTAAGACTCATGACATGAAACAACTTGTCTTCCTCACGGAGGGAGAAAAAGAATTGCATATCTTCACATTTTCATGATGTATCATTTGTCTACTTACCATAAGTTTAAGCCAGTATGCTGCCATCCCTCACTTTCAGAATGAGTCACCGGGATGAGCATGTATTATTTCTCCTTCTATGCATTATTACCCTGTCTATTTATGTTATTGAAGGCCGGAATAATTTAGCCCCCTAACTTTTAGAATTTGCCAATTTGGATGGGCACTTATGACTTCCCTTGTTACGATTCATGCGCAGTTTTAATTTCGCCTAACATATGGTAACATATTACTGGCATTGGAAAGGGCCGCTTGGCAACATATATACTGAGTTGCCATGGTTGTCACACCACACCCTCATTTAAGGTAATATACTGCAGGCATTTGGTAATAGTCGCTGTTCACTACATACCATTTGAGTTGTTATTAAGGAACCCCCACATTGATGGTAATATACTGCTTGTATTGACAAGGTCGCGATGCATTACATACCACCCTATCAGTTCAGTTAAAAGTCACCCGTTTTGAACTTAACATCACTCACGCATTTGGACCCACTGTTGGCGCCACGGTGGCATTGCCATAATCGCTCCACCATATAACTCACTAGTGTAGTTACATGTCATTTCTATTGATAATAACTATCTGTATGCATTTGGAATAGCCTCCGTAGGCGGGATTTTGGCCAATGGGAGGTCTCTTCTCTTTTATCCACTTATTTCGGGCATACCCTTAGAGGGTTTAAACAACACGATCCACATGTAATAAAGTGAGGGGTGAACTAGCATTATGGCACTTTTAACCCTCTTATACACTTGGCCATATAAATATACATTGCCTATGTATTTTATAATACCTGAATTTCTTATCTGTTGGGTGATCGCTGCCACTTTTAAAGGGTATATTGCGAAACATTTTAGTTCTTGTGCTTCTATGGGACACGCGGTCTCCATACATGGAGTCATTTACAGCGTTTGGATATCCCAGTTACCTATTTCAAAATGGTGGCTGCTTTTACTCTTCATTTTTATCCATCCTTACGGACACAAAGCCTGCTGACTTCGTCTTTTAGCCGATTGGCTGTTATCGGCCTTAGGGGGAGGGGCCTAAGATATTTGTACGGTCGACGGGATGGACGCTTTCACTTATGGAGAAACGACCGGACGAACGCAGGTTACAGTAAGGCGATTGTGTTTTTTGTTCTCGGGTTAAAGGACTTTTAGGCACTTAGGGGATTAATACAGGCATCCAGACCTCTGCTCATCACAAGATAACAGTCTGTCAGCTAGTGGAGCATTCGGGAATTGAACTCTGAGCCATAAGCACAGGTTACGAGCATTATTGTAGCCAATGCCTGACTGGGGCCGTGCGGGATGTGTAGTGGCGGAGTGCTTCTTTGTTATCTTGCTTAGTGATTTGATGATACTAGAGGTTTCAAATATTGGGTATGGTGCTGTCTTCCCTTTCACTGTACAACATGCAGGATGTGTGATGACGGAGTGCCTCTGTGTTATCTTGCTAAGTGAATTGAGGATACTGTTGGCTTTAAATATTGTGTATGGTGCTGTCTTCCCTTACATTGTGCAACATTTTACAGTAACGCACATAATATTCATATTAATAAAGTGCCTGATTACAGAGCGACTCCCTTTAGGAGGAAATCATACACAGCGCACTCTTAAATGGGTGGGTCAGTCTGTTATAAAATGGTTTGTCGCAATTGACCATAGCATACCATCGCGATATATAGCTAGTAAAGATGAGATTAGGCCTTTACCGCTACCGGCACAACCCCCTTTTTCAATCACTTTGGAATGGCCACTTGGGTTTAGAATTTTCTCCTCTTGCACATTGTTATGTGGTGTTTTGTCACCTATTGCCATGATTTTGCCCTCACAATAGCCTTTCTATACTCCTCAGGTAATTACATGCAGGACTTATCATACCTGTAAGAAACTCCGGATTGTTCCAGTACAATATACTGGACTTGAATATTGCTATTTACTACATGGAATTTTGATTACTGCCATGGTTGAGCTAAAAGGTAGCATTTGCTATTGGAGCCTTCATATGCGAATTGGAATATTGTGTGAAGGTACGCTCTATCTTTTGAACTTGTGGCCCATGCTGTTCTAACTCATTTGAGACCCTCTATTCCGATGCATGCTATGTGGCCATTGCTGCTCAATCTACTAGAAACCCTCGGGTCACACGCACGCTATATTTGGTTCTCTCTACATATGGGATTGGTTTCTGGGATTCTTTTAACACAATATAGCCAAGCACACACATTTCAGCCTAGTTTATGTACACTTCAGGTGTCCCTTAGTACTCTCTGGGACCATCATGCAATGTAACGGTTAATTGTTTTACCATATATAAATATACAAAATCCTCTTACAATAATGGGTTACAACACGCCCTGTGCATGCCCCTCTTGTGTTTATACTTAAGGTGTAGAGTTTTTTCCCTAACATGTATATTTCCCAAAGAAGAAACAATTATTTGTTTTATGTTAATATGTTTTGGTTTTGTCATGTAGTGAGTGTTTTCTTAAAACTACGTTTTTAATGTTAAAATGAGTGTAGTCCTGTCACTGTAGTCCTGTGTCATGTTTTTTAAACAAAGAGAGAATTGCTTTTATGTATGTGTTTGTCTTTATATGTATATTCATGTTACACTGTATATTGTATTATTGCAGCCCTGATGAAGTTCCCTGTGAGGGAATGAAACGCGTTGGCTGAGCTTTTCGTATCGTTGATTGGGCATATGATTTTGAAATAAAGAACTCTGTTGACACTACTGGCTTGCTTCTAGACTTCATTACCTGGCGCACCCCCATTTCATTGTTATCAGCCTTGGATCTGGAGCACAGTGGCGTCGTGCAGAGGCCGGCGTTGGGGTTAGTTGCTCAGGAACTTTACATATTGGAACTAGCGTGAGGTGCAGAACTTGGGGTCCGCCGTTGCTATTCTTAACATTTGTCTTGTAGTAAGGCATCTAAGCGGAAAATAACTGAACTTTATTTATTGAAGGCTAACCATGATCGTAGGGAAAAGAACGGGCACTTTCTGGCGCTTACAGTTTCGATCAAATTCCGCCAAGACCTGGGGAAGGTTATTTCTACCTTTCCTCTATTACTGTAGCACAACACAGATTTATCCCGCTGCACTTCCACCTGAATCTAATCCCCTGGATGTGTGGGTTCCCAGAGAGGAAGTTCAAGCATGCAGACCTATAATAACTCACCCCAGTCCGATTTACACCCGGCACTGTTTTGCAAGTTTTATGTTACTGAAAGAGAAAGGTTCCTCCTACCAACCTTAAGGCATCAAAACTTCACGCAATGCAGAGTGGCACTGCATTTTTTAAAAGCTCTTCCTAACCCCCATGTTTGTTTTATGGTACCATCCTGGCTGTGGGCTTGTTGGAGAAATAGAAGGGTGAGTGGCTTGCCGCTCTGAATTCTTTTTTAAATTGTAGTATTCATGGATCAAACAGTATATGTGATTTTGGTTTAAATGAGGTACCTAAAAAGTTTAATACATTTTTGTTAACGCTTTCTGGCTTTTATATAATATGTTTTTATCACGGACTATTTAATGAAATTGAGCTTTTATGATCTGTTTGTACATAGATCGAGTAAAGATTTGATTGAATGATTCTGCATGTGTAGGTAGCAAGTCAAGGTTGACACCTTCAAAATGTGTGACTCTGTCAAAAGTCCTGAACTCTATATCAACCAGTACTCTCCTAATGCACATACCTTTGTGCTTACCTAATACAGTGCATCCACATCTCAGTTGTGGTACACCACATGGTGCTCGCCTGAACCCCATCACCAAATTCTCCTTTCAGGTGCTCTACCAATGGTTACCTAGTGGACATCAAGGTTTGTCTCTTATGCTCTTTATGCACATCTGTTTGTCTGTAAGCCTTGGTGTGTGTACGCTTGTTGCACTGTGTGCCTGGGTGCCAATATTTTCTTAGGCATTAACATCTTTTACGTATAGGTGTGTTTTTCAGAGTGCAAATGTGCATGCTCAGTATGTGTACATGAACGTACATGCCAGGTTTCAGGATGTCTTGGTGTCAGGTTTGGAGCAGATATAAGGAGACCACAGGACTAAAGCTTGTAATCCCAGTTGTTCACTTGTTTCAAATGAGATACAAACCAATGATATCTCAATCAGCAATCGGAGGAAAGGGAAGACCCCAGAGACATAGGTCATTAATCGCAAATTACCAACTCTGGACCTTCATCGAACCACCGCTCTATAATCTTAAGAGGACACCAGAAATATAGAACAATTTTAGAATAGAGCTCCTCTTTAAGATTTGTTCATCACAGAGGATACATACATCAGGAGTTTGCAGCCTATCTTTCTAGTTGCTGGTGTAGGTCATATGAATGGAATGTATGGAATCTACACCAGGAACCTAGGAAGCTGAGTAGGGCATGAGAGTAAATGGTGGCAGAGCAGAAAAATACTCAGTCAGATAAAATACCAGACAGGGCACTGCAGAGATGAGGATGCCAGCACTGACAGTCAAATAGCTACTCAAGGGTATCAAAATACAATGGGCCGATTCACAAAGGTAAACTTAGAGGAAAGTCTAACCATACGACTTTCGGTATTCACAAATGGCATTTACGAGTAGTAAAGTTAGACTTTTGTCTCAGAGTAACTTAAGTTTTGGTCTTAAGTCAAACTGAGTGCAAACTTAAGTTAAACTGAGACACAAATCTAACTTTACTACTCGTAAATGCCCCTTGTGAATACCGAAAGTTGTAACGTTATACTTTTGTCTCAGTTTACATTTGTGAATCGGGCCCAGGATCCGCGAAGCAGCAGGAAAGAAGGTTCGGGCAAAGGCAACTATCATGGAGGAAAACCACAATGTGTGCGGAACGCAAGACTCGGTGACAAATGAATGTGTCAGAGGAAAGCTGAAATTACAATGGACATTGCAAGGCACCTACCTGGTGCATGTGATGTGTTTAGATACTGATGTTACCTTCATTGACTGGGAAATCCCTCCTTGACCTAGATGTGTAACCTCTAATGCACAGCAATGACGTTTTCTACTGAGTTTGTGACATCCGATGCAATGGTGCGGATGGAGTGGGCTTTTCTAATTCATTAGTTTGCCTGAACTAGGCGTCTGCTTTGTAATATCCGTTTCTAGGCGACTAGATATCTGAAACTGGAGTGGAACAGGGACCGTCAAGAGTGCCTCGCATGGAGACATTTCATAGAATGGAGATCGTGCACATTTGTGGTGTTTCTAGAATGTCACCTCAAGAAGCACTCAAAGACAGTGTTGTCACTGTATAAATGCTTCTTTGGGAGCCAAACCTTCATGGTCATAGATAGTGTAATTACTTTCTGATGAGGACCATTGTTTGTGTTTGATCCATGAGGTTCCTAGCACTACTGCAAGAGCTGGAACATCGATGATGTCACATTTGATGTATTCAAAGTACCCAGACCGAGTAGATGTTCAGAGTGTTCGAGTTTCTTTTCGCACTGCTCCGGAAGTAAGAAAAGTTCCATTTATACCTTTAATTTCTTCAGGTTTTTCTGAGCCCCTTATCAACATTGTATCTTCTTTTAAGAAAGTAGTGTCCAAAAAACAACCAATAGCCCTGGAATCGATCTAGGCATATTTTTCAATTTGTCTACTGGTCTTTGTTAATACGACACTGCTATAACAATTAGACTTAGTGCTAACAGACGAATCGGAAATACTTAAGCTCAACCTCTGCCTGTATTTCAAGGTCAAGCTCTCTTGTCTGCTGGCAACGTGCACATTTCTAACAGTGGGGCCTGACTTGACGAAATCCTCTTTTCTGCCATCTTTCCTTCCTTTTTAAAGCTCTAATCATGAATTGCGGGATACTGGAGCGATTTTACCGTTTCCTTGCAGTAAAATCTCCCCCAAACCATGCAATTATGAATACAACTCCATGGAATGGGGAATTAGCACGTGAGAGCCGTAAAACCACATACATTTTCCTATTTATGCCGTCTTACCACATGCATTTGTCACCTGCTCTGAGCACGTGTCCTCTTAATTGCTTCCACCTGCATAGGTTCATCAGTGGTAGATTCTAATTGCATTTCTGCAGTAGGAAAGGTCAATCAACCTGAGTGAATTGCCTGTTTCTCATCTTTTGTTGTAAACGATTAAGGCCTGTTAAGGCCACAAGGGTCGATGAACTAATGGGTCAATTTGCAACTATAAATAGGGCATTCTTCAACTCGTCCTTCAAACCTTGATGGAAAGCAGCAGTCACTGCTTCGTCAGTCCACAAGCCCTCTAACAACAAGGCTGAACCAACTAAAGGGCATATTGACAAGGGCCGGCGATAAATATCGCATAGCGCGCTTAGCGCTTGCATATTTATCGCCGGCTATCTCTGGAATTTATCGCCCGGTTAGCGCGTTATTAACAACGCTCATCGCAAGGCGATAAAAATTCCAGAGATAGTGTGGATTTCGATGTTTTTCATGGTGGAAAACTGCGATATCCTAGATGATAGGGCCTGTGGTCTTAGCCACAGAATCCACCCCCCATGTTAAGTATGCCTTAGTCAGGAATTTAACAGACGTTAAATTCCTGCGTTAAGGCATACTTAATGCGATTTAAAAAATCACTACCCTTCCTTGTTAATATCGCGAAGCTGCCTTTGCGATATTTTCCTTGGTTGGTTTCACAGCCATGCCTACTTTGTATCTCGTTAGCGATGCAAAGTTAGGCGTGCTGGAAACGGGTGCTAAGTCAGCAAGACACGCGATAGCGTGTCTTTGCTGATAAGGCAATGAAATTATCGCCGCTTTTCGCCCGAAAACAGACGCAAAAGCGGCGATAATTTCATATCGCCGCCTTGTTAATATGCCCCTAAAGTACCCATCTAAGGGTCTAATTTAGGTTTTGGCAGATGAAGCACAGTCTATAAGGGTGGTGGAGGAGATTACACTCACTCTGTGAGTTTTGTCCCAGGTTGTGGGAGGCCATTATTTTTTATGTCCCTCATTACAAGGTTTTTCATAGTCATTGATGGACAGAAAGAAACAATTTCACACTGTCCGCCCTACCTACATAGAGTGGGCCGCTTAATGCTCTACCGCAAATGACCACTACTCCATGTGGCCATCGTACGAACCTTTACATCAATAGAGCCAACAGGGGCTCCATCTACGAAAATGATTTGCCTCTTGGGACCCTTAGCACTTCCTTTGTGACCTCAGGCCTCAGAGGTGGAAAAATCTGCATCAAGACCACAGTGGTGATTCCACACTCTTAATTTTTTGTCAATTTTTCGTTATAAAAATAGTGAATAATATTGCATTATTCAATATTAGCGTAATAAAAATGGAGCACAATACGCTAGAATGGGAGCTTTGGTGGCAGCTAAGGTAAGTAAAAAATGCTTTTAAATGTATGTTGTGTTCGTGCTTGTGGGTAAGAGTGCGTTTGTGTGAGGTCTGTATGTGTAAGAAAGAGTGAATGTATGTGTGTGCATGAGAGATTCAGTGAGAGGTAGTGAGTGAGAATGTGTGAGATTGAGTGTTACTAAGTCTGAGTGATTCATGATGAGCGAAAATCAGTGACTGCAAGTGAGTCAGTGAGAATGAACTTCCTGGAAAAAATCTTTCAGGGTCAGGGTTCATCTGATGTCATTAAGATTAAAGGGTATGTGATGTCTCTTGAGCTACCCCCTCCATTTTGGTGTATCAACGCCCATGAATATCGAGCCCCAGTCATGCTATGAATAGGACCCAGAAGGTCAAGGGAGTAGCCCTTTACTTCCTGGTCTTTCATGCCACTCCCCCCGTTGCCGCTGCCCCAGCCTCCTAGCTCCTCCTGAAAGCACTGCTGGTCACGGCCCGAGAGGCTGCAGGTTCAGTCCCACTGTAGGGCAGATTGGATAAAATGTAATAGGAATTGGGCTGTTTTGGGTTTACTTGAGCTTCTGGTTTCTTTTTTTTTTGCCATCTTGGTTGTTTTAGTTGTTTTACAACTCTCAGTATTTTCTGGCGTCTGATCAGCTGTAGCCTCCATCTTTTTTCCTCCTCTCACAGGTTCCTGCTCATGCAGGTTCCTGCTTCCTGCCTCCCGGACAGCCCTTTCCTCCTCCCAGGGCTATTTATGGAGGCTGCTGCCTGGCCTTGCCGCAGGTGCACGAAAGGCAGGCCAAAAGCAAGCCCGTCTGCACCTTGACTGCAGCCAGTGCCAGTACCACTGCCCCCCCCCCCCCACAAAGGTACACCGCCACAAAACTCTGAACCATGGACCTTGGATGCACCAACAACCACTGTGGCCTCACATCCCAGCATCCCACGAGGGGACCGTTTTCCTGCTGATACTGCTGCCTCACCTTCAGCACCAAAGCAACCAATTACACCAGAGACACCGCAAACACGGCCGCATCCACCACGTCAACCGAGACCACCAGAACACAATTTCAGTGCATCCTACTCAACACACAATCACTCAGCAAACAAGCAACTGAGATCTGGGACACAATCGCATCTCTCACCCTGGACGCCAACCTTCTCACAGAAACCTTGCTAAACCCCGCCTACACTCCAGACATCACCATCGCCATCCCCAAAGGCTACAAGATAACACACAAGAACCAAATCAACAAACATGAAGGTGAAATCGCCATCATCTACAGGGACGCCATGCACTGCACAACCTCCCCAGATGACCCGAACCCGGCAATGGAACACCTCAACTTCCAACTCCACTCAGACGTCATAAGCACCATCAGAGGCACTGTTGCCTCCAGACCACAAGGACCCCACCCCAGCTGCAATGCCATCCAGGACCTCATCGCACGGTTCGAATCAACTCCGAGCACTACATCATCCTAGGAGACCTCTACTCCCACCTCAATGACTCCAGTGACACCAAAACCACAGAGTTCCTGGAGAGCATGAGCAACGTTGGCCTAAAGCAGCTTGTCACCAACCCAACCCTACCCACATCACAAGGCACACGGTCAACATGATCTTCACCTCAGCAACAAAGTCAGGTACAATCACACCACACAACTCAACTGGTCCTACACCTACAGCATCCACTTCACTATCTCAGGAAACACCTACTCCAGCATTGTGTCCCCCCACATGCACTGAAGAGTCTGGAAAAAGGTATCAGAAGGCCAGTGGAACAACGGTCTCCCTTCCCACTGCCCAAATTCTACACACAACACAGAACAGGCAGCAAAAATCATCTCCCAGTGGATCACAGAATGCACCGACACCATTGCCCCCACCAAGACAGCCAGGGTCAAAGGACCAATCAACAGAGCAAGCTGGTTCACTGAGGAACTGCACTCAACCAAATGCAACTGTCAGCAACTAGAAAGGAAGTGACTCATCAGCAAAAAGTTGGAAGAATGCACCACCTTCAAGGGCGCTCTCAAACAGTGCTGGAGCGGGTAATACAAAATGTTGTATACCCCCCTTTCTGCATGTTTATATTAATCCGAATAATCAATTAATTGTAAAATTATTAATCAGTTTGAAGTGATAACTCACCAATTATATTAACAAAAGAATTACACGTAGGGATTGCACCTTGCATGGCTATATTACTTGTAACCTAACTTGAGTACGCATATTAATAGTAGAAAACTAGAATATTGCATGTTATATGTTGCTTTGGAAATGTATTTGTGATTTGTGCTTTATTCAGTGAGTATAAACCGCTCTGAGTGTTGCTTCTGCTAGATAAATTCACACATATATGGGTATTAGCAAGGGGATAACATTTTATTAGCCATTTCTATGTTTTAATTACGTTTTTGTGTTTCTTTTGCTTAAGTTGACCATTTCGGCCTAGACAAGATGGCTGATCGAGATGTTAAACGTGACTGCCCCGACAACACGAGGTTCTGGGTGAAATGCGCACGCGTCACCGCCAGCAGCAGTGGCCTGGACCTGACCCCAGGAGAACATGTACCCTTCAAGGACGCTCCGGGAACCTATCCAAGACCAAAGACAAAGCTCAATTTAAAAGCCGGAACAAACAAGTTTGATGACTTCATCATTTGACACCCTGAGAACTGTACCTCTGAACCCCAAGTGGACCAATCAGGACTTTCTAAACCCCGATCTTGATACTTTTTTACATTATTTTCATTATAAAAGTATTAGGTCTTGCTCTTCTTTGACAAACTCGATTTCCTGACGTTATGCTGACGGAGAGGACGGTGACACTGCTGGACAGCTGTTATCCTGACTCTTTGAGAGACTGAATTGCGGCCTAACTTTGCTGAATAAAATTCTTCTTGACTGACTGACTTAGAGGACGACTTTAGCCAGAATAGGTAAATATGATGCTCTGAAATGCTGATGATGATTTCTAACGTTTCTTGCAATATTTCTTAGATAAAGAATAATTGATTAATTGACAAATGTGTTGTGTCGATTATTTAAGAAGAGAATTTAATGAGATTTAAAGACTAGATAAATGACTGTGAAACTAAACCTGCAAACAACTAAATGATCCATCTCCTTATGAGAGGCATATCTTAGGTCTGAGGTCAATGTGTTTAGTGTAAGGTAAAGGTATTCCTTTCATGTCAGCGTTTGGAAGCATATTTCCCTCAGAAAACAGATCAACTGAGAGTAAGTATTGGTGTTATGGGCCCCACCAATGAATGTATATGAGTGAATTTGATGCTGAGGTAGTTGATCTGTGCCGAAGGGGGAATTTGATGTTCCGCGCTGCAACAGTTTTTCTGGTAGCAAGACGATGGTTTTTATTGTTTTGGTTTGGTGATTATTGCTTGTAAATAGCTTATTGATAATTGGTTATTGAAATTGGTTTATGTACTAACACTCTATGTTCAGTCGCGTTGAGTTTTATGTTGTTTGCACGGCTTCTGGGATGTAGGAAGTCGGAAGTTTGTAACGGTTCCGTAGTAGAGCAGAGGTAAGCGCTGTTCTCCGGAAAGACGGAATTGTTGTTATCCTGTAGGTACACAGGAGAAACGTGTGACGATTGAAGTTGCACAATGCATTGTCTGGGTTCGATTCGGTGACATCGCCGTGTGTTGCCATTAGAGACATTTTCTGTGTGAAAGAAGTGTGTATGATAGCGAAGGTTACCTGTGATATTCTGGTCTTAGGTACCAGGGATTCAACTGGCATTCTGATAACGCTTATCACTGGAAAGGTAATAGGTACTCTCTGAGCTTGTTAGAAGGACAAAGGAGAGGTAAGCGCTGCTTTGTTAACATATGTCATAATTCTGTAGTAGGACAGACTGTTCGCTGTTCTCGGGAAAGACAGGATTCTGTGTGAATGTACTACATTTTCTTGTGTGAAAGTGCATGAATGAAAAGGCATTCGGGTTAATTGTGAAACTCTAGTTTTATTTCTCAGGAGCATTGGGTCTCCAACTATGTGTCTTAATTCTGGAGAAACGGTTGACTAATGCTTGTTACAAGGGTGAAGTAGAGGGATGTGCTACTTTATCAACGGAAGTAACGATTCTGTAGTAGGCCAGAGGTAAGCGCTGCTCTCGGGAAAGACGGAATTCTCGTGAGAAAGGTCTATTGCTATTCTTTGGTTAGCGAAGCGGACAATGGAGACGTTTTTATGTTGTTACTAACAGAATTGTAGAAATTGAAACAAAAAACTTACTGAGCAGATTTGTAAAGGAGGGGTAGACAGGAGCAGGAGCTGCCGCAGCGGCTGCTGACGTCAGAACGACCGCGCTGGGATTGGACAGTCGGTCGGAACCGTAAAACGCTCCGGATTGGTGCGTTAGTGTGCGCCGCGCTAGGAGTGGAGAAATACAGGGTGACGTAAACGCTCCCTATTGGTGCGCTAGTGTGAGTCGCGCTGGGATTTGAGAATTGTGACAGTGACGTAGATGCTCCGGATTGGTGCGATAGTGTGAGTCGCGCTGCAATTGGATAGAATAGCGGTACAGTGGTAAGGAGAAACTAGTGAGACACGAAAGAAAGGAAAATATATTGCGATCCACCAGAAAGGGAGAAAAAGTCATGGTTTGGTAAAATTAAGAAGTGGTTTAAGAAGGACAAACCAATCATAACTGGGGAAGGACAGTTACTTCCTCCACCGAAAACCCTGCATCCTTCATGGTTGCGAAATATGGATATCACACGTGCATTTGGTTAGATAATTGGGTTAAATACACATAAAAGGACGGAGTATTGGCTTTTCCAGAGCATGGTTCATTTAATTTGGCTGTTTTGAGAAATTTGAGAGAGAAAATGATGAATTTAGAACCGAGACCTAGACCGACTCAATTTGAGGTGTTGACAGAGTGGGAAGACGAAATGGATGACCGAGAAAGACAGAGAAATGGAAGAGGATATAGGTATCTGTTTGGCAGATCATACGGACATGAGACGCATGATGATCGAATGAGAAGATGGCGAAATGTGAGTATGACTAAGGGTTTGTTTCCCGTAAGAACTGCAGGAGAGAATGAAGGACGAAAGTGTGTAGAAAAGAGGCATAATGTGGAATTGAGAGGGTATGGAATGAATGAATCAGAGGATGATGTTCTTGATGATATGTTTTATAAGAATCCACCTCCATATTGACCAGAACCAGAAATATTAAACCCAAGCGCACCAGTGAAAGAAACAGTACAAATTATAAAATCGGAACCAGAGTTCCAAGATTTAGGAAGAAACAATTCCATTAGAGAGGTAGAAAAGAAGTCTGGAGGAAAATTGGATGTAGAAAATTCAGCAGAATTAGCAAAAACAACCCTAGAATTAACCGAGAAAATAAGAGAATTGACTAAGAATTTGGAAGCAGTAACTGTACCAGTAACGATAGGTCCAGTAAAGCCTATTTTTGACAAGCAGAAAGACAGCGAACATTGTTTGACAGTCCCTTATAAAAGTAATATACCGGTTGAACAACCAAGAATGAGTCAGAGTGAGAATCCATGGAGACAGACTATGAGTATGATTGAACCGAATTTTTCAAATAACCCGTTTGTAGGTCAAAACTGTGCAGAAAAACGTATGACAATGATAGAGACAATGTCAGAAACTCAAAAAAAGATTTTGGACAAGGAAATATAGAGAAGCCAGTAGGACCATCTACAGAGGAGTTGAGTGAATGGTTGAGAAGCTTGCAAAAGAAAGACAAGGAATCCCAGTCAATAGATGTAGCTAAATTACGAATGGTACTGGAAGAATTAATAGTAGGAACTATCCCGACAGAGAAGTTAAAAACCTACAAAGATGAGGAATTGTTCTTTCTTTGCAAAACCGTAACGTGGAGAGCAAAGAGTCTTCATGAAAGATTAGAAGAAGTGGCCAATGAGATGGGTATTGATATTGAAAAAGTAAAAGCCTTACAGAAACCCTATCGAGTAGATTTCACCGAAAAAGATATTGAAAACATGAATACCACAGGACGAACAGGTTAGATTAAGGAAATAAATATTTTGCTGAGAAAATGGGGAGATGTGGACAAATGGAAGAGCAGATGGCATCGTAAGCGAGATGAAGTTTCAGACAAAACGTCTTCAGCCTATCCTATGAGAGAAAAAGAGAAGCTTGGGACAGAATACCCCATGAGAGAGATTCCGGGAGGAGGATATGTGCATGTCCCATGGACTAGACAGGATATTTTGTCATTTACGAATGACTTCCCTCGACTGCGTGAAAAACCCGTCGAGTGGTATAGACAGGTGGACAGATTTGTGAAATTATCCAAATCATTGTGGATCGATCTGAATAGCTTGTTTGACATAATCGTACCAGCAGATCTATGGACAGAATGTAAAATAGTAATAGATTGGCCGACACAGGAATACCCAAGGGATCCTAAGATAGGAGCTCCAGACCCTGAGGTAATGAAGAAATACGAACAGGTTATGGTATTTTTGAAGAACAAAATACCCCCTAAAGAGACAGATTGGGTAAAAATTGACAGAACACATCAGGAAAGCAAAGAATCAGTACATGCCTATTATGAGAGGTTAATTTTAGCCTTTAAACAATTCAGTGGAGATGAATATTTGAGTGACAAGGATTTGAGTCATTTCGTATGCAGATTTGTATATGGTCTTCGTCCAGAAATTAGTGAAATGATAAAACAGCATACAGTAGATTGGCAGAATAAGAAAATAGACGAAGTATTAAGACATGCTAAATATTTCAGTGATGAAATTGAAACAAAACAGCGAAAACTAAAAGAGAAGGCAATGTGGGCACAGGTAAAAGTAGCAGAGAGACAGGAAGCACAATTCGTGGAACAAGCTGGGTCAAAACAGAGATTTAATCCTGGGAAAAATAAAGGGAATATTGAGGAAGCTAAGAGGATATTTCCGTGTCATAATGGTGGTAGGATAGGGCATTGGAAATCCGAGTGTAAGAATCCACCAAGTACTAATGATGAAAATTCATCCTTGAATCCACAGGTGCAGAATGAGGTGAGTGGTCAACAGCAACGACAACAGCAGGGTGTAACACAACAGAATCAGGTACCAAAACCACCTTTTCCACAGAACAAAAATTGCCAGAAGTATAGTAAGGAGAATGGTTTCTACAACTAAGAACAGGTAAATAAGCCGCAACGCGCTAGCGCTGCTTCGCAGTTTTGGCTGCAACACGATGAAAGCGATTCAGAAGAGGGTTATTGACGGTGCCGAAGTGAGAAAGAAGAGTGCATACTTGGCGCAACTCTAGAAGTAGACCAGACAGGTCCATTTGTAGATGGAAAGGTTAATAATGAAAATATTACTTTCCTATTTGATACTGGTGCTACTCGATCAACAGTTAGATCAGCTGATGTTAATAATCTTCCTCTATCGGATGAAACGATCCAAGTAGTTGGTGTGTCCAACAAACAGATTAAAACTTATCTTACAGAACCAGTGAAAGTTAGTATAGGGAAATTTTCGGAAATGCACAGATTTGTAGTATGCGACACCAGTCCTGTGAACTTGTTAGGTAGGGATTTATTGTGCAAAATGAATTGCACTATATTTTGTACTCCAGATGGAATAGCCTTTGAAACACCAGATGATGATGTGCTGTATAAAATGACAATGGCAAACAGAACTACCAAAAGAATTAAAACAATCAGTAAATGCAGTGGTTTGGGACTTTACAGGAGAAGACGTAGGATTGATGAGGAATGTAGATCCAGTAAAGATAACTGTAAAAGAAGGAGTATGTTACCCAAATGTCCCACAATACAAATTGACACCTGAAATAATCGAAGGAGTTACTCCTGTGATTGAGAAAATGATAAAACAAGGAATTTTGAGAGAAATAATGAGTAGCCCATGTAATTCACCAATAATGGGACTGAAAAAGCCTAGTGGGAAGTTTAGAATAGTGCAAGATCTGAGAAAGATAAACAAAATTGTTGTACCATGTTGTCCCATTGTACCGAATCCATCTGTGATTTTATATCAGATCCCTCATGACGCAGAATGGTACACAGTGATTGATTTGTGTCATGCTTTCTTTTCCATTCCATTGCACCCTGACAGCCAACAGATTTTTGTGTTCCAGTTTGGTGAGCGTATTTTGGCATGGTGCCGAATTCCACAGGGGTATGCGGAAAGCCCCTCAATATTTAATCAGCTATTGATAAAGTCTTTGGAGAGTTTGGAAATGCCCGAAAATTCAGTACTAGTCCAGTATATCGATGACCTACTTGTGGCATCGAAAACTTGTGAAGCTTGTGAGGTAGACACAGTAGCTTTGCTGAATCATTTGGCCAATGGAGGATTAAAAGTGTCACCATCAAAATTACAATTTTGTAAGAAAGAAGTACAATATTTAGGACACAGCATTGAGAAAGGACACAGGAAAATAACCATAGACAGAATCAGGATATAAAGAGAATGAGTCCACCAATGACCCAAAGAGAAGTGAGAATGTTTCTGGGAATGGTTGGATATTGTCGTCAGTGGATAGGAAATTTCTCATTGATTGCAAAACCTTTGGTGCGATTGACAAGAAGTGATGTAAGAGATCCAATTGATTTGAACAAAGAGGAGTTGGCATCATTCAAGAAGTTAAGAGGAGGATTGTGTGAAGCGCCTGCATTAGGTATGCCTGACTACGATAAGGAGTTCGAGTTGTATTGCAGTGAGAGAAATGGATGTGCGCTCTCTGTTCTAGTACAGAAGCATGGAAAACTGAGGAAACCAATTGCATATTTTTCATCCATGTTGGACCCAGTAGCTGTAGCCCTTCCTGGGTGTCTGAAAGCAGTAGCTGCTACATGTCGAAGTTTGGAACAGAGTGAAGGAATTGTGATGGGATACCCTGTGAAAGTGTTTGTACCTCATGATGTGGCGATTCTTTTAACAAGGAGTCAAACTCAGTATATGACGCACAGCCGACTGACTAAGTATGAAAAGGTCATTTTGGGTGCAACAAATGTGAGTCTTGTGAGATGCGTGAATGTGAATCCTTCAACATTGTTGCCTGATGTAGAGCATGTGGAGGTAAGAGATGAAGCAGATCATGATTGTTTGGATGTACTTGATTTCTGTGCAAAACCAAGACCTGAAATAAAAGATGACCCTTTACCAGAAAGTTATTATGTCATGTTTGTTGATGGATCTTGTCTGAGAACAGATGATGGAGTGCTGAGTGCAGCATATGCGGTATGTACAGTTGCAGCAGTGATGGAAGCATCCTATTTGAAAGGAGTAAGGTCGGCCCAAGTAGCTGAACTTATTGCCCTGACCAGAGCATGTAAGATTGGGAAAAGTGTGAGAGTGACTGTGATAACTGATAGCCAGTATGGCTACGGGGTGGTCCATGATTTTGGCCAAATTTGGCTTCAAAGAGGTTTCCTGACCTCAAGTGTAACTCCCATTAAGAATGCTGAAGTGGGTGGAAAGTTGCTTGAGGCAATACAGCTGCCTAGGCAATTGGCTGTGGTAAAATGTGCTGCTCATAGTCGCAGTGGTGATTACATTGCCACTGGAAATAAATTTGCGAACGACATGGCGCAATATTGTGCACGAAATCAGAATTCAATCAATCGGGCAAAGGAAAAGGAGTCGATTTCTTGTTTCCCAATGTTTACTAACACTGTGGGAACATGGGATGAGGTAAGACAATTGCAAGAAGAAGCAGGAGAGGAAGAAGTAAAACAGTGGGTAAAAGCAGGATGTGCACCAAGACAGAAAGATCATGTGTGGGTCTATCGAGATGGAAGACCAGTTATGCCTGATAGCATGATGTCTGCCATGGCACGGATGTATCATGGACAGGGACATATAGGGAGAGACGCCATGATTAGGTCTTTTAAACAAACTTGGTATAATGCCAAGTTCAGGCTTGTGGCGGAAAGTATTTGTCAAAGATGTCTAATTTGTCAGCAATACAATCCAGGAAGAAAGACAGTGGTGAGTCTAGGAACAATAGGTCGAGAGGGAGGGCCTTTCACCAGAATGCAAGTAGATTTTATTGAGATGCCTCCTTGTAACAGGTTGAGGTATGTTCTGGTGATGGTGTGCCTATTCTCCAGGTGGGTAGAGGCGTTCCCAACAGGAAGAAATGATGGAATGACAGTGGCAAAATTATTTTTGAGGGAATTTATACCTAGGTTTGGGTTCCCAGTAACAATTGATTCAGACAGAGGAGGACATTTTCCTAATGAGATTATAAAACTGATTTGTGAAGCATTGAATGTATGACAAAAACTGCATTGTGCCTACCGACCAGAGGCTTCTGGTGTAGTAGAACAAATGAATGGTACTATCAAAAACAGAATAGGGAAAATGTGTTTAGCCACAGGTATGAAATGGCCCAAAGTCTTGCCTCTGGTACTCATGACTATTAGATCAATACCAGACAGAACTACTGGTTTGAGTCCTCATGAGATCCTCAATGGACGCGCAATGAGACATGTATTTATACCAGTCAACAAGCTAATGACAATAACTGATGACATGGTATTGGAATACTGTAAAAGCCTGGCTGACGCAGTTCATTCTGTGTTTCATCAGGTTGGAGCGGATGCCACCACTCTTGAAAAAAAGCCAGCTCATGATCTGAGCCCAGGGGACTGGGTAAGGATAAAAGTACACAGAAGAAGAAACTGTTTGGTTCCTAGGTGGGGAAAACCAAGGCAACAACAGCTGTGAAGTGTGCTGGATTGAACAACTGGATCCATGCAAGTCATACTTTAAGAATTCCAAATCCAGTTTACTGTAAACAAAAGGAGTATTTTGATGAATCAGAATCCAGTACTGAGTCAGATGACGGAGAGCCAAAAGATAAGGAAGGAGAAAACTCTGAAAGGGGGGAGACCGAGCCAAGGTTAACATTGTTCCCCAGAAGTAACTCCCTGAGGAAAAGGTTACAGATTTCTGAATCCAGTTCAGACTCAGAGACAGAACAAAGAGCACATTCGTCCAAGAAAGAACAAAGGAGGAACAAAGAAAAAGAAAATGGAGAGACAATGAAAGAAAACCGTGAGAAGGAATTGCCAGATGAAAGATTGAGAGAAATTCCACCTGAAACAACACCTTTAGATGGACAGGTGCCAGATACAGGGAGAGGGGGAAAGATTCTTGCGGAAGACCCCCGAGGAGGCGTAGGGAACTCCAACATCCAGTTAGAAGCAGGGACAAGTAGTCAGCAGAAAGATTGCGTGACGGAGATTCGAGGAGGGACAGAAGTAGGGAAAACAAAAGAAGAGGTGGAAAAAGAAATCGTTGAAGGGAAAAATCAAGTTGAAACAGAGTCTGAGGAAAGCGAAGATGAAATACCAGAAGGCCGAGTTCTGAGAAAGAGAGTTTGGAGAACTGAAAAGAATGATAAAGGGAGTAAATTGAAAAGAGCGGCAAAAGACGAGTTGTGGTCAAACAAAATAAAGAGACTGAGATATCGACTGACACATGTAAATTCGCCAAGAGCTGAACAGGTGAATGAAGTAACGAGTCAGGAAAAATCGAAAGAAGAAGAACAGACAGTTGTCAAAGAAAACAAACGAACAAGAAAACCTAACCAGAAGTATAAATCACCGGCATGGACATATGTGGCCCTGCCTGAAGTGAAGGAAGAGGCGGATAGCCAAGGAAATCCAGAGGTGGTTGTACCGGAAGTGGTTGAGGAAGACGAAGAATTGGAAATCCTGAGAGTTATCTTGTCCGATATTGGAGAAGAAGCGGATGTTCAGGACAACCTGTATGTTGAAAATGAAGGGAAGGTGAAAGATGATGAGATGCCAAACTGAATGAGATAAGAAATTACGAATGGAAAGACAATAAAATACTGAAAAAGACAAAAACTTGTAGAACCACATAGGTGCTCAGAAGCCTTGGGTTAGAAACTAGTTGTGAAGTAGAAGAGGCTAAGTCAAAAGACACGACTCATTTTAGAAAAGATGGCAAACGTAGAAAGTAGCAAAAGTAGATGTACCTTCCTTAGAAGATGGTGCAAAATGTGTTGTTGTTGTGCAGGATTATTAATGTTTCTTTGGAGTATTCTTGCTCTATTAATTTCATTCAAAGTTACTGTAGATACATTAGAAGGACATAGTGATAACATATCTAATATAGGGAAAGTTCAAAAGGTAGTTCCAACAAGAATAGATAAAAACTATTTACATAAATACAGGTCAATAACAGATTTTTCTAACAATGTGTTTTCAAAGTTGTTGTATAAATATGTCAAAACAATGGACGTAAGGGATTGCTACGTTTGTATGCAATTACCTGCATCTGTATCTGAAGGAGTGACTTATCATCACCTTCCTGTAACATATGGAATAACATGTAGTGTAATAGCTAGTTTATTTTATCAAACAGGTAAATTAGAGTATTATTTTTCAGATGTAGATACTATATTTTCACAAGTACCAGCAATTAACAAACTAAACAAGGTAAAACCTGCAAAGGTATTAGGTGAATTTTTCTTAGAGACAAATGAACTAACCTTAGAATATATATTTAGAAATAACTTGACTTGCAGTTTAAAGAAAGAGGAGAAGACATTTTTGGATATGGTTGAAAAAAGGAGATTGAAAATGCAAAGGAAGGTTTCAGAAGGGAAAGTGGAGAAAACGGTTTGGGATGTAGAAACGAAGAAACATTTAGGAGGGGAAACGAGTCAAACTATGGCTTTAGATTGGCCTCAGAAAGGGAAATTGTGTATAAGAAGGAATCAGATGGCGTATGACAATTATTTTCTAGGGAATAGTGAGTGCCATGATACATACCGAATCATGGGAGGATGAAGATTTAAAGGTGGAAGAGATCCAGTCTTTCCAGGACTGTATTTTATTTGTGGGAAAAGGGCATATTATCGTATGCCAGACCATTGGTATGGCACATGTTATATTGGCCTGGTTTTTCCAAAGATTTTTCACATGGATAGAGGAGAAGATGGTGTACATAGTCTAGGTAGTTATTTAGCATGTAGCAAGAGAGAAACTTGGACTGAAATTGTGGGTGACATTTTTGGAGCACTGATACCCGCAGTGGGAATATCTCTGAATGCAAACAAAATTAGAAAACTTTCAACAGTAGTGGATCGTTTGTCAACAAGCACCGCTGGAGGATTCTTATTGGTGAATACTGAAATACGTGCTATGGTAATGCAAAATTGACTTGCCCTTGATATTTTATTGGCAAAAGAAGGTGGAGTCTGTGGAATGCTGAAAGTTCAACATTGTTGTACTTACATTCCTGACGAAAGTAGAGATTTGAAAATTTATATTAAAAATATTTCAGAATTGCATGATGAAATTGTACCACTGGAGGTTGAAGGTGTCTGGGAGAAGATTGGTAAGAAAATATCAGCTATTAAAGACTTTGTAGTAAGATTAGGTAGTACATTTATAGGTAAGATATTATTTCCATTAACTTGTGTGATTTCCTTAGTATTAATAATTAGACTAGGTTGTATTTGTTGTAGAAAGAATACAAATCAGAAAAGAATAAAAAGAGAAAACTTAAGGAGAAGGGATAAGAAACAAGAAAGAAATAGAACTAGAAGAGTTAAAGGATAGCATGTATAAAACAGCAAAAAGAGAAGAAACAGGGGAAACTGAAATATGAACGAAACAAGAAAATAATTTAAATTTCCATAAAAGGGATACAACATTTTTAATTAGTGTGGTGATATAATCACCAAAGGGGGGATTGCTGGAGCGGGTAATACAAGATTTTGTATACCCCCCCATTCTGCATCTTTATATTAATCCGAATAATCAATTAATTGTAATATTATTAATCCGTTTGAAGTGATAACTCACCAATTATATTAGCAAAAGAATTACACGTGGGGATTGCACCTTGCATGGCTATATTACTTGTAAACTAACTTGAGTACGCATATTAATAGTCGAAAAGTAGAATATTGCATGTTATATGTTGCTTTGGTGATGTATTTGTGATTTGTGCTTTATTCAGTGAGTATAAACCGCTCTGAGTGTTGCTTCTGCTAGATAAATACACACACATATGGGTATTAGCAAGGGGATAACATTTTATTAGCCATTTCTTTGTTTTAATTACGTTTTTGTGTTTCTTTTGCTTAAGTTGACCATTTCGACCTAGACAAGATGGCTGAACGAGACGTTAAACGTGACTGCCCCGACAACACGAGGTTCTGGGTGAAGTGCGCAGGCGTCACCACCAGCAGCAGTGGCCTGGTCCTGACCCTGGGAGAACATGTACCCTTCAAGGACGCTCCGGGAACCTATCCAAGACCAAAGACAAAGCTCAATTTAAAACCCGGAACAAGCAAGTTTGATGACTTCATCATTTGACACCCTGAGAACTGTACCTCTCAACCCCAAGTGGACCAATCAGGACTTGCTAAACCCCGATCTTGAAACTTTTTGACATTATTTTCATTATAAAAGTAGGTAGGGAATTGAACTATTAGGTCTTGCTCTTCTTTGACAAACTTGATTTCCTGACGTTATGCTGACGGAGAGGACGGTAACACTGGTGGACAGCTGTTATCCTGAATCTTTGAGAGACTGAATTGCGGCCTAACTGTGTTGAATAAAATTCTTCTTGGCTGACTGACTTAGAGGACGACTTTAGCCAGAATAGGTAAATATGATGCTCTGAAATGCTGATGATGATTTCTAACTAACTTGCAATATTTCTTAGATAAAAAAATAATTGATTAATTGACAAATGTGTTGTGTCGATTATTTAAGAAGAGAATTTAATGAGATTTACAGACTAGATAAATGACTGTGAAACTAAACCTGCAAACAACTAATTGATCCATCTCCTTATGAGAGGGATATCTTAAGTCAATGTGTTTAGTGTAAGGTAAAGGTATTCCTTTCATGTCAGCGTTTGGAAACATATTTCCCTCAGAAAACAGATCAACTGAGAGTAAGTATTGGTGTTATGGGCCCCACCAATGAATGTATATGAGTGAATTTGATGCTGAGGTAGTTGATCTGTGCCGAAGGGGGAATTTAATTTGATGTTCCGCGCCGCAACACCACCTCCTGAAAGAAACCAAGAAGAGCAGCCTAGAAGAACGAATTGAAGTCAACGCAAACCACAGCAAGGAACGCTTTGCCAGGATTTACGAATCCCATAGCCACCTAAAATGAAATTACACCCTCCAAGGAACTGTGTGACAACCTTGTTGATTTCTTCCATGACAAGATCCGGGCCACTTATGAACACTTCGAAAGCCAACCCCCACCGCCAACAGCATCAGCCAACGCCCCCATGAACACAAATCCAGAACACATGCTCACCCACTAGGACCTCATTACCATGCAAGACACTATCTCTATCATGAACTCCTTGTACTCGGGAGCACCGACGGACCACTACCCCACCATGTCTTCAACCTCGCAAGCAAGATAAACAGTGATAAGTTCAGAAAGGTCCTGAACATCTCCATCACCGCGGCCTTCTTCCCTGAGGACTGGAAACGCATTCAAGTGAGGCTCCTCCTGAAAAAAAAACATCTGTTAACCCAGCCGAACCAAAGAACTAGCAAAAGCCCTTGAAAAAGTGATCAACCAGCAACTCACCCAACACATAGATGACAACAACCTCATGGACCCCTCCCAATGCAGATTCTGAGCTAAACACAGCACCGAGACAGCCCTGATCAAAGCCACAGATGACATCAGAGCCTTCCTGGACCACACGGCAGCCCTCCTCCTCCCGGACCTGTCCGCCGCATTTGACACCATCTCCCATCACATTCTGATCAACAGACACATTGGAATCCAAGTAAACACCCTCAAATGGATCATATCGTACCTCACTGACAGAACCCAAAGGATCCATCTCCCACCATTCAACTCAGAACCCAAGAAGATTATCTGCAGAGTCCCTCTTCAACACCTAAATGACACCACTGGAGGAAAATGTCAGATCGCAGAGATTCAACATCCATTTCCTATGCCGACGACACCCAGCTCATCCTCTTAATGTCCGAAGATCCCTCCACCACCTAAGCAAACGTCCACAGATGCATGATGAAAGTCGCGGACTGAATGAAGGACAACTGTCTCAAACTTAACACAGACAAGATGGAGGTCCTCATCTTTGAGAACAACACCTCACCATTGAACAACGCATGATGGCCTGTGGAACTCTGCCCAACCCACACCCAGCAAACCACACCCACAACCCCGGCACCATCCTGGAGAGCAAGCTATCCATGAAGAAACAAGTCAACGTAGGCTCATTTGCCTGCTATCCATTAAGAAACACGTCAACACCGGCTCATTTGCATGCTTCCACACACACCCTTTGCAAGCTCTGCAAGATCCTTAGGTGGCTCCCGGTTAACACCAGAAGAACCGCCATGCAGGCCTTCATCTCCAGAAGACTGGACTGTAGAAACAACCTATGAAGGAATCACTGCAGGGCTCCTGGAGAGACTCCAGACAATACAAATCTCTGTTTCAAGACTCATACTCGACCTCCCCAGAAGGACCCACATCACATCCCATCTCAAGAAACTGCACTGTTCCCAATTCAGAAGAGATGTCAGTTCATGGTGCTGACCCATGCCTACAAAGCCTTGCATAACGAGGATCAGCATACATCAGCAAACACCTGACTTTCCATCAACTGACCAGACACCATTGATCCTCTTCCCTCTTCCTCGCAGACACCCCACAGATCCGTCAAGCCAACAGCAGAGGATACTCCTTCTCACACCTGACAGGCCAACCTTGAAACAACCTCCCCCTAATCCTTGGGACCTCACCATCACTCCAGCAATACAGGAAAGAACTAAAGGCCTGTATCGGTGAATGATTAAACTTCCACACAGCAGCCAACCTCTCTAGTGCCTCAAGACACTCATGGCTGATTTGCCATACTTTATAAATGCTTGGATGATTGATTGATTGATTGATTGATTGACTGATTGACTGATTGAACCAAGTACCCAGAAATCCAAGAAGGAAACAAGGAGATTTTATAGCAGTGTAAATGAATCAGAGGAGCTGGAACTAGGAGTGTGGAAGGCAGGGACGAAGATGGTAGCAGTGATGTTTGAGCAGCTACTTGAGGATAGCAAAATATAGGACCAGGGAAGCAGCAGACCTGAAGGAAAAGAAGATAAGGGGGAACAGGGTACTAAGGAGGGGGAAAACAACAAATAGTGCAGAAAACCGGTTATGTCTGCTACCATGTTTGCAATTTTGATTTGTTTTTTTACTTTTTCATGCACGCTGATAACCTACGATAATTTGCTACACGAACAAACATTTCAGTGCCTAGGTTTATAAATTATGTATGTTAATCTGCTTTTTTGAGATTGTGCTCTGTAAAGTGTTCTATTCCTAGTGTGTCTGGTCTGTACCATTTTAAAAATCATAATAAAAAATAAGTACATTTAATATAATGCAGCAGAGCACGTGGTCCTGATGTGAACTACACAGCCCAAATAGTTGACTTCCTCTACCTTTGATGCTGCACTTTCTGAAGTCAAGTATTTTCTCAAACATGCTGTGTGTCTCTGGTGTACATCCTGTGATCCTATAGCAAGAAACATATACAAAGCCCAGTTGACTGACTACAACATTTATTCCATCAAAACTCAATATTTTAAGACTTGGATAGAAATTGGGTTGTTAGTTAAGAGGGTGGGCACCCCACTCGGGCAACAACCACAATCCGTGTCAGGGTAAAACACAAAAGTCACTAATTAACCTGTTCTTACTCCTCTGCTGGCTTGGCACTAAAACAGTCAGATTTAACTTAGAAGCAATCTGTAAAGATTTTATGCAGGACTCAAAACTCAACTCAAAAAAATCACAAAACTGAAAAATACAGACATTTTTATAAAGAAAATGACACCAAAATGAACAAACCCCAAGCATTAGAACCGTAGATATTAATTTGTTGACGTTTTAGGTGAAAATAGAGCCAAAATGCACAAAGCTTCACCAGCGGTTATCTGGTCCAGTTAGACTGGGGGCAAGCTGCAAGTTCAGGCCAACTGGGAAGGAGTGTGGGTCAGATGCAAGGACCAGGATAGACTAGCTCAAGAGTTACCTTCTCAAGTCAGGTGCAAAGAGTTCTGTTCATGTTTAAGGGGGGCCACTAGGAGGAGGCTTTCAATTTGAGGAGCAAGTTGAGCATAGTAGACATTTATTACTGTACTGCAAAGCTGGATCTTCATGTTGTTTGATCATCGCGGACGGTTACAGTTCTGCTGGAGCTTTTTAATTTGGCAGTCGTTGCGGGCAATTGATGCTCAGCGCAAAGAGGTCACTTTGTGTTCAAGAGGAGCCCAAACTTCAGGATTTTCATTTTATCTTGAGAAGGATTTCCCACTGGTGCCAGCCAAGGGTCCAGGACCTTGGGGCACTTCTTGGGAATCAGGACTCATTGCTTCAAATGGCAGCAGGAGGATTCAGGCAGTCCCAGGAAGGTCCAGTTGGTGCTTTTCAGCTGAGAAGTTGCAGGGAGGCTTCTGGAAGCATGCTGTATCCCTCTAGCTCACACAGGAGGTCAGCCAATTGAGCTTCGGAGTCTCTCCGTGTAGCCTGAGCTCATGGAAAGCAGGTCCAATTTTCCTTCTCCATACAGCAAGGCAGTTCTTGAAGCAGCAGGGCAATCCTTCTGGCAGCAGGTCAGTCCTTCTTCTGAATCTTCCACAGGTTCAGGACTGTTCTGATGAAAGGTTCTGAGGGTCCACTTTTATACCTGGTGCCAGCCTCTGTTTTGGGGAATTCCCTGATCTACCCCCCAAACTGGGCCTGGTTAGTTCTTCTCTTCCATGTCCCTTGGTCCTGGCTTCAAACTGGCTAGAATGACAAAGGCAAGGGCAGACCTGGTGTCAGATTTTTTTGTGTGTTCTTCTGGCAGGGCCTTTTAAATTGTAATGAGGGCAGGGCACAGCTCTATCCTGTCACGAAGACCCTCTCCCCTCATACCTGGGCTCTTTTGTCTCACTGTCTGGAAGCAATACGCAACCCAAAACAGCAAAGCCATCCTTAGTCATGTGACCGAGGGCACTGTCAGAAAGGCACGGTTGGTTTGGGCAGAAAAATGCCGTCTTTCTAAAAGTGCAAAAAGAAGAATTGATGGACAGAATGCTGCACAATGTCAAACACTCACCCCAGTACACAGATCTGGGCCTAAATTCATTGTTTTTTGCTCCCCATGCCATTCCAGCTTAGGTCCAGCCATATGCAAATCAGTCTTGACCCTGTTCAAAACAATGGATTTCGGCCCAGATCTCTGTACTGGGGTGAATGTTTGAGATTGATCAGCATTCTGTCCATCAATTGTTGTTTTTGCCTTTGTCACTCCGAGTGGGACGGGTATGCCCAGACGTGGGTCCCGTGCTCTCCATGCCACTGGAACCAAGCTAACCTGGCTGATGAGGGGTGATACCCTTAAACCGGTCCTAGGATGCTTGTTTCTGGTTCAGGAAGGAACTGGCCTGGCTGTACGGGCTGGAATGTTGGCATGGGGAGCAAGGTAAAGACTGATGTGAAAATGGCTGGGTTTAAACTGAAATGGTATAGGGAGCAAAAAAAAGTATAAATTTAGGCCCAGATCTCTGTATTGAGGTGAATGCTCGACATTGTTCAGCATTCTGTCTATCAACTGTTCTTTTTGCAGAGAAACAAATTACAGTTGGCTGCAGCATGCAGTCGACGGGCGAAATAGTTCAGGGGTAGCTAGTTATGGGCCCCTTGGCAGCCGGGGGGAGTGAGGCATAAGGGATTTCTCCTTCTTGAATGTTGGTGGAATCAGGAGAAGGCTGTTTCTAGAGTAATCTTTTGTCCGGCTTTTGATAGTTTATTGGAGAGGTAGATTGGTTTATCAGTGTATAGATACTTGTTAGTCATGCATGCATTTTTGAATATCGCTCTTGCCTCTTTTAGAAGCCAGTTGAGCTGCTTGAGAGTGGGAGTGATGTGGTCATGTTGCCTCTCTCCCAATAGAAGCCTGACCGCCCCATGGAGTGCTTTTGGAATTCCCATTTTCATAGTGTTACCATAGTCCAGCTTGGGGAGGACGAGGGCTTGCACCACAGTCTTTAGGTCATCACTGGGTAAGAAGGATTTGACTTTTTTTTTTAGGAGTAGAGGGCACTTTTTGCAGAATCGGTAATATGCTCCTTCATACTTAAGTGACTGTCAAGTGTGATTCCCAGGGATTCACTTAGAGATGAACAGTTTTTGGTTTAGTGCAGCTAGCTTTGGGAAATAATTTTTCTTTGGGTTGGATGAGGAGGAGTTCTGCTTTGCTGGGGTTGAGTTTAAGGTGGTTGCTGGTTAGCCAGGATTGAGCTGTGTGTAGAGTGCTATTTAGGTGCTGGATGTCACTGACTGATGAGATTTTCATGTAGAGTTCGGTGTCATCGGCTTACAGGTGATAGACAATTCTAGCTTGTCTAAGTCTCACTGCGAGAGGTTCCATATAGAGATTGAATAGGGCAGGAGACAGGGTTGACCCTTGTGGTACACCTTGTGAGACTGGCATTGCATTTGAAATTTCATTGTTGGTTAGCTGTATGCACTTGCTTAGGAAAGAGGCGAACCACTGAAGGACAGATCTTTTGACACCTGCTCACTTCGAGCGGGTGTTTGGGGGGAAGTCATGGATGACCGTGTCTATGGTGGCTAATAGGTCCTGGAGGACTAGGAGGTATACCTATTCTTCATCCAGAGATCTGTGAAAATCATCTACGATGTTCAGCATGGCAGTTTATGTACTGCAGCCTTTCCTGAAACCCGACTGGAAGATGTCATGTAAGTTGTATTTTTCAATGTGGGTGTTGAGTTGAGATGAGAAAGCACACATTTTTCAATGGTTTTGGCGAGGAGAGGGAGGTTAGTTATGGGTGTGTAGTTATTAAGGTCATTCAGGTCAGCATCTGTTTTGATGCGGGGGTTTCTTAGCCGAGATTGAGGGGAGTCTGCATGGAGCTGCTCGATTGGGAGGAATTGATGATTTTGGTCCATATAGGAGAGATGATGTGACAGAATTTTTTTTTAAGTGTCATCAGTAGAGGGTCTGAGATGTTCGCAAGTATTTTCTTCATAGACAAGGTTGAATTCAGACCAGGTTGCAATGCTTTTCAGTTGCAGGGAGTTGAGGTTGGAGAGCTGTGTTGAAGAGGGGGGGAGCTGTGTTGATTGGTAGGTAGACAGGCAGCATTGGGAAGGGGGGTTCGGGGTGGCCTACCAAAGTCAGTCGGTTCTATCACTTCAAATTAAATGCAAAAGATTCATTTTAACTCACTCCTAGTTGCGTGTAATAATCATACTTACGTCAGACATATTATAGACTGTCTTGATCATACCAGCCCCCATGACATTTACTCTACCAGCACCTGGATTAAACAGGTACAGAAATGACAGAACTCAAATGTTTGTTTCATTAAATACATTTACTTTGAATAGTATGGGAAAGCATTCAACAAAGCTCTCAAGTTTTCCCAATATCAGGCATGATTAGCTGATCCAGTCATGTTTATTTATTGTCATTGCATGACTTCTATTTTTATACCACATTATAACTACAAGACCACAAGCAGTAGAATAAACATTGCAAAAAAGGATTGGATGAGCTAGCTATGCCTGTCATTGGAAAGAGGAGATGAGCTAGCCATGCCCTGACACTAGACAGCAACAGATATATACCTCTGGTACCTGTAACCCAAACATAACTCTGGGTCTTGTGAGAAGTGTAACTTCATGCACACCAAGGCCATGAAGGAATGGAAGGTGGAACTCTGGATGGCACAAGCTTAGGATGACATCTGAGTATGTCACTGCTGCAGGTCATTGCCTGATTCCCAGCATCAATATCATCCAGGCATCTGATTTTCCTAGAGATGCAACTGGCTCTGGGTCCATAGCCTCATGCTTTCTATCTAGAGTTTCCATCTCCTGCGACTGACACTACACAGTTTGTTGTCTTCACCCTGGCTATGCTGGTTCTTTTATTCTCCAGCTTCCTCTGGTGCACCTGAAAGCCCTTATAGCCCTTTGGACTTCGTACTAGGACTAGGCTTCTGCCAGAAACTTAAACTCTGGCCGTGGTCAACCCTGCCCAGTCTCTACCTGATGAGCAGTTGCTCCACTGCCATGGTTGCCAAAATCACTGATCTGTTACAAAATGTGGCAAATTTCTGATAGATGAAGATCATTTTGATAAGATTCCAGTCTCATGCCCAATAGTTGATTTTGAAAGAGTTCCTTGAAGGGCTTTACCTTGTGATAAGTACTTTTTGGCTCTTAGTAAGACCACATTCAGATGGCCAATATTGTCAACCATGATAATAGCAATGAAGCTGGTAATCTTTGCACCCTTAGGCATAGGGCAGTTTGGCTCTGCAGAAAGCAAGTGGCCAGAGGACTTTCCCTGAGGTAGATCTAGAGAGTCTATCAGCACCTCCGAAAGAGGAGGTTGCCTCCTTCATGGCTGTGCTACACAAGATTGTGAGGGTTATGGAATGCCTTTGCATGACAGTGAAAACAAAGCCAACCACACAGAGATCCTGCAGCTGACATCCTCTGCCATGAATCCCATTCTCCCTTTCAAAAAGGCCTTCATACATCTCCTTTTGGTCACATGGAGTAAACCAGCTTCTACTCAGATAGCACCCAGCATCATAATGCTTCACCTCAACCCTTCCTGGCTCCCTCCCAGAGAGTCTTGTATTAAAGGCTTCAACTTCTTCCTAGCAGAATCCTAACTCTTTTCTCTCTACTCTTGGAGAGGGAATCTAAGAGGATTGAGGCAATGCGTAGGATTTGTTCTTTTCTGGGAGCCTTGCCCTTTTGCTTCAAGAATGTGACTTGCCTTCTGGCCTGTTACTTTCATGATCTTTAGGAAATTGCACACATGGTTTTCCTTAACCTATCTGATCACCTTTTGGACCATTTTGCAGAAGTGTTGCATGATGGTCAGGACACAGCTAAAGAAAACCAAACCTCTTCTGCTTTGGCCTACATACTGTGGAATGACTGGTGAGGTCCATGGGCTTCTTTATTGCCATGCACCACTATGCTTGGACACACTCAACTGGCTGTTTGGTGATGTCCAGTTAATTCTTATGAACTTTTACTTTGATGATGCTCATGTTACCCGTGGAACATTTTAAACAGGGTTGAGCCATGGCCCACTTATTTTCCTGGGATTCCCCTCCTTTTTGGTCCCACGGACAATACAGTATGTTTGGGGGTGCCTTTTGGCAGCACCAGTCCTCACAACCTGTGCAATAGCTGTCCAACCAGTTCTTTCTACAATACAGAGGACATGGCAGTTCCAAGGGTGTCATAGGACAGCTATAACAACAGCTCACGGGCCAATAGGAGACGAGGTTCACAAAACTATTATGACCAACCCAGACCATGGTGGCCCCCAGCACCGTGGGGTTTTCAACCCTCACCATATGGTCCACCCATGCCACCCTTTCCTTGCCAGCCACCACCACCTACCCATTTTGGACAGCAACCTTTTTTAGGGCAAGGCCGTGGACGCAGCAGAGGCAGGAGAAGAGGAGGCTCAACACAACAGGTACACTGGCAAACAGACCAGCCACCACAGAACAGTTAGAATATACTGGATACACGTGTGAACGTGACGAACTTGTGGTGAATTTAAGCCAGCGTCAACTCTCTCCAACAGAACTAGAGGTCCTCAACAAAGGTTTAGGTTTCGTTCCAACCTCCATAGGTGATCCCTTCCAATTGAGATGTGAAATGGGAAAATTCTTTCGCAAACTACGTCTACATTTCTTTTTCAAGAATAAAGAAAAAGGAGGCGATAGGATAGATCAAGGTGACCTATCAGTAGAAACCAATACAGGTCTTAGACCACCTTCTAATTTCTCACCACCTGCACACTTAGTGCCGGATAATGTCAAAGTCTTTGAACAAGCTGTGACCAATGATGTTGCCTCTCTCTGCTCTAGAAGCAGAAAAGGCTACTGTAACTTACCTTTTGTGGAGAAACAAGCCATGACTACACTATCTAATGATGACACCATAACCATCAAGCCCGCTGACAAGGGGGGAGCCATCGTCATCCTAGACTCATCCATCTATCGTAGTGAATGTCTAAGACATCTAAACGATACCAATTCCTACCGGGTTTTGAACGAGGACCCTACAACAAGATTATCTAAGGAGATAAAAGACATGGTATATGAAGCCAGAGAATCCGGTTGGATCACTCAACATGAGTCTGATTTCTTAATCACGACACATCCTGTCATGCCCTACTTTTATGTCCTTCCTAAGATACATAAAGCCACTAGACCACCACCAGGACGTCCCATCATCTCAGGGATCGGGTCTCTCCTGGAACCCTTGTCCACTTTTGTAGACTTTTTCCTCCGGCCTCTGGTCAAGGAAATGCCAACATTTCTTCAGGACACCAAAGATGTCCTCAGACTGTTACCCGAAACCACCTTTGACATCGAAACAGACCTACTGGTTAGTTTCGATGTCGAGTCACTATATACCTGCATCCCCCAGGATGAAACATTAGAGGCCATCAGAGGTCTACTTGACACCAAAGATCTGGTCACGATTACCCCAATTAATTTCATCATGGAATGTGCCAGGCTGGCAATGAAAGAAAATTTCTTCAGGTACGAGGAGACCATCTACCTCCAAACCTCAGGCACATCGATGGGGAGCATTTTTGCTCCCAGCCTAGCAAATCTCTACGTCCATTTGTTTGAACAGAACAACGTGTTGACCAATACGAATCCCTTCCGTGACAAAATTGTCATATGGAAGAGGTATATCGATGATATTCTTGTGGTTTGGCGTGGCAGTGTGACCACCTTACTTGATTTCCATGCTTGGTTAAACACACAAAACAATTTCTTGAGATTTACTGTAACACACGACAAATGCAGATTGCCCTTCTTAGACATCGTCATTTATCCCTCACAAGGGACTTTGGGGAGTGAACTATACAAGAAACCCCAAGCGAAGAATTCTCTGTTGAATTTCCAGAGCCACCATCCTAAGTCCCTTAGGAACAACTTGCCTGTCGGTCAGTTCCTGCGTATACGCAGAAACTGTTCCACGAAAGAGACTTTTGACAAGCATGCAGCCGATCTGTCACAGCAATTGCAGGTCAAGAAATACCCCAGACACTTGGTCAGACAAGCCAAAAAAAGAGCAGCTAACAATAATAGGGACGCTCTCATTGCGCCAGCTACACCCAAACCACCACTTAAGAGACTTACATTTGTAAACACCTTCAGCACACTGTCAAATGACGTGCAAAAAGTGGTACGAAAACA
Source organism: Triturus cristatus (assembly GCF_964204655.1). Lineage (NCBI taxonomy): Eukaryota > Metazoa > Chordata > Amphibia > Caudata > Salamandridae > Triturus > Triturus cristatus. Next base: position 231,911,754 of record NC_140590.1, read on the forward strand.
TTGGCGGATTCTCAATTTGAACAATGAAGAAATCCCTCCTCCACTTTTCTCGTTCAAGAGAGGTACTAACCTCAGGGACAATTTGGTACACACACGACCCAAAGCAAAGAAGGATCCTGCCATATCTACACTCTGGCACCTTCCACCGGTTCAAGGCCACTATCCTTGTGGTTCTTGCTCGGTTTGTCCTCAAACAGAACCCACTAAATCGGTTGACATTGGCACCTCAAAACCTTGGATTCTCAACAAACACACTAACTGTAATTCAGAGAAAGTCATCTATCTGATTACATGTCCCTGCTCATTGAAATATGTAGGGATGACCACCCGAAAAATCAAAGTGAGAATAAGCGAGCACAAGAGTACTATTAGACGCAAGAAACAAGCAACTAAAATGTCTAACCACTTTCTCTCACTTAATCATAAACCAGAAGACATCAGGTGGTTAGTCCTCGAACAACCATTTATTCCATCACATATAACAGACATCACTAACTTTCTGTTCCACAAGGAACAGAAATGGGTCTTCAAACTCCAGAGTGATCGCAATGGGCTGAATGATGATATTCCTTGGGCCTCACTCTAAGAGCAGACATCTATTTGTACCCTCCATATGTATGGTAATGATGTACTAGGAGGCGCTGAATTCTTTAAGTTCCGCTCTACAAAGGAATGGCCTTCTTGTTTACCATATGCTTTTAATATCATAACACCAGGTGTTTCGCTGTTATTATCAGTTTATCTGTTTGTTATGATATACGGTACTTTATTATAACATCACCCACAAACATCCATCATCTCTTAATCCTATACGAGCGGTGGTTTGGAGCCTGCTTTCTAACTACGGCAGCCCCTGACAAATATTGAGTCAAATACTACAATTCCCAGACTCTAACACGGAACGCGATGACGCAACATCTGCGCACGCACGTCAGCCTCGGTTTCCCCTAGTTGCCATGACAACTTAGATCGGCATTCTCTATTTCTGCCGTGTTCGGACACCTCGTAGGTTGCCTCCCCTACGAGCTCAGTACTGACAAGAGGTACCGACGGACAGGTGAGCTGTCATTCTACTATAAGTTGATGCTACGTGACACGCACCACATCAGTGGTACAAGTCGGCCTTCTGCTTAGGCCTTAACCATTATCTTTAAAAATGTCACCGAGATCGAGCGCTTTCCAGAGACCATTGTTGTAGCGGTCGGATGATTCCCGGTGCAATTAGGCGTTTCTTGACATAACGCGGCTGGGCTTAAGCGTTTAAATTTTAACCAACCACTAGGTTTTAACATTGTTGAACCCTCTGATTTTCTCTACAGAGCGGGGCCTCCTTATACCTGAGCAGTAGCCAGGTGAGGTGAGGCGCACACCCATCACAGATAGGGTAAGTGCCTTTAAGTCGTCTAATTTCGATTTGAGTTCTTAGACTTATCACAGTCTTAATACATCCAAGAGTATTTGGTTTATCGGACATTGTGCCGGATGCTATTTGTAAAATCTTGAGAATTACACTATGTGAAGGGTATTTTGCTATGTTGTGTTCTTTTTATCTTTTCTTTCCATTTATGCAGGTCAGTGAATATAAACTACCGCCCACGGAGTTTCTTGGACACCTATCAGGGTCCAGGTTGTATCAATCACTTTATTATTTTACACAGTTTTTCGCAGTAGCTTCTAGGTCCTGACGAAAGCTAGGATGATTCAAATCCGTTAGCAGAAACATGTTGACCGTTCTTCAACACAGTTATTATATTTGAAACTGTTAGAGCACTGTTTTTAGAGTTTGTCAACAAGGTAGCTACTAATAAAGTTGTTTTAGTACCTTGTTAGACATTTTTAACCAGCACTTATACACCATCACCACACACCAGCACTGCGACCATCACACCCAATCATCATCTAGCAAAACTAGTTTCCACCACGTTGGGACAAATAAGAGACCAATATCTACGACTTGCTCAGTAGAAGATGGTTCTCTAAATTAGTCCTCAATTCCCAGATGATGAAGCAAACCACTTCGGGTGGATGATGGGAATCTTACACTCATGCGTACACGCACACATGTACACATGAACTCACAACACTAGCTTTACCCTTACGATTGTGTCAAGTTTTTCATATAGGCGAGACTCATAGTTGCTCATGTTGTTATAGTTTGTGGATCTGGGGATTGCAACTATTTGAGTCCTTAAACTTTATCCCTAGGACCCCCACTCTTTTTCAGAGATATCTTTATTATAATATGTCATAGGACAGCAGCAACAGTCCTCTTCAGAATCGTAAAACCACTTAAGATCGCCCTCGAGGGAACACATTTAGCTTGTAGGAAGGAGGGTGCCATTTCACTTATATCATTAGCTGTCCAGCTCTATGGACCATTGGTTCTTCCAGAGTGTCAAGCAAGGCACACCCTTCCAGGACTTGTTCTTTCCCATTACACATTTCCTCCATCCCCTCAACGGACGATGCTTTTACTCTCTCCATCACACTGTATTTTCCTTTGGCCTTGTCAACACTTCATAGAGGTGGGTGAGCCAGTGGAGGCTTGAGCCACATGCCTGACTCTTGCTCAAATTGAGGTCCTCTTGGAACCACAAGACCAAAACAAGCTGAGATTTCATGTGGCTTCTGCTTGCTAACCACATTTTAAGCTCATGTGTCAAATAATGAAGACAAACATTAACACTTGATGTAATGTAGGAGAGAGAATAAGATACCTACCTAGTGCCATTATTGCACAATGTGACAACAAAATACCTGGGATCAATCTTGGCTTCCCTGTTTGACCAGATTGTGTGATCTTAAACAAAAGTTTCATTTATGTGTCTCTTTTTTCTTCATTATTGAATATGAGAGCATGTTGGAATATGTAAGCTGCAGATGTGTACTGTACAAAACGTATCTTGTGTTTAATTGACGTAACTATAATGTTTTTCCAGCATTAATAAGAATATAGGCCACATATGGGGTGCACATGACAACTGACGTACCTTTTAGTACACTAATGGCATTGTTGTCATGGCAGGAGGCATAAATGTTTCTAAATTCATATTTAAAAAATGACAATTTTATTAAATACTTTTTAACACAGTGAAATATTCTGATGTACTAAAGTCATGCTGTTCTGTTTGTTAAAGAAATATGCATTTTAGAATCTTTAAGAGATCATCTCATATTTTTGCATGATGTTTGTTGCATAATTTACACGCCACACGTTATTGGGATTTGGCTCATACTCAGGCTCTTAGAGCCAAGCCAGACCCTTCTCTCGGACCGCCTTGTTAATTTGCTGACCCTCCCACCGCTAATACTTCACTCTCAATATTTGTCTCATTTGTGTCATTTGGAACAAATGACAAACATGAAACATTCACTCTGTACTCTGCAAAGATTGCATGAGCATGTTTTCTGAACACCATTATGGCCCAATGAGAGGCATTAGGAGAAACTCACACTGTTTTTAGATGCAATTTCAGAGCGCTCAATCTTGCCCCATCATACAATCCATCCACACCCTGAACTCACCCAACCACTTGGAGGCAACTCAGCTGGCATGATGCCACAGTACAAGATTCATAAGCTGCATGAAATAATAAATTACTGGAACACATCTGGGTAAATAAAATAATCCTAGGAAGCAGGATTGGATATACCATACAAAATGAAGTCAAAAAGTGAAATGTAACAGGGACTGCACTGCTGACCTCTATTACTTTTAGAAAATATATTTTTATTTGCAACATTAAGGTTATGAATATAGTAGTTGGGATGAACCCATTTCTGTTTTCACTTGACCCTTCCCATCTATGCCACTGGCCTCAGCCATCACACAACAGTGGACTGCTAGAAACCAGAGAGACCAGTGTCATGCAAAATGCACTTTGATGAACAAAGGAACTGCTAAATGTCCCATTACCTTTAGCAGAACTTCTTCAGCACCAGTCACACAAAACTACGTACCCTTCCATTAGCCCCACAGCTTGGTCTCAGCACAAGGCCCATCAGCACAGTGCCCAATTACCAGCCTCCCATATCCTAATTATTTACATAAAATGCCCAGCAGCAATCCAAAGCTGGCTGCGTGTATAAAATCAGCACAATTCTGCACAATATGCCCCCTAGTGCCTCCAAACTTCTCTTAAGAATTCTCACGGATCGTAAGTACCATCGTGCTACAAGAGAAACTTTTAAGTCTCATTTTAAACGAGCACTTAAATTCTCTCTTTATGCATGTTCGGCGTGAACGCTCCAAAAGAGAGCCTGGGTGCTTTTAAAAGAAAGGTTGCCCGCAGGCGTGCACCCTATTGGGAACATAGGTTGTAGGATAGAATCCACAATATCAGTAGCATGTCCGACTGCTGTTCAGAAATTCAGGAACAGGCATTGGTGCAAAGATGGCGAATCCAACATAGGTTGACTGAGTTGGATGGTAGTTAGATGTGCTGGTTGCCTGGGTGGGCACGTGTAGTTCAAGGTCCTGTTTGAGTTGAGGATGACCGGGATCTTACCATGACCTGTCGGGTTAGGCCACTATCAGAGGTGTTGCTCAAGGCTTCCGCAACCTGCTGCGGAAATCTTGCTTAGCTGTATCTGGTATTGGTGTGTTGATGCATGTAGGGGGTGGCTTTGTTAGGGCTGTGGGCTCAGGATGAGTGTGAGATACAGGATCGATGTTTGGCATAGATGCAAGGAGCAGGGCCCTCGCAATAAACTGTTAGGACCTCACATATTACATCACCCATGACACGGTGAGTGGTTTTGGACGAGTGAAGTGTGAGACTAACTATAACATCCCTGTAATGATTTTCTTTCAGTGAATTTCTAAGTTTTTTTGATCTATTTCCTAATTATAATGGTTTTTCAAATTCCATTTCTAAAATATTATGTTCCTCTAATGTTTAGTTTTTTTGGTTAATTTGTGGGCTTTATTTTTAGTTTTTTTTGCACAATTGACAGCCTTCCTATCATCTTTCTTTTTAGCTATACCACTTCTAAACGATCAGTATTTCTTTAACCCTTTCCATGTTTCCTGCGATGAACGTCAATTTGGTTGTGCTTTCTCATAAATGTGCAGATACACTGTGATGCTCAGAGCACCCACCCCCGTGTAGCTTCGCAGTGCGCTTCACAGAGTTATATGGGGTCTGCGCTGATCGACACAAAGGCTCCATGGATCTCACGTGTGACCAAAAAAAACATTTTGGGGCATTTTACTGTCCACTAAACATGCTTCCCCCTCATTTATAACATATGTACATGATCAGGAAAGCTCTCACCTGACCCATTCAATTAACAAACAAGCAACTTTTCAGACCCAGAGATGTAAAATCGAGGGTGCACTTTTTCTGTGAAGGTATGGCCAGTCAATCAGGACCTTGCATTGGCGTGTGGAGTCACGGATCCCCGGCGGGTAGATCCATGGAGAATTCGCATCCCTAGGTATATAAATTTGATTTTCAGTTAATTTACTGAACAGATATACAGCACATCACAAAAAGCACTTTTTCTTGATCAAGAGCTAACTTTCTGCCAAATGTGGAGTAATTCCGTCCAGCGGTTAGGGCTGTAGCAGTGTCTAAAACCTAAATGGGAATTCATTAATCTTGGGAAAATGTGTTTTGGGAACCCCCATTTGTCTTGGCCCCCACTTGATGGATCACCCCGAAAATTTCAACACAGCAGTTGAACTAAGTGCCATACTAATTTTGAAAGGTTTGTGAAGATTCGTAAAATGGCAGCAAAGTTATTGGCAAAAGAAAAAATGTTTTTCCTTTGGAAACTAGGTCCTACCTACTGGCGATCTCCAGTAGGTAATGCATTTGTATATATATATATATATATATATATTACCTACTGGCGGTCGCCAGTAGGTAGTTATAGTTAGGACCCTGTTTTCATAGGAAATCCGCAACATTCTATTTTGAATAACTTTGGCGCCGGTCGACGAATCCTCGCGAATTTCTCAAAATAGGTGGGGCGCTACGCTCCGCTCCTACCCTGAAAGTCTCGGGGGGATTCGTCAAGCGGGGGCTGAGATAAAAGGGGGGTCCCAAAACGCGTTTTTCCCATGCATTTTTCCATAGGACCTTTAGACAGGGCTACAGCCCGAACGGCTGAACAGAATTACTAGAAATTTGGCAGAGAGGTAGTCCTCAGGTCAAGGAAGTGCCTTTTGTAGGTTTGGTGTAAATCTGTTCAGTAGATTCTGAGAAAATAGCCTTTAAATCAATATATATATCTGAGCCAGCTTACGGTACGCTTACCGTAAGCTTACCGTACGCGTACGGTGGCGTGCGCGAGCGCGATTCTGATTGGCTGTTACATCTAAGTAAACATTCGAATCGGTGGAAACCAGGAAGCGGCGGCCGCCATTTTCTCTCTCGCACTCTGAGGGGGGGGGCTGTAAACAAAGGCAAAAAACATATAAAGGGGCTGTTTAGACAGTGCCCATGCACATAGCCATGTTAGTTGAGTCCTCAAAGATCCCCCAAGGCCAAAAACGGTAAATTTTTATTTTTAGAAAATTTCGCCGATTACGCTTACCGTACGCGTACGGTGCGCTTACGCTAAAAATTTTAATAAAAAAAAAAACACTCTCTGTGCATGGCATATTATTGTCATCACTTACAAATTAAATTTAACAGATTACCTATCACAAGGAAGCGCATAATATGTCCTCCATGTGCGCACGGTGCGTGCCCACCTTGCGTGTACGGCACTAACTGCGTAAAGTGGGCGCGCGGTGCGCTTCGCGCACCGCGTGCTCACTGTGCGCGCACGGAACGAACTGCGTTAAGTGGGCGTGCACGCCACGAATGGCGTAAAGTAACTTAGCATTTAAAAAAACGTACAAATTCACTGAAAAAACCATAGGTTTCACACACGTTATAGTTAGGAATTAGCATTTAAAAAACCTTGCAAATTCACTGAAAAAACCATAGGTTTCACACATGTTATAGTTAGCGGAAATTTTACTGATAAAAAACCAATGAAATTCCCCCGTTATAGTTAGTGCAGGCAACTATAACTTACGCGACCGCAATCTTCTGCTGATGACATATGTGTCTTTATGAAAAAAAAATATTTGTAATATATGTATAGCTAAAAATGTATGGAAGAAGACATGGGCAAATAAGTGTCTAAATACAGTATTAGCATCAGCAGAGGATTGCGGTCGCGTGAGTTATAGTTGCCTGCACTAACTATAACGGGGGAATTTCATTGGTTTTTTATCAGTAAAATTTCCGCTAACTATAACATGTGTGAAACCTATGGTTTTTTCAGTGAATATATATATATATATATATATATATATATCTATATATATATATATATATATATATATATATATATATATATATTCATTGTAAAAAACAAAGGTTTCAGGGGCGTTATAGTTAGTTGGACATTTCACTTGCACGAAACCATAGAAATTCCCCCGTTATAGTTAGTTCAGCTAACTATAACTCGCGTGCCCGCAATGCACTGCTGATGACGTCACATATTGCATCACTCATGACATGGTCAGTGACATCACTGATGACATCTCAAATTACATCACTGATGACATCATCCTTGTGATAGAGTGGCAGACCTCCTTTCACCCTAATATAACCTTTGATACACACACTCAAAAATACAAACTAACATTTTCAAAACAATGGACACACCTATTCAGAAATTCCAAGATCTACACACACATCCACTCATTCACCAACAGTCCCTATACAGTCACTCATACATGTACTTACTCATCATATGTACTCATACACCTATACATCCTGTTACACACCGCCACTCATCCACAGAGTTACTCACACACATAGTCACACATGCAAACAAAGTATCAAACATCCATTTACTTGCATATACAGTTATACACACACTACCACCCTTACTTCTACAGAAAATTACACATACTTACTCTCTTAAACAATCACTTATTGAAACACCTACTTATTTGTACAGGAACTCTTCCAATCTCTCACTCTCACATATACTCACTTATATACACCAAAACTCACATATAGTAGTTTAAAACATATGTAGTTACTCATAAAGACACTATTGAGACAGTCATACACTCACTAACACACCCATACACACACTCATCCACCTATACGGTCCTGCACACATGCTGTCTTCAACACATACAAACAGTGAGTCACTCATTCATGCATCTATACACTAAGTAATACCCCCCACCGAACCATACAGACACTCATACTGATACTCAAAAAACCAACTAATAACCCATATAGACACTCATATAGCTACTCACCAACCCATGCAGCCACTTATACACAAAGTGAGAGACTGATACAGATATTTATATATTTAAACATTACTCACTAACCCATGTATTCACTAAGATACACTTAATCAGTCAGTTATACAATCAATTTTACAAAAAAATTCATCCATTTAGACACTTATATACCCATTTATTCTTCCATCGACCTTGAGATATAAATATATAAAACATATTTAATTTTCAGAAAAACACACATTCACTTGATGATGTCATGAGTGATGTCATTTTAGATGTCATCAGTGATGTCATGAGTGATGTCACTGACCATGTCATGAGTGATGTAATATGTGACGTCATCAGCAGTGCATTGCGGGCGCGCGAGTTATAGTTAGCTGAACTAACTATAACGGGGGAATTTCTATGGTTTTGTATGAGTGAAATGTCCAACTAACTATAACACCCCTGAAACCTATGTTTTTTTTAGTGAATTTCTAAGGTGTTTTAAATGCTAATTTCTAGCTATAACGTGCCTGAAACCTATGTTTTTTTCAGTGAATATATATCTATTTATTATACTATGTATAGATGTGAAAATGTCTCCATTCGCCTGTGTGCCTCGGTGGCACAGAAAAAATGGGTGGAACTGACGTCAGCACGCCGACGAGGTCCTCTTATGGCTCCGATGACGTCATATGGTGTTGCTAGCGGAGCCGTGCTATTATGGCGTCCTTGTCGACGTGGGAGAGCTAGGAAAGAATTTCCTTGGCATGCTGGTGCAGGGGATATTCACCTAAGTGTTCAGGCTAGTCCTTTGGGAGCAACTGTTTATGTTGCCACTCCAGAAACTGAAACCAGTGATCCGAGGGCAGAGGCCCTGCAGATGGCACACGAGGTGGGGTGCCCAGTCGTGTGCACCGGCAGGGGAGCGAAGTGATAAGCACCACAACCCACAAAAAAGGTAACGAGGGCACTGAATAACACAGGATCTTCTCTTTGTATCTGGCAGGAACAACAAAGTCAAAATGCCCTAGTAGCAAAATGTTGAATTAGTGCTACACTACAACGGTCTTCAAAAGGACCTGCAATGCCACTTCTGCCTCCCGAACCCTGGAGACGGCACATGGGTCATGCGGTATGGTCATACTGCGGTGGAACGCACACTCATTGACCTCTCATGGCACTGCTCCACACTTCTGGGAGGATGCTTTCCATTAGCTATGTTTTCTGATGACGTGTCGCGCCGGCCCATCCAACAACAGAACTCCTTTAGATCCAAACAGACTCTTCCACTTTTTCTCTGGAAGTGAATCCAGGCCACACAGACACTTTCACAATACAACAGCTGGGAATGCACTTTTCGGTAAAAAAAAACACATTCCTTCCTCCTAATTATTCAAATAAACGTCTCACTGAAGAACAGGGGCCAGCTTCGATCGGTAAACAGCTGTTACAACAACTTTTTTACTTCGCGATACCATTACAATGCATGCATTACCATGCAGGCTTTGTACATTGCGAAGTCATTACTACACATTTTTTTAGAACGCATGGTCATTTACCACCATGCATGTACAACAAATTTTGTTGTAAAGGTATGTATGGTAAATGACCATGCGTTCTAAAAAACATGTAGACAATCCACGTTGTTGTAAGGAAACAGACGCTCTTCCGTTTCCCCACAACGACGTGCACCGCCCCTCAGAGACGACGTGAAGCAGGAACCATGAGGAGAGAGGAACCACGAGGAGTGAGAGGTAAGGGGGATTGGGCATGGGATGTTTTTTTTTTTCTTCTAGTGTTTAGGGTAGTGCAGTGATGTTTGTGTAGTGTAGGGGGTCGTGCTGGGGGTAGTGTTTTAGGGTTTAGGGTAGTACAGTGGTGTTTGGGTAGTGTAGGGGGTCATGCTGGGGTAGTGTTTTAGGGTAGTGCAGTGGTGTTTGAGTAATGTAGGGGGTCATGCTGGTGGTAGTGTTTTAGGGTTTAGGGTAGTGCAGGGTGCATGTTTTAGCATTCGCGCATTCTTGTGGAAGGTCTCCGTAAGTTGATCAAATCCTTCCAAGTGCCCCGCGTTATGCTATTCACCATCTGGGAGCTACTGGGACCCGCCATCACTAGATCTGGGTCACTGAACACCCCAGGGATACTTTTCGCCAGCTTATCAACTTGATCCCTAAGAGGAGCCAGCACCCTAGAAATAGGCTTGATCCACTGCTGGAGGGAGAAGTTGGGGGGCCATTCCTCCTCCACTTCCTGGTAGGAGGAGTAAAAATGGTCTTCTGGAGAAGACATGATAGCAGAGAGTGTGAGCACAGAACAAATGCCCTTGAAATCCTTAAGGCAGCCCCCTCGCCGGTGCCCCAACAGATGAGCTTTCACCGAAGCTGTTATAAGAATAGACTGAGGCGCAATACCAAATACCAATTTCCCCACACGTGGCCGAGTGGGGAAATCACCACATAGCGGTGTCAAAATTAGGCGAGGGTTGGTCAGGAATCAAGCGGACACTAAAGGAGTGACCGGATTCCCAAACGCGCGTAAAGACCAGCGGGAGCGCTCGACGGAGCTGCCTCGTTCGGACCAGATGCGCCTGACAGGATCTCACCGGGCGCAGAGCGCACAGCGGGAGAAACTGCGAGGGGGAGAGTGCTCTCGGGCAAGAGCCTGCTGCGCAGGGAATAAGAAACAATACTAAGGCAATAATGCTAATAACGTGCACAAGAAACCGCTATTCAAACAGCAACAACGTCAGATTCAGCCAAGAATGTAAGGAATGAACTTCACTGACGAGCAGTGAAGAAAGAGGAAGTGGAAGGGACGTCACGATATTATATACGATGGACTATAGTTGCCTTGGAGACTACCCCCCTAATGGTTCATGGGTTGTGTAGTCTTTTGTTTAATGATTGTTGTGTTACATTTTCTTTGAACTGCTATGCAAATAAAGTGAGGAAAGACATGCATAATCCTCGCCTCCATCCTGCCATAGAATTCATTAAACTTTATTCGATCTGATTTAGAAACATAGATCATAAAAGTGTACATAAAAACAGTAAATCCTCTTTCCTAATACAATACAGTGAGAATTAATTAAAACCAGTAGGTAAAAATGGGTGTTACAAAGCCCAGTTCAGAGCAACTTCAGGTTAACAGAATCGTAAAGTTCAATGTTTCGCAAGATTAATCTCATGTACTTCGTGCAAAACACGCAATAAGGGGTCCAAGTAAGATGCAACGCTCCAATACCTGACCAGTCTGCACTATATAAAACTGCAGAAAAACAAAAAATAAAAAGTGTTTGGCACACTTCTGTCATTGGGCTATATGTGGGCTACATCTGGGAGATATTTGTGCTACATTTGGGCTCTTTATTCTCTGGTGGCCATCTTGGGAGACTTATTTGTTATGAAGTTTCCTAATTTCCTCATTTACTGCAGTCTCCTCAGTAGGAAATGCTTTCAGTTTTTTACTTTGATTCCATCTAGAAGGCATTCAGATGTGTCACACATTTGCCATAAATTCAGAATGTTAGCACTGTAGTTGTTCATTACATCACTGTAGTAAAGCTACTGCTCACCAGGGAGTTAACTGGAAGTCTACTGCTGGTATTGAAAGTGATTGTTTCAGTCTGCATGTCAGAATTTTCTAATGAAATAGAAGAGGATTTGAGATCTCACTTAAATCATGCCCTAAATTTTCTTTCTGCAGCACTAACCATAATTTCTATGGCAAAATGAACCCCCTAATTTTGTTCCTTTTTAACTGAAATGTTTTAAGTGTTACCAGTCTATTGCAATCAAGATGGCTTCAGGTGTGCCATACTTTTGTCATAAGTAAGACTGTTAGCTCTCTACTTGTTCATTAGAACACTCTGGGAAGCTGCAGTAGAACACAAAGGCATCAACCAACAGGCTGCTCCTGTTGAAATATATCAGGAAGATATTTGAGATCACACTTGAAACATGCCCTAATTTTTCTTTCTACAGTACTAACCATAATTTCTATGACAAAATGAACCCCATCATGTTGTTCATTTTTAAATTGAATGTTTTAAGTGTTACCAGTTTATTCCAATCAAGATGGCTTCAGGTGTGCCATACTTTTGTCATAAGTAAGGCTGTTAGCGCTCCAATTGTTCTTTACACTCTGGGAAGCTGTAGTAGAACACAAAGGAATCAACTGACAGTCTCTGCCCTTGTTGGATGTACATGATTTACTGAGAATGACAGACTTCATTCTCACATGACTGAGAAAGATAATGTGAATTTACAGAAAATATGCTCTCATTTTAGCTTCAGTTTTCTCTCAAACATGATTCATGATATCCCAGCAGAAGGTTTTTCACAGGGTAAAATCACCTTAGAACACACCACAAATCCTGAAATCAGTATGGTACCATCAACAAATGAATTCTAATGTAACTAAAGTCTGTTATCGACCTTTATAGTTCTTCTTTTGGTAACCCTCAAAATCTGCGATTCACTGCAATGCATTTCAATGGGGTACTATCATGTATATTGGTCCCAAGATGGCTGCCAGCAATTCCAGGATGAAGTGCTGACAGCCAATCAGATCTCACAATGAGATGTGTCGTTAGGCAGATATTGAAACTTTTTCTTTTTCCAATTTCTCATTCACAATTGAACGGATTTACACCATTTAACAAAAAGGGATCTTTCTGAACCAAGGGCTACCTTATTGCCAAATTTGGTGTAATTCTGTTCAGCAGTTCGGGCTGTAGCCGTGTCTAAAGTTTCCTATGGGAATTAACATAGAGAAAACATATTTTTGGGACCCCCCTTTTTTCTCAGTCCCACCTTGCCAAATCACCCCGAAACTTTTAAGATAAAAAGGTAGCCCTTGGTTCAGAAAGAGACCTTTTTTTCAAATGTTGTAAATCCGTTCAGTAGTTCCTAAGAAATTAAAAAAATCAAGGTAAAAAAAATCAATTTCCCATAGCAAACTTAAGACACGGTTACAACTGAAACTGTTGAACGCAATTACACCAAATTTGGCAAAAAGGTAGTGCTTGTTTCATAAAGCGACCTTTTTTTAAATGGTGTAAATCCATTCAACTATTTATATATCTGGGCAGGACCTAACTACACAAGCACAAGCTTGGCTCTAATTGGCTGCCAACACTTCAATCCAGGAAGTGTTGGCAGCCATCTTGATGCAATGGTATTTAGGTCTCGCCTAGCGACGCATCGCATGCACTGACCACTACACAAACACCACTGCACTGCCCTAAAACCTAAAACACTACCCCAGCATGACCCGCTACACTGCCCCAACACCACTGCACTGCCCTAAACCCTGAAACACTACCCACCGCATGACACCCTACACTGCCCGAACACCACTGCACTGCCCTAAACCCTGAAACACCACCCCCAGCACGACCCCCAACACTGCCCGAACACCACTGCACTGCCCTAAACCCTGAAACACGACCCCCTACACTGCCCGAACACCACTGCACTGCCCTAAACCCTGAAACACCACCCCCAGCATGACCCCCTACACTTCCCGAACACCACTGCACTGCCCTAAACCCTGAAACACCACCCCCAGCAAGACCCCCTACACTGCCCGAACACCACTACCCTAAACCCTGAAGCACCACCCCCAGCAAGACCCCCTACACTGACCGAACACCACTGCACTGCCCTAAACCCTGAAACACCACCCCCTGCACAACCCCCTTCACTGCCCGAAAACCACTGCACTGCACTAAACCCTATAACACTACCCCCAGCATGACCCCTACACTGCCCGAACACCACTGCTCTGCCCTAAACTCTGAAACACTACCCCCAGCATGTCCCCCTACACTGCCCGAACACTACTGCACTGCCATACACCCTGAAACACTAACCCCAGCACGACCCCATACACTGCCCAAACACCACTGCACTGCCCTTAACCCTGAAACACTAGCCCCAGCACGCCCCCCTACACTGCCCGAACACCACTGTACTGCCCTAAACCCTGAAATACTAGCCCCAACACGACCCCCTACACTGCCCGAAAACCACTGCACTGCCCTAAACACTGAAACACCAGCCCCAGCACGACCCCCTACACCGCCCGAACACCACTGCACTGCCCTAAACTCTGAAACACCACCCCCAGCATGACCCCCTACACCTCCCGAACACCACTGCACTGCCCTAAACCCTGAAACTCCACAACCAGCACGACTCCCTACACTGCCCGAACACCACTGCACTGCCATACATCCTGAAACACCACCCCCAGCACGACCCCTACACTGCCTGAACAGCACTGCACTGCCCTAAACCCTTAAACACCACCCCCAGCACGACCCCCTATGCTGCCGAAACAAAACTGCACTGCCCTAAACCCTGAAACACCATGCCCCGCACAACCCCATACAACGCCCGAACACCACTGCACTGCCCTAAACCCTGAAACACCACCCCGCATGACCCCCTACACTGCCCAAACACCACTGCACTTCCCTAAACCCTGAAACACCATCCCCTGCACGACCCCTTACACTGCCCAATCACCACTGCACTGCCCTAAACCCTGAAACACCACCCCCAGCAAGACCCCTTAAACTGCCCGAACACCACTGCCCTAAACCCTGAAACACCCCCTCAGCACAAACTCCTACGCTGCCTGAACACCACTGCACTGCCCTAAACCCTAAAACACCACCTCCAGCACTACCCCCTACACTGCCTGAACACCACTGCACAGCCCTAATCCCTGAAACACCACCCCCAGCATGACCCCCTACACTGCCCGAACTCCACTGCACTGCCCTAAACCCTGAAACACCACCCCCAACACAACCCCCTACACTACCCGAACACCACTGCACCACCATAAACCCTAAAACACCACGATCCCCTACACTACTCAAACACCACTGCTCTGCCCTGAACCCTAAAGCACTACCCCCAGCACGACCCCCTACACTACACAAACACCACTGCACCACCCTAAACCCTAAAACACTACCCCTAGCCCGACCCCCTTCACTACACAAACACCGCTGCACTACCCTTAACCCTAAAAAACTACCCTCAGACCGACCCCCTACACTACCCAAACACCACTGTACTACCCTAAACCCTAAAACACTGCCTCCAGCCCGACCCCCTACACTACGCAAACACCACTGCACTACCATAAATCCTAAAACACTACCCCCACACGATCCCCTACACTACCCAAAGAGTACTGTACTACCCTAAACTCTAAACACGACCCCCTACACTACACAAACCCCACTGACCTACCCTAAACCCTAAAACACTACCCGCAGCACGACCCCCTGCATTACACAAACACCACTGCACTACCCGAAACCCTAAAATACTACCCCCTACACTACACAAACAACACTGCACTACCCTAAACCCTAAAACAATACTCCCAGCACGACACCCTAAACTACCCAAAAAACACTGCACCACCCTAATCTCTAAAACACTACCCTCAGCAGTACCCCCTACACTACCCGAACACCACTGCACTACCCTAAACCCTAAAACACTACCCCCAGCAGTACCCTCTACACTACCCAAACACCATTGCACTACCCTAAACCCTAAAAGACTACCCCCAGCAGTACCCCCTGCACTGCCCAAACACCAATGCATTGCCCTGAAACCTAAAACACTACCCCAGCACAACCCCCTACACTACCCAAACACCACTGCACTACCCTAAACCCTAAAACACTACCCCCAGCATGACCCCCTACAATACCAAAACACCACTTCACTACCCTAAACCCTAAAATACTCCCCGCAGCACGACTCCCTTCACTACCCAAACACCACTGCATTACCCTAAACCCTAAATCTTCCCCAGCATGACCCCCAACACTACCCAAACACTACTGCACTTCCCTAAACCCTGAAACACCATCCCCTGCACGACCCCTTACACTGCCCAATCACCACTGCACTGCCCTAAACCCTGAAACACCACCCCCAGCAAGACCCCTTAAACTGCCCGAACACCACTGCCCTAAACCCTGAAACACCCCCTCAGCACAAACTCCTACACTGCCCGAACACCACTGCACTGCCCTAAACCCTAAAACACCACCTCCAGCACTACCCCCTACACTGCCTGAACACCACTGCACAGCCCTAATCCCTGAAACACCACCCCCAGCATGACCCCCTACACTGCCCGAACTCCACTGCACTGCCCTAAACCCTGAAACACCACCCCCAACACAACCCCCTACACTACCCGAACACCACTGCACCACCATAAACCCTAAAACACCACGACCCCCTACACTACTCAAACACCACTGCTCTGCCCTGAACCCTAAAACACTACCCCCAGCACGACCCCCTACACTACACAAACACCACTGCACCACCCTAAACCCTAAAACACTACCCCTAGCCCGACCCCCTTCACTACACAAACACCGCTGCACTACCCTTAACCCTAAAAAACTACCCTCAGACCGACCCCCTACACTACCCAAACACCACTGTACTACCCTAAACCCTAAAACACTGCCTCCAGCCCGAACCCCCTACACTACGCAAACACCACTGCACTACCATAAATCCTAAAACACTACCCCCACACGACCCCCTACACTACCCAAAGAGTACTGTACTACCCTAAACTCTAAACACGACCCCCTACACTACACAAACCCCACTGACCTACCCTAAACCCTAAAACACTACCAGCAGCACGACCCCCTGCATTACACAAACACCACTGCACTACCCGAAACCCTAAAATACCACCCCCTACACTACACAAACAACACTGCACTACCCTAAACCCTAAAACAATACTCCCAGCACGACACCCTAAACTACCCAAAAAACACTGCACCACCCTAATCTCTAAAACACTACCCTCAGCAGTACCCCCTACACTACCCGAACACCACTGCACTACCCTAAACCCTAAAACACTACCCCCAGCAGTACCCTCTACACTACCCAAACACCATTGCACTACCCTAAACCCTAAAAGACTACCCCCAGCAGTACCCCCTGCACTGCCCAAACACCAATGCATTGCCCTGAAACCTAAAACACTACCCCAGCACAACCCCCTACACTACCCAAACACCACTGCACTACCCTAAACCCTAAAACACTACCCCCAGCATGACCCCCTACAATACCAAAACACCACTTCACTACCCTAAACCCTAAAATACTCCCCGCAGCACGACTCCCTTCACTACCCAAACACCACTGCATTACCCTAAACCCTAAATCTTCCCCAGCATGACCCCCAACACTACCCAAACACCACTGCACTACCCTAAACCCTAAATCTGCCCTCAGCATGACCCCCTACACTACCCAAACACTACTGCACTACCCTAAACCCTAAAACACTACCCCCAGCATGACTCCTTACACTACACCAACACCACTGCACTACCCTAAACCATAAAACACTACCCCAGTACGACTCCCTACACTACCCAAATACAAATGCACTGCCCTAAACCCTAAAACACTACCCCCAGCACGACCCCCTACACTACACAAACACCACTGCACTGCCCTAAACCCTAAAGCACTACCCCCAGCACGACCCCTACACTACACAAACACCACTGCACTACCATAAACCCTAAATCTCCCCCAAGCACGACCCCCTACACTACAGAAACAACACTGCACTATCCTAAACCCTAAAACACTACCATCAGCACGACCCCCTACACTACACAAACACCACTGCACTACCCTAAACCACTACCCCCAGCATGACCCCCTACACTACACAAACACCACTGCACTACCCTTAACTCTAAAACACTACCCCAGCACGACCCCCTACACTACCCAAACACCACTGCACTACCTTAAACCATAGAAAAGTAACCACCACACCATGCCCAATCCCTCCTTACCTTTCACTTCTCATGGATCCCTCTCCTTGTGGTTCCTGCTTCATGTCGTCTCTGAAGGACGGTGCATGTCGTTGTGAGAAAATAACATAGCCTCTGTTTCCCTACAACGACGTAGATCATCTACATCACTGATGACCTCATCCAGTGATTGTGTGTTTCTGTAAAGTTTAAATATGTTTTATATGTATGCCAAAGTGTATTGAAGAATGAGCGGGTGTATAAGTTTCTAGTTGAAGGATTTAGTAGGTGCGTGACTGACTGTATAAGTGAGTGATTAAATGTGTCTTACTGAATGCATGGGTTAGTGACTAAACTGTCTGAATGTCTTTATCAGTATGTCTGTTGTTGTGTAAGCTGCTGCATGTGTTGGTCAGGGGCTACATGGGTTATTGATTGGTTACCTGAGTATTTGTATGGCTGCCTGAGTGTGTGGGTGGGTGGGAGGTGTGTGACTCTGTTCATAGATGTGTGAGTGGTTGATTCACTGGGTGTATGGGTTCAAGAGTGCATGTGGAAACAGCTGTATGAGTGGGTGAGTGTGTGTATAGGTGTGTTGGTGAGTGAATGGATGTCTCAGTGGTACATGTGCAAGTAACTACATATGTAAAAGGCAGTATATGTGAGTGATGGTGTATATAAATAACTATATGTGAGAGTCAGTAATTGTGAGAGTGGCTGCATGGATGGGTGTGTATTTGTATCAGTGATTATATAAGAGAGTAATTATGTGTTAGTATCTGTATGACTAAGTGAGGTGGTGTCTGTATAACTGTATAGGTGAGTAAATGGAAGTATGATTGATTCTTTGCATGACTGACTACGTGTGTGAGTAACTCTGGATATGCGGCAGTGTATGAGTGTCTGTATAGGTGTATGAGTGCACATGATAGTGTTGTATTGATGAGTGACTACATGTATGAGTGACTGTATAGGTGAATGAGTGGATGCGTGTGTAGACCTAGGAATCAGTCAGCGCGGATTTAGTAACTGGTATTGATATGTCTATTTTTTCAAAATTGGTAGTCTGTATTTTAGAGTGGGTGTATCAAAGGTTATATTCAGGTGTGAGGAGGAGCATCACATTTTCACGTGGATGATGTCATCAGTGATGTTATTTGAGATGTCATCAGTGATGTCATCAGTGATGTCACTGACCATTTCATGAATGATGTAATATGTGACGTCATCAGCATTGCATTGCGGGGGCACATGTTATAGTTAGCTCACCTAACTATGACACCGGAATTTCTATGGTTTTGTATGAGTGAAATGTCCAACTAAGTATAACGTTCCTGAAACCTATGGTTTTTACAGTGAATAGATGTATATATATATCCAACAAATGCTGTTTGTAGAAGAGTAGGATCTGCTTCACATGGGTACCCCCACATTTTGCTGGTGTTTCACTGTTTTTCGACCTTAGTCTGGCTGTGGCCCTGCTAATCAGGACCCCAGCCTAGCTGCTTCCTCTCTAAAATGGTTTCCATGTACAGTAGGTACATCTCTAATTGGATTCTGGAGTGCCTTATAAGTCCCTAGTATATGGTATAATATGTACCCAGGGCATAGGTAACTCAGAGGCATACCAGGAGCTGCAGCATGTATTGTGCCACCATTGGGAAGCACTCCAAAATGACACCACAGGTCTGCTACTGCAGCCTGGGTATGGTGGTGCATGCACCCCTTACTGTGGTATAGGCTACCTATATCACTACCATTGCACACACATATAAAACCTATAAGTCACTCCTATGGCAGGCCTTAACAATCCTGAAGGCAGAGTGCTTGGTTTCGTGAGAGGGTGCCCCTGCATGAGCAGAGCCCCTCTGCAGCATTCTGAGTACCTTCTCTGATGCTGTTTGTGGTGCAGCCGGACCATATACTCTTAAGTGCATTATAACCTTGCGGTAAATGCTAACTTTGGACTAGCTGCACGGAAATGTGTCGTGTTTGGTGTCAAACACTTTGGAATACTACCCCCTGCCAGTTCTGGTGGCGGGGTCAGCATTCCACCCTTCTAGAGGGAGAGACATGTACCCACTGGTCTAACCGGTAAAGACTTTCTAGAGCCCTTGCATCACAAAATTGATGCCACTGCCACAGACACGGGTCTGGCCTCCTGCTGCTGACCGAAACACCAGCAGGGGAGGCCTGGACAATAGGTTTCCTGTCACAGGGAGGTGTAACCACCTCCCCAGACAGGCAGATGTGTATTGGGGCTGGGCGGGAGAAGTCTCTGGTGTTTTGAAGTACTGCACTGGGGGCACACTTGGTGTCCCTGTGCATAGTCCAGTTCAAACCGGTTTCAGGAGCTACCTGCCCCTGCTCTGGCATGAAACTGGACAAAGGAAATGCAGGTAACCACCCCTCTTTCCAAACCCTCCCATAGGTGGGTCCCCAGAGTATGTCCAACCCCCTATCTTAGTAACCCAGTCCTTGAGACTTCAGATTACCCTGGACGAAACTCTGCAACATATATCCTGGACCTTCGACTTTTTATTTCAACTAAAAGATGGAAGAAATCTCCCTTGGGGTCAAGGAGTGACTCCCCTGCTTGGCAGGCACTTAAGAAGCAACTGTCCGGTCTGCAACTCTGAAGCTCCCGCCGGACGCTGAAGTCTTTGCATCACCAGAGGTAAATTTCCAGACTTCCCCAAGGCTACCCTGAGTCCACAGCAAAGCTGAGGCCCGTGGCTATCGTGGGTGACATGGAACCTTGACCCATGGACACCATGAACTTTTGCTGGTATATCATCTTCTTCAAAGTTGTGCTTTGTGCTCTGAGTAGCCACAGCCTTGGGCACCTACTGCATCGAATATCTCTGGCCTCCACTTCACGAGTGACCCATGGGCCAGTCTCCAGTGCGACTGCTCGAGGATCCTTCGCAATCGCTAGCCCGTTGGCTAGTGGGTCTCCACGAAGGCAACTCCTTTTCTGCTTGAGCTTTCCTGGTTGCTCCAGATGTGTCCTGGCTTACCTTCACTGGGTGAGTCCACCAGAACTTGCTGGATTGCACCGACGTCTTTCTTCTATTTCCACTTGACTTGCCATTGCCAAGGCTTGTTGGGTCCATTCTGGTCACCGACACCGCAGCACTCAACATACTTTGTGGGACAGCTTGAATCCAGCTCCTGATCATGGTCGACGCCTCCTGGACCTCGTGGCTGAAGAGTCAAGATACCCATCAACTCACCTGAAGCACCCGACATCTGTGGGCATTGGACTATCGTGCCCCTGGTCACTGGTAAGTGACCCAGACTCTGTCCCCTCTGCTTTCAGGTTCCTTCCATCCTCGATCCAGGCTTGGATCTCTTCAGACACTTCTCCTCTTCATGGCAGCAGCACTTCTTTGCCAGCTTCCATTGAAAACAACGCTGCGACCCGACACCAAAAGACACCCATGCACCCGGCTTCCCTGGGTGAGGTAACTCGAGTACTCCAGTGCTCCCGTGGGTGTTGGCCCTAGACACCTCTAAGTCCAAAAGGGTTTGCTTGTCGTCATCCTCTAAGTGTCCTTAACTTGTAATTTTCCAACAGCGACTTTCACCATAGAAGTCAATGGCGATTCGGGTCTGTGTTCTAACACTGTATGCGTCCCCGGTGGGTCCCCTGCATCACTACCTCGGGTGGTACCTTGGGGCCCAAACACTTCTACAAGCTCTAAACCTTGTGTCTAGTTCAGTTGTGGTTCTTATACCACTTTATTGGTATATGGTTTGGTACACCCCTAGGGCCCAAACATTTATTTGTGCTTTTACTGTTGAATACTGACTTGTAACTTAAGTACTTCGAACTTTAGCCTCATAAAGAGACTAAAGGGGTGAGTTTTATCTTAAATACATATATTTTGAATATATACCTGGTGTGGTTGTCTTTTCATTTGGTCACTCAAGAGATTATAGACTGGTAAAACAAGCTGCTTTACATTCCTTCAAGACTTAGCCTGACGGCTGCTCTCCATAGCTACCACTAGGATAGCTTTCAATAAAGGTAGTCTTTAACCTATCACCATAAGGGGTTGTTTGGACTGGAACAAGGTGCCACCTTTAATTAGTGGACAGCATATACCAGGCCAACTTCTCACACCGTTCTACCTTTTAGTAATTTCAGGGACGTTATAGTTAGAAATTAGCATTTAAAAAACCTTAGAAATTCACTGAAAAAAACACCAGTTTCAGGGACGTTATAGTTAGTTGGACATTTCAGAGAAATTTGTCTGTTATAGTTAGTTGAGCTAGCTATAACTTGCACACCCGCAATGCACTTCTGAAGACGTCACATATTACATCATTCAATACATGGTCAGTTACATTACTGATGACATCACTGATGACATCTCAAATGACATCACTGATGACATCACTGATGACATCATTCAGTGACTGTGTGTTTCTTTAAAGTCTAAATATGTTTCATATTTATATTTGCCAAGGTGTATTGAAAAATGAGTGGGAGTATAAGTGTCTGAATGGATGATTTAGTAGGTGCATGATTGACTGTATAAGTGAGTGATTAAACGTGTCTTACTGAATGCATGGGTTAGTAACTAATCTGTGTGAATGACTGTATCAGTCTGTCAGTTGGTGTGTAAGTGGCTGCATGGGTTGGGGAGTAACTACATGAGTGTCTATATGGGTTATTGATTGATTGTCTGAGTATCTGAGTATCTTAGTATGGGTGCCTGAGTGTCTGTGTGGGTTGGTGGGGGGTGGGTGACTGTGTGATTCACTGGGTGTATAGGTCCTGGGTGTATAGGTCCAAGAACGCATCTGTGAAGGGCTGTATGGTTGAGTGAGTGTGTGTATGGGTGTGTTGGTGAGTGAATGGATGGATGTCTCAGTTGTACATGTACGAAAAAAGACATATGTGAAAGGCAGTATATGTGAGTGTAGGAGTATATAAATGACTATACATGAGAGTGAGTGATTGTGAGAGTGGCTGTATTGATGAGTGTGTGCTTGTATCAGTGATTGTATAAGAGAGTAAGTATGTGTTAGTATCTGTATGAATAAGTGAGGTGGTGTGTGTATAACTGTATAGGTGAGTAAATGGGAGTGTGATTAATTCTTTGCATGACTGACTAGGTGTATGAGTAACTCTATGGGTTTTAGATTGGGTGTATCAAAGGTTATATTGGGGTGTGAGGAGATGCATCAGATTATAATTAAGGGTGGGCGGAATTTGCATCGTCACGCTACGCAAAGCGGTAAAAAATCTCTGCGAACATGCAGAAATTCCGCAAACACGCGGAATTGCTTGTTCGCGATTCTTTTTTCCTGTTCGTGATCGCTGTTTGCGTGCTCGGGGGAAATATCTCGCGAACACGCATTTTGAGAACGCAAACAAGGAAAAAAGTTCCGCTAAGCCACGGAACGCAGAATTTTGGGCAATTCCGCGTTCTCCGCCGAACGCGAAATTACCCAAATTATGCGAGCGGAACGGAATTTACCGCCCAGGCCTAATTATCATGTGGATGATATCATCAGTGATGTCATTTGAGATGCCATCAGTGATGTCATCAGTGATGTCACTGACCATGCCATGAAACATGTAATATGGGACATCATCGGCAGTACATTGCGGGGGCGTGAGTCATAGCTAGCTCAACTAAATATAGCGGCTGAATTTCTTTGGTTTTGTACGAGTGAAATGTCCAACTAACTATAACGTCCCTGAAACCTGTGGTTTTTTCATTGAATTTCTAAGGTTGTTTAAATGCTAATTTCTAACTATAACGTCCCTGAAACCTATAGTTTTTTTAGTGAATTTCAAGGGTTTTTTAAATGCTAATTTCTAACTATGGCTACAGAGGTAGGATATGTGCAGAAAGAGGAAGAAAGGCGCAGAAAGATGCAAGAGATATACAGAGAGAACCAACAGATGTGCAGAAAGAGGCCTTGTTGCAAAGTCATCCTGCGCCCCCAATTATTTGCTGACTGGTGGTAACTGACTCTGACTAACCAGACCCAGAGCCAGTGCTATGCTGAAAGACACTTAGAATATACTTAGAATACAGTAAAAACACCTACATACAATAGGGTACACTATGGGTTGGGGTACCCCTGTGAGTGGCATGACATCCCGTGTAAGGCCCTAGTACATAGTAGGGCAGGAGGATTAAAATTACCTCTAGCTAGAGGCAAGAGAAGTGCAGAAAGAAGCAACAGACGTGCCGAAAGAGGCAAGAGAGGTGCAGAAAGAAGCAAGTGAAATGCAGAAAGAGGCAAGAGAGGTGCACCAAGAGGCAAGAATGGTACACAAAGAGGCAAGAGGAGTGCAGAATGAAGGAACAGAGGTGAAAAAAGAGGCAAGCAGGGGCAGAGAATGGTAGGAGAGGTGAAGAGAGGTACATAAAGAGGCAAGAGGGGTACAGAAAGAAGGAGAGAAGTGCAGAAAGAAGCAACAGAGGTGCTGAAAGAGTTGTGAAGGGTGCAGAAGGAGCAAGAGAGGTGCAGAAAACCAACAGAGGTACAGAAAGAGGCAAGAGAGGTACAGAAACAGGCAGGAAAGGTACAGAACAAGGGGACAGGGGTGGAGAAAGAGGAAAGATAGGTGCAGAAAGAGAAAGAGGGGTACAGCAAAAGGCAAGAGGGGTGCAGAAAGAAGCAAGAGCATTGCAGAATTAATTAACAGGTTCAAAAAGAGCCACGAGGAGTGCAGAAAGAGCTACGAGAGGTGCAGAAAGCAGTAAGAGAGGTACAGAAAGAGGCAGGAGGGTACAGAAAGAAGGAAGAGAAGTGCTGAAAGAGGCAAGAGAATTGCTGAAAGAAGCAACAGAGGTGTAGAAAGAAGCAAGAGAAGTGCAGAAAGAGGCAAGTGAGGTGCAGAAAAAAGCAAGAGCAATGCAGAAAGAACCAACTTGGTGCAAAGAGAAGCAACAGGGGTGCAGAAAAAGGTAGGAGAGGTGCACAAAGAGGCAAGAGAGGTACAGGAAGAGGAAGGAGGGATACGGAATGAAGGAAGAGAAGTGCAGAAAGAAGCAACAGAGGTGCAGAAAGAGGCAAGAGAGGTGCAGAAACAGGCAGGAAAGGTGCAGAAAGAGGGAACATGGGTACAGAAAGAGGCAAGAGAGGTATAGAAAGAAAAAGAGGGGTATAGAAAGAGGCAAGAGGGGTGCAAAAAGAAAACAAGTGAGGTGTAGAAAGAGGCAACATAGTTGTAGAAAGACGCAAGAGAGGTGCTGAACCAAGCAACACAAGTGCAGAAAGAGGCATGAGAATTGCTGAAAGAAGCAACAGAGGTGTGGAAAGAAGCAAGAGAAGTGCAGAAAGAGGCAAGTGAGGTACAGAAAGAGGCAAGAGAGGTGCAGAAAATGGAAAGAGGCAAGAGGGATGCAAAAAAGGGAAGAAGGGTGCAGAAAGAAGCAAGAGATGTGCAGAAAGAAGCAGGAGGAGTCCAGAAAGAAGCAAGAGAGGTAGAGAAAGGGGAAAGACAAGTGCTGAAAGAGACAACAGTTGTGCAGAAAGAGACAACAGTGGCGCTGAAAGAAGCAACAGAGGTGAAGAAAGAGGCAATAGAGGTGCAGAAAGAAGTAACAGAGGTGCAGAAAGAGGCAAGACAGGTGCAGAACAAGGTAAGAGCAGTGCAGAAAGAACCAAGAGATGTGCAGAATGAGGCAAGAGGGGTACAAAAAGAGGCAAGAGATTTGCAGAAAAAGGGAAGAAGGGTGCAGAAAGCAAGAGAAGTGCAGAAAGAGGCAAGTGAGGTACAGAAGGAGGCAAGAGAACTGCAGAAAGAGGCAAGAGCGTTGTAGAAACAGGCAACAGAGGTGCAGAAAGAGGGAACAGGCGTGCAGAAAGAGGCAAGAGGGGTGCAGAAAGAGGTAAGAGGGGTACAGAAAGAATCTAGAGGGATGCAGAAATTTGCAACAGAGGTTCAAAAAGACACAAGAGAACTGCAGAAAAATTCAAGTGAGCTGCAGAAAGAGACATGAGAGGTGCACAAAGAAGCAACATGGGTACACAAAAAAGTAGGAGGGGTGCAGAAAGAAGCAAGAGAAGTACAGAAAGAAGCAACAGAGGTGCAGAAAGAGGCAAGAGGGGTACAGAAGGAGAATAAGAAGTGCAAAAAAGAAGCAACTGAGGTGCAGAAGGAGGCAAGAGAAGTGGAGAAAGAGGCAAGAGAGTTGTAAAAACAGGCAAAAAGGTGAAGAAAGAAACAAGAGCAGTGCAGAAAGAACCAACAGATCTGCAGAAGGAGGCAAGAAGGGTGCAGAAAGAGGCAAGAGGGGTGCAGAAAGAAGCAAGAGCAGTGCTGTAAGAAACCACAGAGGTACAGAGTGAGGCAAGAGGGTTGCAGAAAAAAGCAAGAGCAGTGCAAAAAGAACCAAGAGGCATGCAGGAAAAGAGAAGAAGGGTGCAGAAAGAGAAAAGGAAATGCAAAAAAGAAGCAACTGAGGTGCAGAAGGAGGCAAGAGAAGTGCAGAAAGAGGTAAGAGAGGTGCAAAAACAGGCAAAAAAGGTGCAGAAAGAAACAAGAGCAGTGCAGAAATAATCAACAGATGTGGAGAAGGAGGCAAGAAGGGTGCAGAAAGAGGCAAGAAAGGTGCAGAAATTTACAAGAGAGGTGCAGAAAGAAGCAAGAGCAGTGCAGTAAGAAATAACAGAGGTACAGAAGGAGGCATGAGGGGTGCAGAAAGAAGGAAGAGAAATGCAGAAAGAAGCAACAGAGGTGCTGAAAGAGGCACAAAGGGTTCAGAAATAGGTAAGAGAAGTGCAGAAAGAAGCAACAGAGGTACAGAAAGAGAAAATAGTGGCACGGAAAGAAGAGAGGTGTAGAAAGAGGCATGATAGTTGCACAAAGAGGGAAGAGGGGTGCACAAAGAGGCAAAAGGGGTGCAGAAAGAGGCAAGAGAGGTGCAAAAACAGGTAAAAGGAGTGCAGAAAGGGGCAAGAGAATTGCTGAAAGAAGCAACAGAGGTATAGAAAGAAGCTAGAAAAGTGCATATAGAGGCAAGTGAGATGTAGAAAGAGGAAAGAGAGGTGCAGAAAGAGGGAAGCCGGGTGCAGGAAGAGACAACAGGGGTACAGAAAGAAGCCAAAAAAAGTACTGAAAGAAGCTTGGCAAGTGCAGAATGAAGCAACAGTGGTGCAGAAAGAGGCAAGAGAAGAGCAGAAAGAAGCAACAGAGGTGCAGAAGGAGGCTAGAGAACTGCAGAAAGAGGCAAGAGAGATGCAGAAACAGGGAAAGAGGTGCAGAAAAAGGGAACAGTGATGCAGAAAGAGGTAAAAGAGGTGCAACAAGAGGGAAGAAGGGTGCAGAAAGAAGCAACAGAAGTACAGAAATCAAGGGAAGTGAAGAAATAAGCAATAGAGGTGCAGAAAGAGGCAAGAGGGGTACAGAAAAGTAGGCCTGGGCTAAAATTTCGTTCCGTTCGCGGAAATTGCGATAATTTGACATTTTCGCGTTCCGAGGAAAGCGCGAAAATGTCAAAATTTCCGCATTCCGCAGCTTAGCGATAATTTGGTTCTTGCTCGTGCTGTAAAATAATACATTCTCGCGCGCGCGCGATCGCCTTACCTGAATCCCTGCGTTCGCCGACAAGTTTTCTTGATCCGGTCGCGTTCTCCATGAGATGTTGTATTGTTTTTAGCCATTTGCGCTGTCTCGCGACAGTTCGTGCCCGCAGTGACGTCATGCGTGGCGTGATCACGTCTTTCTTCTCGCGATCATGCACCGCGAGACAACTGAAAACAAGATGGCCGCGCCCACGAGCAACATCATGGGTAAGTTGGCGAGCCGCAACCATGCAGAAAATCTCGCGAACATGCGGGGAAAAAAACTTCCGCATCTTCGCGATATTTCCACGTGTTTGCGATAATTTTTAACATTTTCGCGATAATTTGCGAAAGTGGATTTCGCAAATTCCGCCCACCCCTACAGAAAAGGCAAAAGAAGAGCAGAAATAAGCAAAAGAGATGTGGAAAGAGGCTACATGGGTGTAAAAAGAGGCAAGAGAGGTGCAGAAGGAGTCAAGAGACGTACACAAAGAAGGACGAAGGGTGCAGAAGGAGGCAAGAGAAGTGCAGAAAGAAGCAACAAAGATGCAGAAAGGTGGAGGAGGGGTGGAGAAAGAGGCAACAGAGAGGCAGAAACGGAGAAGTGGGGTGGAGAAAGAGGCAAGAAGAATACAGAAAGAAGCAAGAGAGTTGCAGAAAGAAACACAAGAAATGCAGAAAGAAGGAACAGAGTTTCAGAAAGAGGCAACATATGTGCATAAAGAGGGATGAGGGGTGCAGAAAGAAACAAAAGAAGAGCAGAAAGAAGGAACAGGGTTACAGAAAGATGTAAGAGGGGTGCAGAAAGAGGGAATAGGGGTGCAGAAAGAAGCAAGAGAGGTGCAGAAAGAAACAAGAGTAGTGCAGAAAGATGCAACAGAGATGCAGAAAGAGGGACGAGGGGTGCATAAAAAGGCCCAATGGGAAAGAGGGATGGAGAAAGAGGCAAGAGGTGTGCAGAAAGAAGTAAGAGAGGTGCAGAAAGTAACAAAAGAAGTACAGAAAGAAGGAACAGAGGTGCAGATAGATGCAAGAGGAGTGCACAAAGAGAAGAGGGGTGTAGAAAGAGGCACAAGGGGTGCAGAAAGAAGCAAGAGAAGTACAGAAAGACACAAGATAAGTGCAGAAATAAGCAACAGAGATGCAGAAAGAGTAAAGAGGGGTAGAGAAAGAGGAAAGAAAAGTGCAGAAAGAAGCAACAGACATGTAGAAAGGGGGCAGGGGTGGAGAAAGAGGCCAGGGGGTCAGCAAGAAATGTGCAGAAAGAAACAAAAGAAGTGCAGAAAGAAGGAACAAAGGTGCAGAAAGAGGGACAATGGGTGCATGAAAAGGCCCAATGGGTTCAGAAAGAAGCAAAAGAGGTGCAGAAAGAAGCAACAGAGGTGCAGAAAGAAGCAACAGAGATGCAGAGGAGGAAAGAGGGGTTGAAGAAAGAGACAATAGAGGTACACAAAGAGGCAACAGAGGTGCTGAAAGAGGGAAGAGGGATGGAGAAAGAGGCAAGAGGGGTGCAGAAAGAAGTAAGAGAGGTGCAGAAAGAAGTAAGAGAGGTGCAGAAAGAAACAAAAGAAGTGCAGAAAGAAGGAACAGAGGTACAGAAAGAGGCAGGAGCGGTGCAGAAAGAAGGAAGATGGGTTCAGAAAGAGGCAAGAGAGGTGCAGAAAGGGCAAGCAGGGTGCACAAAGAAGCAAGTGAGTTGCATAAAGAGGCAACAGAGAGGCAGAAAGAGGCAAAAGGGGTGCAGAAAGTAGAAGAGTTGTACAGAAAGATGCAAGAGAAATACAGAAGAAGAAAGAAAGGTACATAAAGAAGCAACTGAAATGCAGAAAGTGGCAAGAGACGCGCAGAAAGAAGCAAGAGTGCTTGCACACCATTAGTACCAATTTAACACCCACATTTAGCAATAAGTAACAGGTGACCATTATAGGTTTACAAAGGACCTTCCACCACGTTGTAACACTTGTCGCTGCATTTTTTTTAACGTTTGAGCCGTTTGAGCTACAAACAAGTTATTTTGTTCACATCTGCAGATTAGGCAGCAGATGATGAATTATGTGGCTAATCTGGAAAATGTACAATTGTGCAAAAGTTGGTGCAGCCAAACAGTCGCATAATTCCAGTGGCCCTGCTCATACCTCTGACTAGGTCCAGAAGTGCTTCTCAGTGAGTCCTTCTTTTTTTGTCTCATTGAGTTAATAGTTTAGCTGCTATGGAAACGAGGGAGACTAAACCTGAGTTTACCACTCCACAACAAAGACTACCATACCACATAAATACTCTCCATAATACATAATCCCACTCTGTATAATTCCTATACACTAAATACCACATACTTTCGATCCATATCATTTTACTGCACATCATACCACATAATTCCACTACCCAGAACCAACATCCACTCCACTCCAAGAAACATTAATAAAACACTTTTAGATTTACAACACTAATAGCTATACCTCTTGCAAATGTGAGACCTATTACATTACAAATGCTTCTTTATCTGGTAGTTGCATTTGCAGAGTGGTGAAGAAAAGGGGATGGGCCCCCAACCAGCTCTCAGGAATTCCAAGCGTAGGGCTTACAGGAGGGACCAGGAGGGCTACTTGGCCACCAAATTCCCTCAGAAGTAAAGTGGACTTTATCCCCCAACCCATAGTATGCCAGGAGGCGTGTTTGCAGCATGGTGGCGAAAGGGGGCCGTGGCCTCCGAAGACCTGTTAGCAATTCCACTGTGTGGGATTTACTGAAGGTAACAGGAGGGGTAGTCGGCCCCCAAGGACATCTTTGGGGGCCAACTACCCCTCCTAATATATCCAGTAGGTCCCACTCAACAGGATTGCTAAGTTCTCATAGCAGGCCTCGCCCCCTTTGTCCACCATTCTGCAAAAGCACCTCCTGGCACGCTCTTGGTTGGGGGATGAAGTCCCCTTTGCTTGTGGAGGTCCTTAGGGGCCAACAAGCCTACCTGTTACCTCCAGCAAGTCCCACACAGTGGGAATACTGAGAGGTAGACACAGGCCACGCCCCCTTTCTCCACCACTCTGCAAACGCACCTACTGGTGCGCTCTTGGTTGGGAGATGAAGTTCCCTTGCCTCCTAAGGATCCCTGGGGGACAACTAGCACTCCTGTTATCTCTAGTAAGACCTATACAGCTGGATTGCTGAGAGTGGTCCGAGGCTACACACCCTTTTTACACCACTCTGCAAATGTGCCTCTTGGCACACTGCTGCTCGGGGGATGAGGTCCACTTTTGTCCTGAGGTCCTCAGGACACAAGAGGACCTCATCGCCCCACCAGCAGTAGACCAAGAGGCACGTTTGCAGAGTAGTATAAAAAGGGCCATGGCCTCGGACCACCTCTCTGCGATACCACTGAGTGGGGCTTACTGGAGATACCTGGAGGGCTAGTTGGCCCCTAAGTACCCTTAAGGACCTAGGGGACTTAATCCCCAAACTCACAATGCACCAGGAGGCATATTTGCAATGTGCTGCAGTGAGGGGCCGGGCCTCTGGCAAGATGCCGTTTTTTTTTTCTAAGAAAGGTGGCTGTGTGGTCCCCCTTCTCATAATATTTGTGGGCCCCAAGGCCTTTGACATATTTTATGTTTAAAAAAAACGGGAACATGGCCTCCCTCCCGAGGCTGATTTCAGACTCTGGGGATCCCATCCCCCGGGGCATAGCCATATCTTTATTTTTATATATTTTTTAATAAAAGGAGAGGGGCCGTGCGGCCCCCATCCGGAGGCCTTATTTGGCCCCAGGGACCCCATCCCCCAGGGCATTCCCTCCGGAAAAAGGAGGGGAGCCATGTGGTCCCCACTCCTGGGCCACTTCTGGCACCAGGGACCCCATCACTTGAAGCCGGCCCTCAAGTTGGGGACCATGAGGGGAGTCCCAATGCCTTCATGGTCCCTGCCAGCTCCCCACATCCTGCGGGAGCAGGCATTGCTTTTGGAAAAGGGGAGCTGCTAACATGCAGCTCCGCTTGTCCAATAGCAATACTGCTTTGCTTTTTGGAAGTGAGAGCAGGTTTCCTGCTCTCGCTTCCACTAAGCAAAGCAGAAGTTTGCTATAACAGGGCAGGAGCAGTGCTCCCACCCTGCCACAGCAAATTGCAATGTCCCAGGGGTGGGCACCCTGGGACATTGCAGGAGTCGGTCCTGGGGGGTGGCGGTCCCCAGGGCCATTGAGGGCTCAAGGAGGGGGGCAGTGCAGGCCATTCCCAACTGTTTAAAGCCCCAGGAAGGTGGTGGTCCCCGGGGTTTGGGGTCTGCAATGGACCCCCGTATTTAAATAATTAGTGCCCCAGGTAGGTGGTGGTCCCTGGGGCAATTATTTTACTTAATTGAAGCCCTGGGGAGGGGGCAGTCCCCACCCCCGCACTTCATGATCAGTGCCCCAGGGAGGTGGTGGTCCCCCAATGCAGTGTGGGGAGGGGCAGGAGCCCCCCACACTTTATAATTTTAATTTAAGCCCTGGGGAGGTGGCAGTCCCTGGTACTTGGGGGGCCCGCGAGGCCCCCCACTCATAATGATCAATGCGCTGGGGAGGTGGCAGCACTGGGGCAGGAGCCTCCCATGCATTTTTTTCAAGCTCCAGGGAGGTGGAGGTCCCTGGGGCTGTGGGGGGTCTGACTGCCCCGCACATAATAGATGAAGCCCCGGGGAGGTGGTGTTCCCTGGGGTGGGGGCCCCCCGCAGGACCCTGCTAATTAATTGTACATTGCTCCCGGGATCTGGCCCCTCCAGGGGCCTATAGAAAATGAAGCGCAGAAGCCCACGCTTCATTTTTTAGAAATGTTCTTGGCTGGATTCGTGCACCCAGCGCGAATTCGGCTGATTGTTTTTTTTTTTAATGCTATTTTGGTCCCTGGGGGTCCTTGTGAGACCCCCTGAGCAGGCCTAGGGGGTTAGGGTAATCCTAATCTGCCCCCTTGTCTTGTTTTTTATCTTTTTTCTACTGTTTTCTTGTGGCTTTGTTACCGAGTCACAAGATGGCTGCCAACACTTCCTGGTTTGGAGTGTTGCCAGCCCATCAAAATGAAGCTCGTGCTCGGGAGGATTCACAAATCCTCCACGGTGCTCATATATCGATATTTTTCTTTTTTGAATTTTTCAGCAACTACTGAACGGATTTACACCTTTTTTTTTTTTAAAGTACGCTTTCTAGACCAAGACCTACCTTTTTTGCCAAATTTAGTGTAATTCTGTTCAGCAGTTCAGGCTGTAGCTTTGTCTAAATTTTCCTATGGAAATTAACATGGGAAAACATGAATTGGGACCCCCTTTTTTCTCTGCCCCGCTTCGCAAATCACCCCCAACCTTTCAAGACAGGAGTTGACCTGAGCTGGTCATTAGTTTGGAAATGTTTGTAAAGATTCGTCAAACGGCGCCAAAAATATTGACAAAAGAAAAATGCTTTTTTAATAGAAACAAGGCACTAACTATAACTACCTACTGGCGACCACCAGTAGGTTATATATATATAATGATGTAATATGTGACGTCATCAGCAGTGCATTGCGGGGGCGCGAGTTATAGTTAGCTCTACTAACTATAACGGCCAAATTTCTCAGGTTTTATACGAGTGAAATGTCCAACTAACTAGAATGTCCCTGAAACCTATGATTTTTTAAGTGAATTTCTAAGGTTTTTTAAATGCTAATTTCTAACTATAACGTCCCTAAAACCTATGGTTTTTTCAGTGAATTTCAAAGGTTTTTTAAATGCTAATTTCTAACTATAACATAGCAGTTTGCAGAGTGGTGGAGAAAGGTGAGTGTGGCCTCCAAACACCTTTTAGCAATCCCACTGTGTGGGATTTACTGGAGGTAACAGGAGGAGTAGTTAGGACCCGACGTCAACCTTGGGGGCCAGCTACCCCTGTCCCACACAGCAAGATTGCTAACTTGTTATATCAGGCCCACCCCCTCACTGCACCACTGTGCAACCATGCCCCCTGGTGCGTTGTGAGTTGGAGGATTAAGTCCCCTTGAATCCTGAGGGTCCCTGTGGGCCAACTAGCCCACCATGTACCTCCAGTAAGCACCACAGAGCTGTGTTGCAGAGAGGTGTTCCAAGGCCACGCCCATTTTTACACCAAGCTGCAAACACAGCTTGTTGCACACTGCTGCTCAGAGGATGAAGTCCACTTGTGTCCTGAGGTCCTCCGGACACAAGAGGACCTCAGCGCCCCGCCAGCAGTGCACCAGAAGCCGCACCCTAATAATATGTTTGAATTTACTCAGACGAGGATTCACCTCTTCAAATTTGTCCGCAAATTCAAACTTCATAAATATTTCAAAACCAAACCAACGACTAAGATCAAAAAGAGACCCATTATTCCACCAGTAACTGATATTCTTGCTAGAGAAGAAACCAATGAAATTGAGGACATCACAGATATTGCACAAAGAACAGAAAATGTGGGCATTGAACAACAGACTGAAGAAAGTCCTTTTAAACAAGCCTCACAATTTGTTCCGCACTTGCCCTATGACGCCATTGATGTATTCTCGGAAGCGGTAAACAATGATTTGCTCAAACTAAGAACTAAAAAGCATCACAAGAAAAGGGTTATGAATATAACGAAGGATCAACGTGATACTTTAAAGAATCTCGCAAAGGATAGCGAATTGGTATGCAAGCCATCGGAGAAAGGCGGAAATTTCTTTCAGACAAAGGAACAATACTGCAACGAAGCTAGACAGCTAGCGGACAGTAGGAACTATGAAAGATCCAGTAAAGAAAAATACAATGAAAACACTAAACAATACCATATACTAATAAAGAAATGGTATGACAAAATCATGTTTGGGACAGAGGAATATTTATTCTTGAGAAATGTAAATCCTATTGTACCATCACTTTACCATATTCCAAAACATCATAAAGATACTCAGTGTCCTCCGGGTAGGCCGATAATATCATCCCAAGGGAGTCTCACGGAACATTTGTCTAATGTTTATTGATTATTTTCTGTTTCAGGCAGTGTCACAGCTGAAGTCTTATGTGAAGGACACTAAAGATTTTTTAAATTGCATTGAGGCTTTGGAATGGGATCCATCATATCGACTGGTTTTACTAGATATAACCAGTCTGTACACATGTATCGGACACTCCTGTGGCTTGAAGGCTATTCAATACTACCTAAACAAACGCCCATTGAAATATGCAGCACACAATGTGATGCTTCTAGAATTCATGGAGTTCTGCTTAACTAATAATATATTCCTCTTCCAGGAGGATTATTAGAAGCAGATCTCAGGGACTGCGATGGGCACTTTCTTTGCTCCCAGCTATGCAAACTTGTTCGTTGGCTGGTGGGAGGAGCAGGTGCCCAGGTCGCATCAGGGAGTGCATGGGTCAGGAGATGTCATTACCTGGTACAGGTATATTGATGACCTATTCCTGGTCTGGAAAGGGTCAACTGAGTCAGCTGAAGAATACATTGCAAGTCTGAAAGACAACACCTTGAATCTACACTTTTCGGGAGAGGTTAGTTCAGTGGCAGTGAACTACCTTGACCTGAAGGTTTTCATTCATGATTGTAAAATCAACACTGCTCCATACAGAAAGCCTATGGCTGGGAACTCGACGATTCATCTAAACTAGTACGAAGTATTCCATATGGAGAATTTTTGAGACTAAAAAGAAACTGCACGAGGAATTGTGACTTTGAGCAGGCAGTACAGGACAGTATTGTCAGATTTAAAAACAGAGGCTATGAAGGGTCGCTTTTGGAAAGAACACTGAAAAGGGTACGGCAGATCCCTAGACATAGTCTTTTAGGTGAAAACACCAGGTGCAAAACCAAAAAAGGCATAAATAAAAAAGATCTAAATGAAAACAAATTTAGGATGATTACCACCTAAACGGATGAAGCCGTAACTTTGAAAAGAATCCTCAAAAGAAATTGGCATATTTTAAAAACTGATGCAACCATTGGCGAAAACATACCCATAGGTCCATTAGCGAATTTTAGAAAGGCTAGGGCAACTAAGGACATGCTTGTTCACAGTCATCAAGCAAGAAACTTGTCTAAGGAGGGGACTCTCAAAGAAATGAGGGGGTTCTATCTATGCGGCAAATGTAAGGCCTGCAAAACAAGTAAAAGGGTATTGGGCTACACTATACCAGAAACTAGAATTAGAAAAAACATCACAAAGTTTATAACCTGCAATACGGCGTATGTAGTTTATTGTTTAGTATGTCCGTGCGGGCTATGGTATGTGGGAAGCACCATTCACCCGGTTAAAACCCGTGTTCTTGAACATATGCAGGCAAATGTAAAACAGGATCAAGCATACCCAGTTGCCAGGCATTTTGCTACTGTACATAATAGCAACAGGGATCTGTTATCGTTTTTTAGCCTGGATCATGTCCCAGTTAACATCAGAGGGGGGGAGCGAATCTTAAGGCTATGCAGATTAGAGTCTCGTTTTATTATTGACCTCCAGACAAAAGCCCCGAAAGGTTTAAATAGCGGGGAGGAGCTGGCGGTTCATTTGGGAGACTAGCCGATACACGGCTGAATAGTGATGCTTACAAAATGTACATTTATTCATTGTTAGGCATGGTTGAAATTGTTTTATTGTACATCAGATTGCTGACAACATTTGGGGATTTATGTGGATATACCACGCTAGTAAATGTTTGGTGGCATTGGTAGCAATTTAAATATGCCTGTGAAAGGCCGATACACGGCGAGAATTATGAGCATATTTAATATTTGACTAATATACGGTATAATTATGTCTTGTGAAAGCATTGGAATGTTTGGTATTATAAGCTGACATAAAGCAGTAATCATGTTACCAATATTTTATAAGCACCATGTTGTCTGTAACATACACATAAAGCAATGATATTTATCCATTCAAAGATGGCGCTTACATACTGAGAGTGAGAAAATCGTCCTCTTTCCATGTCTATGAATTTTTGTGATTGAAACAACTTTAAAAACGGCTGCCCCATCGTGTTAGTAACACCGACGAAGGCGGATGCCGAAATTGCCCTGTGAGTGCTGGCTGTGTTCCGAGTGAAGGAAGGAGGAACTTTGAGATTTAATATGCATATATATATATATATATATATATATATATATATATCACTGAAAAAACCATAGGTTTCACACACGTTATAGTTAGGAATTAGCATTTAAAAAACCTTGCAAATTCAATTAAAAAACCATAGGTTTCACACATGTTATAGTTAGTTGGACATTTCACTCGTAAAAAACCAATGAAATTCCCCCGTTATAGTTAGTTCAGCTAACTATAACTCGCGCACCCGCAATCCACTGCTGATGACGTCACATATTACATCACTCATGACATGGTCAGTGACATCACTCATGACATCACTCATGACATCTCAAATGACATCACTGATGACATCACTGATGACATCATCTAGTGAATGTGTGTTTTTCTGAAAATTAAATATGTTTTATATATGTATATCTCAAGGTCGATGGAAGAATAAATGGGTATATAAATGTCTAAATTGATGTTTTTTTTATGAAAAATTGAATATGTGACTGATTCAGTGTATCATAGTGAATACATGGCTTTGTGAGTAATGTTTAAGTATGTAAATATCTGTGTCAGTCTCTCACTTTGTGTATAGGTGGCTGCATGAGTTGGTGAGTAGCTACATGGGTGTCTATATAGGTTATTAGTTGGTTTTTGGAGTATCAGTCTGAGTGTCTGCATGGTTCGGTGGGGGGTATTACGTAGTGCATAGGTGCATGAATGAGTGACTCACTGTTTGTATGTGTTGAAGACAGCATGTGTGCAGGACTGTATGGGTGGATGAGTGTGTGTATGGGTGTGTTATTGAGTGAATGACTGTGTCAATAGTGTCTTTATGAGTAACTTCATATATTTTATAGTAGTATATGTGACTATTGGTGTTTTTAATTGAGTATATGTGAGAGTAAGAGATTGAAAGAGTTCCTGTATAAATAAGTATGTTTTTCTATAAGTGACTGTTTAAAAGACTAAGTATGTGTTAGTTTCCGTATAAGTAAGTGTGGTGGTGTGTGTATAACTGTATATGCATATAATTGTATGTTTTAATCTTTATTAGCATGAGTGACTATGTGTGTGAGTAACTCTATGGATGAGTGACATTATGAAACAGGATGTATAGGTGTATGAGTACATATGATGAGTGAGTACATGTATGAGTGACTGTATAGGACTGTTGGTGAATGAGTGGATTTGTATGTGGATCTTTGAATTATTGATTTGGTTGTTGTAACTGGTATTGGTATGTCCATTATTTTGAACATTGTAGTTTCTATTTTTGAATGTGTGTATCAAAGGTTATATTAGGGTGAGAGGAGGTCTGCTACACAATCACAAGGATGATGTCATCAGTGATGTCATCAGTGATGTCATTTGAGATGTCATCAGTGATGTCATGAGTGATGTCACTGACCATGTCATGAGTGATGTAATATGTGACGTCATCAGCAGTGGATTGCGGGTGCGCGAGTTGTAGTTAGCTGAACTAACTATAACGGGGGAATTTCATTGGTTTTTTACGAGTGAAATGTCCAACTAACTATAACATGTGTGAAACCTATGGTTTTTTCATTGAATTTGCAAGGTTTTTTAAATGCTAATTCCTAACTATAACGTGTGTGAAACCTATGGTTTTTTCAGTGAATTTGCAAGGTTTTTTAAATGCTAATTCCTAACTATAACGTTTTTGAAACCTTTGGTTTTTTCAGTGAATTTGTACGGTTTTTTATATGCTAATTTTTGTATTTTTAATTAAAGATATTTTTTTTTAATAAAAATAAAATTACTATATATTCATGTATATATTATCTGTATCTTTTTTTTATTTATTTTTAAAAAAAATTCAATTAGGATAATTTATTATTTTTTTTTTTAATTTTTTGAATTATTTTTTGTCCACTTTTTTTTTTTTTTTATATAAATTCTTGGGGTGCGCGCTCTGAGCGCGCTCCTAGTACTATTTCGTAAGTTTTTTATGAATTCCGGCGTACGTTATTTACGTACGCAAATATACTTCATGGTGCGCGCTGGGAGCGCGCACCCAGTACGTATGCGTACGTACGTACGCATGCGTGCGTGCGTCCTACGCGCTCGACGCGGTTTACTTCCGCATACGCTAAAATTATGCGCAATAACGGTCGCGTATACGCGTGCTCAACGTATGCGCGCTAGGTACGCGCATATGACGTGTGCACCTGCGCGCTTACGCGTTCGTGCATACGTCATCACGGGGTGCGCGCTCGGAGCTTGCGCAGTGCGCGCACCTCGGGTTTATACATAATAAAACAATATTTCTTATTGGTTATCATTACTTTCAGTTTCTAATTGTTTCAATACCACACCCAATCCCCTCATGGCAAGTCATGTGATCAAGAATCATCACTTTTGATTGGTTTGAAGTACTTTCAGTTCCAGATTCTTCCCAAACCACACCTACTCCCCTCATTATTAGTTCTGATTCCTTTGGAGAAGGAGCTATTCTGTTGTTGAGAGACAATGGCTGAACAGCAACCTACTTCAGACAGTGACCAGGACACTCTCGAGAGGCAGAGGAACAGGAAGCAGAAAGACAGCTTTATATGGCAGTTTTTCACTTTTCCAGAAGGTCAGAAAAAGGTAAATGCACCGAAAGTTACATGTGTACTTTGTCAAAAAGTCTTATCTCGTGGGAATCCTAACAAGAAATATTCTTTTAGCATTCACACTATGTTGAGACATGTTAACAAAATGCATCCAGTAACTTTTCGTCGAGCTTCTGGAGAAAACCCTCCACCTGCTCAGCCGACGACATCAGCAGCAGCTCAGCCGAGCACATCTTCGGCAGCTCAGGGGAGCACTTCAGCTGCGATGGTGCCTTCACCTGTTTCTACACCTCTTGTTGGTCCACCTTGTTTGGCGAGGTTGTCTACACGGTGCACTGATTGCGGTTCTCTTATTTCTGTGGGGGAGACCAGTCTTGATCTCCTTCAGAGAAAATTTGATGCGCATCCGTGCACTAGGCCATAGATGTTTTTTCTTTTTTTGCGTTTTTCTCTTCCTGTTTCCCTCCATTAACTCAAGGGCTCTTTTAAGAGCCACTTATAAACTAAACCCCCGAAATTTTTTTTTGAGATATTTTTTTTGAAATTTTTTTGAGGTGCGCGCACCCTGCGCGCACCCAAGGTTTTTTTAAATTAAAAAAAAAAAAAAAAAAAAAAAATTCATATACAAAAAGAGGTGAAGAAATGGAAGCACACAGAGTCATGCCATCATTTTAAGCACATAACACAGGCTTCCCCTTTAATGGGCTGCATTTCTTTCAGAACAACAACTTCACAAATTAAATCTCTACTAATGCAACTGTGAAATCACCAGAGCAAAACGCAATAAATCTCTGCCTGTAATTCCTATTTGCACACAGAGTCATGTTTTCACATTAGTCACAAAACAAAATTTCTTTGCCAATTTGAAAGCACACTTACTGCTCTTTTTTTTTGACAAGTAATAATCACTTTTACAGACTGACACATTATGAATCCACTTTTCAGATTTTTTAAAAAGCCCATGTCCAGACTGCTTTTTCAGACCACCACCATGTGTATCCTGGGTGACTGCCTACACTCCAGCAAGGGCAACCAGCCTTAGTGATGCTGAATGTATTTGCATTACAGACTGAAACCTCAAACCCCACTCGCTTGTAAATACTGTGCATGATTATACATGGAAAGGAGCTGGGTGTGTGCTAAGAGTCTGCTTCTGCACCAAAAAATCGCTCCCCCTTTTTCCTACTAATGCAAATATAAAATTACCAGAGTTGTACACAATAAATCTCTGCCTATATTTCCCAACATGTGTAACCTGGGTGACTGCCTACATTCCACCAAGGGCAACCAGCCTTAGTGATGCTGAATGTATTTGCATTACTGAGTCCAACCTCAAACCCTTAAACTATTCTTTTTTTATACCAATACACCTTAATTTATCGTGAAAACATAGTCCATATTATTTTACATGTTCCTCACATTTAAATTTCTCCCAAAACAGAAAATAATAAACACAACTTCAACAAAAAGAATTACATTTCTATTATTCATTTCTTAATTTACCATATACATCTCCTCTCAAACTCTAACCTCACCTTTAAAATTAGTTAGTTGTGAAAGAAATGTGGCACTCAAACAGCAGATTATCAGAGCCAGGATCTCTGTTCTCTACACCTCTCTCCTCTCAGCAGAACCAGATAATGGCAAATTTTCCCTCTATTTTTCCACACATATACATGTAAGTTTCAAATCTCAGTGCTTCCCCCTTTTTTTCAAATGTAATCACACATTTCTATTGGTTGAAAACCAACCCTTTTCCAAAAGTACCCTTCCCCCAACTTGACTTCTGCCTAGTACCCTTCCCCCAACTTGACTTCTGCCTGCTACCATAGCAACAGCTCATGGAACACTGCTGTGTGGAGTTAGGTCAGAAGTTCGCCAAACAATGTTTCAATTCCACAGAGCAAGAGTGCTTGACTTTTCAAACCTTACAGCAAATCCATAGTACTGTTCTTTGGTAACACATTTTTCTGTACCAATACAAAACATGCTTCTATAAATTTACACATACAGCCTAGTTTTTAGTGTAGAATGGTATGAAACAGCCAATCAGTTCTTTTTTTTTATAAAAAAATATGTATGCCTCCATTTCCAAACTGTCTTTCATTTCTTTTTCCCATTCTACTGAATTACACCTCCTGAGTGCATCCAGATCTCCTTTGAAGATGTTCACAGTGTGGATTGTAGGACACAGCTATGTCTTCTGGAGTGAAAAATTTGCAGTAAAAAGAGGTATGGTGAGAGACCTTGCTTTGCCAAATGTAGACATCAAATGGATTGGTCAGAGAGGGTTAAAGTGGCACCAATGAATGCCTTTGGTGAAAACCTTTCTACATCTCCCACAGCCTAACCTTATTATTGTGCACTGTGGTGGTAATGATCTAGGCACTTTAACTGG
This sequence comes from Triturus cristatus, assembly GCF_964204655.1. Classification (NCBI taxonomy): domain Eukaryota; kingdom Metazoa; phylum Chordata; class Amphibia; order Caudata; family Salamandridae; genus Triturus; species Triturus cristatus. Next base: position 231,953,410 of record NC_140590.1, read on the forward strand.
GGTAGGTCTGGAAATGCTTATTAAGGACACCTTTGTGCAATTGATGTCGCTTTTTCCACAAACTGCCTTTGTATATTCTAATATATGCCAAAGGCAAAAGTGGAACTGGTCCAACCAATTTTGTCCGCAGATTGACAAAGCAAGGAAGCACGTCAACAAATCTATTTCTGCTTTCCTCCGTGACTATGGTATGGGTTCTATATACCACAACAACTTGCGTTACAACATGCAAGACATTTATAGAGGAGATGGTGTACACTTCACTGATGAAGGCAACAGAGTCTTCCTCTTGAACCTTAGACTCTGCATCGGTACTTACTTGTAGGTACCAAAAAACAAACAATAAACACAAGGGCTCTTTTTAGAGCCACCTTATATCTAAACACTTAAATGCGATTTTTTTTAAATTTGTTTAATAAAGTTTTTTTCCGGGTGCGCGCTGGGTGCGCGCAATCGGCGATATTTTTTAACAAAATATAAATCTTTTTTTTTGCCCTACAAGGTCCTACTGTGACCCCCTTACAATGCCTACTGGGTCAATTTCTCCCCACTCTGCCCCCTTTTCAAGTTCTCCCCCTTTGTTTATCACCCCCTCTTTATGCGATAGACAAAATGGCGGCCGCCGCTTCCTGATTTCCACCGATTCGAATGTTTACTAAGATCTAACAACCAATCAGAATTGCGCTCGCGCACGGCAAGGTGCGCACACCCAGCGCGCACGCTGCGCGCTTACAGATATATATATTGATTTAAAGGCTATTTTCTCATAATCTACTGAACAGATTTACACCAAACCTACAAAAGGCACTTCCTTGACCTGAGGACTACCTCTCTGCCAAATTTCTAGTAATTCTGTTCAGCCGTTCGGGCTGTAGCCCTGTCTAAAGGTCCTATGGAAAAATGCATGGGAAAAACGCGTTTTGGGACCCCCTTTTATCTCAGCCCCCGCTTGATGAATCCCCCCGAGACTTTCAGGGAAGGAGCGGAGCGTAGCACCCCACCTATTTTGAGAAATTCGCGAGGATTCGTCGACCGGCGCCAAAGTTATTCAAAATAGAATGTTGCGGATTTCCTATGGAAACAGGGTCCTAACTATAACTACCTACTGGCGACCGCCAGTAGGTAATATATATATATATATTCACTTAAAAAACCATAGGTTTCACACATGTTATAGTTAGGTGGATATTTCACTCGTAAAAAACCAATGAAATTCCCCCGTTATAGTTAGTTCAGATAACTATAACTCGCGCGCCCGCAATCCACTGCTCATGACATCACATTTTACATCACTCATGACATGGTCAGTGGCATCACTCATGACATCACTGATGACATCATCCTTGTGATAGAGTGGCGGTCGCGCGAGTTATAGTTATCTGAACTAACTATAACGGGGGAATTTCATTGGTTTTTTACGAGTGAAATATCCACCTAACTATAACATGTGTGAAACCTATGGTTTTTTAAGTGAATTTGCAAGGTTTTTTAAATGCTAATTCCTAACTATAATGTGTGTGAAACCTATGGTTTTTTCAGTGAATTTCTACGGTTTTTTAAATGCTAATTTATTTATGTATTATTATTTTTTTAATATATTTATTTTACACTAAACTACGTGTTAATTATTTATTTATTTTTGGTTTTCACCGTGCGCGCACCCGCGCGATTTTTAAAAAGAAAAAAAAAAAATTCTGCCTTCGGGGTCCTTCAGGGCCCCCTGACAAAGGCTAGGGGGTCAGGAAATCTCTACCCTGCCCCCTTTTCACGTTCGCCACCTTCCTTTTTCACTCTCGTACTGAAAACAAACAAAATGGCGGCCGACACTTCGTGATTTCGACCGATTCGAACGTTGACTAACATGTAACCACCAATCAGAATTAGGCTCGCGCACGTTAGGGTGCTCGCACGGTGCTCGCACAGTGCGCGCACCCTGTGCGCGTATACATATTGATACGCATTTAAATGCTATTTTCTCAGGAAGTACTGAACAGATTTACACCAGACCTTCAAAAGGCACTTCCTTGACCTTATGGCTACCTCTCTGCCAAATTTCAAGTAATTCCGTTCAGCCGTTCGGGCTGTAGCTGCGTCTAAAGGTCCTATGGAAAAATGCATGGGGAAAACGTGTTTTGGGACCCCCTTTTTTCTCAGCCCCCGCTTGACGAATCACCCCGAGACTTTCAGGGTAGGAGCTGAATGGAGCGCCCCATTAGTTTTGAAAAGTTCGCGAGGATTCGTCAACCGGCGCCAAAGTTATTCAAAATAGAATTTTGAGATTTCCTATGGAAACACGGTCCTAACTATAACTATCTACTGGCGACCGCCAGTAGATTATATTACCTACTGGCGGTCGCCAGTAGGTAGTTATAGTTAGGACCCCTTTTCCATAGGAAATCCGCAACATTCTATTTTGAATAACTTTGGCGCCGGTTGACGAATCCTCGCGAATTTTTCAAAATAGGTGGGGCGCTACGCTCCGCTCCTACCCTGAAAGTCTCGGGGGATTCGTCAAGCGGGGGCTGAGATAAAAGGGGGGTCCCAAAACGCGTTTTTCTCATGCATTTTTCCATAGGACCTTTAGACAGGGCTACAGCCCGAACGGCTGAACAGAATTACTAGAAATTTGGCAGAGAGGTAGTCCCTAGGTCAAGGAAGTGCCTTTTGTAGGTTTGGTGTAAATCTGTTCAGTAGATTCTGAGAAAATAGCCTTTAAATCAATATATATATCTGAGCCAGCTTACGGTACGCTTACCGTAAGCTTACCGTACGCGTACGGTGGCGTGCGCGAGCGCGATTCTGATTGGCTGTTACATCTAAGTAAACATTCGAATCGGTCGAAACCAGGAAGCGGCGGCCGCCATTTTCTCTCTCGCACTCTGAGGGGGGGCTGTAAACAAAGCCAAAAAACATATAAAGGGGCTGTTTAGACAGCGCCCATGCACATAGCCATGTTAGTTGAGTCCTCAAAGATCCCCTAAGGCCAAAAACGGTAAATTTTTATTTTTTGAAAATTTCGCCGATTACGTTTACCGTACGCGTACGGTGCGCTTACGCTAAAAATTTTAATAAAAAAAAAAAACACTCTCTGTGCATGGCGTATTATTGTCATCACTTACAAATTAAATTTAACAGATTACCTATCACAAGGAAGCGCATAATATGTCCTCCATGTGCGCACGGTGCGCTACGCGCACCGCGTGCCCACCTTGCGTGTACGGCACTAACTGCGTAAAGTGGGCGCGCGGTGCGCGAAGCGCACCGCGTGCTCACTGTGCGCGCACGGTGCGCGATGCGCACCGTGCGCGCACGGAACGAACTGCGTTAAGTGGGCGTGCACGCCACGAATGGCGTAAAGTAACTTAGCATTTAAAAAACCGTACAAATTCACTGAAAAAACCATAGGTTTCACACACGTTATAGTTAGGAATTAGCATTTAAAAAACCTTGCAAATTCACTGAAAAAACCATAGGTTTCACACATGTTATAGTTAGCGGAAATTTTACTGATAAAAAACCAATGAAATTCCCCCGTTATAGTTAGTGCAGGCAACTATAACTCACGCGACCGCAATCTTCTGCTGATGACATATGTGTCTTTATGAAAAAAAAATATTTGTAATATATGTATAGCTAAAAATGTATGGAAGAAGACATGGGCAAATAAGTGTCTAAATACAGTATTAGCATCAGCAGAGGATTGCGGTCGCGTGAGTTATAGTTGCCTGCACTAACTATAACGGGGGAATTTCATTGGTTTTTTATCAGTAAAATTTCCGCTAACTATAACATGTGTGAAACCTATCGTTTTTTCAGTGAATATATATATATATATATATATATATATATATATATATACACACACACACATATATTTAGATATAGATAAAAAATATATAAAATATATAAAATTCATATAAAAAAATGCATATATATATATATATTCACTGAAAAAAACCATAGGTTTCAGGGGTGTTATAGTTAGCTGGACTTTTCACTTGTACAAAACCATTGAAATTCCCCCGTTATAGTTAGTTCAGCTAACTATAACTCACGCGCCCGCAATGCACTGCTGATGACATCACATATTACATCACTCATGACATGGTCAGTGACATCACTCATGACATCACTGATGACATCTCAAATGACATCACTGATGACATCACTGATGACATCATCCAGAGAATGTGTGTTTTTCTGAAAATTAAATAGGTTTTATATATGTATATCTCAAGGTCGATGGAAGAATAAATGGGTATATAAGTGTCTAAATGGATGATTTGTTTTTGAAAAATTGATTGTGTAACTGACTGATTAAGTGTATCATAGTGAATACATGGCTTAGTGAGTAATGTTTAAATATGTAAATATCTGTATCAGTCTCTCACTTTGTGTATAAGTGGCTGCATGGGTTGGTGAGTAGCTACATGGGTGTCTATATAGGTTATTAGTTGGTTTTTTGAGTATCAGTCTGAGTGTCTGCATGGTTCGGTGGGGGGTATTACGAAGTGCATAGGTGCATGAATGAGTGACTCACTGTTTGTATATGTTGAAGACAGCATGTGTGCAGGACCGTATGGGTGGATGAGTGTGTGTATGGGTGTGTTAGTGAGTGAATGACTGTCTCAATAGTGTCTTTATGAGTAACTACATATGTTTTAAACTAGTATATGTGACTATTGGTGTATATAAGTGAGTATATGTGCGAGTGAGAGATTGAAAGAGTTCCTGTATGAATAAGTATGTGTTTCTATAAGTGATTGTTTAAAAGACTAAGTATGTGTAAGTTTCCGTAGAAGTAAGTGTGGTGGTGTGTGTAACTGTATATGCAAGTAAATGTATGTTTGATTCTTTATTAGCATGAGTGACTATGTGTGTGAGTAACTCTATGGATGAGTGGCATTGTGTAACAGGATGTATAGGTGTATGAGTACATATGATGAGTGAGTACATGTATGAGTGACTGTATAGGACTGTTTGTGAATGAGTGGATGTGTATGTGGATCTTAGAATTACTGAAGAGGATGTTGTAACTGGTATTGGTATGTCCATTGTTTTGAAAAATGTAGTCTCTATTTTTGAATGTGTGTATCAAAGGTTATATTAGGGTGAGAGGAGGTCTGCCACACCATCACAAGGATGATGTCATCAGTGATGTCATCAGTGATGTCATTTGAGATGTCATGAGTGATGTCACTGACCATGTCATGAGTGATGTAATATGTGACGTCATCAGCAGTGCATTGCGGGCGCGCGAGTTATAGTTAGCTGAACTAACTATAACGGGGGAATTTCAATGGTTTTGTACAAGTGAAAAGTCCAGCTAACTATAACACCCCTGAAACCTATGGTTTTTTTCAGTGAATTTCTGAGGTTTTTTAAATGCTAATTCCTAACTATAACGTGCCTGAAACCTATGGTTTTTTCTGTGAATTTCAAAGGTTTTTTAAATGCTAATTTCTAACTATGCCTACAGAGATAGGACATGTGAAGAAAGAAGAAAAAATGCACAGAAAGAAAAAAAAGAAGTGCAGAAAGAAGCAATAGAAGTCCTCAAAGACGAAGAAAAGTGCAGGAAGAAGGATAACGTGCAGAAAGAACAAAAAGAAGAGCAGAAAGAAGCCTTGTTGCAAAATCATCCTGTACCCTCAACTTTTTCAGACGGATACTGGTGGTAACTGAGTCTGACTAACCAGTCCTAGAGCCAGTGCTATGTTAAAAGACACTTAGAATACAGTGAAAACACCTAAATACACTAGGGAACATTATGCGTTGGGGTCCCCCTGTGATTAGCATGACCTCCTCTGTAAGCCCCTAGTATATAATAGGGCAGGGGGATTAAAACTACCTCTTAAAACAGGCCACAGGTCGTTTTTGCACATGTTAACTCAGGCCCCGTCCCCTCTCTTCACCACTGTGTAAACACGCCCTGTGTCCGTTTTTAGTTGGGAGATTACGTTCATTTGAATCCTGAGGGTCCCTAGGGTCCAACTAGCCTACTAGGTACCTCCAGTAAGTGCCACAGAGCTGCGTTGCAGAGAGGTGTAAAAAGTGGCACGGCCTGGACCACCTCTCTGCAATGCAGCTCAGTGGCGCTTACTGGAAGCACTTGGTGGGCTAGTCAGCCCCCAGGGGCCCTCAGTATTGAAGGGAAATTATATCCCCAATTTAAAGCGTGCCATAGTGCGTGTTTGCACATGTCACCTCAGGCCCCGTCCCCTCCCTTCACCACTGTGAAAACGCGCCCTGTGGCTATTCTAAGTTGAGAGATTAAGTCCCCTTGAATCCTAAGGGTCCCTAGGGTCAAACTAGACCACTAGGTACCTCCAGTAAGCGCCACAGAGCTGCGTTGCAGAGAGGTGTAGAAAGGGGCTTGGCCTCAGAACACCTGTCTGCAGCGCAGCTCCCTGGCGCATACTGGAGATGCCTGTTGGGCTAGTTGGCCCTCAGGGACCCTCAGTATTGAAGAGGAATTAATTCCCCAACTTACAACTTGCCAGGGGGCGCGTTTGCAGAGTGCTGCAAGGAGGGGGCGTGGCCTCCGGCACGATGCCAGTCTTTTATTAATTTTAATTTTTTAAGAAGGGGGGCTGTGTGGTTCCCCTTCTTATTCTAATTTATTGGCCATGATGACCCCATCCCCCAGGGCCTGTCTCCTAATTATATTTTTTTGACCCCAATCCCCAGGGCCGGCCTCTGTTTTTTATTATTTTTAAAAAATATATATTTATAGACACACCTAGGACATACTGGACAAACCGTACGTACCTATCACCATGACGATTTGCGTGATATTCATTAAAAGGCGACTATGCATACAATGAATCCACGTGGAATGTATTTACACCACTAGTGAAGCTCTGACATGTCTGATGCCCTACCGTGCCTAATCCCGGTAGACACCCTTGTCGTTTATTTATACAAACAACAAACATGGGTAGCTATTGACGGGCACATTTAAAACACATGCACACCAAGCCATTCAAAGGGGATTCGACAAAAATTCGACAAACTATGCAAGAAACCCCCCTCACGGTTAATAAAACACACATCCACTGCCAGATGTGTAATACTTTTTATTTTACTCTCTGGAAAGGGGACGAACATCACTAGAGAGTCACAGCGCGCTCCTGGCAGAGCCCAATGCTGTGTTACACCCACCATTGCCTGCTGAGTGCCACACACCTCTGTGTTGTATTCCACTAGCTAGTGCATATGCTATGACACTCTCTAGCCCATGTGCACTGTAACACCACCCCGTGAATATGTCATGCCACACTTGTCTTTGCACGGGTTATATTGCCCCATCTAACGTGCCTTCCTCGATGCCTATGTTATAACGCACAGTGCTATGCCATGCATATTACAATCTGGGATCCATATCTTTGTCACAGTGCATATGCAACGTTACACTCCCCAGCACATATTTTATATTACAACTTTAGAGACTAGTTAGGTTACACAACACTGCCCTGTGCATATTACACTCCAAGGCGCATATCGCATAGCACAAGCTAGTGCCTGTGCTATCTCGCGCTCTCCAATGAATCTGTCATTGCGCACAATGTATTGCATATTATATTTCACGCCCGGTTCATATTATAGCACACTTTTTGGTGCATAGTTTATACCATACACTATATCTAGTTTTCATTTTCAATCGTGCTCTCAGGACTATGTTCTATATAACACTGTGTTCGCCTACCCTTTTCACGGGCATTACATTTTGCGATAGGGGGTGGAGGGTCAGGGGGTGTTTCTGCCAAGTGAGCCCGGAGTCACAGTCACAAGCGTCCTCTTCTTCCAGAATAAAAGTGAGATTATGCTGCGTACTTGTTCATATTTTAAGTAGTTCGCACAGACACACGTTTAAAAAAAAAAGCTCCTAATACGCGCCTTCTCTGAACAGTTAGCTTGCTGCCCCATCCCCCTCCTCCCTAGCCTCTGTTGTGTGAATCCATGGACTAGCCTCCACCCTCCTGCCATGCATGGTCTGATGTGCTGCCACTGCCCTCAATTTAGTATGATGTACCAGTCTACTCCTCCTGCCCTCCAATGCCCAATTCTATGCCCCATCATTGACCTCCTGCTTAAACTCTGTGCTTAGCTTGCTGCCCCTATTCTCCTTCCCCCTGCCCTCCAATGTCTTTGTGCATGCCCCTGCTCCATCCTTTTTGCCCACCATGTTCCATGGACCTGCCACTCCTATCTACTCTGAGTGTTCTGTTGAGCTGCCACTCCCCTCCCACCTGCCTAGCGTTGTCAGATGACTGTAACCTGTCCCTGCCACCTCCACCCTGCCTGTCCACATGCCATGCCCCTATCCTCTTCCTCCTGTCCTACATGGTCCATTGTACTGCCACACCCTTCTGCCCTCCCTGGTCTGTTGTGCTGCAACTGCTCCTCCTGCCTGCCCCGTGCGGTCTGTTGTGAGGCCCCTTCCCCTGAAATTTCTTGTCTGTGCACAGGTCCTGACCCTCCCTTCTATCCTCCATCGTCCTTTGTGCATGCCCCTGCACCCTCCTTCTTGCCCATCATAGCCATTTTGCTGCCACTAACCCTCCCACTTGCCATGCATGGTCTTCTGTGCTGCCATGGCCCCTCCCACCTTCCCTGTGTGGTCAGTTAGCTGCCCCTGACCCCCTCCCACCTTCCCTCCATGGTCTGTGTGTATGCCATCACAGTCTCACTGTTGCTCTTCATGGTGTGTCTTGCTTCTAGTGCCCATCCTGCCTGACCTCCATGGCTATCTTGCTGCTCCTGCCCTGCCCCCTTGCCCCCAGCCCTCTGTTTACATGTGCAGACCCCTACTCCCTCCCTCCTGGCTTGTCTGTTCCATTGTAATGCCCCTGATCCGTCCCTCCTGCCCTTTATGGTCTGTTATGCTGCAGCTTTCTCTCCTGTCTGTCCATTATGGTCAGCTAGCTACCATTGCCTCTTGCCCCTCTGTTCTCTGTTGTCCAAGTGCATGGTCCTGTCCCCTCCCTCTTGCTTTCTATGGATTGTTGTGCTGCACTTCCGTCCCGCATGCCCTGTGTGGTGTATTGTGCTGCTGCAAACCCGGATGCCTGCCCTGCAGGGTCAGTTTGGTGCACCTCTCCATGTCCCTCCTGTCCTCTGTTATCCAAGTCCATGTCCCTACCCCATTTCCTTCCATGATCCAATGTACCATACTTGCGAACATTTTGAACTTGGTAAGAGGGAGATTATGAAAAAAAACTGGGGTATTGATTTTCCCCTTTGAGTTACATTGAAAAAGAGGAGATTGTAGACAGGAGATAGATCAAATAAAGCCCATTTGAGCTTAAAAACATTGGACGTTTCCTGGCTGAATCGGGTCTGTTGGCATGTATGGTTGTACTACCATTGCCTCTTCCTTCTGCCCACAATGGTCTATTACATTGCCACAGCCTCTCTTGCAAGTCCTGTATTGTTGGTTTGTTGCCCCTGCCCCCCTTTCCACTGCCCTCCATAGTCTGTTGTGCTGCCACGGCCCTTCCTGCCTGCTCAGTGTGGTTAAATTGTTGCCTTTGCACCCTCCTACCTGCCTTCAATTTTCAGAGTCCGTGCCCCTGGCCTCTGCCTCTCAACAGTATCCTAATGAACAACTAGATTGCTAACATTCTATATTTATTACAAAAGTGTGGAACGCCTGACGACATCTTGATGTAATCAAAACTGTAATACCTAGAGCATTTCCTTTAGAAATTACATATATGAGAGGGTCTTATTGGCATCAAAATTATGGTTAGTGCTCTAAAAGACTAAAATAAGGACATATTTTCTGAGTTTTCAAATAGCGACAAAGCACTTTTAAATTATTTGTTATCTTTATGTTTTTTTATCCAGTTGACCACTTGATTAAATGTTGCACTTGGGGGAGAGGATGTGGTGTTACTTCCAGAACTTCAGACTTTGCAACTGGGGAACCAGGTTGGAGTTTCTGCTTCAGCTCGACATTCTGTGATTCTGGTCAAATTACTTAGTCTCCCCATGTCTACAACCAAAATGAATTTGTTCTTGTGTGATGTAACCAATGCTCATGTAAAGCACTCCAATACCTGACAAGTCTGCACTATATAATACTGCAAAAACACAAAATAATAAGTGTTTTGCACACACTGTCATTGGGCTATATTTGGGCTACATCTAGGTGATTTTGGGCTACATTTGGGCTCTTTTGTCTCCGGTGGCCATCTTGGGAGATTTATTTGTTATGAAGTTTCCTAATTTCCTCATGTACTGCAGTCTCCTCAGTAGGAAATGCTTTCAGTTTTTTACTTTGATTTCATCATGAAGGTATTCAGATATACCACACATTTGCCATAAATTCTGAATGTTAGCACTCTAGTTGCTCATTAGATCACTGTAGTAAAACTACTGTTCACCATGGAAGTCTGCTCCTGGTATTAAAAGTGCATGTTTCAGTCTGCATGTCAGAATTTTTTAATGAAATAGAAGAGGATTTGAGAAGTCACTCAAAATGTGCCCTCATTTTCTTTCTTCAGCATTAATCATAATTTCTATGGCAAAATGAACCCCCTCATTGTGTTCCTTTTTAAATTAAATGTTTTAAGTGTTACCAGTTTATTCCAATCAAGATGGCTTCAGGTGTCCCATACTTTTGTCATAATGAAGACAGTAAGCGCTCTAGTTGTTTTTAAGAACACTCTGGGAAATTCCGTCATTGGGCTATACTTGGGCTACATCTGGGTGATATTTGGGCTACATTTGGGCTCTTTTGTCTCTGGTGGCCATCTTGGGAGACTTATTTGTTATGAAGTTTCCTAATTTCCTCATTTACTGCAGTCTCCTCAGTAGGAAATACTTTCAGTTTTTTACTTTGATTCCATCAAGAAGGCATTCAGATGTGTCACACATTTGCCATAAATTCAGAATGTTAGCACTCTTTTTGCTCATTAGATCACTGTAGTAAAGCTACTGATCACCAGGGAAAACTGCTGCTGGTATTGAAAGTGCATGTTTCAGTCTGCATGTCAGAATCTTTTAATGAAATAGAAGAGGATTTTAGAAGTCACTCAAATTGTGCCCTAATTTTTCTTTCTGCAGCACTAATCATACTTTTTATGGAAAAATGAACCCCCTCATTTTGTTCCTTTTTAAATTAAATGTTTTAAGAGTTACCACTTTAATCCAAGCAAGATGGCTTCAGGTGTGCCATTCGTTTATCATAAGTAGGACTGTTAGCGCTCTAGTTGTTCTTTGGAACACTCTGGGAAGCTGCAGTAGAACACAAAGGAATCAACTGACAGTCTCTGCCCTTGTTGGATGTACATGTTTTACTGAGAATGTCAGACTTCATTCTCACATGACTGAGAAAGATAATGTGAATTTACAGAAAATAAGCTCTCAGTTTAGCTTATAGATCACCTTCCAAACCTCTGTGGGAAAATCATGAGAAAATATTTTTCTCTCAATCATGATATCCCAGCAGAAGGCTTTTTCACATGGTGAAATCACCTTAGAACATACCACAATTCCTAAAATGAGTATGGTACCATCAACAAATGATTTATAATGTAACTATAGTCTTAAAACCTTCTATTAACTGCAATGCTTTTTAATGAGGTGCTATCATGTATATTGGTCCCAAGATGGCTGCCAACACTTCTTGGATGAAGTGCTGACAGCCAATCAGATCTCAGGATGAGATGTGTGGTTAGGCTCCGACCACATATATATATGATTTTACTTTTGATTTTCTCAGGAACTACTGAACAGATTGACACCAGACCTGCAAAAGGCACATCCCTGAGCTGAGGACTACCTCTCTGCCAAATTTCAAATAATTCTGTTCAGCCGTTCGGGCTGTACCTTGAACTAAAGGTCCCTATGGAAAATTGCATGAGGAAAACGCGTTTTGGGACCCCCCTTTTTTCTCAGCCCCCGCTTGAGGAATCCCCCCGAGACTTTCAGGGTAGGAGCGGAGCGGAGCGACCCACCTATTTTGAAAATTTCGCGAGGATTCGTCAACCGGCGCCAAAGTTATTCCAAATAGAATGTTGCGGATTTCCTATGGAAACACGGTCCTAACTATAACTATCTACTGGCGACCGCCAGTAGATAATATATATGTATATTAGAAAAACCTACTGGCGTTCACCAGTAGGTAGTTATAGTTAGCATGTAGATTCCATAGGAAAAGCGTTTTTTCATTTCCCAATAACATTGATGTTGTTTGATCAAACCTTGTAAATTTTTCAAAACTAGTTTGCCGCTCACTTCGGCTGCTGGGTGATTCCTCAAGCAGGGGGCAAGACAAGTTTTCCCCATGTTAATTTCCATTGAAACTTTGGACATGGTTACAGCCCGATGTACTGAACGGAATGAAACTACATTTGTCAGAAATGTAGCTGTTGGTTGAGAAATCAACCTTTGTATTAACTGGTGTAAATTTGTTCAGCAGTTGTGGGCTTATTTAAAGAAACGTACAGTTGTATATCTAGGGATGTGGAGGATACTCAACCCCTTCCAATCTCGTGCTGAGATCTGATAGGCTGCCAACACTTCCAACCAGGAATTTTGGCAGTCATCTTGGGACTTGGCCTTAACCGGGTCCTAGAAAAAACATTACAAAAAATAAAAGGGGGCAGAGGAGAAACACCCTGACCTCCTCTGACCCCACAGGACCGAAAATGCATTATTTTGAAATGTTATGTAAATTAACAAAGTGCGGGAACCAGTGCTTCATTTTTTAAAAACATTTTCGGCGGGATTCGTGGAATCAGCTTTACTCCCGCCGAAAATATTTTTAAAAAATGAAGCACTGGTTCCTGCACTTTGTTTATTTACGCTCCCCACCCCCCCCCCCCCCGGTGGGCCAAGTCCCACGGGCTTTATGCAAATAAAGGAGGTGGGTGAACGTAGCACCCTCCTGGGGCTTATTATGCCCTGGGAAACATCACCTCCCTGGGGCTTCTTTTAAAGCTAATGCGGGGGGCCCTGTTAGGCCTCCCCGGCTGCTCCAGGGACCACCACCTCCCCGGGGCTTATTTCTTTTTAAATCGGTCGGTCCTCTTGGACTCTGCAGCCCTGGGGCATGCCAATTCCCCGGGACAAAATCAAGAAGGGAGGGGGTCATTCTGCCCTACTCTTGGAGCCATAGATGACCCTAGGGACTGCCATCCCACAGGATCAGCTCCTACTATTTCCCGGGGTGCCCAGCCCCAGGGAATAGCTGTTTGCTATGGGTTTGTTGGTGCTTTACTGCTTTACTGGGTATGATCAGGGCACTCAAAAGAGAGGTTGGGCCCCGAGGATGGGGTCCCTATGGCTCAAATCGGCATGGGAGGAGGGCCGCTTGGCCCTCCTCCCTTTCATGTTAAAACCTAAATCTAAGAAAAGCCCAGACTCCAGGGGATGGGGTCCCCGGGCCCGAAATTGGCCCAGCAGTGGGGGCAGGTCCCCTGCCCCATTCCAAAAAGGTCTGGCCTTGGAGAATGGGATCTCAAGTGCCCAAATCAGCCCAGGGAAGTGGGATCATGTTGCCCCTGCCCATAATAAATACAATAAAATTCAATAAAAATGTGGGACAGCAAGTTGCCAGAGGCCCCACCCCCTTTCTTCTCCATCTGCAAACATGCCTCCTGGCACACTGCTGGTTGGGGGACAAAGCCCCTTGGTTGTAGATGGTTCTTGGGGGCCAAGAAGCCCTCCTGTTACCTCCAGTAAGTCCCACACAGTGGGATTGCTGAGAGGTCTTGCGAGACCACGCTACCTTTGTCCACCACTCTGCAAATGCACCACCTGGCACACTGCTGTTTGGGGATAAAGTCCATTTGGATATTGTGGGTCGTTGGGGGCCAACAAGCCCTCCTGTTATCCTCCAGTAAGTCCCACAGAGTGCGATTGCTGAGAGGACTTCAGAGGCCACTCCCCCTTTCTCCACCACTTTGCAAACGCACCTCCTGGTGCAGTGCTGGCTGGAGGATGAAGTCCCCATGGCTCCAGAGGGTCCTTGGGGGCCAACACGTCCTCCTGTTACCTCCAGTAAGTCCCACACAGTGAGATTGATGAGAGGTCTTCGAAGGTAATGCCCCCTTTCTCCACCACTCTGCAAATGTGCCTCCTGGGGCACTGCTGTTTGAGGGATGGAGTCCCCTTGGATGCTGAGGGTCCTTGGGGGCCACAATGCACTCCTGTTACCTCCAGTAAGTCCAACAGAGCATGATTGCTGAGAGGAATTTGGAGGCCATGCCCACTTTCTCCTCCACTCTGCAAATACGCTTCCAGTCGCACTTCTGGTTGGGGGATTAAGTCCCCTTGGCTCTAGAGTGACCTTGGTGGGCAACAAGCCCTCCTGTTATCTCCAGTAAGTCCCACACAGTGGAGTTGCTGAGAGGTCTTCGGAAGTCACGCCCCCTTTCTCTACCACTCTGCAAACACACCTCCTGGTGCACTACTGGTTGGGGGATGAAGCCCACTTTACTCCTAAGGAATGTTGGGGGCCAAGAAGCCCTCCTGGTACCGCCTGTAAGTCCTACACAACAGAATTCCTGGGAGCTGGTCGGAGGCCCAGCCCCTTTCTCTACCACTCTGCAAACGCAACTACAACTTAAAAAAACATAGAAATTCACTGACAAAAAACAAAGTTACAGGGGCATTATAGTTAGGAATTAGCATTTAAAAAACCTTGGAAATTCACTGAAAAAAACAAAGGTTACAGGGGCGTTATAGTTAGTCTCAGGTTTCACTCGTACAAAACCAGTGAAATTCAGCAGTTATATTTAGATGAGCTGACCACTTCATGAGTGATATAATTTGTGAGGTCATAAGCAGTGCTTTGGGGGCGTGAGTAACTATAACTGCTGAATTTCACTGGTTTTGTATGAGTGTAACAGGAGCATAACTATAACGTTCAAGTAACCTTTGAATTTTTCAATTAATTTCTATTTTTTTTCCATTTCCAAACTATACTGTCCCTTTACCCTTTGTTTTTTTCAGTGAATATATATATATATATATATATATATATATTACCTACTGGCAGTCGCCAGTAGGTAGTTATAGCTAGGACCACGTTTCCATAGGAAAACCTCAACATTCTATTTTGAATAACTTTGGCGCCGGTCGATGAATCCTCGCGAATTTCTCAAAATAGGTGGGGCGCTACGCTCCGCTCCTACCCTGAAAGTCTCGGGGGGATCCGTCAAGCGGGGGCTGAGATAAAAGGGGGGTCCCAAAACGCGTTTTTCCCATGCATTTTTCCATAGGACCTTTAGAACGAGCTACAGCCCGAACGGCTGAACAGAATTACTCAAAATTTGGCAGAGAGGTAGTCCCTAGGTCAAGGAAGTGCCTTTTGTAGGTTTGGTGTAAATCTGTTCAGTAGATTCTGAGAAAATAGCCTTTAAATCAATATATATATCTGAGCCCGCTTACGGTACGCTTACCGTACGCTTACGGTAAGCGTACGGTGGCGTGCACGAGCGCGATTCTGATTGGCTCTTAGATCTTAGTAAACATTCGAATCGGCCGAAACCAGGAAGCGGCGGCCGCCATTTTGTGTATTTCACTCTGATAAAAAGAGTGAAAACAAGGAAAGGGGGCAATGAGGAGAGTTACAGACCCCCTAACATTTGTAAGGGGGTCAAAGAAGGACAGAAAAGTACAAAAAAAACATTTATTGATTTTAAAAAAAATCACGGGGTACGCGTACGGTAAGCTTACGGTAAGCGTACGGTAGAAAAAAAAAAAAAAAAAAAATGAAAATCAAATTTAAGTGTTTAGATATTAGGGGGCTCTAAAAAGAGCCGTTGTGTTTATGAAATGATTTTTTAGTGGTACCTACAAGTAAGTACCGATGCAGAGTCTAAGGTTCAAGAGGAAGACTCTGTTCCCTTCATCATTGAAGTGCACACCATCTCCTCTATAAATGTCTTGCATGTCATAACGCAAGTTGTTGTGGTAAATGGCACCTATACCATAGTCACGGAGGAAAGCAGAAACAGATTTGTTGACGTGCTTTCTTGCTT
Source organism: Triturus cristatus (assembly GCF_964204655.1). Taxonomy (NCBI): domain Eukaryota; kingdom Metazoa; phylum Chordata; class Amphibia; order Caudata; family Salamandridae; genus Triturus; species Triturus cristatus. Next base: position 231,969,408 of record NC_140590.1, read on the forward strand.
TGTCATCGCACCGCGTGCCCACCGTGCGTGCACGGCACTAACTGCGTAAAGTGGGAGCGCGGTGCGCGAAGCGCACCGCGTGCTCACTGTGCGCGCACGGTGCGCGAAGCGCACCGCGCGCGCACGGAACGAACTGCGTTAAGTGGGCGCGCACGCCACGAATGGCGTAAAGTAACTTAGCATTTAAAAAACCGTACAAATTCACTGAAAAAACCATAGGTTTCACACACGTTATAGTTAGGAATTAGCATTTAAAAAACCTTGCAAATTCACTGAAAAAACCATAGGTTTCACACATGTTATAGTTAGCGGAAATTTTACTGATAAAAAACCAATGAAATTCCCCCGTTATAGTTAGTGCAGGCAACTATAACTCACGCGACCGCAATCTTCTGCTGATGACATATGTGTCTTTATGAAAAAAAAATATTTGTAATATATGTATAGCTAAAAATGTATGGAAGAAGACATGGGCAAATAAGTGTCTAAATACAGTATTAGCATCAGCAGAAGATTGCGGTCGCGTGAGTTATAGTTGCCTGCACTAACTATAACGGGGGAATTTCATTGGTTTTTTATCAGTAAAATTTCCGCTAACTATAACATGTGTGAAACCTATGGTTTTTTCAGTGAATATATGTTTATATATGTCTTTATATATATATATACACATACATATATAAATGCATATGCATATATATCCATATATATATATGTGCATATGTGTGCGTGTAGAGAGAGGTAGAGAGAGGTAGAGAGGTAGAGGTAGAGGTGTAGAGGTAGAGAGGTAGAGAGTAGAGAGTGAGTAGTAGAGAGTAATAGAGAGAGTAGCAGAGAGTGAGTAGTAGAGAGTAGTAGAGTGAGTAGTAAAGTGAGTAGTAGGTAGTGAGTAGTAGAGAGTGGTAGAGAGTGAGTAGTAGAGAGTGGTAGAGAGTGAGTAGTAGAGAGAGAGTAGTAGAGAGTAGTAGAGAGTGAGTAGTGGAGTGAGTAGCAGGGAGTAGTAGAGAGTGAGTAGTAGAGAGTGAGTAGTAGAGAGTAGTAGAGAGTGAGTAGTAGAGAGTGAGTAGCAGAGAGAGAGAGAGTAGTAGAGAGTAGTAGAGTGAGTAGTAGAATGAGAAGTAGAGAGTGTAGTAGAGTGAGTAGTAGAGAGTAGTAGAGAGAGAGTAGTAGAGAGAGTAGTAGAGATAGAGTAGTAGAGAGAGAGTAGTAGAGAGTGAGTAGTAGAGTACTAGAGAGTGAGTGGTAGAGAGTAGTAGTAGAGAGTGAGTAGTAGAGTGTGAGTAGTAGAGAGTAGTAGAGAGTGAGTAGTAGAGATTAAACAGTAGAGAGTAGTAGAGAGTGAGTAGTAGAGAGAGAGTAGTAGAGAGTAGTAGAGAGTGAGTAGTAGAGAGTGAGTAGTAGAGAGTAAGTAGTAGAGTAGTAGAGAGTATTCAGTAAGTGCCAGTCAGTGTCAGTCAGTTAGTGTCAGTCAGTCAGTGTCAGTGTCAGTCAGTCAGTGTCAGTCAATCAGTGTCAGTCAGTGTCAGTCAATCAGTGTCAGTCAGTGTCAGTCAGTCAGTGTCAGTCAATCAGTGTCAGTCAATCAGTGTCAGTCAGTGTCAGTCAGTGTCAGTGTCAGTCAATCAGTGTCACTCAGTGTCAGTCAATCAGTGTCAGTCAGTGTCAGTCTCAGTCAGTGTCAGCCAATCAGTGTCAGTCAGTCAGTGTCAGCTAGAGCAGCTCTGCTGACCTGGTTCTCGGGCTCTAAAGCAGCTCTGCTGACCTGGTTCTCTCCCTCTAAAGCAGTTCTGCTGACCTGTTTCTCTGGCTCTACAGCAGGTCTGCTGACCTGGTTCTCTGGCTCTAGAGCAGCTCTGCTGACCTAGTTCTTAAGCTACAGAGCAGGTCTGCTAATCTGGTTCTCTGGCTCTACAACAGCTCTGCTGACCTGGTTCTCTTGCTCAAAAGCAGCTCTGCTGACCCGGTTCTATGGCTCTAAAGCAGTTCTGCTGACAGTGTTCTTTGGCTCTAGAGCAGCTCTGCTGACCTGGTTCTCTCCCTCTAGAGCAGCTCTGCTGACCTCGTTCTCTCCCTCTAAAGCAGCTCTACTGACCTGGTTTATCTGGCTCTAGAGCAGCTCTGCTGCCCTGGTTCTCTGGCTCTAAAGCAGCGCTGTTGACCTGGTTCTCTCCCTCTAAATCAGCTCTGCTGACGTGGTTCTCTGGCTCTAGAGCAGCTCTGCTGACCTGGTCCTCTGGCTCTAAAGCAGCTCTGCTGACCTGGTTCTCTCCCTCTAAAGCAGCTCTGCTGAACTGGTTTCTCTGTCTCTAGAGCAGCTCTGCTGACCTGGTTCTCTGACTCTACACCAACTCTGCTGACCTGGTTTCTCTGGCTCTACAGCAGCTCTGCTGAGTAGTAGAGAGTAGTAGAGAGTGAATACTAGAGAGTGAGTAAAGTAGTAGAGAGTGAGTAGTAGAGAGTAGTAGAGAGTGAGAAGTAGAGCAGTAGAGAGTAGTCAGTCAGTGTCAGTCAGTGTCAGTGTCAGCGTCAGTCAGTCAGTGTCAGTCAATCAGTGTCAATCAGTGTCAGTCAGTCAGTCAGTCAATCAGTGTCAGTCAATCAGTGTCAATCAGTGTCAGTCAGTCAGTGTCAGTCAATCAGTGTCAGTCAGTGTCAGTCAGTCAGTGTCAGTCAGTGTCAGTCTCCGTCAGTGTCAGTCAATCAGTGTCAGTCAGTCAGTGTCAGCTAGAGCAGCTCTGCTGACCTGGTTCTCTGGCTCTAAAGCAGCTCTCCTGACCTGGTTCTCTCACTCTAAAGCAGCTCTGCTGACCTGGTTTCTCTGGCTCTAAAGCAGGTCTGCTGACCTGGTTCTCTGGCTCTAGAGCAGCTCTGCTGACCTAATTCTAAAGCTACAAAGCAGCTCTGCTGATCTGGTTCTCTGGCTCTACAACAGCTCTTCTGAGCTGGTTCTCTGGCTCTAAAGCAGCTCTGCTGACCCGGTTCTATGGCTCTAAAGCAGTTCTGCTGACAGTGTTCTTTGGCTCTAGAGCTGCTTTGCTGACCTGGTTCTCTCCCTCTAGAGCAGCTCTGCTGACCTCGTTCTCTCCCTCTAAAGCAGCTCTACTGACCTGGTTTCTCTGGCTCCACAGCAGCTCTGCTGACCTGGTTCTCTGGCTCTAGAGCAGCTCTGCTGCCCTGGTTCTCTGGCTCTAAAGCAGCTCTGTTGACCTGGTTCTCTCCCTCTAAATCAGCTCTGCTGACGTGGTTCTCTGGCTCTAGAGCAGCTCTGCTGACCTGGTTCTCTCCCTCTAAAGCAGCTCTGCTGAACTGGTTTCTCTGTCTCTAGAGCAGCTCTGCTGACCTGGTTCTCTGACTCTACACCAACTCTGCTGACCTGGTTTCTCTGGCTCTACAGCAGCTCTGCTGAGTAGTAGAGAGTAGTAGAGAGTGAATACTAGAGAGTGAGTAAAGTAGTAGAGAGTGAGTAGTAGAGAGTAGTAGAGAGTGAGTAGTAGAGCAGTAGAGAGTAGTCAGTCAGTGTCAGTCAGTGTCAGTGTCAGCGTCAGCGTCAGTCAGTCAGTGTCAGTCAATCAGTGTCAATCAGTGTCAGTCAGTCAGTCAGTCAATCAGTGTCAGTCAATCAGTGTCAATCAGTGTCAGTCAGTCAGTGTCAGTCAATCAGTGTCAGTCAGTGTCAGTCAGTCAGTGTTAGTCAGTGTCAGTCTCCGTCAGTGTCAGTCAATCAGTGTCAGTCAGTCAGTGTCAGCTAGAGCAGCTCTGCTGACCTGGTTCTCTGGCTCTAAAGCAGCTCTCCTGACCTGGTTCTCTCACTCTAAAGCAGCTCTGCTGACCTGGTTTCTCTGGCTCTAAAGCAGGTCTGCTGACCTGGTTCTCTGGCTCTAGAGCAGCTCTGCTGACCTAATTCTAAAGCTACAAAGCAGCTCTGCTGATCTGGTTCTCTGGCTCTACAACAGCTCTGCTGAGCTGGTTCTCTGGCTCTAAAGCAGCTCTGCTGACCCGGTTCTATGGCTCTAAAGCAGTTCTGCTGACAGTGTTCTTTGGCTCTAGAGCTGCTCTGCTGACCTGGTTCTCTCCCTCTAGAGCAGCTCTGCTGACCTCGTTCTCTCCCTCTAAAGCAGCTCTACTGACCTGGTTTCTCTGGCTCCACAGCAGCTCTGCTGACCTGGTTCTCTGGCTCTAGAGCAGCTCTGCTGCCCTGGTTCTCTGGCTCTAAAGCAGCTCTGTTGACCTGGTTCTCTCCCTCTAAATCAGCTCTGCTGACCTGGTTCTCTCCCTCTAAAGCAGCTCTGCTGAACTGGTTTCTCTGGCTCTACAGCAGCTCTGCTGAGTAGTAGAGAGTAGTAGAGAGTGAATACTAGAGAGTGAGTAAAGTAGTAGAGAGTGAGTAGTAGAGAGTAGTAGAGAGTGAGTAGTAGAGCAGTAGAGAATAGTCAGTCAGTGTCAGTCGGTGTCAGTGTCAGTGTCAGCGTCAGTCAGTTAGTGTCAGTCAATCAGTGTGAATCAGTGTCAGTCAGTCAGTCAATCAGTGTCAGTCAATCAGTGTCAATCAGTGTCAGTCAGTCAGTGTCAGTCAATCAGTGTCAGTCAGTGTCAGTCAGTCAGTGTCAGTCAGTGTCAGTCTCCGTCAGTGTCAGTCAATCAGTGTCAGTCAGTCAGTGTTAGCTAGAGCAGCTCTGCTGACCTGGTTCTCTGGCTCTAAAGCAGCTCTCCTGACCTGGTTCTCTCACTCTAAAGCAGCTCTGCTGACCTGGTTTCTCTGGCTCTAAAGCAGGTCTGCTGACCTGGTTCTCTGGCTCTAGAGCAGCTCTGCTGACCTAATTCTAAAGCTACAAAGCAGCTCTGCTGATCTGGTTCTCTGGCTCTACAACAGCTCTGCTGAGCTGGTTCTCTGGCTCTAAAGCAGCTCTGCTGACCCGGTTCTATGGCTCTAAAGGAGTTCTGCTGACAGTGTTCTTTGGCTCTAGAGCAGCTCTGCTGACCTGGTTCTCTCCCTCTAGAGCAGCTCTGCTGACCTCGTTCTCTCCCTCTAAAGCAGCTCTACTGACCTGGTTTCTCTGGCTCCACAGCAGCTCTGCTGACCTGGTTCTCTGGCTCTAGAGCAGCTCTGCTGACCTAGTTCTCTGGCTCTAAAGCAGCTCTGCTGACCTGGTTCTCTGGCTCTAGAGCAGCTCTGCTGACCTGGTCCTCTGGCTCTAAAGCAGCTCTGCTGACCTGGTTCTCTCCCTCTAAAGCAGCTCTGCTGAACTGGTTTCTCTGTCTCTAGAGCAGCTCTGCTGACCTGGTTCTCTGACTCTACACCAACTCTGCTGACCTGGTTTCTCTGGCTCTACAGCAGCTCTGCTGAGTAGTAGAGAGTAGTAGAGAGTGAATACTAGAGAGTGAGTAAAGTAGTAGAGAGTGAGTAGTAGAGAGTAGTAGAGAGTGAGTAGTAGAGCAGTAGAGAGTAGTCAGTCAGTGTCAGTCAGTGTCAGTGTCAGCGTCAGTCAGTCAGTGTCAGTCAATCAGTGTCAATCAGTGTCAGTCAGTCAGTCAATCAGTGTCAGTCAATCAGTGTCAATCAGTGTCAGTCAGTCAGTGTCAGTCAATCAGTGTCAGTCAGTGTCAGTCAGTCAGTGTCAGTCAGTGTCAGTCTCCGTCAGTGTCAGTCAATCAGTGTCAGTCAGTCAGTGTCAGCTAGAGCAGCTCTGCTGACCTGGTTCTCTGGCTCTAAAGCAGCTCTCCTGACCTGGTTCTCTCACTCTAAAGCAGCTCTGCTGACCTGGTTTCTCTGGCTCTAAAGCAGGTCTGCTGACCTGGTTCTCTGGCTCTAGAGCAGCTCTGCTGACCTAATTCTAAAGCTACAAAGCAGCTCTGCTGATCTGGTTCTCTGGCTCTACAACAGCTCTGCTGAGCTGGTTCTCTGGCACTAAAGCAGCTCTGCTGACCCGGTTCTATGGCTCTAAAGCAGTTCTGATGACAGTGTTCTTTGGCTCTAGAGCAGCTCTGCTGACCTGGTTCTCTCCCTCTAGAGCAGCTCTGCTGACCTCGTTCTCTCCCTCTAAAGCAGCTCTACTGACCTGGTTTCTCTGGCTCCACAGCAGCTCTGCTGACCTGGTTCTCTGGCTCTAGAGCAGCTCTGCTGACCTAGTTCTCTGGCTCTAAAGCAGCTCTGCTGACCTGGTTCTCTGGCTCTAAAGCAGCTCTGCTGAACTGGTTTCTCTGTCTCTAGAGCAGCTCTGTTGACCTGCTTCTATCGCTCTAATGCAGCTCTGCTGACCAGGTTCTCTGGCTCTAGAGCAGCTCTGCTGACCTAATTCTAAAGCTACAGAGCAGCTCTGCTGATCTGGTTCTCTGCCACTACAACAGCTCTGCTGACCTGGTTCTCTGGCTCTAAAGCAGCTCTGCTGACCCGGTTCTATGGCTCTAAAGCAGTTCTGCTGACAGTGTTCTTTGGCTCTAGAGCAGCTCTGCTGACCTGGTTCTCTCCCTCTAGAGCAGCTCTGCTGACCTCGTTCTCTCCCTCTAAAGCAGCTCTGCTGACCTGGTTTCTCTGGCTCTAGAGCAGCTCTGCTGCCCTGGTTCTCTGGCTCTAAAGCAGCTCTGTTGACCTGGTTCTCTCCCTCTAAATCAGCTCTGCTGACGTGGTTCTCTGCCTCTAGAGCAGTTCTGCTGACCTGGTTCTATGGCTCTAAAGCAGCTCTGCTGACCTGGTTCTCTGGCTCTAGAGCAGCTCTGCTGACCTGGTCCTCTGGCTCTAAAGCAGCTCTGCTGACCTGGTTCTCTCCCTCTAAAGCAGCTCTGCTGAACTGGTTTCTCTGTCTCTAGAGCAGCTGTGCTGACCTGCTTCTATCGCTCTAATGCAGCTCTGCTGACCAGGTTCTCTGGCTCTACAGCAGTTCTGCTGACCCGGTTCTCTCCCTCTGAAGCAGCTCTGCTGACCTGGTTTCTCTGGCTCTAAAGCAGGTCCGCTGACCTGGTTCTCTGGCTCTAGAGCAGCTCTGCTGACCTAATTCTAAAGCTACAGAGCAGCTCTGCTGATCTGGTTCTCTGGCTCTACAACAGCTCTGCTGAGCTGGTTCTCTGGCTCTAAAGCAGCTCTGCTGACCCGGTTCTATGGCTCTAAAGCAGTTCTGCTGACAGTGTTCTTTGGCTCTAGAGCAGCTCTGCTGACCTGGTTCTCTCCCTCTAGAGCAGCTCTGCTGACCTCGTTCTCTCCCTCTAAAGCAGCTCTACTGACCTGGTTTCTCTGGCTCCACAGCAGCTCTGCTGACCTGGTTCTCTGGCTCTAGAGCAGCTCTGCTGACCTGGTTCTTAGGCTCTAGAGCAGCTCAGCTGACCTGGTTCTCTGGCTCTAAAGCAGCTCTGCTGACTTGGTTCTCTGGCTCTAGAGCAGCTCCGCTGACCTGTTTCTCTGGCTCTAGAGCAGCTCTGCTGACCTAGTTCTTAGGCTCTAGAGCAGCTCTGCTGACCTGGTTCTCTGGCTCTACAACAGCTCTGTTAACCTGGTTCTCTGGCTCTAAAGCAGCTCTGCTGACCTGGTTCTTAGGCTCTAGAGCAGCTCAGCTGACCTGGTTCTCTGGCTCTAAAGCAGCTCTGCTGACTTGGTTCTCTGGCTCTAGAGCAGCTCCGCTGACCTGTTTCTCTGGCTCTAGAGCAGCTCTGCTGACCTAGTTCTTAGGCTCTAGAGCAGCTCTGCTGACCTGGTTCTCTGGCTCTACAACAGCTCTGTTGACCTGGTTCTCTGGCTCTAAAGCAGCTCTGCTGACCCGGTTCTATGGCTCTAAAGCAGTTCTGCTGACCTGGTTCTCTGGCTCTAGAGCAGCTCTGCTGACCTGGTCCCTTGGCTCTAAAGCAGGTCTGCTGACCTGGTTCTCTCCCTCTAAAGCAGCTCTGCTGACCTGGTTCTCTCGCTCTAAAGCAGCTCTACTGACCTGGTTTCTCTGGCTCTGCAGCAGCTCTGCTGATCTGGTTTTCTGGCTCTAGAGCAGCTCTGCTGACCTGGTTCTCGTGCTCTAAAGCAGCTCTGCTGATCTGGTTCTCTGGCTCTAAAGCAGCTCTGCTGACTTGGTTCTCTCCCTCTAGAGCAGCTATGCTGACCTGGTTCTCTGTCTCTAGAGCAGCTCTGCTGACCTGGTTCTCTGGCTCTAAAGCAGCTCTGCTGACCTGGTTCTCTCCCTCTAAATCAGCTCTGCTGAACTGGTTTCTCTGCCTCTAGAGCAGCTCTGCTGACCTGGGTCTCTGGCTCTAAAGCAGCTCTGCTGATCTGGTTCTATGGCTCTAGAGCAGCTCTGCTGACCTGCTTCTATGGCTCTAAAGCAGCTCTGCTGACCAAGTTCTCTGGCTCTACAACAGCTCTGCTGGCCTGGTTCTCTGACTCTACAGCAGTTCTGCTGACCTGGTTTCTCTGGCTCTACAGCAGTTCTGCTGACCTGGTTCTCTGGCTCTAAAGCAGTTCTGCTGACCTGGTTTCTCTGGCTCTACAGCAGTTCTGCTGACCTGCTTCTCTGGTTCTAGAGCAGCTCTGCTGACCTGGGTCTCTGGCTCTAGAGCAGCTCTGCTGACCTGGTTGTCTGGCTCTACAACGGCTCTGCTGACCTGGTTTCTCTGGCTCTACAGCAGCTCAGCTGACCTTGTTCTCTGCACTCACGATGCATGCACCTGACTTCGCAAATATATATATATATATATAATCTCATATGCCCTAATATGTATATTAAAGACACATACATTTCATTTTGGAACATAATTTTTTTTTGCGGGAGACGCGCCCCAGCACGTATATAATGTCACGCGGGACCCCCCACCGCCCAAGCATCTCGTACCGTAATACGCATGTGTCGCGAATGCACGGGAGCAGGAGTCGCGGACTGGTCGCATACCAATCGCGCACATGACGTAATATTAAATGTATATGATGTAACTGAAAAACACGCAGCCGTCGCACACCGTACGCGGATGATTTCTCTCTCCCCAGCCAATTTTGGTGGGAGGGACGCCATCCCCGGGAACTGGCAACAATACTGGGTGCCCTGGTCCAACCCGCAGCACCCAGACAAATGGGGGAGCCTCAAGGCACCCACAGTCCCTGACGGCTCTCCGCGCGGCGGGAGTCGGCATTGCTGTTTGACTGAACATGCAGCTCCCTCTGTCCAAAAGCAATTCTGCTCCACTTCATGTAAGCAAGAGCATTTTACAGCTCTCGCTTGAATGAAGCGCAACAGAGTTTTCAATGGTTTGGTGGGCAAACTGGGACATTGCAGGAACTGGCCCTGGGGGATGGCAGTCCCCAGAGCCATAATTGGCTCCAGGAGGGAGGCCACGTGGACCCCTTCATTGTTTGATTTAGCCCCAAAGAGGTGGTGCTCCTGGGGCTGCAGGGAGCCATGTGGCCCCCGCATTCTTTTTGGTTAAACTCCCTGAGAGGTGGTATCTGCAGGGCTGCAGGGGGTCCGTGCGCCCCCTAAATTATTTGAATTTAATGTCCTGGGGAAGTAGTGGTCCATGAAGCTGCAGGGGGACCATGGGCCCCTCCCACACTCAATGTAAAGGCTGCTGGGGGCCCGCCGGCCCGCCTGAAGTTTTTTTGATTAAAGCACTGGGGAGGTGGTGACCTCGGGCTGCAGGGGGTTCTATGAAGCCCCCCACCTTTTTTTAGCATAAGGCCCTGGGGAGGTGGTGGTCCCCGCAGCCGGGGGTCCAAGAGGTCCACCAATTATAAACAAAGAATCCCAGGGGAGGTGGTGGCCTCCAGGCCAATATTCAGCCCCAGGAGAGGGGCCCGTGTGACCCCCCCTCTATTATTAAAAAAAATGCCCCCAGGATCTGGCCCACCCAGGGGCGGCTTATGTACGAATCGCGGGACTCCACGCTTTGTTAATTTAAAATTTTGGCCGGACCTGAGGGTACGGCCGAAATCTTTTTTTTTTTTAAATGCTTTGCTTGGCCCTGCGGGGATCAGGGTGTTTCTACCCGGCCCCCTTTTCTTTTTTTAACTTTTTTTGTGGAACTCAGTTCAATCACCTCCAAGATGGTTGCCAAAACTTTCTGGTAGAAGTGTTGGCAGCCAATCAAATTTCATTAGCATTTCAGTAGGATTTGGGCTAGTAGATATCTATATTTTTTAAACTTAAATATCTTTGAAACTACTGAACGGATTTACACCAAATCACAAAAAGCTTGCTTTCGGGATCAGTAATAATAATAATAATAGTAATAATAAACTTTATTGCATGATTGGTTAAAACCCTTGCAACGCTCTACAAAATTGAAAATCATTATGATATATATAATTCAGTCATAAGCTTTTATTCGATATGCAAGATATCTTGTAAGCACATTAAAAGATACAATTATTACAATAAACACAAAAAAAAACAAAAGCTACAAGAAGCCAGTATGAAATTCATAAAAAGATAAAAGGACATAAAGTGCCCGTTAATAAATTAGCTAAAAAGGAATTAAACAGCTACTGACAATCTCTTACAACGAATAAGCCAAGACCACTTTAAAAATTTTGCAATTCCACACACTAAAGGGGGGGAAGTGTCCGTGGTTAGGATACGCAAGGCTTCTAGGTGGCTACGTGTGCCCATATTTTGGCAGAGGGGTTTCAACCAGGATCTCCTAGGCCTTGCATAATCCGGGCATACAAATAAGACATGCACAATGGTCTCTGCCTTGCTTGGGCAACACGCACAGTTTGGAGAAATACGGGCCGCTGGTGACCAGGTCGATACCACTGCACCTAGGGGGAGGGATCCAACTCTAAATTTAAAATAAAGGGCTCGGTCAAAGGGGAGAGTGATCAAGTCCAGATAGGGTTCAAAAGCCACAATGTCTTTAATTTGCAAAAAGGCGACAGTGGACTTGCAGTGGTTAGAGTTTGTAATTAGACGCTCCGCACACCAATTCCAATAAAGCGCCTTGACAACTTCTTTTGGAGGGGCTGAACGTGATGACCAACAGCCTCCTAGACCAATCTTCTCCAAAAGCTTTTTGGTTTCTCTTAGCCACTTTATCTTGGCCCAACCCCCCAAGCTCATTATTTCCCCCAGGGCATCAGCATAGGACTTTAGTTCTTCACCCCTCCAGATTCGTGTCCATAGCAAGAGCGGGCGAAGCTGGGCCTGGTCTTTAATGTTTTTACAGCCCATGTCCAACCGAACTGGTACAGATGGTGTGCTCAGGGGCACGGAGATAAGAGATTTCAATAGCTTGCTCTCCGCTGTCTCTAGGGCGTTCAAACGACAGTGGCCCCACAGTTCTGCCCCATACAAGGCTGATGACACTACTTTAGCCTTGTAGATATCAATTACTGGGGTAAGTGATCTCCTTGGAGAGGCCCTGAACTCCCTCATGAGGGCACCTCCCACTCTCCTGTGACTGAGGACCATTTATCAATATGATTAGCCCAGGACATCCTATCCGTAATCCGAATACCGAGGTAATCGAATTCGGCTACTTTCTCTAGGGGGATCGAGTTGAGTGTGGGTGGACGGCCCAGTTTCTTAGGAGGATTTAGGACTAGATATTTTGTTTTGTCCACATTTATTGTTAATCCTCTAGCAGCACAGAACTTCTGAAATCGGGTTAGTAATTTCTGGAGGCCTTGGGGGGTCTTCGAAATCAGGAGCGTGTCGTCCGCAAAAAGCAGGGTGGGGATACGGACTCCTCCGAGACATGGGGCGTCGGCTGGTTCTTGTTGTAGATGTTTTACCACCCCGTTCACGTATAGTGAAAATAGGGTGGGTGCCAAGACACAGCCCTGTCTTACGCCCCTGGACACTGGAATCTTCTCAGTGAGTTCTCCGTTTTTACCCCATCGGACCTGAGCAAAGGTATGGGCGTGAAGGCTAATGAGAAGGGACAAGATGTAAGGGGGTAAACCCAACTCATTAAGTACCCTCCAAAGGTCTTCCCGGGGTACTAGGTCAAAGGCAGTCTTCAGGTCTATAAAGGCCAAATAAAGACTACCCTTGCCCAGTTCCACCACCTTCCACCCCAATAATACCAACCTAAATACCTGCTCTATTGTCCCCATTCCAACCCAAAAACCTGCCTGGAAGTCTGATAAGATTTTGTTCTCCTCCACCCAGTGGAGAATCCTTCCAAGGATAGCTTTACCAGCTATCTTTTGGGTGGAGTCAATCAGACTTATAGGTCGGTAGTTCCCCGGTGCTTCCCTGCACCCTTTTTTATAAATCGGGACCACCACCGCCCCTTTCCACGATTCTGGCACTGCCCCTCCCATCATGATATCATTAAGTAGAGCTGCTATGACCTGTGCCCATTCCGCTGGATATGCCCTCATAAGATCCCCCGGGAGGCCATCTGGGCCCGCTGCCTTGCGAGGGGCTACCCACCCTATAACCCCCTCAATCTCTAACGGAGTGAAGAGATCATAGGCATGAGGTTCAATTATTCGAGTGAGGTCTGTCCCCACATTACGATCCCCATCTGGAGGGAGGTATAGGGACCCAAAATGCTTCACCCAACTTTGAGGCGGGATATTACAGGGTCTCACAAGTGCATCGGGGTTTTTCCGTGCACTTATAAGATGCCAGAAAGCCCTTGAGTCCCTAATTTTACTGGCCTGGAGCAGGTCTTCCCAGTATTTGTCTTCCCACTCCCTCCTGGCAAGTTTAAGGGACTTATTGTAGGCCTTCCTTGCTACCTGTATCGCAGTACGGGACTTGACTTTGATCGCCTCAACTAGCTTAGCCTTGTAAACCCTACATGTTTGGGTATACCAACCATCAACTGGTTTTTTAGAGTGTTTGTTACCCAACTTATTATGGTGTAATGTAAAGACGTTAGTTAAGGCTTCTACCAGAGAGACGAAGAGCCCACTCACTCTACCCACCCCTTCTAAGGAGATTCCAAGGTTTGATACCATGTGGTTTAGGTGAAATTGTATTTCTTCTACCTTTCCCTCTGACAAAACCAGTTTGGCCCATTTTATTCGTCTACCACAAGGGGAGACTTCAGAGTCCTGATGGGTTGTCAAGGCAAGATTAGTGTATTCTGATTCTTGGAGGAAAAAATTCCAATTCAAAGCAAGTTGATTTAAACGTGAGCTAGTCCTTTATTTGCCATGTAGGGGGCGAAACACGTGTTGGCTGTGCCACCCCTTGGTTTTTTCTCATACCCACCCCTATGTATGAGTGCAAATAAAGGACTAGCTCACGTTTAAATCAACTTGCTTTGAATTGGAATTTTTTCCTCCAAGAATCAGAATACACTAATCTTGCCTTGACAACCCATCAGAACTTTTGCTAAAACTAGGGGGATAGGGGTTTCCCCCTGTCATTGGGCAAGAACCAGTACCTCTCGACTAACGCTTATTACCTGGCGAGTAAGGGATAGGGGCCTTTCTCCCCTCTTCCGAAGAGAGACTTCAGAGTCATCCGGTGGTGCTTCTACCCAATTTATATTATCCTTACTTGGGTGTCGCCACCACTGGACCATACTTAAAGAAAGCAAGTTGTGGTCACTTTCAGTCGAGGGTACCACCTGCATGTCCCTTACATAAGGCCATAGATATACGTCCACTAAAAGATAATCTAACCTAGAGGTATGCCCTGGCCTATTGTACGTGTGGGCGCCCAACCTATCCGAGGGTGTCCTCCCATTTGCTGCCCTTAGGTTGAATTCAAGGCTCAGGGAGTATAACTGGAGCGCCACTTCTGACCACCTTCTAATCGGTGGGATTTCCAGAGCCGGAATCCCCCACCTGGTATCCTCCTCTTCTTGGTCGAGGGAAACGTCCAAGCCCAAGGGCTCGAACGTGCAGTTCATATCACCGGCAACCAATGTACGAGACTTATATGAGGTATTGTTTAACAAAGTCTCGAGGAGAGATATTACAGGAGACTTTCTCCCGCCCACGGTTCCCCGGGCATAAACATTGTAAACATTTAAAACAACTCTTCCCCTTTGATCTATTAGGGTGATGTTTTGTATGTCAGGGGAACCTGTGGGGAACTCCATGATTCTACAATCTAGAGAAGCCGCGACCCAAATAAGGAGGCCACCCGCAGGACGCCCCCTCCCTGAATCCGAAACCTGCGCAGGGGAAGAATAGGAAGAAAAGCCCACCCTATGGACCGGCACACAACTCCATGTCTCTTGGAAAAGGCACAGAGAGTGCTCGTCGACCGAAGCAATAAAATCCGGTAGAGCCAGTTTTCTTGCGATCCCTGCGACGTTCCAGCTGAAAACCTTAAGGGCTAGGTCCGTCACAGCTGGAGTGTCGCTGGGCGCCGAAATGCCCCTGCCTGTAGGCCTCCTCGGAGGAAAATGAGGGGAGCGGGGGTCATACAAGGTGGGTATAGAGTCGCCTGTCCCACTTGTAGGATTTCTTTTGCTAAGTGATAATACTTCCGCTGAATCTGCTCTATACCCAATTTCCAGTCAAATAGGTCCTGCTGGCCACAAATGTTTCTCCCTAGCAACCCCTGAAACCCCAGCCCAATTCTGGCCAAGAGCAGGGGGACTTAAGCTTCCTCCAGTAGAATCAACAATTTGCCTGGGGTAAAAGTAGGAAAGATCTACCACTTTAACCCCCGGAACCCCCATACTTATAATAGGGGTGCAAATCGATGGTACCACTCTTGGATCTTGAAAATTTATGATTATACAATCCCCCTCCTGGGTTTTTTTCCCCTGCCCTACCCAGTCCACTCTGCGGACACTTAGGATAATGCCATCCACACCCAGCGGGATTGGCTTGTTTGCCTTCAGCCAGTGGATACACTTATTCTTAAGTGATTGATGATTTTCCAACTGGCCGTCCTTTAGAGGGGGCACATTGACCATGACTGCAGCAAAAGGTTGACAGTCTGGTGGGAGGTTTACTGGGGGGATCCGTCGTACATATAATTGATAATTTGATCTACATTTTTTACAGTATTATTAAAAGACATCCATCATCATGTAATTCTAAAACTCTGTTATGAATGCTATATTTGTAGGTTCTATAATTGTGTTGCAGTAAGGAGACGGCACTCCTAATTAAACTAGACATCTAAGTCCCAGACCGACTGCCTGTCACCTCTCCCCTTCCACTGACATTTTTGTTATCCAAAGCTGTCCGTAAGCATAGCCAAATCGCAGGTGGAAATGTTTCGGAGCAGGCTGGTGCAAATGGGCAGAAGGTCTAGGTCTCAGGCTGAGTATCCAATAAGCATCTCGCCTCCTCTATCTTTTTTACAAAGCAATGCATGAACCTGACCAAGGCACAATTTAAGATGGTATTCCGAGGGTCGAAACAGGCCAGCACTTCACCTCTGCAAGATCTGACATCCTTGTCGATTCAGCCCCTTCGTAGTAGAGCCTTTCTATCCTCTAGGAGGTTGGGGCACAAACATAACACGTGCAATATGTCTTCCCTATGTTGGCCACAGACCCGGCACGTTTCCTGTGCACAATCTCTTTTCCATTTAGGGAGATGGCAATTCATTGGAAGCACCCCCATTTTCAGTTTTAAAAAACTGAGCTTAGTGCGTGCATTGAATGTAAGTGTTAGGTAGCTCTGGGATTTTAACTGTGCATATGTGCAAAGGGTCATCCAACCGTGACTCCGTGCTGAAAGGCTGACCCTGTCTTCTACTGAAGATAGTTGTTTCACACTCAGTTTTACTATCCTCTTGAATTCCTGTTGGCTTGCGATTAAGTCCCAGAGCTCGCTCAGGCCAATAGTGCTAAAGCTGCAGTGATAGTGATAGTGAGGCCCCACAGGCCATCGACTTGTATTCAGCTGTACCCATAAATGATGAGCCAGGCTGCCCTTCTTTGATACCCTCAGCTTGTGGCAGCTTATTAAAAAAGTTGCCATTTGGCCCAATGACTGTCTGAAGATGGAGAATTCCAGCCTGATTTGTGCTGGTGAAGTGTATGGAGGTAGCGGGAAGATCGTTCTACAGATGTTTGCGCCTATTCTATCTAATTGGCTGCTGTTCAACCCTATTAGCTCCTCACTCCCATAGGTTAGGATTGGAATAACCTTTGCCTGGGCCACCTGGAGAGTTGGAGCGAATTTTGGGCTGTTTAGTTTCTTGTGAATGGAGCTGAATGCAGAGGACAGCGCAATTCCTTTCTTTGTTTGTTCACCCAGATGATTCGCGTATCTGCCGTTGTTATTGAAAAAAACTCCTAGGTACTTGTGGCATCCGGTTGCTTCTATTCTTTCCTGATTTAAAAACCATACTAGATTATTGGGCCCTGGTGAACGAACCGCCAGAATTTTGGTTTTCTTATTGTTGATCTGAAGCCCATTCCTGATTGAATACGTGGCGGTTGCATCCAGGAGACGTTGTAGGCCTATCTTGGTATGGCTAAGAAGAACCAGGTCATCGGCATACAATAGGTTGGACAGATGTAGACTACCTATTTTAAGTGGATGCGAGATGACTAAATTAAGGGCTTCCGAAAGATCACACAGGAATAAATTGAAAAGCTTGGGAGCCAGAACACACCCTTGCTTAAGGCCTTGCGTTGTTGAAATTGGTCGTGACAGTCGTGAGCCATCTTTGATCTTAATTTTTTTTTGTATTTTGTATTTGTATTGAATTTATAAGGCGCACAGCTACCCACAAGGGGTCTCCCGGCGCCAGTAGATTCATAGAGTACATCAAAGAAGTTGTGCGGAGAAGAACCAGGTTTTTAAGTCCTTGCGGAATTTGATGAGAGATGGTTCCAATTTCAGTGTGGACGGGAGAGAGTTCCACAGTTTAGGGGCGATACAGGAAAAAGAACAGCCGCCCATTCTGGACAGTTTGAAACGAGGGGTCCTAAAATTGCCCTGTGTGGACGATCTGAGAGTGCGAGAGGGGGAATAAGGTTGAGCCAGGGCCATGAGATAGCCAGGGGCGCGCCATTGCCTGATTTTATGCAAGAAGCAGAGGGCCTTAAATTTGATTCGATGAGTAATGCGAAGCCAGTGAAGATCATTGAGAAAAGGGGAGATTGAGGATTTCCACGGGACCTTACAGAGGAGGCGAGCTGCAGAATTCTGTACCAGCTGAAGTTTTCGCTGAAGCTCCTGAGTGATGCCAAGATATAATACATTGCCATAGTCCAGGCGAGAGGTGACCAAGGCCTGGACCACCTGACGTCTGGAACCTTCTGGGAGCATCCCTAAGATTTTACGTAGCCAACCTAAGACGGAAATACAGGTGGCCCACGTGTCCTGATGCAAGAGCTGCAAAGCATTAAGCAAGCTGTTTGGAATGTTTGATAGAGAGAGCTTCTGCCACTGCTTCGACCTGTTGACCTTATCGAATGCCAATTTGTAGCCGATAAATCCCATGTATATGGGGCTGGTGCTGGTTTCAGCCTGGTCTATCAAAAATGAGATTGCCATAAGATTGACCATTGTACCAGTGTTGCTTGTAAATCCAGTTTGGTTTGGTGGAATTATTGAGCTTGCATGGCCCATGCCCGAAGAGAATTCAACAGTATGCCTGCAAAGTACTTCGCATTGTTATTAATTAAGGTGACCAAACGATTGTTGCCTGGAGATTTTTTGTCTCCTCCTTTGAAAATTGGGACGAGGATTGATCCTTGCCATGAAGCTGGAATGGTACGCTTTTCTAAGATGGAGAGATAGAGCGGAGCTAACTGGACGGCCCAGAAAACTAGATCCTCCTTGAACAGGGCTGGTGGAATGCCGCCTGGGCCAGGGGCCCCATCTTTTTGTCTCTTTTCAATCTGCTTTTGAATTGTTGACACTGTGTAGGAGTGCACGAAAGATGGAATGTCGTCATTCAATGGTTGAGCCTCCGGGACTTTACTTCCGTCAGTGACAGAAGGCTGATTGCAGTTCAAGTCATACAGGTCATTAAAATGATTGTGTAGGAAGAGGTACCACTCAGATTCCAGTATGTTGGACGAAGCAACTTTGGGGGCTCAGCCTCCTAAACTATTTGTGGTGCGCCAAAACCTTGCAGGATTACTGGATTTTATGTCGTATTGTAGTTTGGCCCAGAAGGAATTCCAAAAGGTCCTTCCTTGTTCCTGTTTGGCCGCCTTCAGTTGACTTCGTGCCTCTCTTTGTTGGGTTATAATGGTTAGGTCCATTGGCTTCCTTTGAAGTCACGCCATAACCGATTCATGCTACGTTTGGCCAACCGTATTGCAGGATCGTAGGAGGTCTGTTGTTTAAACCCAGTCGCTTGTGCATGCTTTATTGGTTTTGCAAACCTGGCTGCTAGGCTTTCCGAAAACATTGTCCAGTTTGCAATTGGGTCCTCTGTTGACCTGAAGGTGTTCACGATTAATTGATTTGCTTCTGTCACCAGGAGTTGAAGGTTGTTGGCTAAAAACTTAATACGTTTTAAATTAATGGTAAAACTTTTGAAGGCTTGGCCTACTGCCTGATCAAGTTGCCGCAGCCTGATGCTGAGAGAAATTTCTTGAGGACGGTGATCACTGTCCATTCTACTGCCCAAACCAAAAGCAGAAACTAGGTTCAAGAGAGGGAGACTAGCAAATGAATAATCAATCAGAGACGCGCCGGTTTTAGATAGAAATGAGAGGCCCGGCGGCTTATCGGCTTTCTGTATCAATATCTAGCTTTCTGACAAATTTGGTGTAATTCCGTTCAACGGTATGGGCTGCAGTCGCGTTTACAAAAATGAAAAATCCCTATTTCATGGGGAAAATGAATTTTGGGACCTTCCTTTTTTGTCAGTCCCCACTATACAGATCACCCTGAAACTCAACACAGCAGCAGAACCAAAAAGGGTACGTTTTTTAAACATTTCGTGAAGATTCAGCTAGCGACGCCAAAGTTATTGGCAAAACAAAAAGCGCTTTTCCTATGGAAACTCTATGAGTGAGTGGCGGTGTGTGAGTGTCTGTATAGGTGTATGAGTGCATATGATAGTGCTGTATTGATGAGTGACTGCATGTATGAGTGACTGTATGGGTGAATGAGTGGATGTGTGTATAGACCTAGGAATCAGTGAGTGAGTATGTAGTAACTGGTGTTGGTGTGTCTATGGGTTCGAAAATGGTAGTCTGTATTTTAGAGTGGGTGTATCACAGGTTATATTAGGGTGTGAGGAGGTGCATCAGATTATCACATGGATAATGTCATCAGTGATGTCATTTGGGATGTCATCAGTGATGTCATCAGTGATGTCACTGACCATGTCATAAATGGTGTAATATGTGACGTCATCAGCAGTGCACTGCGGGGACGTGAGTTTTAGTTAGCTGAACTAACTATAACGGCCGAATTTCACTGGTTTTGTACAAGTAAAATGTCCTACTAACGATAACGTGCCTGATACCTATGGTTTTTTTCAGTGAATTTCAAAGGTTTTTTTAATGCTAAACTCTAACTATAACATCCCTGAAATCTATGGTTTTTTCAGTGAATATATATATATATATATATATATATATATATATATTATTTGTACACACACACACACATGTAAACACACATATATGCATATATATATGGTCCAGTTGAAGGCACAGCGCCAACAAAACACGTAGACCGTCCATGTTTTCTGCACAAATGGTGGTTAAATAAAAACTTAAAAAAGAAGAAATTACCTGTCTAGACTCTTCTTCATGGTGCCATGAAGTCCTTGCTGACATGGAGGCTTGGAGATCGTGGAAATATATACATATATATATTCACTGAAAAAACCATAGGTTTCAGGGGCGTTATAGTTAGCTATTGGCATTTAAAAAACCTTAGAAATTCACTGAAAAAACCATAGGTTTTAGGGGCATTGTAGTTAGCTGGACATTTCCCTCGTACAAAACCCTAGAAATTCCCCCGTTATAGTTAGTTCAGCTAACTATAACTCACGCCCCCGCAATGCACTGTTGATGACGTCACATATTACATCACTCATGACATCGTCAGTGACATCACTGATGACATCACTGATGACATCTCAAATGACATCACTGATAACATCACTGATGACGTCATCCATGTGATAAATTAGTGCATCTTCTCACACCCTTTGATATACTCAATCAAAATTTCAGACGTCCATTCTCAAAACCATAGATACTCCAATACCAATAACTACATACCCACTCATTGACTCTTAGATCTACACACACATCTACTCACTCACCTGTACAGTCACTCATACTTACAGTCACTCAGTACAGGACTATCATATGCATTTATACACCTACATAGACACTCACACACCACCAATCATCCATAGAGGTACTCTCACACCTAGTCAGTCATGCAAATAATAATCACACTCCCATTTACTCACCTATGCAGTAATACACACACAAGTTCACTTACTCATAAAAATAGTACCACATTCTTACGCTCTTCTACAATCGCTGATACAAGCACACACTCATCCATACAGCTACTCTCACAATCACACACTCTCACATATACCCACTTATATACTCTTACACACATATATACTGCCTTTCACATATGTAGTTAGTCACACATGTACCACTGAGCTATACACTCAATCCCTAACACACCCATACATACACTCACCCAACCATACAGTCCATCACAGATGCACTCTTAAAACCATGCACCCATAGAATCACCCACTTACACATCTATGCATAGAGTCACACACACCCCACCCACACAAACACTCAGGCACCCATACAGATACTCAGACAACCAATCAATAACCCATAGAGACACTCATATAGCTATTCACAAAACCATGCAGCCGCTTATACACCAACAGACAGATCGATACAGACATTCACACAGTTTACTCACTAGTCTGCAGTAAGATATGTTTAATGACTCACTTATAGAGTCAGTCACACACCTACTAAATCCATTCACACACTTATACACCCACTCATTCTTCCATAGGTTTTTCCCTATATTTATATTAAACATATTTAAAATTTACAGAAACACACACTCACTGGATGATGTCATCAGTGATGTCATCAGTGATGTCCTTTGAGATGTCATCACTGATGTCACTGACCATGTCATGAGTGATGTAATATGTGATGTCCTCAGCAGTGCATTGCGGGGGCGCAAGTTATAGTTAGCTGAACTAACTATAATGGGGGAATTTCTAGGGTTTTGTACAAGGGAAATGTCCAGCTAACTATAACGCCCCTAAAACCTATGGTTTTTTCAGTGAATTTCTAAGGTTTTTTAAATGCTAATACCTAACTATAACGTCCCTGAAACCTATGGTTTTTTCAGTGAATTTCAAAGGTTTTTTAAAAGACAATTCCTAAGTATAACGTGCATGAAAGCTCTAGTTTTTTCAGTGAATTTCAAAGGTTTTGTAAATGCTAATTCCTATCTATAACTTATCTCTAAAGATATTATGTTTAATGATTTTCATTGGATTTCTATATTTTTCAATTTCAGTGTGTCAATTTCATTAATTATGTTTTTTTGAAATACTATTTTATCACCATTTTTTAAACTTATTTTTTCATTTAATTCTTTTAAAAATGAAAAAATATTATTTGTTTTTATTTGTTTTTAAAAAAATATTTTTAAAACTATTTTTAAACTATATTCTCAGAACGTTATTTTTTTTTTCTCCATTTTTTGGGGATTCGTGCTCCCTATGCGCACCGTTCTCGATCCCTACGCGAAAGCATCCGCGCCTATACGCGATGGGTACGTGTTTGCAATGCGACCGGTACGCGACTCCAAACCTATACGCGACACGTACGATGTACGTAACGCAACGCGTGCACGCTTCCGCGATGCGTCATATGCGTGTATGACGTGATGGGTGCACGGATCCGGCGAAATATTTAATATTTAAAAAAACATATATATATGTGTTTCATGTGAATATTAATTGAACACAAACTGTAAACTACTCATGAAAGTAATATATTTTTACATCTAATCCTATATTCCTTTTAAATTCAATTTCGCGGATGCGCGCTGGGTGCGTGCTGCGTAAGCGCACGTGCGCGGATCCCATGTGACCTGCAAAAAAAGAGATTTGATTGGTTCATTACACTTCCTATTCTAACTATTGAAAGACCCCACCCATTTCAATCATTCTTCTTTGAGCTTCTTTGGAGGAACATCTCACACCTTAGAACTAGAAGAAACTTTTTGGGGAAGATTTCCACAGCTGCAATTTTTCTGAAGACAATGGCTTCTGCACAGCAGCCACCATCAGAATCAGACCATTCGTCCGAGGAGGAATTTGTTGTGGAACCTTCACGCACAGAAAGATGCACCTCTGTGGTGTGGAAATTTGTTACCTTCCCAGAAGGACAAAATAAAACTAATTCAACTAAAGTGACATGTAAAATATGTCAAAGAGTGCTTTCCAGAGAACATCCATCAAAAACATACTCTTGTGGGACTGCGAGTATGTTAAAACACCTGAAGACTCTGCATCCCGTGAACCTGGCCAAGCAGGAATGCAGAAGACTCCGACAGCAGCCTCAGCCAGCAGTGGCAAGCACTTCTGCAGCATCACCGCATTTGGAAAACTAAAAATTAGTTGCATTAAATGCAACAAACTACTATGTTACGGCGAGCAGTCAATTGAACTAATCTGCCGAGCGCAGCAAAACCACAAGTGCTAAACTTGTCTTTATTTTTTTTTGTTGCAGAAGTTGACTGTTTTGTTCCTCCTGTTGTCTTTTTTTCCTTTTGAAAAAAAAACAAAAAAATAACAAAATTGTTCCAAAAAGTACAAAACAATTAAAAAACAAAAAGAAAAAAAAAAGTTCTAAGAACTAACTTTCCTGCTTTAAAAAAAGAGCTATATTTTTTTGTTTGTCTGTGAAAGTTTAGATGAATGTATGTGTAGTACATAATTGACTGAACAAATGCATTAGTAGCGTATGGTGAATGTATGAGTGCAGAACTATGAGGAAGTGCTGCAGCATCACACAGTAACCTCTTTAACTACAGTGAGCTGTAGTACTTCCGAAGCACAGGGATGCAACATATGTACATGAATATGTTGCAAATCTATGCTTCTCTCTGCACGGCTGCTTAAACTGCAGCCATGTGGTGACACAGGCACCCTTGCACCATAGTGCAAGGATATCTGTGCCATGTGCGGTTTGTTTTTGTGCAGGAAAACACACCTTCCTGCACACAAACAATCAGTAAAGGCATTTTTCTCCTTCAATGTATGCTGAGCATTTTAGCATGCATTGAAGATGTAAAAATGTGGAGAAATGAAAACAATTCTCCTTGTTGTGCTTTCCTACACCAATTTTAGAATGGTGCAGCATTCACACACAAATCGAGATTTATGATTTCTGACAAATCTAGACATGTGTCTTGTTCTATGAGTATTCAGTGCAATCATGCACAACAACACTTATAGAACACCCTTTCAACGCAAACTGGTGTGCATAATGAGGTTGTATTTACATGGAGTATAAAAAGTGCACAGAGTGCCTTTTCCTCTCTTTGTAAATATGAAAGAGTGTCTTGCGCAATAACTATGTTACAAATAGTGACATATTTCCAGTTTTAAAATTCCTTGCGAATGATAGAAGGTAAGCACAGAGTTTTGTCTGCAAAGATGTTCAAAGAAGAATGATTGAAAATATTGCGGTCCTTCAATAGCTACAATGGGAAATATTATGAACCCCTCAAATCTCTTTTTTTGGAGGTCACATGATATCTGATTATGGTCAGATTTCAAAACTACATAGGTATAAACAGAGTGTTTTTAGAAACGTGCTTCAACTTTGTAGCTTCTTGCAGACCTCCTCATTCTGCATATTGAGATTTAGTTAAACTTACATTCACAGTAATAGCAATAAAAAATGGTATACATTTTTTTCAGATTTTCATTGCAATCTAAATTCATATAAATTGCTTATTTTTAAATTTGGATCTGTGAAAGAAAAGGAAAAAAAAATTATAACATGTAATAATACATTTTTTACAACACAGCATAATTTCCACAAAGTAATTTGCTTGCCTTTTTTGCTGTTCTCAGAATATAATAAATTTCACTAAAAATAGTACTCATCACTTAACAGCGGGCAAAAGAAAAAAACAATCAAAAAGATTGTTAAAAAACACAACAACATGCTATTCTCAACAAAATACCACAAGATAAAAATCACAGATCTATAAAATGCTTGCAGCTAACAAAATGTTATAAGTTTAACCTACAAATACTGTAAATGTTGTCGCTTTAAAATATTCACTGAATCTAAGGATGAATTTTTGGAGGACGCACCACGCCCACAACGTTTTCCTTCAGTGGTGTGGAAATGTTTTACTTTTCCCGAGGGGCAAACAAAGATCAATGCCACCTTGGTCACGTGCAAGATTTGCAAAAGAGTTCTGTTGCAAGGAGATCCTAACAACAAATACTCGTACGGCACGGCAAGTATGATAAAACACCGAAGGACCCTTCATCCAAACAATCTTGCAAGAGAAGAGTACAAACAGATGAGAAACACTCCTGTTCTGTATCTGTAAAAAAAATTCGCAAATAAATGTATATTAATAACTTTCAAATGTATTCTATTCCATTACTGTACAAACACATTTTATATAAAAACTGACTAAGAACTATAGCCCTGAACCACAAGTGTGACGATGGTTAAAACACTACATGCATAGTGCATACTACTTTGAAGCAGTTCATGCCCTAAAGCCTACCTCACTAAAAGACTACATGCTAACTGACTGAATGATTACAGTACTATAAGGAGACACACTGGGTGAGTGACAGGGTGTTTGCTAGAAGTGTATGAATACTGACTGGGGAATTGGAGGTGTGAACCACAAGTGTGTAGGTGGTTAGAGGACTGCATGCATAGTGGATAGGCATTTGAAGCAGTCCATGTGCTAAGGTCTGTCTCGCTGCATGAGTACTTGGGTAATAACTGAATGATTAGAGTACAGCAAAGAGAGTGCCTGGGTGAATTTATAAGTGGTTGGCTTTTGACACAGTGAATGGATTAGTACTGAGTGGGTCACTAGTGGAGTGCAAAGGGAGTGACAGGATGTTTGCTATGGATACTGACTAGGGAATTGAAGATGTGAAAGACAAGTGTATAGTATGTTAGAAGACTGCATGCATACTGCATAGACATTTGAAGCAGTCTATGTGGTAATGTATGGTTCACAACATGAGTACTTGGAAACTGACTAAATCATCAGACTACTGCTAGGACAGTGACTGGGTAAAACTTTTAAATTTTCAGTTCTGGCACAGTGAAGAGAATAGTACATGGTACTGTACTTTAGTATCAAACCCTGACTCATTTTATCAATGCATAAGCAAAGAATAGCTTCTAAAGCTACTAAAACTTGACAACATGACCGATTTTAAAACAATTATCTGTCAGCAAATACACCATGTTACCAAATGCTTCTATCACAATCCTTACCCAAATGTACACAGACTCAGAGTGTGATTTTAGACAAGCAACACTATCCCTAGCAGTTTACCAAAACTCATTCACTAGTCTAGAAGAGGTAAGGTTACTGCACACAATCTACATATTTAAGTACAGCACATTAGTGTCAAAGCATGACTCATTTAATCAATGCATAAGCAAAGACTGGCTTCTAATGCTATTAAAACTTGACAACATGACAGGTTTTAAAAGAGTTATCTGCCAGAAAATACACAATGTTACCAAATGCTTCTCTCACAGTGGTTCCCAAATGCACACAGACCCACAGTGTGATTCTATACAACAACCACTATACCTAGGAGTTTACCAAAAATCATTCACTACTGTGGAAGTGATAAGGGAACTGCACACAATCTACATATTTCAGGACTGCACTATCCCTAGCAGTTTACCAAAACTCATTCACTAGTCTAGAAGAGGTAAGGGTACTGCACACAATCTACATATTTAAGTACAGCACATTAGTGTCAAAGCCTGACTCATTTAATCAAAGCATAAGCAAAAACGGGCTTCTAATGCCACTAAAACTTGACAACAAGACAGGTTTTAAAACAATTATCTGTCAGCAAATACACGATGTTACCAAATGCTTCTCACACAGTGGTTCCCAAATGCACACAGACTCACAGTGTGATTCTAGACAAGCAACACTATCCCTAGCGGCTTACCAAAACTCATTCACTACTGTGCAAGGGGTAAGGAGACTACACACAATCTACATATTAAAGTACAGCACATTAGTGTCAAAGCATGAATCATTTTATCAATGCATATGCAAAGACTGGCTTCTAATGCTACTAAAAATTGACAACATGACAGGTTTTAAAAGAGTTATCTGTCACCAAATACACAATGTTACCAAATGCTTCTCTCACAGTGGTTCCCAAATGCACACTAACTCACAGTGTGATTCTAGACAAGCACCACTATCCCTAGGAGTTTATCAAAACTCATTCACTACAGTGGAAGTGGTAAGGGAACTGCACACAATCTACATATTTCAGGACTGCACTTTTGTGTCAAAGCCTGACTCATTTAATCAAAGCATAAGCAAAAACTGCCTTCTAATGCCACTAAAACTTGACAACAAGACAGGTTTTAAAACAGTTATATGTCAGCAAATACACGATGTTACCACATACTTCTCTCACAGTGGTTCCCAAATGCACACAGACTCACAGTGTGATTCTACACAAACAACACTATCCCTAGAACTATACCAAAACACATTTCTTCATCTAGAAGGAGTACTACATTTTTATATAGAAACATAACTCATTTCACAAATTCATAAACAATGACTGGTTTCTAATTCTACCAAAATATAAAAACAGCACCGTTATCTGTCTGCAAACACATGAAAAATACAAATGCTTATCACAGAATGGTTTCTACATGCACACACACTGTCAATAAGATTGTAGAGAAAAAAAAGTACTCCGTACACTTTAGAAGGAGAAATACATTAGTCTGATTAAAATCAAAATAGTCTACATACATCCCCTCACAATTAAATAACTCACCTTTCAAGTTGCTTTGTAGATTAAGAAGTATATCAGTCACACACCAGATTTTCTTTTACAGAATCTCTGCACTGTGCACCTCTCAGCAAAAACAAAGAATGGAAAAGTTTCCCTTTCATTTTCCACACATATACATGTAAACATCAAATCACAATCCTTCACACATAAATTCAAAAGCAAACACACATTTCTATTGGTTTAACATTTCAAACCTTTCCAAATGAAATACATTTCAACCCTTCCCCCAATCTGCCTTCTGCCTGTTACCATAGAAACAGGTCATGGAACACTGCACTGAGCACACAGGTCACAAGTTCAGCACACAATGTTGCTAAACAAGACAGCAAGTGTGCTTGACTTTTCAACATATCAGCTTATCATATATAATGTTCCTTACAATCAGTTTTTGTTAACCAATAAGAATCATGCCTTTAAAAAACAGAAATATACACCCTACCTTTAGGTGTAGAAAGTTGTCATACAACCAATGATTTCTTGTCTTTTTTCAATTTTTTTTCCTTGGATCCGTGCACCCAACGCGAGAGGATCCGTGCACCAAACGCGATAGGATGCGCGCACCGTGCGCGCATTTCGCCGTTTCCTTCTGGGACCCCCTAAGCACCTCTACAGGGTCAGAGTATTTCCACTCTGCCCCCTTTATATGTTTTACACACTTATTCCCCTTGCTTCTTCAGCCTCGCTTCTACCGAGGCAGAAAATGGCCACCAACAGTTCCTGGTTTCGAATGTAGACAGACACTCGACAGCCAATTAGCATTCAGTGCGCGATCGGGAGGGCGCATGCTCGGTTCGGGGAGGGTGCGCATACGGTACGGGTAGGGTCCGCGGAATCTCCCCGGCCATAGATATATATGTATTTTTAACTCTAATTTTCTCAGGAACTACTGAACGGATTCACACCATTTATGCAAAAGGCACGAGTCTGAACTGAGGACTACCTCTTTGCCAAATTTGGTGTAATTCCGTTCAGCGGTTCGGGCTGTAGCTGCGACAACAGATCCTATGGGAAATTGCATGGGGAAAACGAGTTTTGGGACCCCCCTTTTTTTTGTCCCCGCTTGACGAATCAGCACGAAACCTTCAGGGTAGGAGCGGAGTAGAGCTGGCCAAAAGTTTGGAAAATTTAGTGAAGATTCGTCAACCGGCGCCCGACTTATTGGGAATAGAATGTTGCGGATTTCCTATGGAAAATAGGTCCTTACTATAACTATCTACTGGCGACCGCCAGTAGATAATATATGTATATATTAAAAAAATCATGTAACTTCAAATTTTGGTCAAGATTCATCGATGACCTTTTCATAATTTGGGAAGGTGATCATATCAATTTTCAGAACTTCCTAAATTCACTCAATACAAATAAATACAACTTAACCTTTACACCCACAGTAAGCTTAACAAATATCATTTTCTTGGATGTGGAAATCTTCATTCAGGGTCAAAAAATATGTACAAAGATGCACAGGAAACCCTCTTCGTGTAACAGCATCTTACATGCGAACAGTGGGCACCCACAAAATCTTAAATGGAGTATCCCCTATGGGGAACTGTTACCTGCGAAAAGGAATTGCTCTGAAACATCAGACCTGAATTCACAACTACAAGAAATGAGTGACCACTTCCAAGAACGAGGATATCCCCTTGAAGTAATTACAACTGCAAAAAACAGAGTCACCTTAAAAACAAGAGCTGATCTCCTATCATCCAAAAAAGAAAAATTTTAGAGAAATTTGGAGTGAAATAAAAAAGATGAGACCACAACCAGACTAATCATTGATTTCAACAACCAAAATAAAGAGCTAAGAAAGATCATCCAGAAGAGCTGGAGTGTACTGATGTCAGATGAACAGTTCGAAAGGTATTGCCTCCCCAACCGAAAATCACCTACAGAAAAACTGCTTCTTTGGGAGACATACTAACACAGAGTCACTTTGAAGCAACAAGAAACAAGCATTGGCATAGCCAATAGGTCTCGCTTTTGGGACTTTATAAGTATTTAGTTATGCAGCACAATATCCTTGGTGCAACAACAACTGTTGCATGGGAAAACACTTATAAGGTCCCAAAGGGTAGACCTATTGGCTATGCCAATGCTTTGGCAAGGGGAGCTGAGGAGGCTGCGTGGGCTGGACAAAAGTACAGAGGAGAGGAGAAGATTGACGCCCTTACATGAACAGCTTCCTTAAAGTAGGTAGAGACCCGTATCAGAGTGGGGGTGTTTGAGGGAGAGATGAAGGGGTAGATTTGTGAGGGAATGGGGCAGTTCTGAATGAGAGCACTCTTTCACTCTTCCAGGTTATTAGGATTGCAAGGAATGTGCAGAGCACAGTGCAGCTGCTGGGTTATGTGGGGGACATAAGAGCAGTGCTTAATGAGTATTAAAGAAATGAAATTCGGCACACGCGCTTTAGATTAAAACATCTGAAGCTAAAGCGTCGGTGCCGCAATTGCTTGAAAAGTAAAGAAATAGAAATTGTGCATTTTGTTTGTATTTCTTTACTTTTGAAGCAGTCTAGACACCCGCGGTTTAGCTTTGGATGTTTAAAGCTAAAGAACGTGTGCCGCAACTGAAACTAAAGTAAACAAATAGGAAAAAAATGGCGACAGCACACTTTTTCTATTTGTTTACTTTTGTTACAATGGTGGAACCGGCGCTTTAGCTTTAAACATCTTAAGCTAAAGCGCGGGTGCTGCAATTGCTTCAAAAGTAAAAAAATAGACAAAAAATGTTTTTTTTTTCTATTCCTTTACTTTTGAAGCAATAGCGGCACCCGCGCTTTAGCTTAAGATGCTTAAAACTAAAGCACGGGTGCCGCTATTGTAAACATTAGTAAATAAACAGACAAAAAATGCATGTGCCTGCTTCGGTGATCGCAAGATTGCAATTAACAGCAAATAAAAGCGTGGCCGCCATTGAGGCATGCCGCGCTGGTTCAATTTTTTTTAAAAAGTTGCGGAAGAGCCTGTCCTGCTTACAACAGTAGGCACGAGTAAGGCAAATAAAAGAAAGGCACGGCCATGTCACGCTGGCTCAATTAACAAGCAGGAAGTGGGATAAGGGAGGGGGTGGCAAATGGTGAGCACTTTTGCGGCCGCTTTGATGTTCTCAGTGGCCACGCGGCTCACTGAGAACATCAAAGCAGTCGCGAAAGTGATCAGGCAGGCTGACAAATGGTGCGCGCACCCGGCGCACATGCACTGTATTTGGAGGTCTGAAAAGCCACTAGTCTGCACTTCCAAATCCCGCTTACTAAAGCTCTCACCAGAGCAGTGCTAAAGCGCTGGCTCAGGCGAGTGCTAAAAAAGAATGCTTATTGCAGATGCAATTTAATATTGCCGAAAAAGAGCAAGGATATGCCTAAAGAATGATCAAGACCCCGATTTTCTTTATTTTTTATTGGCCGGTCAATTAAAAGAAAAAAGAATGGAAGTCTGCTAAAATGTTTGTTTTTGTGGAAGGCTAGCAGCAACAAGTGTTGCCCTCTATAAATATAAATATCAACATTAGAATGGTGGAATCTGTGGCATCAGCGCTGCACGTGAGAGGGGGAGCAAGAAGCACAAGAAGGAGTTCAACACAGAGCTCGGGGTAGGGGTAGAATTATAGTCAGTCAGTGAGTAGCCATAGGGAAGAGAGCAAAAACAGAGCAAGGGCATTGGGTATTTGGCAGGGAAGAAGGAGCGAAACACACAGAGGCTGGAAAACACATTTACTCTGATGGAGGGTTAACCAAAAAGAAAGCAGTAGCACCCGAAAAGTGAGCAGTGGAAGGGCACAAGACAGTCAGTCAACAGAATGGTAAAGAGGCTACGGACAAACATGAGGTAAACAAGGAAAGCCATTGTATAAGAAGTAAGCAAATTAGAGTGATAGTAAAGCGAACCGATGGTAAGCAATTGGAGGGATGTAAGCGCTTTAATTAACTGGTAAACCCAGAATAGTTCTTTTGCAACCAGACAGCTTGCGCTCTCTGGTAGAGTCTACCTAAAAATGTGCTCTCAATGGAAAATCTAATATGACTATAAACATACAGACACCAAGACCTTGACCAACCTCTCTTTCGAGAATGATACTGGGGAGCTACTGAGGAGCAAGTGTAGCTACTGAGGCGCAAGTGTTACATTTGGGAATTATGGCCATTAAGACCTTTATTTAAAGATAGTAACACAAACTCCCAGGTTTCCAGAATCTCACATGTTCAGTGTTTCATTATCAGTCATAATTAAGGTGCATTTAATCGTGCTCAGATTTCACATAGAGCTTCCTGCCATCACATTCTTGTCTGGTAATTCGCCTGTTGCTTTTTCTCTAGACCTGCACAGCAACCAGACATCCGTTCCCCTTATGTCCTTGCGCTTTCAGTACTCTTACGGTGAAGCTCATCAAGCACGGCAGAAGGATGATACTTTAAAAACAGAAGTGGTTCATGTCTGCCCCTAGGACCAGATGCTGCCAAACCAATGC